>NC_138042.1:25124535-25724535 GCF_964106645.2 Podarcis pityusensis
AGAAGCCAAATCTCATCAGCCCCAGTCAGCGCGGTCCATGGTTAGGAATGATGGCAGCTGGAATGCAAAACACCTGAAGAGGCAAGACAAATCTTCCAATGTGAGCAACCGAGTGGACAGAAAGTGCCATGCTGAAACACTTTCTGACCTCTGCTAGGCCGTCATACAGGGCTATATACTCGGGATTCCCCATGCGCAATGTGTGCACTCTATGTGAGGTTCATCTCTATTTCACTGTATTGAATTGTATAATTGGGGGCCTGACCTTTTGAGTCACCACTTGGCAAGAGAGTTCCCTTTAACTTCATTGAACCCATTAAAGGTCAGGCACTTTTGAGCTTATTATAGCCGCTATCATACTATGGGAATGGTGCCTAAAGAGGAGTTCCCCTCTGTACCAAACCAACTATTTTAATCACTGAAATGCATCACATTACTTGCATATCTACAGGCACCGCAAACAAAAAAAAGCAGTGGCCTTTATCTATGGCCTAGCCTATGGGTATTCTTTATCTCTTGACAGTCTAACACAGAGTAGATTAATTGCAAGTAATTAGACATTATTCCCATCCTGTGGCTTCTAGCTTTCTTGATCTTTTCTCTAATGCGATGACACTTTGGGAACAAAGATCCGAGCTTCGTTTTAAACATTGCAAATGAGCAATGATGCTCTCAGGGTATGGAGGATGCTTCCTCAGAACTCGGATGAGATCCTTTTAAAGCACTTGACTCCAATATGGTGCAGGTTCCTGCTGGCAGAAATGGGGAAGGAGGCAATCCTCACCAACCCTCCCGAGCCCTGCAATTCCCACACTGTCCCAGAGGGTCCCCCAACTCTGTGTCAGGAGCTCAGCCTACACTCGAGTAGGACCCTGGCAGAGACACATGCTCAACAGGCATGTTCTCTCCCTCCTGGTCATTCGTTCACAAGCTTCAAAAGCTTTCTTCTGCCCGAACATCACAGCGACTGATGCCAACCGACACCGGCACACTTAGGGATCCGCAGAGTTTGCGCAACTTGCATAATAGACCTCAGCAACTCAGCATTTTGGCTAATCTACTTTATTTACATATAAACATACACGGAGCACTGCAACATGGCTCCCCCTCTCTCTAGCATCAGACAGCAGAGAGAAAAAGAACAAAGGACAATAGTTCCACTTCACGGAACACAGTAACACAAACATCCTGTTTCCATCACTTCCCACTCTGTGGAGTCAAAACATATACCACCATGTGACAGACAAAAATCCCATGACTTCAATCATGGAGCAGGAATTCTAACACTCTGCAGAGCCAATTTTCATGACGGCAGTGGAGTTCCATGCATGGAATTGTGGGGCCCACACCTTTGAATTCAGTGAAACTTAATTACCATGTGAACATGCACTGAACTGGGCTGCACATCCCATTAAATTCAATTAGGCTGAGCTGTAAATAGATTATAGTAAATCATGCATTCCAAAGTGATGAATTGGAAATTCCAGGTTGTGTGTGTTTTTGCAAGCTTCAAATAAAAGAATGGGACTGTCACTACCTAGGGGGGCCTTAGAGACTTGCTCCTTAAGTAAATTATTAATTTTAAAAAATTGATTAAAATGTTGCAACAAAAATTTAAAGAATTTTTATTTTGGAGAAACAGAAAACAAAAGCATGAACATGATTTTGTTGTTGTTTAGTCATTTAGTTGTGTCCGACTCTTTGTGACCCCGTGGACCAGAGCACGCCAGGGTATGGAGGATGTCCAACTAAACATGATTTAGTTTTGCCTTTTTTTCTCCCAATAGACAATGCATTATTCTAGTTTGTTTAGGGTTGCCAAACATCCGGAATTTCCCAGACATAGCTGTGTCAGAAGTGTAGATATTGGTGATTTTTCTTAAAATGGCAAAAAAAAAAGAGCTCAATGACTTTGGTGTCCAGATTTTCACTTTTTGAAATATGGCAACCCAAAGTTTGATCATGTCTTGTGATTGTGGATATTGGAAATATCCATGAAACAAATCAAGTCATCTTTTCTCTCATTAGAGAGGGTATAAAATGAAATGAGGAGTTTATTTAATATATGTGGAATTTGCCTTCTTATTATATAGTTTGGGGAAAGGGTATTACAAAGATGTATTCAAGTCTCCAGGGCCAGATGAACTACATCCAAGAGTATTAAAAGAACTGGCAGATGTGATCTCAGAACCACTGGCAGTCATCTTTGAGAATTCCTGGAGAACAGGCGAAGTCCCGGCAGACTGGAGGAGGGCAAATGTTGTCCCTATTTTCAAAAAGGGGAAAAGAGAGGACCCAAATAATTACCGCCCAGTCAGTCTGACATCAATACCAGGGAAGATTCTGGAGCAGATCATTAAGCAAACAGACTGTGAGCACCTAGAAAGGAATGCTGTGATCACCAATAGTCAGCATGGATTTCTGAAAAATAAGTCATGTCAGACTAACCTGATCTCGTTTTTTGACAGAATTACAAGCCTGGTAGATGAAGGGAACGCAGTGGATGTAGCCTACCTTGATTTCAGCAAGGCATTTGACAAGGTGCCCCATGATATTCTTGTAAAGAAGCTGGTAAAATGTGGTCTTGAATATGCTACCACTCAGTGGATTTGTAACTGGCTGACTGACCGAACCCAAAGGGTGCTCATCAATGGTTCCTCTTCATCCTGGAGAAGAGTGACTAGTGGGGTGCCACAGGGTTTTGTCTTGGGCCCGGTCTTATTCAACATCTTTATCAACGACTTGGATGATGGACTCAAGAACATCCTGATCAAATTTGCAGATGACACCAAACTGGGAGGGGTGCTAACACCCCAGAGGACAGGATCACACTTCAAAACGACCTTGACAGATTAGAGAACTGGGCCAAAACAAACAAGATGAATTTTAACAGGGAGAAATGTAAAGTATTGCACTTGGGCAAAAAAAATGAGAGGCACAAATACAAGATGGGTGACACCTGGCTTGAGAGCAGTACATGTGAAAAGGATCTAGGAGTCTTGGTTGACCACAAACTTGACATGAGCCAACAGTGTGACGCGGCAGCTAAAAAAGCCAATGCAATTCTGGGCCTCATCAATAGGAGTATAGCATCTAGATCAAGGGAAGTAATAGTGCCACTGTATTCTGCTCTGGTCAGACCTCACCTGGAGTACTGTGTCCAGTTCTGGGCACCACAGTTCAAGAAGGAGACTGACAAACTGGAACGTGTCCAGAGGAGGGCAACCAAAATGGTCAAAGGCCTGGAAACGATGCCTTATGAGGAACGGCTAAGGGAGCTGGGCATGTTTAGCCTGGAGAAGAGGAGGTTAAGGGGTGATATGATAGCCATGTTCAAATATATAAAAGGATGTCACATAGAGGAGGGAGAAAGGTTGTTTTCTGCTGCTCCAGAGAAGCGAACACGGAGCAATGGATCCAACCTACAAGAAAGAAGATTCCACCTAAACATTAGGAAGAACTTCCTGACAGTAAGAGCTGTTCGACAGTGGAATTTGCTGCCAAGGAGTGTGGTGGAGTCTCCTTCTTTGGAGGTCTTTAAGCAGAGGCTTGACAGCCATATGTCAGGAGTGCTCTGATGGTGTTTCCTGCTTGGCAGGGGGTTGGACTCGATGGCCCTTGTGGTCTCTTCCAACTCTATGATTCTATGATTCTATGAATTTACACAGGAAATTTGTTGTTGTTGTTGTTTAGTCGTTTAGTTGTGTCCAACTCTTCGTGACCCCATGGACCAAAGCACGCCAGGCACTTCTGTCTTCCACTGCCTCCCGCAATTTGGTCAGACTCATGTTTGTAGCTTTGAGAACACTGTCCAACCATCTCGTCCTCTGTCGTCCCCTTCTCCTTGTGCCCTCCATCTTTCCCAACATCAGGGTCTTTTCCAGGGAGTCTTCTCTTCTCATGAGGTGGCCAAAGTACTGGAACCTCAGCTTCACGATCTGTCCTTCCAGTGAGCACTCAGGGCTAATTTCCTTAAGAATGGATGCATTTGATCTTCTTGCAGTCCATGGGACTCTCAAGAGTCTCCTCCAGCACCATAATTCAAAAGCATCAATTCTTCGGCGATCAGCCTTCTTTATGGTCCAGCTCTCACTTCCATACATCACTACTGGGAAAACCATGGCTTTAACTATATGGACCTTTGTTGGCAAGGTGATGTCTCTGCTTTTTAAGATGCTGTCTAGGTTTGCCATCGCCTTTCTCCCAAGGAGCAGGCGTCTTTTAATTTCGTGACTGCTGTCACCATCTTCAGTGATCATGGAGCCCAAGAAAGTAAAATCTCTCACTGCCTCCATTTCTTCCCCTTCTATTTGCCAGGAGGTGATGGGCCCAGTGACCATGATCTTCGTTTTTTTGATGTTGAGCTTCAGACCATATTTTGCGCTCTCCTCTTTCACAGCAAATACACAGCAAATACACAGTCTCAAATTTCTTTATGTCCTTATGGGATAATCTTGCTGAGCTATCTATTGGACTTTCCGCAGCCATGGAGTGACAGGAACAAATTGCCCGTTCATTGATTGCAATTTTTAAAATAGTTGAGAAGATAAGAAAATAAATGCCCCAGGAAGGAAGCATTGCCACCAGGCAATGCTCAACCTCTTCTCCCCATTGTGATGCCTATACACCACAGAAGCCTCACCTGAAGATTGGGAGAACATCAATAACACCATCTGATGAGGTTCTGGAGGGACGATGAAGTTTCTGGATGAGGGGGAGCATGAAAAGGGAGATTCTGGAGGGCAGGTGAACTGCCCAAAATTCGGCTCAGGGAACCCTCTGCAAGCAGAAGAGAGTTCACAGAAGGTGACTGGCACCTGATTTTGATTCATTTTCTCCTCCTCTAGAAAATTCTTAAGCCCATACCACCCTGTTGCCATTTTTTAAAATACATAGATAGATAGATAGATAGATAGATAGATAGATAGATAGATAGTACGGGATGGCATTGGATGCAATCTATGGTTCCAAAACAGCATTACTGTCCAACTCAGAATCTCAAGGATTGAGGCTGAGATTGAGCCTAATCCCACCTTCGACTATTACTCCTCAGTCCTCCTCCTTCTGGCACAGAATGTACAGCTCAGCCCAGGGGTCAGCAAACTTTTTCAGCTGGGGACCGGTCCACTGTCCCTCAGACCTTCTGGAGGGCAGGACTATACTTTGGAGGGAAAAAATGAACGAATTCCTATGCCCCACAAATAACCCAGAGATGCATTTTAAATAAAAGGACACATTCTACTCATGTAAAAACACACTGATTCCCAGACCGTCCGAGGGCCGGATTTAGAAGGCGATTGGGCCAGATCTGGCCCCCGGGCCTTAGTTTGCCTACCCATGGCTCAGCACCTGCAATTGCTAAACAGTGTGGAGGTGCTAGACTAAGCAAGAGCAACATGGACCCAACAAATCCTGTCTTCTGTGCCTTTCCCATTTCACCACAGCTGTATCCTAAACCAAACCTAACGTAACCTGAGTGTTGCTGATGCTGATCTTTTTATTTTTATTTTGGATCTTATGATTTATGTGGAAAATCCATTGTATACCATTGATATTTTGTTTATTATGATTACTTTTGTTATGTTTGTAGTTATATAATTTTTTTAATATGTTGTAAGCCACATTGAGCATGGTTTAACTTCGGAAAGGTGGCATAAAAGTAAAATGATTGACTGAGTGACTGACTGAACTCTGGCCACATTAATAAGGTTAATTAATAAGGTTAATCACGTTAAGTAAAGGAGCAGAAGAATCATTGCAAGTTAATCATGTGGATTAAAGTCCACACTACTCCCACATCCTTACTTTTTCTAAAAAAATAAAATAATAATTGTTATATAAATTTTTCATGTTACCCTGAGACATTCTCTCCAACTGCAAAGTTGGAAAAATTGTCTTGATTAGAAACAGACCTCTTTTAATCCATTATATTTAGGAATACATATCCAGTAACTGGTTAATAATACTTCATCTTTCACCTCTAGCAATAGCATTAAACTTCCTCATATTAAGGGATGTAATAAAGCATGTATCTTCCTCCCTATAATAGCAGACGGCATTATTTCCTTGCCTTGAGTGTAGAACTGCTATAAAAAATCCTGTTTGGCAGATGGAATGTATATGGATTCCTCAAATGTTCTGTTTAGCATTATGAAATATGAATCAATCAGATATTTTTTTTTTACCTGGAAATGTTCAAATTGTCTCCAACATTATAGGCTCTTCCTTTGTTGCATGAAATATGTGATCTTGGGCTTCTTTTTCTGGCACTGGGCATGTTTGAGATAAAAGTGATTTCAACATCCAGAAATTTCAATGGGAGTCACAAGTATTCACTGTAAAGTCCTCCCCTGAATGAGAATTGACTTCAGCTTGATAAATAAATAAACACAGTACCAAAGACAATCAGCCTGATCCAGCTATGAAAACACATACACCCAGAAACAGATCTTCATGCAGCTTCTGCAAGTTGGATGACAATTGCAGTAGGTATTGCCTGTTCAGTTTTCAGTCTGATCCAGTCTGTTCAGTTTTCAGTCTGATCTGGGACTCCTAAGGCATAGCTCACAACAGATAATCAGCTACAAAAACCAATTCAGGAGAAAGAGAAATGTTTGAGTTATACCTGCCCCCATTTCCTTTTTGCCCAGCTTATTGATTCTATTACCAATTACCTGGTTGGGGCCAAATATACATACATACATACATACATACATACATACATACCCATACGTATGCCAGGGCCTGTTTTAGTTCTGATTTCTAATTCTAACATTTCCAATTATTGTCTGGTTTTGCAGACGTTTGGCCCTTGAGATGGTGTCACAAAGACCACAGGATGCATCAGATCTCCTTATCTGAGCATGGAGAGAGAGTGCCAGCCTCAGAAAGAGATCTAATGGTAGATCTCCACCACCACTTTGGCAATTTCTGCTGCCCTGCTCATGTAAGAGCTCTGATATTGGTAGGGCCAAAAAGGGTGAAGTTGGAGAGGCACAAGGTGAAGATATGGATTCAAGGTGGCCACATCGGAGGAGGGGAGTTCCTTCCCAGTGTTCCCACACTCTTTTTTTCTTTTTTTCTTTCCTTTCTGTTGTTCTCTAAGCTTCTCCAGTCTCCTCATACAGGGACAGAACGGCTGGCCTATCTCTTCCCCAGAAGACACAGCCTCAGACTCTGGCTTCTCTGCTTGTTGCCTGGCAAGACTTTGGCCGACTTCCAACTCTTCCTCGCCTTGTGAGCTAACTGTGTCTTCCCTGGGAAGGAGGGGAGCTGGGCTGTCCTCTCTAAACTCTGACAGACAGCTCTCATCTGCAGAGTCAGCCCTTTGCTTGTTCAGCTCAATTTCTGAGGCTGACTATTCCACTGCGCTCTAGGAGGCCATGTTCCTGGCTAGTTTATCTCTTTCCTTGCTCCACATAAGCCAGAGCTTTCCAAACTTTTCATGTCGGTGACACACTTTTTAGACATGCACCATTTTGCGACACAGTAATTCAGTTTTACTAGCAAACTAACTAGGTTAAACTAATCCCTTTCCAGCTCCGGAAGCAGCACAGAAAGCACTCAAGCAACAAACCTACACATTGCAGCTGACACACTAACGTGTTGCGACACACAGATTGGAAAGCTCTGAAATAAGCACCAGCAAAGCCTTTAATGGATAGCAGGAGCTCAAGAATTCCAGGAGTGGATGCATTGAGGGAAGCAGTCCTGGGGAACATTAGTGCAATACAGCTGCTGATGCTTGTCCCAAGGCGCATAAGGAGACAGAAGTTGATGTTGCTCTGTTTCTCTCATGAAGTCTCAGTTGCCAATCTCAAAAAGCAATCTATTTCGCAAAGAAGAGAGGAAATTCGAAAAGATGTATCTACTTTGATTGGAACGGCAAATGAAGTGTTCATGATGGATTCTTTCTCTTTTACTGATAAAATCATAGAACCACAAGAAAAGAAATAGCACACATAGGAGCTATCTTCAGGTGCATTCAGACATGGGGATTATTGTATTAGTTTTCATGACTTCTGCCCCAGTTTCTAACATTCCTTTTACACAGCATTACTGTTATATTATGGAACTGTAGCTCTCTGATTGATATACTGCCATGCTATGCTAAATTTAATTCACACCAGTGGATGTAATATGACACAACAGTGGACATCATTGGAGATGTCATCACCACTCTTTAAGCACAAGTGTGCTTCTGTTCCTCCATGGGAACTGTATGCCAGGATACCACCCCAGATTTCATCACATGGCATGATCCACCAAAATAGCAGGGAGATTATAGTGTAAAACTCTCATCCTTGTCAAGGTTAGTGGGGGTTGCAAAAATATCTTTTTCTAGAAGCAATTAACAATGAATGAGTGCTAAACTTCTGCTAAATGCTGCTAGATTGCCCATTGTGTAAAAGGGTAAAAGATGGGAATTATTGGGTAAGGAAAGGTTGGAAAGATGGAATAAAGCTTTTTACTGAATGCCTAAGAAATGAACTGTATAAAACAACTTGAGAAGGATTTATTGGCCACTCATGACATGTATATTTAAACTGAAATTACAGTACAATCCGGTACAAAATACCATTCTTCAGAAATAATAACAACAACATGTTACTCTTAATCAAAATCGGTGTGTGAACCTCTAAGAGTGACTGAGCAACATATTTGCTGCCTATATGAGGATAGATCTGAAAATGTAGATTTGTCTCATTCGGATACAGACAAGGTGGGGTCTCAAAAAACAAGGCGCCACAACAGACCTTCTAAGTGTCCCTATTTTCCTGGGACGGTCCCGATTTACAGAAGCCATCCCAGTTTCTGATTTGATCTGAGAATGCCCTGCTTTTCCTTAGGACATCCCTATTATCGTCAGAGAAACGTTGAAGGTTATGGAGTTATGCCAGCCCCAAGCCAAGGACATAAGTAACTATGCAACCTTTAGAAGACATCTGAAGGCAGCCCTGTGTAGGGAAGCTTTTTAATGTAAAATGTTTTACTTTGTTTTTAGATATGTTGGAAACCACCCAGAGTGGCTGGGGCAACCCAGGCAGATGGGCAGAGTATTATTATTATTATTATTATTATTATTATTATTATTATTATTGACATCCCTATTTTCATCAGAGAAATGTTGGAGGGTATAAAACAAGACTTTTGACATGCTTAGGGGCATTGAGACCCTAAGATCATGAGGCAGTATAATAAGAAAACCTATTAGATACAGAAAGATATATTGTTAAAAGTGGGTGGAGAGATTATTTCATGAGTGGGTGCTTTGGGGAAAGCAATTCTGGGGAACACCAGCAAAGAACTGAAATCTAGTAGCCATTTTGAGTTCATCTGTAGTAGGACTTGCACATTGTTAAGTAAAGTTGCTTACTTTACTTTGTATATATTGTACAATGACATTGTATATATTTACAATGTTTGCAGCAGGAAACACTGCAAAACTTTCCTTCCAGTCTTGGCACAGGGAAACCCAGAAACAAAAAAGACATATAAGTATCCATGCAGTGTGCATCTTTGTGGACAGTCCTTTCTCCATATGCATGTTCTTTCTTTGCATACACTTTTAAAACGGTGGACGATTTTGTAGTCTGTAACATGGCATGCCAAAGACCTAAGTTAATTCCAGGCTGCTGAATTTGTGAGGCCGGCCTTGCTCATTATCTTAAGACTCTTATCTGTACATCAGACAGGAGCTTTTAGCAATGATTTGGCCATATATCCTTGTCATGCTGTTCATCAGAAAACAATTGCTGCTGAATGACAGGACCACAAGGCCACTTGCAATACCAATTCCTGACATCTCTTGGTGCTTTGAGATAAGGATGCTTAGGGAATTCAATTTCTGTGAATTCCACTGGGAGCTAACCTGATCCTCACCTCCTGGGCAAATGTGTGGTTTGAATTTTTATTTATTTTTATTTATTTATTTTTGGATTTTGCACTTCTCAGAAAGTTGCCGTATGGTTCTTGGCTCAAAAAGCATTTTTCAAGATAAAATGTTTCTAGAAATGCGTACATTCAGATAAAATAAGCATTTTTTGTGGCAAAATACATATTGAAATAGGCATTTAAATGGGAATATTCACACATATATCTTTTTTTTTTAAAAAAATGCAGATTAATGGAGAACTGGAATGGATATATAAATGTTGGCTGATTAACAAATCAAAATTTCCTTCTGTATTACACATTGAGAAGCTGGTGAAGTTTCCTAAGCTGAGGCACAGATAAAGCTTCAGATAAAAGATGAGGTGAACTTTATGAATCCCCAACTGATTGTCTGGCTTTGATGAAAATCAAAGCTGGAAAAGATGCCCTGACTTCTGTCCTCCCTAATGCTGCATACATGACCTAAATTTAAAGCACATGTTTGCCATTGAAAATGCATCCCGACAACTGTAGATTATCCCTCAGAGAGCTACATTTCCCAGAGCCTTAAGAAACTACAGTTCCCAGGTTTCTTGGTAACATGTGTGCTTTAAATATGTTTTAAATGTACAGTATTTGTGACCACGGGACACGGGTGGCACTGTGGGTTAAACCACAGAGCCTAGGACTTCCCAATCAGAAGGTCGGTGGTTCAAATCCCCGTGACGGGGTGAGCTCCCATTGCTCAGTTCCAGCTCCTGCCAACCTAGCAGTTTGAAAGCACGTCAAAGTGCAAGTAGATAAATAGGTACCGCTCTGGCGGAAAGGTAAATGGCATTTCCATGCACTGGTTTGCCAGAAGTGGCTTAGTCAAGCTAGCCACATGACCTGGAAGCTGTACGCCGGCTCCCTTGGCCTATAGAGTGAAATGAGTGCCGCAACTCCAGAGTCGGTCACGACTGGACCTAATCGTCAGGGGTCCCTTTACCTTTACCTATTTATGACCACAGCCTAGCTTTACCCAGTTCTTCAAAACTTTGTCTTACACCTCTGTCTTAAAAACAGCAGCAGACGGCTTCCGAGAAAGACAGGAAGGAGGGATGGAGCAATGATCTTTCTGCCTTCTGACACCACTGCTCAAATCACGACCACAAATCTTTACAGTGAATAATCTTTGCCAGATCAGGGAGGCAAAGGGATCATCGTATTTTCTAAATGCCAAATAGGCTCAGAAAACAAACAATATCCCTGATTTTATTTAACTGTGAAATAACTGGGCCCATTTCCAACATGAGCAAGGCAGAGCTCACACATCTCGAATTTTATAGGGCTCTCTCCATAATATAAGTATATGTAATGTAATCCTTTTAAAATCTCACCTAATAATTTGCCTCATTAGTATCTTCTAGCAGCATATTTTGGCAGTTAATCATACATTAAATTGACACTTAATACAGCCCTTTCATTGTTAATCAGTGAATGACTTGAAAAATGAGTGAACGCTTACTTCAAAAGCAAAGAATAACTATTAAACTTGGATAAACATATAAAGCTTATGGGTGACATTCAGCTAAATATTTGCACAATGATTAGTGCTAGTACAGCAGGACTCTCCCCCCCTCTTCCCATGTCCCCAAATTTATTCTGGAAGTTAGGGAAAACCCAGAACAGATGGGGGGGGGGGTGCAGGAGAAAGGCAAAATGTTCCATTTTACATTCTCCATAGCACTACAGTGAATCCAAATTGGCCAAGGGGAGATGATATACAGTGGTAGCGGGTTACAGACGCTTCAGGTTACAGACTCCGCTAACCCAGAAATAGTACCTCGGGTTAAGAACTTTGCTTCAGGATGAGAACAGAAATTGTGCCGCAGTGGCACGGCGGCAGGAGGGGGGGCCCATTAGCTAAAGTGGTGCTTCAGGTTAAGAACAGTTTCAGGTTAAGAACAGACCTCCGGAATGAATTAAGTTCTTAACCCGAGGTACCACTGTATAATGAAATTGGGGAAAATGTTTAAAAGATCTTTTATAAACAAAGACCAGAAGCCTTTCTTTTAGGAATAACTGGGCCAGATGTCCTCAGAGATCTAAAGAATCTGTTTCTCTACACAGCTACAGCTGTCCGAATGCTATACATGCAGAAATGGAGGGAGGAAGCAGTACCAAGGCAGGCAGCTAAAAATGATGGAATTTGCAGAATTGGCAAGCTGAACCAGCATAATAAGAAACCAAGAAGAAAGGTTATTTAAGGAAGACTGGAAAATGTTTGTAGAATATTTGAAGAATCACTGTAAACAGATTGGAACGTTAGCAGCATTAGAATACATTCAGCAGTAAAAAGTTTAAAAAAATAAGCACGTTGACATAAAATGAATAAAGGAAAATGCGAAGAAAATAGAATATGCAGAAGTAAGGGGTAATCAGAAGGAACCATGGAAGGACGAGGCAGGGAAGTCAGTGTTTAATTAATGTTTTGCTTTGTTTATGTGATTATGGAAAGCATAAATAATTCTTTTAAAAAAAAATCACTATGGTGAATCCAACCCTATATTATTTATTATACCAGCAGCTAATTGTATTGGGCAGGATTCAGCTGATGAGCCCTGTCAGTCAAAACCCATGCAAGAGCTTCTGCTTTTGAAATGGGGCTTTCTCCCCGCCTCCTTCTCCAGGTTCGCCAAACAGCCTTTTCCCATGAGCCTATTGCACAGGCAAGATACTGGGTAAAACCTTGCCCAGTATTTTGCTGCAATCTATGGGCCCCAGTGTTGCAGGGTGGGCAAAGGTGCCCCACATTTATTGGGGGTGGAATGAGGCTTCCCCATAGAGGCATGGAGAGCTCCAGTTGCAAGTGTTCCCTGTGGATTGATGGTTAAATCACTCAGAAAACTGTAGGCATCTCCCAACAACTCTCTGCACCCTTAACAAACTACAGCCCCCAGGGCTCTTTGAGGGAAGCCATGCTTGTTTAAATAGGCATCCTAGCACTTTACATTTAAGGTGCGAATGCAGCCTATGCAACATTCAGTCCTGCCCCATTAGAACCACAATACATAGACTCCAGCACCTACTTGCCTTCCCTCCCAACATTTCTGGTTTTCATTTATCTCTCTTATTATACATTTTGCTTTCAAGTCTGTATTCTGCTGTTTTTCTAATGCGCTGTCACTGGTAAACAAAATAAATAATTCAAAAGGGAAGAAAACATTTTTTAAAATTCTGACGGGGGAGCTTATCCGTTGTATTGGAAATGTTAAAAACTCTTGGGAGTGGAGCTAGCTAAATTGCTTAGATCGAGACTGAGGTGAGGCTGCAGGAGCCCCCTATAAGATAGGTGGAGGCAAAATCTGCGTTGATGTAAGAAATCCAAACATTACCTACTTTGAAGAGGTTGTTTGTGAGACACAGCCAACATTGCCATTAAGAAAAGATAGACAGCCTGGCTCAGGCAGCAGATATGGGGATGGAGAGCAGTTATTCCGTTTGCATTTATAGGTGAAGCTACCCAAACCACACTCTCAGAAGCAAAATGCGAACCAAACCCTTTGAAATTCACACCTCTCCTCATTTTGCAAGACAGTTTTCCAGTCAAGTACTGTGTACACAAATGCATGCACTAGGGTGAAATGTGCATTTAAATGTATTTATTAGAGAAAATGGCATACAGCTATTGTATTATATCAGGAAACATTGCTTTGCATAAATTCGGCAAAACTGCATATGAAATTTGCATTAAAATGCTGATGAATTTTCGCATTGACTTAAAAAACAAACAAACTAATATGGCAATGTAGGAAGTGAACTGAAGATTGGAAAAATGAGAAAGTGAGCGATATCAAAATTGACAGATCTTTCCCAATGCCAAGGATCAGTGGTGAGATACCAAAATACATTGCCTATGTGTGTCACGGAGCCTGTCTTGCAGCTCCTTAGCTTCCCTGCTGTCCTCCTGTGCAATAGAAGATGCTGTCCCATTGCAAGTGTTCAGTGAAGATTGAACTGTCAGTCTGGTCATCTTCTGCACCTGTAATGGCAATAACGCAGCATCTTGTTCTTTGCCCCAGACAGCACTTAATCCCCCTGGCACTGTTGCAAGTTTTGTAGAGATTTAAGCCTGGTTGAAGCACTTACTGGACTCACTGTCCTTCACTGTATGATGGAAGAGCTCACCTTGTTCATAAGGTGACCATGCTAGGTGCATATACACCGATCCTGGCCCAACTGCACTGGCTGCCAATTAGTTTCTACTGCATGGGAGTAACCAGGATATTTGTTAGGGAGGGCAGGACTTTTGTTAGGGGGGCAGATCCAAACTATCTGTGATGAAATTGGTCAATGTGTTAAGTATTTTTTATTTATTTACTTGATCAGGGATGGGGACAGTTGCTCCCCCTGCCCCCCTCGGCTAAGCCTGTGGTTTCTGGGCCCTATTCAAAGTGCTGGTTTTGAACAATCAAGCCTTAAACAGCTCAGGACTGCAATACCTCAAGGACCACCTCTCTTCATAAAAACCAACGCAGACTCTGCATTGATCATCTGAGGCCCTTCTTCGTGTGCCTTCGTGTGAGATCTGGAGGGTGGCAACCTGAGTACGGGCCTTCCCTGTAGTACAGGCATCCCCAAACTCAGCCCTCCAGATGTTTTGGGACTACAATTCCCATCATCCCTGACCACTGGTCCTGTTAGCTAGGGATGATGGAAGTTGTAGTCCCAAAACATCTGGTGGACCAAGTTTGGGGGTGCCTGCTGTAGTAGCTTCCTATTTGTTGAATGCTATCCCCAGAGAGTTTCACCTTGGCCTTCATTATATATATTTTAGGTGCCAGGCAAAAAAGTTCCTCTTAAGCCTTCAGGCCTTTGGCTGATCAATATTCTACAGCCTTTTAAATATATCTGTGGAAAGGGGGGGTATTGTTTTGCTGTTTTGTTTTTCATTATTTACTTGTTTTCATCCTGCGAACCACCCTGAGACCTAATGATGAATGTATAAATCTCACACATATATACATACATACACGCATGCAAACCAGATTTGCACAGTCTTTCCTTCCTTTGTTTGAGAATGCATGTGAACTTCAGCACAAAACAACTTTCCACAGAAGAGCCTGCAGGGGGAAGCTGCAATAATATATATAGGTATGGTGGAGGGGAAGAGAACAAAGAAAAGGATCTAGAGAACCAAGCCTGTTTTTTGACAAAGGATGCTGAAGGGGCTTTAAAAAAACCCAGTAAGAAGGCAATCTCTTCCTCAAGCTTACAATCAGACAGAGCAATCCATGCACACACCATTTTGTGCCGGGATGGAGGGGGGAGTACGATGGAGCAACAGTATTCCATCACCCGCCCCTGCCAGCCTCTGTCAAACTCCCATCAATTGTGGAGTGACACCAGCATCACTTTGCTGATGCAGAACTCCCCCTTCTGCCTGTCATGTCGCTTTCTGGGAAGTGAAGTGGGGATGGGTTTGAGCTAGTCTGGGATCCATTGGCTCCCAAACCAGTCCCACAGCCATCATGTGACAGCAACACATGAAAAGTTGCTGATGTAAATGAGCCACCACAGACTTTGCAGACAAAGACATCAGTCCCCAGAGCCCTGACTTGTACTGTTTTTCAGTAGAGGAAATTCACACAGTCAGCTACCCTGTCATCACTAGTATACAGCAACCGTGTGCAAAGAAATGACATCCATGTTGTGGACCAGCCCTTAGACTATGTTAATAACAACGTGTTCACTTTAATATTTGTGTAGGTATGATTGGGAGAGTGAAGGGGAAACCCAAAGAAAACAGGTGATGTATTTCTTGTTCCCTAGTCTACAAACCTCCCTCTGAAATAAAGCAAAGGGCAAAGGGAAAAATAATTCTCTTTTCTGATGACACCTTTCCTCCGCACTTACTCTCACTTTTATGATGTCCCACTGGGTTGCAGAGACAGGAAGAAATCTATGCTCTCCTGGTAATCCGACACATTCAATCAGTTTGCTGTAATGCCCCAGATTTACCGAAGTCAATAAAACACTGTCCAAAGTGAAAATATAAATCATGCTACAAGCAGACCTTTTAACGTCTCGCCATTTTGACTCTCTATTTTGCTTGCTTTTCCTTGGAGTAAATTGATGCAGTGCAAAAGAACTAGCTGCATCCTCACAAGAGATGCTCAAAGCAAAATTAGTTTCAAATGCAGCATCTGCTTGTTTCAAATATGCATTGTCACCTGGGGCAGATTTTGGGGAGCTTGTTTGCCCGCACTGGGTACTGAGCTGAAAAGGCACCACAGAGGGCACTGCAACCAGGATATAGAATGGAAGAAGAGAGGTGGAGGGGCCTCAAATATTGGTGTTGCACAGGGTGCTGCTGAAATTTTAAAGCCCAAAATCTGCCACTGTTGTTACTCATTCCAAGGCAAGAGGAAAGGGAAGATCAAGTGGGAGAATGGGGGAATTCTGGTCCCCGTCTCTGCTGGGAGTGTATTTGCCACACTCTCCTTCCATGAAAGAAGAGAGTTGGTTTCTCCCAAATGGAGGGGCGTGGCTTGTCACATTGGGCATTTTGCCCAATAGAGAAAAAGTGGAGGCTTGATTATTTAACCCTTGCACTCTTAGCAGTGTGGGCTCTGCTAGTCACTTGGGTAAGCGATTTTTGTGGGCACATGCACAGCATGCCCATGGACTGGAAGGGAGGGGAGTACACAAGTGGGGGTCTGGTTAACTACAACAACATTTTCCCCCTTTTTTGTAATGTACACAATATCTTTTTGTAGGTGTTCTGTTTTGTTTTCTGCATGGGTACTATTTCTTGTTTCTACTTCTTTTGTGTCTTATCTTACTCTGTGCACTCGTAATTTTGTACTTTTTAATTTTCATAAAGAATATAAAAAATAACATTCTGGAAATGAAAACAACAACAACAACAACAACAACAGCAACAACAACAACTGCATTAATTACTTATACCTCACCCATCTGATTAGGTTGCCCCAGCCATTCTTAGTGGCTTCCAACAGAATATAGATCCAAGTTGTGGCCATTACACTGAACCAAGGCCAATTGGAACCAATGAGACTCACTTCCATATCGTTCCTCTTTAAGTTTGCAATGAAATCCTAGTAAACGTTGCTCATGTTTTGAAGGGTTGCTTAGCCTGCTTTCTTTTCTATTCTCCCGACATGCTCCTGTAAAAGTGTCCATTGTGTGAAGTCCTCTTCTATCAATCCAGCTGTTTGTACAATATAGAACCCACAGGGGGTATTTGTCACAGTAGGGATTTTGGTTTTATCAAAGTTTTTAGTGTCATCTTGGTTTGTTAAGGCTGCGGCAACAAAGAAACCCTCTTCTGTGCTAGGAAAGTTAACAATAGCTATTCACTTCTCACACTGAGACCTCTGAAATTGCAGTGTCCTTAGGTGCTCAGTAGCTTACAAAGTGTCCTTCTTACATCACAGACAGTTTTGCTGAAGATTAGACCTTTCTGACCTTGGTTTGCGGTTGGAGATCTTGCTCTCCACCCCCCACCCACAATCTGCAATGAATTGCTACATTAGTGCTTCAATGTACGGACAACAAATACTGGGCTAATGCATAGCATAAGGAAAACTTATACAATACTATTCACAGCTGTTCATCTTAAGTACAAATGGATACCATGGATATCTGTGCTCTTCTAGTGAAAACGGCACACATTCCAGACTCTCCAAGTATCCCTATTTTCCAGGGACAGTCTCAGATTTACAGAAGGTGTCCCAGTTTCTGATTTAATCCCTGAATCCTTTTCCTTAGGACATCTCTATTTCCATCAGATAAATGTTGGAGGGTATGGCAGGATATCTTTCTTTTAATCAAATAAATGTTGGAGGGTATGGAGTTATGTGACCCACAAGCCAAGGAGATAAGTAACTATACAACCTTTAGAAGACAACTGAAGGCAGTCCTTTATAGGGAAGGTTTTTATGTTTAATGTTTTATTATGTTATATATATGTTGGAAGCCCCCCATAATCGCTGGGGCAACCTAGTCCGATGGGCAGGGATGAAGAAGAATAGAATAGAATAGAATAGAATAGAATAGAATAGAATAGAATAGAATAGAATAGAATAGAATAGAATAGAATAGAATGTCCCTATTCTCTTGGCAGAAAACCACCCTAGGTATGAAGCGTGTTTGGAATAGTATTGGGAGACAAAAGTTGCATTGTATGCACAATCTTAATTTGAATGAAATTCCAAGGCAATTTAGGCATGCATGTGCATTGCCAAAACACAATCTCCCCCACCCTCAACATTCCTTCAGTGTTTCAGCTGAATAGGAACCTCCAAGTTAACTCTACATTTTGCTTTAGGCTGTATTTTTGGTGCCAACTCTATGTAGAATAAAAAACAAGGGCCCCCTTCAGGATTTCTGTTCATGCCTTGGGTCAGAACATGAGCTTGACCATGACGACCAGCCACTTTTTGGCATCCTTGCATACAGTGAAAAAGTTTGGAAGAAGAGATACTTCTTGTGTCCGGGTGAATGCACAAAGGCATCATGGCAACCAGGAACCTCAATTGCACAGGGCTCCACCCAGTACAGAAATCATTGCATGCACAGCTGCATGTGTCAAGACTCCCCCCTGAAGATATATGTGTGGAATGCATTGAGGTAGCACTAATCAGAGCACATTTCAGCTGGAGTGGGGCTGGTCAGCATGGCCTCACCCATGTGTCGATGCAATGAATGAACAAAAGCTCTCCTTCAGGGTGCAATGAAGTCAGAGCTTTTTCTACTCGGCAGATTGCTTTTATAAAGGGAAGTGTAGGCAGTTAGGTTGTAGGATGTTGCTGGTTAACCACAGCAACTTTTTACTCATCATAGTACTCAGCATCAATCACAAATGAGGTCCAGTGTATACAAAAAGTTTATCACATCCTGAAATTGTGTCCAGACGGACCACATCACTCTGTAAGTGGGGCAAATTGCATGATCAATATTCCCTGTCTGAAACCCTTGCCAGTGTAGACAATATTGAGAGAGATGGAATCAGTATAAGGCAGCTTCCTATGATCCGGCTCTAGCCCCATTTTCTGTGTCTGGTTTCCCCCCTTGGAAGGAGCATTCAAACAAACAATGCTCATACACACACCCTGCACTAAGTGGTACCACAATCTAGGGACAATTATTGTGCATTGCAAGTCACTTTTCTGCTTTGAACTTCATGAAGAGCCCTCTGTGTATGGCTCCAATCTAAAATAACAAAAAAAGAAGACTTTATTCAAAACAAACCCTGGATCCTGCTAACTTGGAAAACTGCTCGAGAGTCTCAAGACAGCCTTAATTTATGCTGCGCATAAGCAGCTTGGGTTGGCTGCTGAAAAGATGTTCTTTTATACCTTTCATGTGACTCATTCGATCCTGGGGCTAGCCTGCGATGAATCATACCACAATACATAGGAGGTACATTATGAGGTTTGTTCAACATCTATTTGCTCTTACAGAATGGAGTATGGGAGAATGTCCTTTTCCCCTTTCCGTCTGAGAATATTTGAGTTCTAGCTCGTCTGATTTATTATTAATATGTGCCAGTGGTATTCTTTTGCCATACCATTACATTCCCTACATCTGCATTCCACTTATTACAGTCTTGCCAGCAGTCTCTGCTTCTCTCCCAGAGAGAGAGAGAGCTTTTGAAAATAGCCAACGTTTCGACAAAGCATTACTATGATGGTAGCTAAATCAGTTCCGGCACCCTGATCAGACCACCTTTCAAAATGACAAGGAGATCATGTTAAAAATGCTTTCATGATATTAAGGAACCTCTAGTTCAACAATGCTTGTACTATTCTGCCCCCGTCTCTCATTCAAGTGGCATCTCATTCATCATAGGCTAGGGCCAAAGATGTATTTTGTAATTCTTAAACAGACCAAGTAACACCAGGTTTACAAGGAAAAACAGGAACATTATAAACACTGACTTGAAGGCAATTTCCCACCTTCAATCATTTACAACCAAGGTTTTGGCTGGGTTTCTTGTGTTTTATGGTTTGTGTGAAACCAGCCAAAGATCTTGTAAAACAGCTCAAGGCTGCAAGCAACTTTATATAGAGCACCATTTATTGGCCTTTACAAGAAAGAAATTTGCGCAGGGGTAGTGCATTAATTTCTCTGCATAAAATGAACATATTGTTTAGATATGATGGTAAGCAGAGTGCATTTGTGAATTCAACCAAGAAAATGACACTCAAAATGAGATGTTTGGTGGCCGAAAGCATCTAGAAATCTCAGCAAAACACTGGGGGGGGGGGGAGAAGCAACAGGCATAAGAGTTCTTAACCCATCCTTCACCTGCCGTTTCCCCTCTGCACCCTCTTCCCCCTCCCCCTCTCCAACTCTATGGTGCAAGCACATATCTGAGATCCCAACTGGGGGAAAGCCAGGGAGTCATGCTGAACACAAAAGCAGCATTTCTGGTTTAAGACAGGGATGTATTTTTAGATACCCTGTATTTTATGTGTATGGAACCACAGAAGACAGACCACCCCAGTTTGGGCCTCTTCTTATCTGATTAGGGCTTCATGACTGGTGCTCACCTATGGCTCTTTTTTGATGTTCTAGATTTCCTGAAGCAAATAGGAAACACAGAAGGAAACACAGTGGATAGAACCACACTGCCTAATACAAGAATGAAGCCTTGTGGCGCTTGACTATTGTGGTCTTGTCAGAGTGGTGTAGTGGTTAAGAGCAGTGGACTCATAATCTGGTGAACCAGGTTCATTTACCTGCTCCTCCACATGCAGCTGCTGGGTGACCTTGGGCTAGTCACACTTCTCTGAAGTCTCTCAGCCTCACTCACCTCACAGAGTGTTTGTTGTGGGGGAGGAAGGGAAAGGAGATTGTTAGCCACTTTGAGACCCCTTAAGGGGAGTGAAACTATCAAGTCCAGACTCCTCCTCCTCTTCTTCTTCTTGTCATAGTAGGGGGAAAGACCCAACCCCTTCCTCCTTACATGCAGCTAAGACCATGGGACAGTTTGTTATATCTTATATTCATACATCTCATTTTCTTCTAAGGAGCTCAAGGTGGCGCCTATGGTTCTTCCCTTCCCTTTTCATCCTAGCAACAACATTGTGAGGTTATGGTGAGTGAAAATGACTGGCGCATGGTCACCCAATGAGCTTCATGGATGGGCACTACACCAATGGCACTACACCATTGCATCTCCACAGCTGTTCCCATGAATTTATTTTTTAAAAATGTCTATCCCACATGGTTGGGTTTTCCTGCAAATTTGCACAGTGTGAGAGCGACAGACTTCTGGAGAGAAACTAGAAAGCCCATTCTCTATAGGTAGAAACCCTTAGACATTTCCATGAGTAGAATTGGAACAACTGCTGAGACAGTAGCAACCACATCACTCCAGATATGTAGAAAAGGGGCCTTTTAGTGGTGGAAAGGAAGATGCAGCCTGAGGAAACACATGATGGAGAACTTGGAGAATTATGTATGTTTCTTTGGAAATCCCATAATGAATGGACCAAATCTGCATCTCATTCTAATGAGAACCATCACTATTCATCAGATTTTACACTTCTCTGGATGCCGTAACATGGTCTCAGCTAAAACAAAGGACATTTTGATGGCAAAGTGAATCAAAAGAGAGATAGATATAGATATGAAAAGAGGATGATAAAGGATTATACTGTAAGGAGTTGATTGTCCATGTGCTAAATACCACAATAGCCAGAGCAGATACCCCTTACAAAGGATCCTGGGAACTGTAGTTTGTTAAGGGTGCTGGAAATTGTAGCTTTATGAAGGGTAAGCTGCAGTCCCTAGGATACTTTAGAGAAGGAGGGTGTGCTTTAAATGTATGGCATGTTTAGTGGGGACTGAATTATCCTTCAGCCTATTTATGGTTGATGTTTTGACATTTTACACTGACAGCTGCCAAAACATACTGAATATTTCACTTTTTAAAAAAGGAAGCAGTAATTAAAAATGTATTTGATACATTATACAGATGATTGCAAATAATTACTCCAGTCAGATGTTTATTTTAGCTCAACTTTATAAGGGCTAAAAAACAACAACCAACAACCATGCAAACTAAATGTGAGCTAAATTGTTTTTTGTTGAATACAGCCTATTTATTGTTAATTTGGCCACATTAGTTGTAAACCTTGATTATTATTATTTTTAAGTTAGTGGCTAAATTCCTATTGGATCCAGATGATAGTGATAAAACAAGTAGCTTAATCAACTTTGAAGAATCCCCTGTAATGTTTTGTTAATTCCAGTGATGTGATAATTTATGCAGAATTTCATTTCATATTTTGTTTTGTCTTTCTGCAAAAAGTTTTGCATTTCACCGATTCGTTAGTAACAACGAACGGATGTCAATCGCAAGCTTTGACAAGTCAAATTTTTAAAAAACTGTTGTTCAGTAAATGCAAGCAACGTGGCAAATTCAATCATTCTTTAGGACGTCATACCTTCTTCTGATGCAAATTAGCCTAATTTGCATAGGATTCCCCCTGCCCCCACGTGAACTTTTGCGGAAAACTCCCATCAGTGATTAATTTTACCAAAATGCTTGGCTTCTCTTGATATTTCTTGGGCGTTATTGGGGGGGGGGGTTAGTGGAATTTGGTGGCGATTCTGTTGCTCAATGGAAGCAGATTCCAGTCACCCATCCAAACACCACCCAAAGAGCTTGAAGTGAAGCTGCTGCCACCTCTTTAGCAGATGGAAGTGACAGATGTTTTTAGCAGCTTACTGCAAGAAACAATGAAAGAGATAAAAACAACAATCCTGTTCTCTCCACTGCGTGCAGCTGCTGTGAATAGAAATCGTAGATTTACAACTGAAAATCAAAACACCAGATGGTCTTATAATTGGATCTTCCAGTTTCCCCTAACAGTACCAGGTCCTCTGGATGACAAGGGTAGATGTTATAAATAGATCTATACTTATTAACACTAAATACTGTCACCTGAATGAGAACACCCTTATCAGCTTGGGCAACTAGAGATAAATGTCAAATTAGTTTGCAAATTGGCCTGTATTCTGGCTTGGTAATGTTGGCAGGATAATGAAGTCTTCTTTTCTAACGACAACAGTGACAACAACAACAACAATGATAGTGTTCAGTCACTTGTTTATAGATATGTTACGTTATGGCTAGCGCTTCTTGCTATTAGATGGAGGAAATGAATTGTGTGCAATGATCTTTTAAAACAGGGCCAGTTTCTCAAAACATTAAATATTGCTTACAACACAAACTTATATGTTCTTAGTCAGATGTGAATCCTTCTATATCTAGCTAGGGCTTACACCTAGGTAGAGGTGCCAGGGAGTCTAAGGCTACAAGATTTAGGCCAATCAAATCCAAATAACTTTATTGTACTAGCCATTGGTCATGACAAATCTGACTCAAAAATAAATACAAGCAAAAGAGGAGTTGCGCCACAAATAATAGTCTCTATTTAGATCTCTGTATCTCCCTTACAGTTCACTTCTGTATTGTCCAGGGTCTTCTTTCTGATCTTTTTGGCCACCAAAACAAAAAAAGGTGACTTTATTAGTGACAGAAGCATTTACATCACTAAGAAGCCATAGAACCTTCTCTGTTGGGGAGAGACATCTTTTCTGTATTTATGGTAAGGTAAGAAATTAAAAGACGCTTGCTTCTTGGGAGAAAAGCAATGACAAACCTAGACAGCATCTTAAAAAGTAGAGACATCACCTTGCCAACAAAGGTCTGTATAGTAAAAGCCATGGTTTTCCCAGTAGTGATGTATGGAAGTGAAAGCTGGACCTTAAAGAAGGCTGATTGCCGAAGAATTTATGCGTTTGAATTATGGTGCTGGAAGAGACTCTTGAGAGTCCCATGGACTGCAAGAAGATCAAACCTATCCATTCTTAAGGAAATCAGCCCTGAGAAGCCACTGGAAGGACAGATCGTGAAGCTGAGGCTCCAATACTTGGGCCACCTCATGAGAAGAAAAGACTCCCTGGAAAAGACCCTGATGTTGGGAAAGATTGAGGGCACAAGGAGAAGGGGATGACAGAGGACGAGATGGTTGGATAGTGTTCTCGAAGCTACCAGCATGAGTTTGATGAAACTGCGGGAGGCAGTGGAAGACAGGAGTGCCTGGCATGCTCTGGTCCATGGGGTCATGAAGAGTCGGACACGACTAAACTACTAAACAACAAGAAGAAGAAGAAATAGCCTCCTGGGTCCAAGGTATAGTGGGCAATATAGAAAATATTTTTTTAAGAAAAAAGCATTGCACACTTCAGTCATGCTCACCCTCTCCTGCCCTCCATCCACAGCCCAGCCGCTGGACATGATATTGGGGCTCACTCAGCTGGGGGGCAGGAGGCTTCTTGCATCCCAGCTGAGCAGTTTAATGAAGCCCTGATGCCCCTCCAGCTCACACAAGCCAGAGCGGTATCATGGCTTGGTAGGGCTGGGCGATCTATCTTGGCTGCTTCTTCCTCACTTAAGGTGGGGAGGAAGAAGTAGCTGAGATACATTCCAGAGTCAGACATCATGATATATCGGCATATCATAGTATTTAGCTGCTGATATATCACAATGTTGAAAACTAGGCATCGCCCAGCCCTACTGATAACCATATGGTGTATGTTTCTTTCAATCACACCTTCTCCATGGTGATGCCCACATTGTGCTTCACCTACAATGGTTTAGGGGAGCGGGTGGCACTGTGGTCTAAACCACTGAGCCTCTTGAATTTGCTGAATGTAAGGTTGCCTGTTAGAATCCCCACGATGGAGTGAGCTCCTGTTGCTCTGTCCCAGCTTCTGCCAACCTAACAGCTCGAAAGCACACCAGTGCAAGTAGATAAATAGGTACCACTGTGGTGGGGAGGTAAATGGCGTTTCCATGCACTCTGGTTTTCCATCATAGTGTCCCGTTGTACCAGAAGCAGTCTAGTCATGCTGGCCACATGACCCAGAAAGCTGTCTGTGGACAAACGCCGGCTCCCTCAGCCTGAAAGTGAGATGAGCACTGCAACCCCATAGTCACCTTTGACTGGACTTAACTGTCCAGGGTCTTTTACCTTTCTTTTCTTTCTTTCTCTTTCTTTTTTTGCCTTACAATGGTATGCTTGGCTACTTCACTGTTGGTTGCCCAGCACTGTGTTAAGTGGTGTGTGTGTGTGTGTGTGTGTGTGTGTGTGTGTGTTCTGGAACGTTTTGTCTCTGCTTACTGGTCAGGGAGTTGATTTTGCTGTTGGGGGTTCTGGCACTTTTTATTGGGCATGTTTAATTCTGTCCATTCTGGCTTCTAGCTTAGCTTTATTAGGTTTCTAAATGTTTAACAACTTTTTACTGTTGGCATTATGGGTTTCGTAATTACCATAAATGGCTTTGGTGGCACCTCGATGGCAGGGAATGACATATGAATTTTCAATCAAGTCAGATAATGCAGGAATACTTTAGCATGCGGGTAAATCTGCCAATGGTTTTGAATAGCAGATAAAAAAACATGATAGCAGAACAGCTTCAGGAATGGAGGGCTTGAGAGGAGAGTTTTGTACTTAGCTTCTAGTGGAGACCTGGCAAAAAGTAGTATTAATCAAAATCTATCTGGGATCTTATCTGGGATCAGTGATCTAATACTTAATCAAAGCTTGGGAATTTACCAAATTCCAGATCTCAGACAATAGGAACAACAGGTCCGAATGCTTTGAGAATCCTTTTAGCATCCCCTTCTTCTGTAAGACTCAAGCTCTTTCTGGAATCTTCTGCACCACTGAAGATCTACTCAAGAACATTAAAGGAAAGGCAATTTCTGAGAACAAAATCATCCTAGCTTTTAGTTATAGACGAAAGCCAAGAACTGTGTCAGGAGATTACACTGCCAACTTCAGTAAATAACTACCAGGGAAAATCCAAATCCCTTTTGTGTAAAGCTGAGTTTGGACTACAACTCCCATCATGCCTCATCAGAGGCAGTGCTGTCTAGGATTGACGGGAATTGTAGTCCAAAACACTTGATGGACATAAGGACATTTCCTTCTTGGCAGGTGGGCTTACTGGGAGGAAGTGGATGAGGGGTAAGGTAGCAGGGAGCTCATCCTGCTGCAAATGCAGCAGCAGGAGCACTGAATTGGCTCTACAGTGGTACCTCTGGTTACAGATGCTTCAGGTTACAGATGCTTCAGGTTACAGATGCTTCAGGTTACAGACTTCGCTAAGCCAGAAATAGTACCTTGGGTTAAGAACTTTGCTTCAGGATGAGAACAGAAAGCGTGAGGCGGCAGCAGCGGGAGGCCCCATTAGCTAAAGTGGTACCTCAGGTTAAGAACAGTTTCAGGTGAAGAACGGACCTCCAGAATAAATTAAGTTCTTAACCCGAGGTACTACTGTCTTTGCACTGCACCAACCTCCCTGTCACCTCACCCCTCCCTTCTTCCTGCTGGGAAGCTTGCATAGGGGCTGCACCTCCACTTCTGCACCTAGACATTAAGCCCATTCAGAGAAAGTGAAGTTTAATGGCATTCCAGTTCTTCAGCTAAATTATCTTATTTGCTTTGGTTGCTCATCCCACCACACCAGAACTGTTAAAGCTGCTGCAGCAAACAACCTTGAGGAAAATAAAGAAATGTGTTTATTTGTCCTTTTACATCTTGACTTTGACCTGTTACCTAATTTGCATGCCTTTTCATGATTGCAGTCCTTGGGACAAGGACTGGTTTTCTGTTGGCTTTGTTTACCTGCCGCTTAAGTGCAAAGTTTTCAGTTGCTAACACAATAGAAGTGTATTAAAATCAGCCCACTTTTAAAACAGCCAGGAACCTTTTGCCACACATTTGAACAACAGCAACTTAAACTCTGTTGCCATACTTCCACAGATTAAAATTGTGATGCTCTTGATGTTGCATGTGCACCGCACCGAGGCCATTGCCATTATCCTCCTCATCCATTTATCAGAACTGTTGACTGAAATTTACCCCCTTCATTTCCGCAGGAGCAAGATATTCAGGGGGAGTGAATCTACATGTAGGATCAAGAGTTTCCCCAAGGTGTACAAGGAAGGACATGTTTATACCACCTAGGATTGCCCTTTATCAAAAAGTAAAAACCAGGGCATCCCGAAAGTTCACCCCAAATCATTGGTCTGGAGACAACAATGTATGAACTGGGCGATCACTGATACAAGAATCCCCGTGATATCAACAGCCTGGTATTTTTTTAATGATCTGCTGCTGCCATTGAGCTGACTACAGTGGTGCCTCGCAAGACAAAATTAATTCATTCTGCGAGTTTTTTCATCTTGCAAATTTTTCGTCTTGCGAAGCATGGTTTCCCAAAGTCTTCAAAATCACCAAAGTCTTCAAAAACCTCAAAAAAGGCTACCACACCGCGTGCTATGAGTTGCTCCTCGAAGTCACCCTGGGTATTAACGGTTTTAAGAAAAAGGAAACAAACTTGCAAGACGTTTTCGTTTTTCATCTTGCGAAGCAAGCCCATAGGGAAATTCGTCTTGCGAAGCAACTCTAAAAACGAAAAACTCTTTCGTCTTGCGAGTTTTTCGTCTTGCGAGGCATTCGTCTTGCGAGGTACCACTGTATATCCATTAGATTAGGTAAAGGATGCTCATCTCGCTTCAGGCCGAGGGAGCTGACGTTTGTCTGCAGACAGCTTTCTGGGTCATGTGGCCACTATGACTAAACTTCTTCTGGTGCAACGGGACACCATGATGAGTGCCAGAGCGCATGGAAACGCCATTTACCTTCCTGCCACAGCAGTACCTATTTATCTACTCATGTTGGTATGCTTTCAAACTGTTAGGTTGGCAGAAGCTGGGGCAGAGCAATGGGAGCTCACCCTGTCAGGTGGACTCAAACTGCTGACCACCCGAACAGCAAGCCCAAGAGGCTCAGTGGTTTAGACCACAGCACCATCCTATTAGATTACTGTATATTTCTCCATGAAAATCCCCAAGAAGGGTCAGGAATGAGAGCTAATCTCTTTTTGTGAAGCTGTACCCCCTCCATACCACACCAATGTGTTGGATAATGTCCAAGTCACTGTGATTAGGTGTGGTCACTGTTTTTCAGGTTATCAATTGAAGGAGACTGTCAGACTCATTCAGATATTCACATAACACACACACACAACATGTTTTAAAATAGCTGGAACTATTTGAGTGGTTTGTGGGGTTTTTTTTTAAAAAAAAGTGTGTTTTTTTCAAAACGCCTAAGTTAAATTACCATTAGTAGATAAAATAGAAGGAAATGACTAATTGTATGTTAATCCCCGGCTGGTCAAGAGTATCCTTTCTTCTTTTTGAAAAAATTAGGAACGTAATAAGCTACTGTCAGTTCATCTAGCTCAATATTGTTGACACTGACTGGCCATGGCTTTCCAGAATTTCAGGCATAGGGCATCCACAGTCCTACTTGGAAGTGATAGGGATTGGAACTTGGACCACCTACATGCCAGTCAAATGCTCTACCACTGAGCTATGGCCCTTCCTGTGAATGGGCCACCACAGATCTAACACAGGTATGGGACGTGGGTGGTGCTGTGGTCTAAACCACTGAGCCTCTTGGGCTTGCCAATCAGAAGGTCAGTGGTTCGAGTCCCCATGACAGGGTGAGCTCCCGTTGCTCTGTGCCAGCTCCTGCCAACCTAGCAGTTCAAAAGCATGCCAGTGCAAGTAGATAAATAGGTACCGCTGCGGCAAGAAGGTAAATGGCATTTCTGTGAGCTCTGGTTTCCATCATGGTGTTCCATTGCACCAGAAGTGGTTTAGTCATGCTGGCCACATGATCCGGAAAGCTGTCTGTGGACAAACACCTGCTCCCTTGGCCTAAAGTGCCCCAACCCCATAGTCGCCTTTGACTGGACGTAACTGTCCAGGGGTCTTTTACCTTTTTACAGATCTAACACCACAAACAGATCTTTCAAATCACCTCACATTACTTTAAATGAAATGCTTTTCAATGAAGGCAGTTCACATGTTCAGCTGCCAGCCATAATAGCCAAAAGGGGAGAGATCAAGTGATGTGTGTGCATGTCTGAACCAGCCCAGTGCCCCAAATCTTTAGTTAGATCCAAGGGAGAAATGAAGTTGCAAACTCTGGCTTGCCTCATCTTCATCCCAGAGACAGGGAGGTTAGTGCGTGAGTGAGCGGGACAAAAGGAGGCACAGTGTTTTTTTGGGAAAATGGCACACAGGGGAAGTTATCCACAATCTGAAAAAGAGAAAACAAGTCACAAAGCTCAAAGGGTGCTGTTTGCAACTGCTCACATCAAACTGAACGCTGCATTGAACTCTGTCAAGGAAATGTGCAAAGCGTGAGTAACAGTTGTGCTAACATTGAAAACAACTGCTACATCTCTTGAAGAAACAGCTTGCCTTCTAAACAATCCTGGAGAAAGAGTCATAGAACCACAAAAACAAAATCAGACTTTATTTATGTAGCAACAGCTTCTTCATTTCCCCAGTTTAGGAAAGAGAGAAAGAAAATTTATGTAGGTATAATATTTCTCTTACTTTAAAATGCTGTGGTTGTTATGCACCATTTCTATTAATGATTGAGCTTTTCTGACTAACTCACAAACAGAAAGCTAGCTTCAACTTCCCCTGTATTCCCCTGTAAAAAAACAAACAAAAAACATTTAAAAGTATTCCTGAGAAGAACACAATTATATTGTGTCAGAGGAGATCATGAAAGTACGTAAGTTTAATCCTTCCAAAGACCGAGCCCAGCATAATGCACCATACCTGTTGCAATTATCCACTTGTTTAGTCCAGATATACCTTTGTTAAAGTATAAATATTCTTCAGGGCTGAATGATTCACAATGGAATTGCATTTCACAGAGTGTGATACCTAGTGAACCTATAAAGTTTAACCCAACATGTACTAGAAGTAGCAACATACAGCCTGCAGTTGTTGGAATTTGGCACATTCAGGCAAGACATATGTAGGTTTCCTGACGCAGACATGAAATATCAGAAATACAGATGACCTGTGAGCAATTCCATGACAACTTGAGTATCTACGTGGAATCTTTTATATCATGATTCCCAATACACTTGGCCTTGCATAGTCCATTAGTTTCACATGGGCCTGTATTGCAGATGTAGGTGATTGCTTAGCTACCTGGAGCCCCGGAAGTGCAGGGCATTAAAGATTGAAACTTATAGTGGAGAAGAGACTTAAAAATTAGATACCAAAATGTCACCATAATATTATTATTATTAATTACCTGCCCTTCTCCCTAAGGTCCCAGGGTTACAACATTAAAGCTCAATATTTAAAAAGCAACTTAGTGGAACTCCTCACCCTTTTGCCTTTTCAGATATATTTCACTTTTTTGGTGGTGGGGGCAGTAAATATAGAGAAGTCCACATTCTGTACTACCAGGAGGAGGAGGAGAAGAAGAAGGAGAAGAAGAAGAAGACGAAGAAGACTCTTCCAGCCACTTAGCACACAATTCCGCTAATTTATTGCTTCATTCTTTCTATACACAGCAGAAATTGACACTATTTAGACCGTCAGTCCTGAATCTTCTTATATATATGCATGAGAGTACAAAATATCTCATGCCTTGTGCAGAGGCCTTTGGCTCTTGGACGTATCTGGGACTCAGCAACACCGGACAGCATTAATGTGGGATTGGGGCAAGATCTTGTTGTTGTTGTTTAGTCGTTTAGTCGTGTCCGACTCTTCGTGACCCCATGGACCAGAGCACGCCAGGCACTCCTGTCTTCCACTGCCTCCCACAGTTTGGTCAAACTCATGCTGGTAGCTTCGAGAACACTCTCCAACCATCTCGTCCTCTGTCGTCCCCTTCTCCTTGTACCCTCCATCTTTCCCAACATCAGGGTCTTTTCCTCGGAGTCTTCTCTTCTCATGAGGTGGCCAAGGTATTGGAGCCTTAGCTTCACGATCTGTCCTTCCAGTGAGCACTCAGGGCTAATTTCCTTAAGAATGCATTTGATCTTCTTGCAGTCCATGGGACTCTCAAGAGTCTCCTCCAGCACCATAATTCAAAAGCATCAATTCTTCAGGGCAACATCTAATCGGATGCAAAACCTGTCTTTTTTGTTTTTGTTTTTGTCATTTGTCAGCCACTCCACTACACAAAGTGCCATGTTTGTCATTTTCTAAGCCTCCACTCTGGCCTGTTGATTGGCTACAGCATGCTGATTCCAGATTGCTCTGCCTGACTGGCAAGCACATTAGAATCCCGAGTGATTATTCACTGTGACAAAAATGACAGAACCTGCTCTGGACATAGGGTGGCACAATAATGCGTGCTGATAACACCAGAGACAATGGATGTCACCCCCATATGCTCAAAAGAAGTGTGGTAAAGGGGATCACTCCCCCCCCCCGGGTTTCTAAATTTTGCCGCACTCTGATGCAATTTCCCCATTATGCCATTTGAGCTGTCGGAAGCGTTGCTTCAGGCTGAACATGTGGAATTGAACCATGGCTAGTTCAAAGCTCACAAAATTCCAATTACAGATCACACAACTGTAAACTGGTTTAGCATGCATGATACTGACACATTCGCTCAAAGAACGAAAAGCATAATTAAGCCCTACGCAGACACGCAAACATAGAGATGGGGTTTTACATATCCAGGAAGAATTTTTGATCTTCAGCTACTCTTTTTTTTCAAACACCACATTCATACCATGCATTTAAAAGCACTATGATAGATGCCACTTTGAACAGCCATGTCTTCCCCCAGAGAATTATGGGAGCTGTAGTTTGTTAAGGGTGCTAAAAGTTGCAAGGAGACCCCTGTTTCCCTCCCAGAGCAATAATTCCCAGAGTTCACTAGGAAAAGGAATCGATGGTTAAACCACTCTGGGAATTGTGACTGGGAGGGGAACTGGGGTCTGCTAACAATTCCTAGCACCCTTAACAAACTATAGCTCCCAGAATATATATATATATATTTGGGGGAAGCCATGACAGTTTAAAGCAACATCCCAGTGCTTTAAATGTATGGTGTGAGTGTGGCCAGAGTTCTCACCAACAGGATGCTTTTTGCTTCTTCTAATCCAAACTTCTTCTAGTCTAGTCCAAACTTGGGTCTCTAGCTGTTGTCAGACTACAATCCCCATCATCCCTAGCTAGCAGGACCAGTGGTCAGGGATTGTGGGAATTGTAGTCCCAAAGCAGCTGACGACTCAAGTTTGGGAAACCCTGTTCTAGTGAATAAGCAGCATTGCATGTCAGGAATGGGGAATCATTTTCAGTCCAGGGGCGACATTCACTTCCAGGCAATCTTCTGGGGGCCACTTGTCAGTTGTGGCAGGGCCAGGGACAAATTGGTGATAAGGGTGTGTGGAGAGTCAACAAGCCAAACTGAGAGGGCCACATTAGACTCCCAGGCCTGAGGTTCCCCATGCCTGAGACCTGTGTATAAAGGTATGGTGTTTTTATATTGAAAGAAGCTCTCTCTGTGTCTATGTGCATGTCCACAATGCATTTTTCTGTGCTGCAGGAACAGAGAGGACATAGCATCGCTGCTGCGGGAAACTGAGCCACTATATGTCAGTTGTGGGGGCATATTTTGCCCTCAGTGCAGTCGTATCTCTCAGTGTTTATTGCAGCCCAATAAACGCGAATGGCTGCCATTCACTTATATGGGAGGGTTGAGCAGACCAGTGCAATGGGAGCAGGGGAGGGCGAACACATGGCAATGCTGCCAGCTTGATAGCCCTGCTGGTGCCACAATGTCTAGAGATGAAGTTGGGAGAAGTGTGGTTGGCCACCTTGAAAACAGAATGCTGGACTAAATGGGCCATTGGTCTGATGCAGCAGGTCCATGGAGGAAAAACAATTGCTACAGTTCCAGAGATCATATATTTTCCCTCTCCTATTGGTGGGGGGCTGTGTTGGTGGGATGGGAAGTCAGTTACCATGGATGATGGGAACTGTGGTTATCTAAAGGGCTACAGGCTCCCCATCTCTATCTAAGGTAGATAGACTAGTGGTCTGATTCAGTATAAGTCAGCTTCTTGTGTTTCCTATGCCCTTTGACCTACCAAAAGAATTTATGATACCAGCACAGGTTTTAAATGCATTAACGTAATATATTCCTCTGTATAATGCTAATACCTTAATAAGATTTTATGTGGGGTCCCGGCAATTGTACTCCATTCATAATGCACTTGTATTATATTGTGGATTATTGCTGGAGATTGATACAATTCATTCTGTTCATTCAAATAGTTCTAAAAATGCAAAACTCCCATTTGTATAACTCGGCACTAAAGGAGTAATGGAGAATTAAAATGCTGTTACCTTTTGGCGAGCTGCAAACCTTTGTCTGATTTGAAAGACGCACACAAAAGTAGCTCGGGTTGCAGAGGCTGAGGTAGAGATGGGGCACTCTGCTCAAATTGGAGTTGCCATAGAAATCTCTCTTGAAATGAAGCTGGGTGTGGGAGTCCCTCCTCAGGCAAAAAGAGCTGGGTTCTTTTTTTAAGGTTAGCCAAATGAGAACGGCAAAATATCTGAGGAGGGTCACACACCTCCCCTGTTCTAACAGAATCCATGCTTTGTGGAGCTAAAACTATTGCTGGCTGCTGGTCACAATAGCTATGTTTCCTCCAGTAGCAAAGGCTGTGGGCATCTTAATTCTAGCTGCTGGGGATCATTAGCGGGAGAGAGCTATTGTGTTCATGCCCTGCTTGTGGGCTTCAAACAGGCTTATGCTGAGCTTCTGTGAGAACAGGCTGGTGGACCAGGTAGACCTTTTTATCTCATCCAGGAAGGCTCTTCATGTTAAGTTGTGGGTGAACATATCAGACGACACAGCAATTCTTCAAACAGCTCTTGTTTATTCACAGGCCAGAACAGAACTGCACTGAAGGGTTCAGCCAGCCTGCTTATATAGAGCTCCACTAGAACGCAACAGTAACCATTTTCTGTAACTAGCCAATCACTGAACGTCACTTTCGATCCCTTATTTGCATATGTGGACCTGAACTATCTACAGTATCCCCCTGCTGGCCCAGGGTGAGAACTTCAGTACATAACACTTCATATGCATGCGTGCCTTTATCTTGGTTACTTATAAGTGTTGCCGACTAAGGATGGGGATGTTACACCTATCCTGCACTGGTTTCCTTCCAGTTTCCTTCCAGGCTTAATTCATAGCAGATGTGCCATCTTCACAAGTTGACTAAGGTGGCCTGGTGTGACATCCTGATGTCATGTATGTGAAGTTGTGAGGAACCAGGGGGTAGAGTCGAATACCCTCTAAACATTGAGGGGGACTGCCCCTCTCAAAAAAACACATTGAGGGTGAAACTGCCTTGGCTCCTAGGAACTGGCATATATCAGGGCTTTTTTTCAGCTGGAACTCCCCAGAACTCAGTTCTGGGACCTCTCAGGCGGGCACCATTGCCATTATGAGAGAACAAGGGAGCCATTCATGGTGAGTTCTGGCACCTCTTTGTCTAGAAAAAATAGCACTGGTGTTGGTGATTAATTTCAGAGCTGTAAGTGGCTTGGGTTTAGGATACCTAACAGATTGTCTCCTTCCATACCAATGCATTTAGGAACATTTTTCCCTGGTGAAAGGCCAAGGCAAATACATCTTGGACTTTCTCCAGCCATTCTCCAGTCTTTTCTTCAGATTTGGAACTTCCAACATCTTGCATTTGAGGAAAATAAAGATGGTGGACACAACCACTGTCACTAATGGGACTTGATTCGGGGCTCAGGTAGTAAACCCCCTCCTACAGACTTCACTATTGTCATTTGCCCAACTATGGTACACTGTGTTGCTGGGCCTGTGTGTATGTTAAAGTTGTCTTATGTAAGCAGCTGACTGTGGACTCTTGAAAAGAGTCTTATTTTTATTCATTATTCTTATTTTTCAAATTGAGTATATGAGGTCCTGGGTTAGTCAAAATAATAATAATAATAATAATAATAATAATAATAATAATAATACCTTTATTGTCACTATACCACCTGTGTTCAGTGAAATTAAACGAGCCCCCTCCCCCCCATACACTCAGTCTTATTCGTACTTTGTGTGCTTGTCGGAAGTCAATTGCCCCACTATTTTTTTTTTCATTCAGCAGCCCAACAGCCTATGGATAAAAACTGTTCTTTAACCTGTGCAGCTGACTATACTTCTGTACCTCCTGTCCGAAGGTAGGAGATTAAAGAAGTGCTGACCGGGCTGTGAGCTGTCCCTAAGAATTTTCCTCACTCTCCTGCGGCAGCAGTCTCCTGCGATGTCACCTAGCGAACTCAGGGGACAGCCCATGATATCATGTGCTGTATTCACCACCCTCTGTAGGGACTTCCTGTCCGTGGCTGTCAAACCAGTGTACCACACTGTAATACAGTATGAAAGGACACTTTCTATTGTGGACCGGTAGAAGGAGATCGTCAATTTTTGTTTGACATTGTTCTTTTGCAAGACCCTGAGGAAATGGAGTCTCTGTTGGGCCTTCCTAACCAGCTGGGTTGTATTGATTTCCCAACACCTTCCAGATGTTGTGTGACTACAGCTTGTATCACCCCGACCCCATTGGCCATGCTGGTTGAGGTTGATGGGAACTGTAGTCCAACAACATCTAGAGGGCACTACCTTGTCTCCCTGGACTAGGCCATGTGAGGATAAAAGAAATGCCCGGTGGATGGGTAGGTAGTTTAATGATGACACTGGCAAATAAGGATAGACAAGTGAGTGCAAACTAACACCCAGGAGAACTACTAAGCATCAGGAGACAGGTGTTTGAAGGAAAAGAGTTAAGACTCACTCAGCGGGACATGATGATACATTTCAAGCTCTCCCTAAGATCGCCGAGGGCCCATAAGTTTTTATTCCAGGCCTCCTGAGATTAAAAGAATATGGAAGCTATTTAGCAATGGAGAGACTGTTAGGCAGCTGCTCAGTTTTGAGTGAATATTTCTCTGTTTCTGATATGAGTTTACTGCAGCACTTAAACAGCTACATAAGGCATTAAAGAGGAGAACAATAACATTTCAACTATTCCACTCTGCTATCATTTCTCCCATGTTGCTTCTACAGCCCTTCAAGTTACTGGATATTATTTTACATTCCCCCTCCCCACATCAATGTTTGGAGCTTGACTGTTTTGCTGGGGTTATGACAACACTGTCAGTTTTAAATGATGCCTAAATGGAAACCACGGGCTGTAAAATCGCTTGCAGTATGGTTGAGTCTGTATGGGAGAGCCTCTCATTTTATCGTCCACTCCCCACCAAAAAATCAGAACAACAGTATAACTACTTTACAAAAAATACATGGAACTATTCTTCAGATCAGCCCATTGCCCAAGTTGCTGTTTAGTAAAAGTGTTTTGCACACATTTCTGTACAAAGTGGACAATATGTTTGTCTCTTAAGTGTCAGTTCAGATGGGAGAATAATGGTGATAAACCATCTTGTTCATAAATCAAACTGGACAGCATTAAAGGAGGGAATCAGTTGTAGAAAGATTGTCTTTTCATAAAATCATTTTGAAGCATAACAGGGTCTTTAAAGGACCCAATTACTATTGTTAATAATACAGAAGGTGAGGGATGTGTTGGCAACATTGGAAATTAAATTGCAGTGACCTGTGTCAATTTCATATCCATCCCAAGAGCTCAAGCAATTTCTGTGGAGTTTCTGCCATTGCTACAATCCATTCGTTTCCATGGGAACACACCATGAGACATGTTGATAGCATCATGTTATGTCCCAGTGATGAGGGTATTAACTCACATCCTTGTATCTCCAATATTTATGAATGATCTCTGCCTAGAACAATGCAAGTAATTAATATGGATTGACACAAGATTGAAAAGTTTGTTCAGTATGTTTTAGGATCATTAAAAAGTGAATTGCCTCCCCAAAAATGGACACTATCAATGGACACAAAGTAGTGTTCCATCCAACTTTTTCCTTAATTCGGTGTTGTTATAACTCCTTAGGTTTCCTCTGCTGCTCATGCAAACTCTAGATCCCAGCAACTCTGAGAGTAGATCCATATTGTATTACTATCAGTAAAAGTTAAAATGGCTCATTAGAGCCCAATGTTTGGGCTCTTGCAATCACTTGTTGCATATTTTGCCCAAACACTTCCCCCCTGTAGATTTACAGAATGTGCAGTGCCATCCAGGCTTGAAACATATCTGTGCAATATTAATCCTGTGCAATCATGTAACCACTCACCTAGGAGTAAGACCCAAGGAAGTCAATACGACAGACATCTGAGTTCAATAAAATAGGAATTTAAAGTTGTATAATTCTTTTTATTAAGGCACTTATAACACCTATCAACTCAGATGTTGAGGAAAACAATTATACTACTTTAAATTCCTACTTTGTTGAACTTTTCCACAAATTAATAGAAGACGTCCAAGCTGCTTCAGAAGTTTTCTTTGCTTTCTTAGCAGTACAATTTCAGTGTTGCCCATTTGTGGTGATTTTCAATCAAAACAAATTAGGCAACTAGGATATTTGCAGCTGATAAAAGGTTCTAAGTAAGGTCTTTTTGTTCCTTTCTTATAGAAAACTATTAGCATCTAATCAGAAAGAGTATGCATGGACATATGCTTCTTCACACAGCACATAGTTAAACTATGGAATTGACTACCTGAAGAAGTAGCAATGGCCACAAACCTGGATAGCTTCAAAAGAGGATTAGATAAATTCATTGAAGAAAAGGCTATCAATGGCTACCTGCCCATACCGTCCAAGTGTCCCTGTTTTCCAGGGACAGTTCTGGAGTTACAGAAGGCAGCCTGGTTTCTGATTTGATCCCAGAATGTCCCCAGTTTTCCTTTTTCCTCCCCTCCACGTCTCAGAGAACAATTAAAAGTAGTGTGTGTGTGTGTGTGTGTGTGTGGACACAAAAATTGAGTCCTGCTTATCCTGAAAATAAAATTCCTGCACCCAATGAAGGAAATGGTGAAGCTGGCATACAAAGCCCTTCCTATAATTTAGAAGGAAAATGTTGCCTATCCACTTTAAATTATTTAACTGCAATGCTTCAGCAGTCAGCCATTGTATAGGAAACGTGTGGAGTGCTTTATTGTAAATGCAGTCTACTCAGAAGTAAGCCCCACAGTATTCAATGAACTTACTCCCAGGTAACTGGGCACAAACTAGGCAGCCTTACACTGCAATACTAAGCATGTTTACTCAGAAAGTCCCACTGCGTTCAATAGGATTTACTCTCTGGTATGTTCCTGATAATTCTCACAGTTTCTTCTTCTCCTTCGCCTTATTATTATCTACCTTAATCTATCATTAAGGTTTTGTACATGATCCCTTTCCTCACACATTTTTTTTCTTCACAACAATCCTGTAAGGTTGGTGAGGTAGAGATTATATAACGGGCTAAGGTGACAGATACATATGTGTTTATGATGCATATGTGTGCGGGAGATCAAACATGGGAGAAGCTTCCTGATGTAGAATAGGATGTCCCTATTTTCACTGGAGAAATTTTGGATGGTATGCTAGCCACGATGGCTAGGTTCTATCCCCACTGTCAGAGGCAAGATGTCTCTGAATGTCAGTTTCTGGGAATCAGAAGTGCGGAGAGGCTCTTACACTCACCTTTTGCTTGTAGGCATCTGGTTGTCTACTGTGGGAACAAGATGCTTGACTAGATGGACTACTGGCCTGATCTGGCAGACTCTTTGTATGTTCTTGTGGGGAAAGGGGGACATAGGTGTTCGCTACATAGCATTGCATATGTAGGGTTGAAAGAAAGGTTACAATTGATCATTAATTTAATCTTAATCTTCTTTCTAGTTTTATCATACCCACCAACATTTCTCTGATGCAAATAGGGACGTCCCATTCCATAATGATACTTTTACTATTTATACCCTTAACACCTTACTGGCTTGCCCCAGCCACTCTGGGCAGCTTACAACATATATAAGAGCATAATAAAACATTAAAAAAAAACCCACTTCCCTCTACAGGATGCCTTCAGGTGGCTCGGGGGTCGGATAACTCCAAACCCTTCAACATTTCTCCGACGAAAATAGGGACATCCAACCATACGCTCCAACATCTCTCCAATGAAAATAGGAATGCCCTAAGGAAAAGGGGGACATTCCGGTATCAAATCAAAAACCGGGACAGCTTCTGTAAATCTGGGACTGTACCTGAAAAACAGGGACACTTGGAGGGTCTGGTATACTTGTACATTTGCAGGCCCACCAGAACTGTATAAAATCTCCTGCAGGTTTACTGCAGACCCATCAAGCTTTTTTTCTTTCTTTCCTGTTTCCATTGTTTTTATTCAGCTTTCATGGGATATTGGGAATACATAATTTTATAATGACATTCTTTAAAATTAATAAGGGGGAAAGCTTCTGGGCCTTTGGGAAAGATTTTCTCCCCACCCATATTTCTTCAGAGAAAACAGTGCTAATCATTTTTCTCCATTTCTTCTTAAAATTGCTTCCCAGATTGCTTTTCTAATTCCAGCAAGAAGAGCATCCCTTTAATTGACAGACAGTGGTCGATAAAATCTATCACGAAAAAAGAAAATATAACGGTGTATCAACAACGGATTTGCAAATACAAAGGCAAGGGCAGTCAAACAAGGCCACTAAGACAAACACAATCAAGTTAGATACAGGGGTAGCATGTGTGAAATAACATGATCCAATATGGAGAGATACATAAGGAATTAGAAAAGATCTACAAAGAGCAATTCGGCAGCTCAGCTGCTACAACTGCATGGCTGAACGTGAGACCAGTCAGCCCCAATTCATGCTCTGGTTATCTCCTGCTTGGACTACTGCAATGCACTTTATGTGGGGCTACCTGTGAAGGTGACTACAACTAATCTGGAATGCAGCAGCTAGCTTGGTGACAGGGAGTGCCACCAGGACCATATGACACTGGTCCTAAAGGATCTAATCTGGCTCCCAATACATTTCTGAACACAATTCACAGTGCTGCTGCTAATGTTTAAAGCCCTAAACAGCCTTGGCCATGTATACCTGAAGGAGTGTCTCCATCCCCATTGTTCAGCCCGGACACTGAGGTCCAGCTCCCTCACTGCGAGAAGTGAGGTTACAGGAAACCAGGCAGAGGGCCTTCTCAGCAGTGGCACCCGCCCTGTGGAACACCCTCCCATCAGATGTCAAACAGATAAAAAACTAAACAACTTTAAGAAGACATCTCAAGGCAGCCCTGTATTGGGAAGTTTTTAATGTTTGAAGTTTTCTTATGTTTTTACATGTGTTGGAAGCTACCCAGAGTGTCTGAGAGGGTCCTTAACCCTCTGAAGTAAATTTTCAGGGTGTGCAAAGGTCCAGAGTAAGAAGCAGGGGGCAGAAAAATCCCATTACATAAATCTCACAACTTTGGATCCAAGCCACTGAAAATAGAAGGAATCAATCACCCTATTAAATTGCTGCTATGTCTGGTTGAAATATTTCAAAAATGCTGCAAACATTCAATATTCATTCATTTATTTATTATATCATCCATTCAAGGCTTTTGTCTTATCTTTCAGTTTAACAAACTCCCAGGATGATGATGATACAACAAAGCAATAAAATGAACCAATCTAAAGCTTTTAAAATAATTCAAAAGAACAAAAGCACAATCAAGTCAATAAAGGATCATCAGATTAAAATGAGCATAATTGACATGCTGGGAAGCCTTGGCAAATAAAAAAGCTTTCTAAACCTGGTGTGGGAAAGAGGGTGTTCCATAGGTGGCACATGGCAACTGAAAACAACCCTTTCTCACACTAACTAGCCAGCAATCTTCATATGTGGGGGCTGTTGATGAACACTGAGGCATACACATGGAGGAGAAGATAGACCTTCAGATACCAAGGTCTCAAGCTGTTTGGGGTTTAAAGAGAAATACCATCACTGCGAATTGTGCTCAGAAGCAGACCAAAGCAGTTGCTTAAGGACTGGTGAGATAGGTTCTCCATGCTTGGTGCCAGTGAGCAAGTACATCAGCATCCTAGAATAACTGAACGTTCCAAGCAATTTCCAAAGCCATCTATGCAGTACACATCAAAACATTCTGACCTGGAGGTTACCTGAGCAAAGTTCAATATTCAGGAGAGGTCATCATCATAGGAGCCAATTTCTAGAGGTCAATGTACCTTTGCCTGCCCCTAAAATATTTGAGGTCCCATCCCAAAGTTGATGAGCATTGCCATTCAAATGGTGTGTGTGCCCCATGTTTTGTGGTCAAATATGTGGGGAGGGGCATACCTGCCCCCCCATATTTTTTTCACAAGTTTCCATTGTGTCTTACATTCATTTTCCAACTGGTTCTCTAATTCCAATAAACACAGAATTAATGGCAGACAACTGCCCCTGCAATGCCACGGTTTCATTTCATGGATCTGATTGACTGATGAGCTTTTGAAGAGGGATGGGGAGGTTGATAGGATTAGTAGTAGTAGTAGTAGTAGTAGTAGTAGTAGTATACTGCTTTCTATCCATAGATCTCATGGCAGTTAACAAGATAAAAACACAAAATACATAATGAAAACAAAAACAAAACAATAACCCTGCTCCCCCACTCAATCCAAATCAAATTGCGTGTGTTTTATTTCTTAGCAACCTTTCACACTTCCCACAAAGTTGTTAAGAGTGGGCAAAGCGTGCTTTTCTTTTGAATTTTGTTAATTGATTTTTGGCTTTTTGAAGGGGGAAATTATATTTTCGCGGGAGGATAAATGGAGGCTGATGAACATTCATCTGATACCTTCTGTAGTATTGGCCAGAAAAAGGAATTCAGGAGACATTGTGCCTCTTGTGTTGTTTTTTAACACATGGAAATGTTAGTGGTGACATATTAGACAAAGTCTGATTCAGAATGAGTGTTGGAAGCAGTGCTCATGCTGAATTTCACATGAATCAAAACTTAGGGCAAATTTGGAGGCTCTTGCTTTGGCAAAACATCTGAGGATTTCCAAGGGAAACTAAAAGGGCTTTGATAGGACTAACTGAATTCCTCAGGGAGGATCTGTAAATCCCAGTGCTACTGCCAAATTCCATTTAAAGCAAAATATGGGGGGGAACTTTTGAATAATTTTGAGGGAGGATAAGAAAAAGAGGCTTGGTTGGCAAGCTAAGTCCCCACCCTTGAGAGACAGGGAAGAAGCATCCCTGTTGGATATCACATACACAAGTAAAGTGTTTTTAGTAGCTGAGAGGTTGCTTCAACTGGAACCTTACATTAGCCATTTATTGATTGAGTTTTATACGCTGCCTTTCATGTCCATGAGGAGCCTGCTAATTGCTTGCAAAAAGCAAGCTGAAAATCAATAGAACCATAGAAAAAATATTACCATATTACATATTACAATTAACAACATTGGTTTCTGACAGTACAACCCTATGCATATTTATTTGGAAGGAAATCTTGGTGTGTTAAATGGGGAGTAAATGATTCAGATCAGAGGATTTGTGGAAGATGAGGCTTATTATCAGTGGCTCCTAACCATGATGACAGAGCTCTTTCTCCACTGGTGGAGGCAATATGTTTCTGAATACCAGTTGCTGGGAATTACAAGTGGTTCCTCATGCCCCCCTTGAAGGTTCCTGTATGCAACGGGTTGACCACTGGGAGAAAAGGATGCTAGTTTCATACTCTACAAGCATCTCTGTGTGTGTGATTACAAGAAGTCTACTGTTTAACCAAGATTCACTTTATTATGTGCGCCGCCCTGGGATCTTATGATGGAAGACAGTATATAAACAACAACAACAACAACAACATTTCTTCACTTGCCAAACACAACTCACTCTACATATGGAAAAGGGTTTCAATAGGTAATTGACCCAGGTAATCCCAACCCAAGTATCCCCATTATCATACAATTAGTGAAATGAAACGATCAGTTATCTCAACTTCTACATGAAATGCTGTTTATAATGTGATCCAGTCAATTTCTGAATGAATAGGGTGTTCCTCTCACAAGGGAAAAGACTATTTTTAAAAAATTAAAATTTACTTTTTTTCTTTTTCTTTTTTTAAAAAAGACACTTTACTTTGGGATACATACAGCACAAATCAATGCATGTGTTCTCCTAAGTAATTCCCGTTTAGTTCATTGAGTGGGTATAGGATTATAGATTTCTGAAAATCATTTTTACTACTTTTACAGGCAACTAAATTTTTCAGTGGAAGGCACACTGAAATGAACAGAACACCTCTGTGAAGACAAGATCACAAATAGATAAGAGGAAAACTGTGCCAAAGTCTTTCTAGTGCCTAAATGAAGTAATTTATTGACTTTAGTTTCTTATAGTTCTGCCTGTGCAACACTCTCTGGTTTCTCAAAAAAATTGAGGAAGAAGTCTTCCACTTCACAATGTACTTTAGAATTTCAGAGGTAGTGGGAAAAGGATGGAGGAGAAAATCAATTTCATTTGCACTTTGATGAGAATTTGCCTATTTCACATGTCTCAGACCAAAATGTGGAATGAAATACAGCGACCCTTTAAAATTACCACTTCTCCCAATTTTGAGACGTAGTTCTCCGCCAAACACTATGCGCATGTATGTTCATAAAAATGCATGCGTTTGTAAAAATAACATACTAAATATTAGAGAAAACTGCATGCAGAAATGTGTACATTAATGAAAATGCATACCAAAAAACATATTGATTAAGAAACATTCATATTCAATTTTTGATGAATTTTCATGCAGACTTTTTAGTATTTTTTTTTTAAAAAAAATCACAAATTGCTGTAGAGATGTGAGGAAACCAGATTTAAGATGGGGAAAACAGAAAATCAAAATTGTCCAGGATTCAGATTCATTTATCATTACAAAATCAGGGATAGCCAACACAGTGACTTCTAGATGTGGGGTTGCAAACTTTGTAGAATAGGCAACTTTTCTACAGGCATGCAAGAGTCATTGTCAGAATTCAAGGAGGCACTCCAGCCAGGCAAAAACTCTCAAGGAACATGTGACACAAGGACAGTGTCGTATGTGATTAGGGCAGAGGAAAGCCCTGAAGGTCAGACGAAGGTGAACATCTAGGTAACCCCCCTCCTGTCCAGAACCAACCACAACCACACACACTATGATTCTTAAAAGGAAGGAGCAAAGTATCAGGACCTCCTTTCCAGTGGTATGGTGGGAGGAAAGGGCCTCACCATGGTCTAGATTCCCAGAAGCATCTGACTGACTAGAAAGATGGTGGACTAAATGGTTCCTTGTTTTGACTTGCTGAGGCTCCCAGATACAACAGATTCCTGATTTGTTTTCACCGACAAAGTAAATATGCAGGTTCTTCCTCAAATGAAACATCAGAGGAGTTGTCAGGGGGTCTGGAAGAGTTGTGATGCGACTAGCAAAAATATTTTCACAAGAGGATTTACACATTTCCATGTGTAATTAATGAATTAAGCAATTAACTAAACTAATCAACGTGTGCATCTGTGTATTTTCAGTTATAACAAGTGTTTTAAATATCTGATACTTAATGTATCGGAAGTATTCCGGGGGAAAATATTTTTAAGGTCCTTAATTTTTATATTTCTTTCCTTCTGTGTTCTTTATTTTTCTTCATGTGATACAAGCACCAGAATTTTTCTTAGTCTTCTCTCTTTTCCTTTCTTCTACTTCCCATTTTCAGCATCGCACCTATGCATGTAGCAAATATTTAGTTCTGGTCTGCTCCTGCCGCTGTCATTCCTTTTTTTGAAAGCTGTCAAGATAGACACTATCCTCTGCCACTATTATGTGTAAGGCTGAATTCCTCGAGGCTTTTGATCTAGTCAGAAAGTGGTTGGTTGGCTATGTGGACAGACTATTATGGGAGCTCTCTGTCTGCACATTTGACAGAATCAGGTAGGAGACTGAAGTGTAGAATTTTGGACTGGAAGACTTCTATCTGCAAATGTGGAAGGGGCAGGGTCATCTCAGGTAGATAGGACTGCCTGGCAATGGAGAGCAGGTAAGAAATGTAATTAATTAACAAACAAACAAAGTTTCCCTGGTCTTATTTCTTTTTAAAATAATTCCTCACAAGCAAAGGTAGATAGGGGTTAGAGAGATTACGATGCTAATATTTTATTGTCTGATGTGCTGCTTTATTAAATGATGGAAGTATTGTATATGCAGTGCTATTTTTTTCAGAAAAAGAGGTACCGGAACTCACCATGAATGCATCTTATAATGAAGAGGAGGAGGAGGAGGAGGAGGAGGAGGAGGAGGAGGAAGAGGAGTTTAGATTTGATAACCTGCTTTATCACCAGCCTAAGGAGTCTCAAAGGGACACGGGTGGGTTAAACCACAGAGCCTAGGACTTGCCGATCAGAAGGTTGGCGGTTTGAATCCCCGTAATGGGGTGAGCTTCCGTTGCTCGGTCCCAGCTCCTGCTAACCTAGCAGTTCGAAAGCACATCAAAAGTGCAAGTAGATAAATAGGTACCACTCCAACGGGAAGGTAAACGGCGTTTCCGTGCGCTGCTCTGGTTCTCCAGAAGCGGCTTTGTCATACTGGCCACATGACCTGGAAGCTGTCTGCGGACAAACGCCGGCTCCCTCGGCCTATAGAGTAAGATGAGCACACAACCCCAGAGTTGGTCACGACTGGAGCTAATGATCAGGGGTACCTTTACCTTTAAGGAGTCTCAAAGTGGCTAACAATCTCCTTTCCCTTCCTCTCCCACAACAAAAACTCTGTGAGGTGAGTGAGTCAAAGAAGTGTGACTAGCTCAAGGTCACCCAGCAGCTGCATGTGGAGGAGCGGAGACGTGAACCCAGTTCACCAGATTACAAGATTACCGCTCTTAACCACTACACCACACGTGGCAATGGAGTCCACTTGACAGGTGCCAGAACTCAGTTCCTGTGACTTCCAACTAGGAAAAAATGTGCCCTGTGTATATGTTCTTCTTGTTGTTGGCATCTGACTGTCTCAAGAGACAATGAAGTGCACCTCCTTGGGTGAAGTCAAACTACTGTGTTAGCAGCACCATGCCTCCCTGGCATGCAAGCCTGCGCCGTGCGCATGGAGGTGTTGGGCTGCCCAGACGACCACCCTGCGGCCTCACTGATGTGGTTCAAAGGCACCAGCTTAGCTGCAGGAGTTGTGTGCAAGGATGTGTACAACTGCCTTAGGGACTCTACTCTGGATTTGTGTAGAATTTCTTCTCCTGAAGATATCCCGCAAGGCAGCGAGGGTCTCCTAGACAGGCTACTTTCCCAGGTGGACAAGCTCCACCTGTCCCTAATGTCCCTCCACAGCACATGCAGAAACTGCCTTGTTTACTATTGGACCCACTGTTGGTCTTTTCTGCTTAATCCCTGATTTTGAGACCCATCTCAAATGAACCTCGCCTAGTTTAGTCAGCCATTCGAAGATGTTTCCCAGGGTGCGGCTGCTGTTGCATGTTGACAACTTCTAGGATACACAAGTGAGATCTAAGTGCAGGGTGGGGACCAAAGGTGGACCTCAGAAGGAGCATGACATGCCCCCAGCAGAGGTAATACCCGTCCCCCATAGGGTCTTTACTGACCTTATCGAGATGCATGTTTTTTTTTTTCTGTTTTACAAGAGGGTGCATTTGGGTTGGACCGTTTCCCTTCTCAGATGGATATTGATCCATGATTTAATGTACTTTCATTTGTACCTTTCTAGTTTTGTGGGTAAGTATGGAGTAGTAGTGCCATCTTTGTGCATTACCTTTTTCAAAATATGTCTTTGACATTTCTTTATTGTATAAACTAGTTATCCAGAAAATTACCATTACTTCAGAAAAGTGCATCCCCCCCCTTCCTCAAACTATGCAGGGATTACATGCTCTTAAAGGTACTTTGAAAATGACGGGTTTTTCCAAAGTAAGTCTTAAAAGCATTTATGGGAGAGTTTTTTAAAAAATGCTTTCAAAAAAAAGAGAGAGAGGGAGAGATACTTTGATACCGTTAAATAGATCACCAAAATTGCTCTCTTCACAGCTTTTCCGCAGCATTTTCTGTTGCCTTTTCATTTCCATCGCTATAATTGTCCCTTCCAAGATTATTACATATAATGTAATTTTGATTGCATTAATGGAATAGTTTATGAGAACAGTCAAAAACAGAAAAGGAGAAAGAAGTAGAACAAAATGAAGGAGCAATGCCTAGAGAAAAGTAAAACCCATTAAGAAGGCTGATGTGGTTGGCTGCTGCGTTTGCATCAATGCTTGAATGGCTCTTAGGCTGTAGTTCCCTTTCAGTGCCTTCTTGAGAAAGAAGGATGGAATCCAGTTCTGATACATCTGTGCAGAAACACAATCCCTGTGCATATAAAAATTGCTTGTGTAGCCATCAAACAATCACCATGCTAGCTGTGTGCCATGAGTACCATGCTTTCATGGTCTGGTCCCCTCATCCCTAACCTGATGCTCTCTAGATGTTTTGGACTATAATTCCATCATCCATGGCCAATGGTCATCCTAACTGGAGGTGCAGAAGGAGAGGGGTGAACCCCATTGCACAAACAGAATTCCTTCCCCAGGGTTTCCACTGATAGAACTTATTAAATTAATCCTATCTATCTATCTATCTATCTATCTATCTATCTATCATCTATCATCTATCTATCTATCTATCTATCTATCATCTATCTATCTATCTATCTATCATCTATCTATCTATCTATCTATCATCTATCTATCTATTATCTATCTATCATCTATCTATCTATCTATCTATCATCTATCTATCTATCTATCTATCTATCTATCATTTATCTATCTATCATTTATCTATCTATCTATCTATCAATCATCTATCTATCCTTCAGCTGGATAAAACATAAATCTTTGCTTCTCAGATTAGGCATAATAATAATGGTAAACAGTTTTTGTTAACCTGTTGCATTCCAGAATCACCACATGCATGAACTGTCTCCCAGCTTTACGTAAGTTTACAGTCTCCATTTTGTCGTGCAGTGGTACCTTGGTTCTCAAACCTAATCCATTCCAGGAGTCTGTTCGACTTATAAAACCATTCGAAAACCAAGGCATTGCTTCTGATTAGCTGCAGGAGCTTCCAGCACCAAATCGGAAGCTATGGAAGTCGCATCGGAGGTTTGGCTTCTGGAAAACGTTCACAAACCGGAACACTCACTTCCGGGTTTGCGGTGTTTGGGAGATGATTTGTTTGGGAGCCAAGCCGTTCGACTACCAAGGTACCACTGTATAAATTACAAATGTGTGGTCTCTTCATTACTTGCTGACAGAGCCGGCACCAAATGGCAGTGCTACCAATGCACCCCACCCCGAAACACACAAACTCCACCCATCCCAAAGCAGCCATGCAGATGTTCCTCCTCCTCCTCCTCCTTCCATAGATGAGAGCATTGCTTTGAAGGTAAATTAAGATGTGGGGAACAACAAATGGAACATACTTATTGCCTGCATTCCACTTTAGAAGCAAAAGCAAGAAATTGAAAACTCTTAATTGGGGGTCATAATAAATAACAAGATGAAAGATGAAAACATCTTTTTTAATAATTTGATAATTTGATAATTTAAATTTAATAATAAATTTAATAATTGGGGTGTGTGTGAGAAAAACAGAGGAGGATAGTTTTGAAAGGGAACCTACTTGCAGTGACATAGTTGTTACTCTAATGATCTGCGTTCAAAACAAAGGTTAGAAATGGCTTGAAGTCTTCCTTATCCTCCCTTCTGAAACAGGTTTTCATCAACAGAGCTTTGCTAAAATGCCAAATCTGGTATATCATAGCCATGCATCAACCTTACTGCAACTTAGCTAGAGCATGAGGAAGATTAAATGCTGATTCAATCATTTATTAAACTGAGACATATTTTCTTCTATAGCGGACGTTGAACAGGAAACTAGCCCTCCGCAGAGAAGGTCTGCGTCTGAGATGTTTTCATCAAGACTCCCGCATTTTACAAATCGGAGAGGTCTGCCACGATAAACACTTAAGCAGGAAACACTAATGTATTTTGAGATGGGGATTTAAGAGCTTCATATCATTTTATGTAATGTCTTGAAATGAAAGCCTGCCATAAAGTGATGAGTACTGAGCACTTTTAAATTACTATTAAAATTGCCTGTAGGCAGATCAAACATGCCTGGTGCCAGGGAAGTTATGCCATTCTACTAAGGTAATCATTACATTTATATTTTTTTTAGTGCACTGATTCTGTCATAAATATTTAATCTATTCTGTGAAACCTACATATTATTCAGTATATGACATCTTCCTCCGCCCCTCTCCCTGGGGTAAAGTTATGGTGGGGTTTTTTTAAAAAAATAATGCTGTTTTCATTGTAAGCCTAGTTACTATTGATATCTAGCGATGGGAGCAAATTTCTTACCATATTTCTACTAGAAATATTAATTTGCAGTAATCTAGCTCCTTTACACAACAATCCTGTACATGTTTACTCAAAAGCAAGTTTGCCATCTTTGCTCAAGCTTACTCACAGAATGCAATGTTGGAGAATTCCAGTGAAAACAGGAATGGAAATTACTGTCATTCGCTTATTTGTCCCATATCCAGAACACAAATAAATTCAGCAAATGTGATCAGTATCCACTGCTGTTGTTTTCAATCCACAAACAATGTATAACTGATTACTTTCCCCCACTTGTAATACATTTCGTTTTCACTTATATGAATAGTGTGGGTTAACTTATTGATAATGTAAGTACCTACACAAGGACTGCTTAACATTTTAGCTAGGCAGCAGCAAATGCAGCCTGACATAGCTGTGGGCAAGCTAGGTGTGTGTGAATTATTCCTTTCCTGCACAGCTGCCTGGCATCATCAGTGTGACACATGGCTGTGCAGGAGGGCTGGGAATTGCCCAGACAGGGGCTAAATGGTATCCCAGAAGGATTGCCTAGAATTGACACATGTCATAGAGTGATCCTTTAATCCACAATTCATACCCAATGCCTATGCCAAAGCATACTGACATGTAATCAATAACATTGTGGCCATTTTGATCCCAAGACACTGTCTTGCCTTCATTTCCACCTATCCCCCCTGGTGACCTCAGGATACTGTTCTTGGGCTTGCAATTAACTATGTAAAATTCTGCTGCAGTGGACAGTGGGATGACTAACATAGTTTTTTTCAGAAGCTGAACTGCAGCAGAATGAAAACAGTGCTAGATGCAAAGAATATGGGATGGGAATCACTACCCTCTTATTCCACAAGGTAGGTGTGCATAGCACTGCCAGATAAATGGAACCTATAACTGCCCATTGATACAGAAAAACCAGCCTGCGGCCACCTAGTTCTATAAGCAGCTGAATGAGTCATTTGCGCTTTTTTTTTAATTTCATCTGACTACCCCTCTTCAAAGAAACGCCAGAGTGGCTTACATAATAAAAAATTAAAATACAATGATAAACTCCCAATTAACAAATACAATTAAAATCCGCTTAAAACACAAATGTAACCAACATGCAAAATGCAGCAGTGGGTAGAAACAAGTAAAACAACCATCTAGCTGCAGAAAACAAAATATTAACTACTTGGCAAAAATTGCCCACCAAATCCCAAAAGCCACAGAGAACAAGCATCAGAACTGAGTAACTAAATGCATATGTCATAGGAGCATAGGAAGAGTCCAAACCATTGTTCCATTTAGCTTGCCTGGCAGTGGCTCTTCTGCATCTAACTGCATCTCTCCTAGATCTAACTGTTTTATTTTGAAATGCTGAACCTCAATTCACTTATGATGATACTGTCAGGAGTTCAGCCTACACTCGAGTAGCATTTTGGCTAATCTACTTTATTTACATATAAACACACACGGAGCACTGCAACATGGCTCCCTCTCTCTCTAGCATCAGACAGCAAAGAGAAAAAGAACAAAGGACAATAGACCCACTTCACAGAACACAGTAACACAAACATCCTGTCTCCGTCACTTCCCACTCTGTGGAGTCAAAACATACACCGTCATGTGAAAGACAACAATCCCATGACTGCAATCATGGAGCAGGAATTCTAACAGATACTCTTATGTCATTGCTGCCTTGGTGGTGGTGTTAATGCAACCTCTCCAAATTGAGTGATTTCAGCACCTTTCATGGGAAATTTAGGACCAGTTATGGTGCCTTCATATGATCAGTAAAGTTAGCATTGACCCAGGGCACGGTGGAAGAAAACAACCCAACTCTACACTTCTATTCTTCTATCTGGAAGAGATCATGCTGTCCTAACTAACGAACTCTGCACCAAATGACTGCCTTCAATTTAAAAATCTGTCAGTATCCTCCTGAGATGAGAAGCTCAAAGGTGGTTGGATGCTAATGCTTTATGCATGATTCCTGTATGGACTGTGGACATCAGAAGAGCATTTATTTTATTTTTTATTTTTTATTGACAAAATTTCCATGCCACCCGTCAATAAAAAGTCCTCTGGGATGTTATAAAATCATATGGCTGTTTCCAATGAAGTATTACTTAGTGCAAACCCACTGAAATGAAGCCTTATGAGGAGTGCTTCAAGAAGCTGGGTATGTTTAGCCTGAAAAAGAGGAGACTGAGAGGAGACATGATAGCCATCTTCAAATACTTCAAGGGCTGCCACATGAAGGAGGGAGCATACTTGTTTTCTCCTGCTCTGAACAGTAGGACTCAAACCAATGGCTTCAAGTTGCAAGAAAGGAGATTCCGACTAAACATTCGGAAAAACCTTATGACAGTAAGAGCTGTTCAGCTGTGGAACAGACTCCTATGAGAGGTGGTGGACTATCCTTCCCCAGAGGTTTTTAAGCAGAGGTTGGATGGCCAACTGTCATGGATGTCTTAGCTGAGATTCCTACATTGCAGGGGGTTGGACAAGATGACCCTTGGGGTCCTTTCCAACTCTAAGATTATAAAATTCCATGATTCTATGACTTCCGTTATTTAAGTACAGTGGCACCTCAGGTTACAGATGCTTCAGGTTACAGACGCTTCAGGTTACAGACGCTTCAGGTTACAGACTCCGCTAACCCAGAAATAGTACCTCGGGTTAAGAACTTTGCTTCAGGATGAGAACAGAAATTGGGCGGCGGCAGTACAGCGGCAGTGGGAGGTCCCATTAGCTAAAGTGGTGTCTCAGGTTAAGAACAGTTTCAGGTTAAGAACGGACTGCCAGAACGAATTAAGTTCTTAACCCGAGGTACCACCATATATAGACTTCAGTGAGTCTGCTCTGTCTCTGCGTATGACTTAGAGGTTATCCACACTTACTTTTTGCCCTGCACTTTCCAGGCACACGTCTATGCTTAAAAGCTCTGGGTCCGAGTGTAGTTCCCCACCACCCCCTGCCCCAGAGCTTTCCCTGCGAAAACCTGCTCTTTAATGCTCAGTCGGAACAAACATCAGTTCAGGGTTTTTTTGCAATTGCCATTTGCTCTGATTAAGTGTTAAAGAGTGCAAAAGGGCGGGGGGCATTTGGACACAGAACTTTATAGCATAGACAGTGCTTGGGAAGAGCAGAGGAAAGGTAAATGTGGATAAGTCCTTGGATACAATCCACAGAACACACACACACACACACACACAAAAGCGAAACATGCATTAAAGAGTACAGTGGTACCGCGGGTTAAGAACTTAATTCATTCTGGAGGTCCGTTCTTATCCTGAAACTGTTCTTAACCTGAGCTACCACTTTAGCTAATGGGGCCTCCTGTTGCCGCTGTGCAATTTCTGTTCTCATCTTGAAGCAAAGTTCTTAACCCGAGGTACTATTTCTGGGTTAGGGGAGTCTGTAACCTGAAGCGTCTGTAACCTGAAGCGTCTGTAACCCGAGGTACCACTGTACATCAGTGACTGTCTAACAAAGCAGACTGTTAAGCACATCTCCTCCTCCACCATAACACACACACACACACACACACAGAGAGAGAGAGAGAGAGAGAGAGAGAGAGAGAATCACAGGAACTGTAGTTTAATTAGGAGAAAACTACAGTTCCCAAGATTCTGAGATTTTGTTTTGAATGTATAGTGTGTATGCAGCCAGTGCCAATACAACCTACATAAAAGTAACATAAACCAACAAAACACAGCATAAGATCAGGATAAAACCATCTCAGCATAGAAATCAGCATAGAAACATCATAGCAATAAACAATGCTTTTAATTTTTATTCTTTGCTGAATATGAAACACATACACATATTTCCTGCTACTGTCATAATATTGTCATAATATCTTTCAATTTTGATTTTATGGATTGCAGTCCCATTATATTGCAAACTGAAATGTTATCCTTGGATATGCAGTAACCTAACTCTGGAAGGGGGTAGCCTTGAAACACAGCCTCAAAATGCCTAAATAAATAAATAGCAAATAAGGGCAGTCCTGTGACACCAGGGATACAGTACTAAGTGTCATAGAGCCAATTTCATACTATTAATACAGTGATGGTTTTTTGTTTGTTTTTTTAAGAAAATACAGGCCTATTTAATAGTAGTAGTAGTAGTAGTCAATGTTGTTGTTGTTGTTGTTACAATTTACTTGTCACATGAGACATTACAAGCATCCAAGCAACTTGCACATTTTAAAAGCATAGAGGACGGCATAAAATCAGAAAAGGGACAATGCAATACAATAAAAGCCAAATGAAACAGCCGCAAAAACTTCAGCAGTAAAAACACACCCTCAACAGACGGCAGAACCACCGTTGTCATAATCCGCCAAATACCTGGGAGAAGAGATAGCATGAACCGCTCTCGCTTTAAAGCAGCTTGATGCACATTGCTTCACACATTTCTTTCCCTTCAAGATTGTTTTTCATTTTAATACATTTGAATAAATCCACCTCACTTCATTCTCCGTTTCCTCACTGCCAGACACAATAAGAAAAGGGAGTCATGCTGTGAGTCATCGGAATAAACAAACAGCTGGTGGAATTCATTCCTAAACCCTACACACACACACAACTTGTGTGTCGTTCCCTGTCTTAGATGATCTAACAATGCCCGGTAGAAATCACATCCATCCAGAATTCACTTACTCTGCCTCATGACTGATAGCTTCTCAAACATTCATAGCTAGCGAAAGATCCCATCAGCTACAATTTCAGACGGTATTTGCAGAACAGGTCTTTAATTTTAACATCTGTGAAGGCTGGAGCTGTTCCTGACCTTATAGTTCAAACCAACCTCCCATCCTTATTGCCACTGACATGCAGACCAATAGTTAGGCAATTATACTGCCGCTGAGGGGAAGTGGATTGAATGGATGGACAGCTCTACGAATCCCTGTGTGTTTGGAAATATACACACGCATGCAGTATATTATCGGATGCCTCCCCAAGCCGTTGAAATAATGAGACCACTAAGGACTCCCTCCCCTCGCAACCTCATAAAGGCACACAGAAGCTGCACAATCTGTGGGAAGGGTTTGTGACATTCAGGATAGCACCAGCAATACAGCCTCGCTCAAGACTTGCTAGCAGCAGGCTTTTCCAGCTGGGCACCCATCCCAAGTGATGTGCCAGAGGCTCACAGGGACCTGTTGTGTTGGTATTGTGGGAATGGCTTCTATGGCTTGATCAGGTACCTCTGGGTAGCACTGAGGAAGGGGCAAAAATGTGGAGAATACATACCCTCCAACATTTCTCCAATGAAAATAGGGAAGTCCTATTCTATCATCATCATCATCATATGTTCTATACCCCACTCATCTAACTGGGTTGCCCCAGCCACTCTGGGTGGCTTTCAGCACATATAAAAACACAATAAAACATTAAACACAAAAAACGTCCCTATACAGGGCTGCCTTCAGATGTCTTTTATAAGTTTGTATAGTTACTTATCTCACTTAAAAAGGACCCCTGGACAGTTAAATCCAGTCAAAGGTGACTATGGGTTGCAGCGCTCATCTCACTTTCAGCCCAAGGGAGCCAGTGTTTGTCCACAGACAGCTTTCTGGGCCATGTGGCCAGCATGACTAAACCACTTCTGGCACAATGGAACACCATGACAGAAACCAGAGCGCACAGAAACGCTGTTTACCTTTCCACCGCAGCGGTACCTATTTATCTACTTGCACTGGAATGCTTTGAACTGCTAGGTTGACAGAAGCTAGAACAGAGCAGTGGGAGCTCACCCCGTTGTGGGGATTCGAACCACTGACCTTCTGATCAGCAAGCCCAAGGGTCTCCATGGTTTAGACCACAGCGCCACCCACTCCCTTTTATCTCACATAACCCCATACCCTCCAATATTTCTCCGATGGAATTAGGGACATCCTAAGGAAAAGTGGACATTCCGGGATCAAATCAGAAACCAGGGTGGCTTCTATAAATCTGAGACTGTGCCTGGAAAGTAGGGGTCCTTGGAGAGTCTGTGAACAATGAATGCAAATGTTGCCTTTGTACAACAGGCTATCCTCCATTCTGAGGAGCAAAAGGCATCATCAGAGGTCAAGAACACATTCCAGGAAGGGAAAACACATCAGGTGTGAAGCAGAGCTGATGAAAGGTGTCTGGAGTTGGAGGATGGATGGCAGCTAACAGATTGCGTCTGAATCCCAACAAGACAAAAGTACTGTCTCTGGGGACAGGGAGTGGGTAGGGAAGCTCACCACCAGCAGTAAATGGAGATGGCCAAACCAGTAGAAGATGCTACTCCCACATAAACAGCTGGGAGTTGGCGTAATCTCTGGGCATGAACTGGTGCTTGTGGAAAGTCACGGGAGAGTTTTCTTTGCTTAGCATTGTTTGGGTTACTGAAAAAATCACATTTTCATGAGGAGCTGAGTTCAGTTTCTTTCAACCCACCAGAAAAAAAAAATAAAAAATGCACGCATTTTAAGAGAGAGATGATATATACCCCAACAAGGCAAAATATAATAATTGGAATGTTGGAGAACTATTAACTAACAGTGGTATGGCTTACACTTCCTTAATGATATATTGCTTCTTGTCAGTTTGCTGGAGTGGGTGTCTAAGAGCAAGCTGAAGTAATTGAATAAACACAATGTAATCAAATCATTGTGTTACAATTACAGGTTGCTACATAGTCCTGATGCATTTTCAAGATACGTACATCCCCCACCCCACGGGCTCATATTATGCAGTTACAGCTCACAAGCAAGAGTAATAAACCCTTTTGAAATGCTAAATTTGCTTTATTTTATTTTCCCCTCCCTCTGCTTCACAATTTCACTCCATCTTGCAGTAATATGGTTTCCTCCCAGTTTAGAGATCTGCTAAGTGGTGGCGGAGGAGAGGGAGTGGCAGATTGTTGGATGTGGAATTCAGCGTGTCGCTTTTGGCAGAACATGTGGTGGCTGAGGAAACAGATAGAGCCCTATCCCACACATGCAGATGTACATTACCATTAATTAATGATTAGTGTATTAATCCAAATCTCCTTAAAGCCCGGTAGAGTCTTTGTGCCTCTGCCTCAAGGATATATCATTAGAACATATTGAGAATATTTCTTGAAATACAAATGTTTGAAAGGGATCTCTCCCCCCCAACACATACCCTTCTCGCCTCATTTTATTCAATTTCCAGAAAACTGAGAAGATCATTTTGGTATTTTCAGAAAATACATTCTTTCTATCCTCCAGATTCTGAATCAGTTAGCTTTTTCATAGGAAGCCTGTACCTTTAATATTAAATGTTGGCAGGTGTCATCAAGGTAGGATTGGGGGGGGGGGCAACAGAATGCCCCAAATGCAGGTGGAGCAGCAGGAGGAGAGCCAGTGTGGTGTAGTGGTTAAGAGTGGTAGTCTTGTAATCTGGTGAACCGGGTTCACGTCTCCGCTCCTCCACATGCAGCTGCTGGGTGACCTTGAGTTAGTCACAATTCTTTGAAATCTCTCAGCTCCACTCACCTCAAAGAGTGTTTGTTGTGGGGGAGGAAGGGAAAGGAGAATGTTAGCCGCTTTGAGACTCCTTAGGGTAGTGATAAAGTGGGATATCAAATCCAAAATTCTTCTTCTTACCACATGTTGAAGGAACTGAAGCAATGCACATCAGCACCCAACTGCACCATCCCCCTCCCCTGCTGTAAGGCCATTCATATATTTATTTGTTGGTTACATATCTCGACTATCTTTCCACTCAACAGAACCCAGAGCAAAGTACATCTAAACATGAATAACTCAAAACACCATTAAGTCCCGTGGTTGGTCCCTGGAGGATCATTAAGTCAAGAGAATAAAATTACTACTAATAATAATGATAATGATAAGAATGTTATTATACTATTCATGGACAATCTAAATTTCAAGAGAGTTTGAGGCGGAGGTGGAGGAAATGGAGCGTCTTTGCATAAAAAGGCAAAAGAAAAAGGATGGAATGAACCTGCAACTTCTGCCTGCATCTGTCTCTGTCTGCCTATCTCCCCCTTCCTTATCTCCTCTTCCTCTGTTGTAACCATTACCCAGAAGGCTGCTACCACCACCCCAGTGCCACTTCCCCACTGGTTGCTGCAGCCGACAGAGCCAGTGTGGTGTAGTGGTTAAGAGCGGTGGACTCGTAATCTGGTGAACCGGGTTCGCTTCCCCGCTCCTCCACATGCAGCTGCTGGGTGACCCTGGGCTAGTCACACTTCTCTGAAGTCTCTCAGCCTCACTCACCTCACAGAGTATTTGTTGTGGGGGAGGAACGGAAAGGAAAATGTTAGCCGCTTTGAGATTCCTTTGGGTAGTGATAAAGCGGGATATCAAATCCAAACTCTTCTTCTTCCTCTTCTTCTTCTCTCCTCCCCACTGCAACATCTTAGAGACACTCCCACAATCCCTCCATCCCAACTCACCCCCTGAGAAGTATCTTCAGCCCCAGGATTCCTCAAGGACCTCCTACCTAGGTCAGACCATCTGGGGTCACGAGTGTTTTGCTCATCCATTTAAAGCTCTAAAATGACAATTAGCAGCACAGAGAAATCACAGGAAATCTGTCAAATTTCTGTTTCAGTTTGCAGATTGACCATATTTATGTTAGTGACTCAGCATTTAGCAATTCAGTTAGATTTATATTGCAGCTCTCTGCTTCTTTGGATTTACACATCCTCCTGTCTATTATCACTGGCAGTAGCCTGTCTGCCATCAAATTCTGCTCTATTGGAACTCAATGGAAAGGAGCCAAGGTTGTGTTGAGAAAACAATAGCATGTGTCGCTGGTTTCAAAGGATCTTTCTCGTCTTGCGTCATAGCGCTAGGCTGCAGACAGGAAGCAAATGTGTCAGTTGGAGCTCAGCTTCCTACTACTCTGCACACAGAATAGCACAGGAACGGGAACAAACGCCTACGAAAGAAAATAAATAATCTCGTTACTTTTCAATTAGAATAAACCCCAACAGGAGAACATATGTAGGTCACTCTTAAATCCTCTCCACTACTTCCTATGAGCAAAACAAAAAACAAAAAACTGAGCAGTTATTCTCCCATTTCCATATTTTTATGTGTAAAAACAGCTTTATCAGGGCAAACAACCATGCTAAAAAAACAACAACCCAACAACCTGTCTTCCTCTTCATGAGATCCTGAAGGGAGCATCTGTTGATAATATCAGCCAATGAATCACCTAAGAACAAATACGGGCTAAGTAAACTGCATGCAAAAACATATACTGTAGCATTGTGCATAGTGACAAATTCAGGTGTTGGGTGAGGATCTACTAAGCATCAGACTTTGTTAGACCTCGAGGGTGACGCGTACAGTAAGAGTGAGCGACAACCACCTTAAATCATAGTATGCTTCAGTAGCATTTGCAATTCTGTTATCAGTTTAGATGCATGTTTTTTATAGAGTAGTATGTGCTACCATGGTGTGTCTGAGAACTGTGGTGCTATCATGTCAGATAGGAGGGAAATTGTATGAAAAGACCCCATGACCCCTTAGTTTCCTAGAGGGGGTGAATAACCACACAGGACACCAGTATATTGGGTTTTGGCTGGAATACGGCCACAACTTTATTAGTTGCAGTAAAGAATGGCTTAGCATAGGCATTAGGTAAAGCTATTGCTATTCCACTCCAGCCCATCTGCTGGGAGTACATCTAAGGGTAAACTACAACCATGGGCGGTGCCCTATGACCTACATCAAATAAGGGTACCCCCTGTGGGGTCCCCGTTGCAGGAGTGGTATGGTCCTAGCCCCTGTCTGTGCATTGGGCAGAAGCCACTCCTCCTGGATCCTTTTAAGGAGGGGCAGGCAGGCAGAGGCTACAACCTGCCCTCCACCAAAAGATCTAGACTTATCTTTTGCCTGAACACCGCCCTAACCGAAATCAGCCAGCCACTGCTCCTGCCCTTCACCAGATCACTTGTTTGGCTGCAACACTGCCCACCGAGGAAGGTGAGTGGGCTTGTTTTATGTCAGGCTTCCTGGCAAAATCAGAAACAGCACAGCTCAAATGATAGGTTTTCTACTATAGCAAAACATCAGGTCCAAACACAAGTAATAATAATAATAATAATAATAATAATAATAATTTATTATTTATACCCCACCCATCTGGCTGGGTTTCCCCAGCCACTCTGGGCAGCTTCCGACCGAATATTAAAAACAATACAGCATCAAACATTAAAAACTTCCCTAAACAGGGCTCCCTTCAGTTGTCTTTTAAAAGTAAAATAGTTGCTTATTGCCTTGACATCTGATGGGAGGGCGTTCCACAGGGCAGGCGCCACTACCGAAAAGGCCCTCTGCCTGGTTCCCTGTAACCTCACTTCTCACAGCAAGGGAACCGCCAGAAGGCCCTCGGCGCTGGATCTCAGTGTCCGGGCAGACGGATGGGGGTGGAGACGCTCCTTCAGGTATACTGGACCAAGGCCATTTAGGGCTTTAAAGGTCAGCAACATTTTGAATTGTGCTCAGAAACATTACAGATTCACGGTGATTAGGATATGCTCTGCAATGGTATGGAGCAGAACCCTTTAGCATTGTTGTACCCCCTTTGTGGAATACTCTCCCTACTGACATAAGACATGTGTCATCATTATTATTTTTCAAATGCATGTTAAATACTCTCTCCCCCCCCCCTGCAAGCATCCTACTGTCCCTCGCATTGCCAATATATCCTTGCCTCTAATGCTGAGGAAAGGGGGCGGGTCTGAATCCTCTGCCTAGAACAAACACTACTGCTGCTTCCATCCTCCAGTCTGTCTCTCTGTTTATATGCTGGTTGAAAAACCTTATTTGTCCACCAGTCCTTCCTGTTATTAGCCAATTCCACCTCCACCCCAGCCGTGTTCACTCCAACTAATGCGAAGGTGCAGTACCATGGCAAATGGATCTGTTCACCAGCAGCACCTGACAGGTGGATAATAAAGACTTTTTTTTAAAAAAAAAGATTATCTAAATAAATGTCTTTATGCCCCACTAGGTATCTGATTTGAAAAAAATAGAAGCAATATTTGGAATCGAGACATAGTTAAAGAGGCAGCAACACCAGCTGCTTCTGCTGAGATGCAAATATTTTTTTTTAAAAAAAAATTCTGCTTCCTCCTCAGAATTAAAACTCTCCCTTCATTAGGCATACACTGATTTTATTTATTTATTTCAGGTAATTTTATACCTCAAACTTCAGCTGTAAAGGCTCACAGAAAGGCTAATTCAATATAGGGCTGGAAACTAATTTTGTTTGGTCCACATTTTTTAAGGAAACTAACCTCATTCAGACCTCCTAGAATAGAGTATAATCACCTTTGGGTTTCATGTTTTTCTGCATTTTGCTATGTGGCTCTTGACATAATAATAATAATAATAATAATAATAATAATAATAATGCAGAAATGAGAAGGAAAATTTATCAGCCCCCACCTGCCTGCCTTTGTAGAACTCAGAAGGGAGGAGAATGGGGACAAAACGTAGAATTAGTTGCCTAAGTCTATCATTGGGGCTGGTTCCATCTTCTATTGGTCTCCTGCCTTCCACCCTACCAGTCTCAATGGGCTCCAATGGCTGCTGTACTCCAGAACATGGCCAGAATGCACAGGAGGGAGCAGCTTTCCTGAAGCTGCCTTCGGAGTCATGGAAGGAAGATGCATATAAATGTATTAATATGCACACCAACAACAAATAATAATGTTCCACGTGAGACATGGTTACACACTAACATACACAACGTATCTGTCTATCTGTGTGTTCTGTTTCACCAGTTCTGCACTGGTTTCAAATCCCATTACTTCTAAGGTATCAAATGTTAGGGGGTGGGGGGAAGCATAGCAGAAATATTCCATTGCTGACACTGAAAACTTGCAATAACTGATAAACTAATGTGGAAATTATTTGCATAAGATTGTGTTAATAGGAATCATGCACCATTTGTATGTTATATAATTTGCAAGAACAATGCTATGTTCTACATAACAAGAGCATCTTCTGAGAAGTTTGTTAATTAAATAAACATAAGCTGCCACTATGCATTCAATACTGATAAGCAGGCAGTGTAAACAGGATACTAGTCCTGTTGAGCGTAAATAATGAAGTATGCAATAAGTCTGCAAAAATGCAATTCGAAAATTGTTTTTGTTACCTGATTTCCATCATATTGAATTAGTATCTTGTTAAAACTAGTCTATATTGCCACTTAATAGAAAGTAATATGATTAGAGCACAATTCTCCTTTAGAGTAAATGCGTACAGTATTATACTGTTAGGTATCAAATGATATAACATTATATTGCTAAAGAGGGATGTTCGTAAAGTGATATAATTAAGTGGTTCTAGCTTTCTTAAGCCGGGGAAATACACTTTTAGGGTTGTTCCCATGAATAAAATAATACAGAGTTCCCACATATTGTAGTCTAATGTTCTTCAACCTGGGGTCCATCAACCATTGGGTTATCATCCCTGAACATTGCCCAAGCTGGCTGGGCATGATGGGTTTTGCAGTCCAACAGCATCTGGGGGCCCAAAGTTGAAGAACACTGCCCTAGTCAATGCCTGGATGAGAGACCACCAAGAAACCCCATGGACACCGGCCATTAGTTCCGTGACAGAAGAACAGTGGGAAACAGATGCATGTCATAATACATACAATGAAGTGTTGGCATTTGACAACTGTTCTGACTGCAGGAAGGAGAATTCATGTTGCACAAGCAGAATGGCAGCGTTGGAGATAACCCTGATTAGTTAAGTCAATTTGTTTTGTTTTGTTTCACAGCTCCATAATGATCCATGTTTATCTCAGGTCGGATTCTGGGTTTTGACATGAGCAACTGTTTCAGCTTCATTCACATTCACTATACGAGGTTGAAAAGTAACAGACTCAACAACATGTCAGATTTCCAAACCAGGACACAGCGTCTCTGTTTAATAATTAAAGCAAATGGCTTCAGGCACAAAACCTGAGGTCTGGGTGAAAAAGAAAGAGCTTGCAAAGTTGATCTTCCTTCTGGTTTCACTTTGAAACCCTTCTTCATGTCTTATTTTGCTGCCCCGTTAACATTGCTTCTAAACCTCCAGAAATAGTTGCGTTCTACAGTGATGATGATTGTCTCCAATTATTCCACCCCCAGAAATATGTTTTGTTAACCAATCATCTATCTTAGTCAAAGTCACAGTAGTGTATTTCTTTACTCCTTACTGCCCTAGCAAGCATGGCCAGGGAAGATGGGATTTGTAATTTAGAACTTCTAAAGGGCCAGAGGTCACCCAAACCTGAACTACATTTTTCTTTTCATAATATGGGGAATAATGGTCCCTGTCCCAGAATGAGTGCAAATAGGATGATGGCAGTACCATTCGTTGAACAGGCTTCCTTTAATATTAAAATCTAGTTTGATCCTTTTGGAACTGAATCACACTTATATATGCCTTTCATTAGCCGTAACTTTCCTTTCACTGAGATGGCTCAACAAAGTGTGTGGTCAAAGCGAACATCTTTATTGGCATGTCAGTCTGCCTCCATGGATTTTCCAGAATCTTCAGGCCTTCTGCCTATTAACTCTGATGGTTCATTGTCTGCAAAATGGGTCACGTTGACCTACAAAAGGATAATATGGGAATATAATTTGCAGAGGAAATACAAAATGGGCAATAAGAAAGGTATTTACCAAATAGTACAATAGCTGTTCTTGTGTCAAAAAATCCTTCAAGACCCAAATATATAAGAAAAGTATTAATATTATGTGAGAACCAAAAGTAGTTGATACATAACAGGAACTTGAGTTTTGTGAAGAACTTCTGAGAGGGAGGAACGGAAACCTCCTTAAAACGTTTGCTGGCATCATCCAGAATATAATGTGTAGTGAGGAGTGACCAGATCCAAAAGAGAACAGAGCTGTTGTAACTTTAAAACAGGAGAGAGAAATGGGGGGGGGGGTGTTAGCCCTGAGGGCTTCTGGGAAACTTTCTGACAGCCATATCCCATTGATGGGTGGGCCAGTCACAAAAGTGGGCAAAGCAACAAATGCCAATTTCACCTTTGAACAGTAGACTATTTTCTAAACACACTAATACATCCCTCTCTATCCTTCAGGTAAGCAAGAGCCACTATCAGATTTTAAGAAAGCCACTTCTGAACTAGAGAGGAAGTGGGGTTGCAGGCTTCAAGCCCCTCCCCACGCACGCAGGGGCTGGCGCACAGCCCCCGAGATACTAGGGGAATCTTCGGTCGTGTCATTCCCCCAGCCAGCCAATCGGCTGGTCCGGGGGCATGGCCCGCCCTATTTAGGGCCGGCGCGGCTAAGGACTGCCCTCTTTGCATTGCCACGCTCCAGCTGACTGGGTTTTTCCCTTCCCTCCCTCCCGTTATGTTAGGCTTTCCGACCTTGCTATGGACTTCGGTTGGTCACCGTCAAGGGGCCTGGTAGGAATTTTTTCCATTTGGCAAATTGGCACCAGCCATCTGCTACACCTTGTAGCAATCATCACAACTTTCCAAGCATTGGCAGTTAGGCATTGGTAGGGGTATTGTTATGCAGATTAAAAAGGGGGGGGAGGAAGCACCATCACCTTCCCCCCAAATCGAAGGGTAGTCCGGTAAAGGATTCTGGGGGGCGTGGCCTTGTCCAAAGCCTATGGAGGTGTGGGCCTACAGCACGCCCCCGATCGGTGACCCTGGGGGAGCTCCTAGTTGACGTGCATCAGCAGAACTCCCCCTACTGGTGGTTAACCCTTGCCGGTCTTCATCCAAGCGGGCTGAAGCTGGTTAGCTGATAGGACCAATGCCTAAGCTAATACCCCTCAATTCCTGTAATCAATAAAGTTGTGGCCTAATTTGACCAATTAACCTTAAACTCTGGTGTCTTGTGTCTTGATTTCCGGGGGGGGGGGGGAGGGAACTCGCCACACAACACATTCCAGATAGGCAAAAGCATTCAAATAAGGGATAAGTGGAGGTATGGCCAGGAGAGGTGTGGCCAGGGAAGGTTGAGACCTTGGGAACGTCCCAAAAATCAGACAGAGGCATGGGAAGCTGCATTTAACTCCTATAACTCACATTCTTCACACTTGTTTTAAAAAAGCTTTAAAAGTTGCATGGAAGACAAAACAAAAACAGGTGTACCTTCGCACAAGAGTGGGAAATACTGTCTTCTGTTCAACAGTGAAAAGTACAATGGAAACAGGAGCAGGTACTGCAAGAGTCAGCCAGATCTAAGAAGGGGTGGTTGAAGAATAAGATGTTTCTGGATTCTGGTACAAACTGGTTTAACCTGTACTCCCCAGATTAATGTGCAAATGATGTATCAAAATATGTTTTAAATGCACATTTAAATGCATTTAAGGATACATGGTGCATGAAAAAATCTGTTCAAAAATCTGTATTTTTTATTTAAATGTGACAGGTTGATGGTCTTCCTCTTCAGTTACACTACGATGGACAAATGAAACTGTATGAGGACTCCTGATTCCTCCTAGCTGCACAATGAAACAAAACAAAGCCAACAAGCATTAGGAATTTTTAGCTGAGTTTAACTAGTCTATATGAGATCCATGGCTCAAACCAGCACGAAGGTCCCGTGTTGGAGTCAGGACATGCTACACCATCAGTGCCTATGCCCATAAACAACAATAGCCACAATATCCAATTAGCGACAAGTTATTCAGAAACCTTTGAAATTAGGAAATCCAAGGTGAACAGCATAGAAGAATCAAAACGAATCAAGCAGTAAATGTAACTCTGCTCATTAATAGGCAAGATAAAAATAACTCCTTTGTTAAGAGAAAGCATAAATCACAACCCCTGTAGGAAGCAGTCTCCATGTAATTTCACACATTTTCTGTATTTAATTACCATTTCCTTGTACTCAAAAATAGACAGACCTCTTACTTTTCAAAAATAGCCTCAGGAAATCTCATCAGTGGGGAGATGGTCCTCTGTGCTGTGGAGTGTTCTTTTATCATCCTTGAAAGTCAATGGAACATTGGAAATCTCTGACCACAAACTTCACTCTTTGATACATAACGGTATGTATTGATTTTAATGCCACAAACATTTATATATGTGAAACACCAACAGTACGATTTAAGAGTGCCAATTAAATCATACGGCACACTGTTTAAAAGACTCGCATATATTATTTTGAATGTCAAAGCCTTAAGTATAAGAAAAAGGTTTAAGAAAGGGGACAGTGTACTCTAGGGTAGATATTCTGTCCAGGATTTTACTTGTAAACAAATCAACACTTTATTACATACTCAGTGAGTCAACAGAACTGTTCAATACTTTTTTTTAATAAATAATATTTATTAAAAGTTTAAAGATTACAAAAAAAGAAAAGAAAGAAAGAAAAGATAAACAATACAAATCAATACATTGCTATACATGGAAAAAGAGAAAAGAAAAAACACAATACATCAAAACAAAAGCAAAAGGAAAAACAATTAAAATTAAAAATAAAACAATTAAAAACACATCCAATATTTCCATATCTTTGTCCTTCATTAACTTGTTTCATCGACCTCCTCACACCTCCCTTTTTTGTATTCCACTTCAATTTATTGGTTCAGCAAATCCTTACCATTAGATTATAACCCATTTATAACCCATTTTTTTCATATTCTCTTAAAGCATTACAGCTAGAAACCACTTAGTTACTATCCAACATCATTATAGCCTTCATTAATTTTGCAATATTTCTGTAAATAGTCTTTAAATTTCTTCCAATCTTCTTCCACCGACTCTTCTCCCTGGTCTCGGATTCTGCCAGTCATTTCTGCCAATTCCATATAGTCCATCAGAACTGTTCAATACTTTGAAGGGATCTTGGTGAAGTTCACCCAGGTCAGGCTCTGGAATGAACTCCTTTCAGGGTCTTATTAAATCGGACCTCAGAATTGTGACAAGCTTTTGCCAAACTCATAGTTCTTCTTCAGATGCTCACTGAGATAGAGACCAATGCATTTGGAATAGGGTGAAAGCTCAGTAGTAGAACATCTACTTTGCATCCAGAAGGTTGCAGGTTCAGTCTCCAGCATATCTAGGGAGGGCTGAGAGAGACTTCTGCCTGAATCCCTGGAGAGCTCCTGCCAGCCATTATAGACCAGTAGTCTGACTTGTAACTTCCTATGTTCATTATGACAATAGAAAAGAGGATGCAGAACCAAACTGTCAAGGTGGGGGAAGGAAGCTCTGTTGCTTATTTGGTCCTGGGACTTCCAATTGCTGATTCCTGCTTTAGCGACCACAGAAATTTCAATTCAGTACAGTGGTACCTCGGGTTACATACACTTCAGGTTACAGACTCTGCTAACCCAGAAATATTATCTTGGGTTAAGAACTTTGCTTCAGGATGAGAACAGAAATTGTGGGGCGGCGGAGCAGCAGCAGTGGGAGGCCCCATTAGCTAAAGTGGTGCTTCAGGTTAAGAACAGTTTCAGGTTAAGAACGGACAAATTAAGTACGTAACCAGAGGTACCACTGTACTCTTGAAGTTGAGACTTGCAAAATCCACAGCCTGGGGTGAACTCTTATCCCTCTCTCCTGTAGCTGAAGAGAATGCACTGTTCCATATATCACATCCTAGTCCTCTTTTGATAGCTCTTCATAAATAAAATGTGTACTTTGAGAGCTAGAATTCAGGGCTTGCTGCTCTCCTTGGGATGGTGAGAAAAAGCACACAAGAGAATGCCGAGAGAAAATTCTTAGTATCGACAGCTAAATTAAAAGATAGCATCATATTCACTGAGTTGCCATATATCTTCCAACTCTAATCCCCCTATGTAGTAGAGCTAGCCATGCTTATGCTGACCTATATTGAATAAAGCTCTGTAGCATGTAAAAATAATAAAACTTAACAGCTCCACAGTGGGGACACTTGGGACTGGGCAGACTGATCCAGTAATGAGGCATAACATTTGAAATAAGGGGCAGCATTACAGCATTGAACCCACCCTGGGTTTTACAATTCTTATAAGCTTTCATGGCGACCAATATATCTCACCCTGCAGACACTTTTCTCTTTCTAGTGGGGATTCTGTGGTTTTAAAAACAGCCCGATACACATACATTCTGGGTGGCCAAACCTGAGAAATCCCGCTAATCTTACCCAAACTATTCTGGCTTCCCTTGAAATTCTCTCACCAGATTTGACTTTCATTTAGGTGGCATAACTAGCAGAACTAAACATGAAGCATTTTCTGCCACAGCACCTGCAAGCCAGAAAATGGGGGGTAGGGGTGGGCTCATAGAGTCCTTTTTGTTGGGGATAACCCAGACTGAAATCCCCAGGTGTCAGAAAAGGTTATTTATATATGCAACAACTGCGGCCTGGGTTTTGTTGGCGGGGTCCCAACTAAAGAGGACTGGCAAATTAAGTTGACAGAATCTGTCTAACTTGGAGATTTAACATATAGAATAAGAGAGCAAGAAGAATGAACATTTAAATAAGAATGGAAAACATTTATTGAATATACGGAAAATAACTATACAGCTGAAAATGCTGGTAGCATTAAGATAAATTCAACAGAGTAAATAATTTTTGATGGATGTAAAAGTGGAAACTTGATTTGAATGGTCATAGTAAATTATGCAGGGATGTATGATATGTAAAATGAACCATGGAAAGAGAAGAAGGGAAGTCATTGGTTATTTTAAGGTTTGTAAAATGTCTGTTTGAAATTGTAAAACAGAAGTTTAATAAAAATTATGATAGAAAGAAAATGAAGGGGGGGATTTCTGTTGAATTGCTGTTTGTCATCGTCTGAAACACACAGGAGCCTTGGCAGAGGAAAAAGTTGGCAACCCTTCATATACCACATGCGTCCGTCATTCAGAATTTTGGATTTACTATAGAACTGTAGAAGCAGCAGAGTGTAAATAATATTCTCCATGTCAAATAATCTATAAATTTGATATTCACTTTTAGAGTCACATATTTAAACCGGGCAACCTATTTTTAAAAGACAAACAAACAAACAAACCAACCCAGCAACAGTACTGAAGCAGTTCAAGTTGATGCTCCAGCAGCAAATCCAGCAACAGATGAAGCAATGAGGCCAGTCAAGATGCTCTAGCAGGAAAAGCAACAATGGATGGAGCAGCGGAAGCAGGGGTTGGATGGAATGAAACAGCTGAAAGCAGAGTGAATGAGAAGCCATTGTGGAGAGGAAAGCATGACTCCACGCATGGTGAGGGCTCTGTCTTCAGCAGTGCAGGATTTACATATAAGCTAAACAAGCAATAGCTTAGGGCCCCACTCTCTTGGGGGCCCCAAAAACTTTTTAAGGGGAAAAAACTGGATGTACATTTCCAAAATATAAGATGATAAATAAACAAATAACACCTACATACAGCAACAGTGTTTTGTGTTGCGTAGGCTCCTATGATGTAAGTAATGGGCCCCGCCTCTGCTAGCCTGCTCCCTAAAATATCACTGGTTTGCTCATTTCTATATATAGGGTGCCTACATTCTGCATGCGCAAATGGCTTTAGATACCTATTAGGTCCATAAATTACCATATAGCATATGTTCAACACACATGCACACAAAAAACAGCAACAATTTGTTGTTGACAAAGGACAGCTGGACATATAAAAGGGCCCCATTACCTTCAGTAGCTTAGGCCTCATCAAACCTAAATCCAGCCCTGGTCTTCAGCATTTGCCGAAAGCTGAATAACAAAAGTGCCACCTGAATCTCTGTGGGGAATTACACAACTTAGGGGTTGCCACAAAGAATGTCTGTTCCCAGGCCAACCCCCCCCCCGGGGGAGGGACTTCTGAGGACAGAGGAAATACCAAGATGGCCCCCTCTGCAGATCTTAACACCTGAAAGGGTCTGTAGAGGATGAGGTAGCACTTCAGATGTTGGGGCTTAAGTTGTTTAGGGTTTTAAACACCAGAAATGAACTGGTAACCAATGCAGCTGTTTAAAACCAGGGGTTACAGTTCTGAATGAAACCCCAGCCAGTAATCTGTCTGCTGTATTTTGGATCAGTTGAAGCTTCTGAGCTGTCTTCAAGGAAAGCCCCATGCAGTGTGGGGCTCTTTTGTAAGTTGGACAAATATATATATATATATAAATGCATGATGGGAGTGAAGTTTACTAGAGAAGAGGATGGCATGCTGGTATGGTAGTACCGCTGTAAAAAAAAAAGTGATAGTACATTGCAGCATTTTGTTTCAGATTCTATATACGGTAGTTCCTATTCTTCATACATGTTCTACATAGGATGGAGAGCTAAAGATATGCAACTCATTTTTTCCATGCAGTTAATCTGCATCTGAGAGTAGATGCTTAAAAAAGGGAAATGGCAATTATCACTTTTTGTTGCCAAAAATATGTTACGGCTAAATTAGACATGCCTTACACAGCTTATGCGTCCCATTATACAGCAAGGAAAGGACAGGATTCATACTGCGATGTTTAAAAATACCTAATAGCAATTAAATATACCGAAGTACCACTTTGCTCATAGTTTTCACACCAGGGGGGTGCTGCACAGACTGTGAAATGGGGATCTCACATAAATCTTAATGGAACCAGCTTCCCATTTAGCTTGATTACTCTGACATTTTTTGCCCTGTGATAGGCAGAATCGAGGCTATTGATACAATATACCAAGACAGCCATGAGTCAGCCGTAACATCTGCACAGTGCTCAGCATTTCATTCCGAAAGACAGGAATAGTATGCTGCATTGTGAGGCAGTGTTTCTTTCCTTCTTTTCACCAATGTATATTTTAAAGACTGCATATTCATTTTCTAGGCATTTTCCCAGAGCAAGCAGGAAATGCCGAAGGTGTCAGAAGGGGATGGGAGACCTGCCTCTTTCAAATTTTTGTTTAACTTCCATCAATGGTCATCTGTGCCAATATATAATGGCACATCAAAACTGACTGTTGGGTCATATTAACGTACCACAAACTGACTACTAGTGAGGAAGAAATCAACGTAGCAGGAAAGAGAGGTTATTTTTCTCTTTCACTCCATGCAACACAGATACAGACTTGCATAGGTTTGGAGGGGGGCTTTAGAGGCCAACTAATCCAACATCCTGCTCAGTGAAGGAAATCCAGGAGAAACTTATTGACTGTGACAATGATTGGACAGTGGAACCAGTGACCAGGAAACCATGCCTTGGAGCAGGCTTGTCCTACTTCCAAGAGACTGTGATCTACTTCCACTATAAAAAAAACTGGTGGCGATCTACCTACTGAATTGACCAAAGTTCTTGAGCTTCTTTTGGAAAATCAATGTTGTGGGTTTGCGAAATCAAAGGTGTTTTCTTGGGGGGTGGCAGGGGTCCCATGATCTACCATGATCTACCATGGTCACCCCATGATCTACCAGTAGATCATGATCTACCTGTTGGCCATCCCTGCCCTACAGGAATAGTGGAATCTCCCATGCTGGAGGTGCTCTAGATTTGGGTATCCAGAACTGAACAGAGAGCTGGATTTGTTGGCCTACAAAGCTTCCTCCAATCCTATGAAATGGCCTACTCTGTAGTTTAGTCACTTGGGGTGAAAGAAGAGGTCTAGAAAATGAAAATGAAACATTGAATGAAAATATTAACACCCCCATTCAGTAATATTTCCTTATAACAGTCTGTTCATTTATTTTCTTTTTTTCCTCCTTCTCCTTCCCCGCCTTCCCTGTGGAAAGTCATATTGGTCAACTTACAGCTTCAGCATTCAGGAAACAGGCTTACATTTTGAGAAATTCATGTTCTTTCCTTTGCTTTCATCCCTTAATTTTGTCAGCTCATCTATCAATTTCAAGACGACAAAACAAGCACTTTAAACCTTGTACTACTTCTGCTGTCTCAGTGCTATTGCTGCTGTCAGTTTTAGTTATTTAATCAACTAGGTTTGTTGCATGTTCCCTTGATTGTAGCTGTTTGCTAGCTTGGAGAGACTGCCTGTATATGGATTTTCATTCATAGATATGTGGCTTTAAGGACAAGGAAAGCTGTTGATCATATCCGTCTGCTTTTCCATTTCCCCAAGCAAAGTAAAGTTGAGGGCAAATTTACACGTGCATTTCCTGTGGAAGAGACAGTCGTGGGCCTTTTTAATAATCTTCTTCAGTGCTCAAATTTCAGGAGGGTAGGTGGGACCCACAGCAGCCCCATGAACATATAGGAGTGTTCATGAATCTTTATTTCCAATTTAAGGGTTTTTATTTTTAAAAAAATCAATTATTTCCCTTTCGTTGGGAAGGAAATACTTTTGTGCCCTGCCAGCAGGAAGACACAAAGGGAATAAAATGTTTCTCCCCTTCATGTCCCATGCAGGCTTCCTTCTCTCAGTGGTGGTGATAGCAGGATGACGATGATGAAGAAGAGAAAAACTTTCTCCCCTTTGCTCCCTTCCACTGCCATGAAGAGAAGGAAGCATTCAGCCTCATGTCCCATCCTGCCGCCACCAAAATTCTTGTCTTCATTTTTCTGGAACAGGCAATGAGGTGGGGCTTTCTACAGCCGCCCACCTCTTCTAATAAGTGGAACCCAGAACCAACAATGCATTGTTGCCAGGGGCTGAGTCCTTTACTTTCCTGCTGGCCCAGCACCTAGTGGAATTCCTTCCCCATGTAGGTTTTGTCTGGCACCTTCTTCTTTTTTTCAGAGTAATTGGAGAGTCCTTTATTACAGACACGGGTGGCACTGTGGTCTAAACAACTGAGCCTCTTGGGTTTGCCGATTAGAAGGTCGGTGGTTTGAATCCCCATGACGGGGTGAACTCCCATTGTTCGGTCCCAGCTCCTGCCAACCTAACAGTTCGAAAGCACATCAAAGTGCAAGTAGATAAATAGGTACCACTCTGGCAGGAAGGTAAACAGTGTTTCCATGCACTGCTCTGGTTTGCCAGAAGCAGCTTAGTCATGCTGGCCACATGACCCGGAAGCTGTCTGCAGACAAACGCTGGGTCCCTCGGCCTATAGAGAGAGATGAGCACACAACCCCAGAGTCATCTGCGACTGAACTTAACAGTCAGGGGTCCCTTTACCTTTGCCTTTTTATTACAGATCAGGCAGATTATAAAGGCAGGCAGTTAGGACTATGTAAACCAGAAGACTTTTTTAAAAAATGTACTCGTTTAACCGTTTCAAAAACCATGTAGAGAAAGAAGCTGAAGGAAAACCCCCAAGAAGAGGCAGGTGTGCCGCCGTTCCCCATCTGCGCTGTGCTGGTGGAGTCCTTATACAACCTTGGTCATATCCCAAATACACACCTCTGTACGTTGACCTTTGACACCTGAAAGATCTATTTTTAGGATCCACTCTAGTTGGGATTGTAAATGGTTTAAAAGTGTTTTTAATGTTGAAATTTATATTGTTTTTGGGACCTGAGATGGTGAAGGAGTTCAATTTGGGGTATGATTTGGGCATGTAAATAAAGGACCCACCATGTTTTGTCTCTGAATTCATGCCTTGGAAATGCACAGACTGAGCGGGCATCAAGGATTCTCAGAAGCAAACTCAAAGATTAGCAGCATGGAGCTCAAAGCATTTAAAGCCAGGACCCCCAAATCCCTAGACAGATCTTTTTGCCCTTGTAAATTTCAAAATTCCACCTTGCCCACAAAGAGGATGTTTGCAGTTGGACAGTAGTCATCTGGGTCTTGAGAGGACTTGTTTAGGAATGACCACATGCCCATGTCCACCTTCTTCAAAGTGGTTGGAGCTGCCCTATCTCTCAGCAAGGCAATTACCACTTCCCCAACACAGAACATTTCCAGATGTAACTGGTATTTAGCCACCAAGGAAGAAATACAAAATGTATAAGGTACCCCTGCCCGTACGGGCCAGTCGTGTCTGACTCTAGGGTTGTGCGCCCATCTCACATAAGAGGCCGGGGGCCAGCGCTGTCTGGAGACACTTCCGGGTCACATGGCCAGCGTGACAAAGCTGCTCTAGCGAGCTGGCACCAGAGCAGCACAAGGAAATGCCGTTTAACCTTCCCGCTATAAAGCAGTACCTATTTATCTACTTGCACTTTAGGGGTGCTTTCGAACTGCTAGGTGGGCAGGAGCTGGGACCGAGCAACGGGAGCTCACCCCGTCACGGGGATTTGAACCGCCAACCATGCGATCGGCAAGCCCTAGGTGCTGAGGATTTACCCACAGCGCCACCCGCATCCCTACAAAATGTATACTGGATTACAAATAATGAAAATGTGCAGCTTTATTCTGTTTGTTCCTCAGGTGTCAGCAACTCTTTTAGAGTAAGATAAAATCCTGATCCATTTACATGTGCTTATTTTGTGCATGAATGGAGTTTTATTCCTTAATGTTTCAATATTTGCTAGCCAGAGATTTCGTAGTGACAAGTTTAGGCAATGTGCTGTTGGTATATGAGGAGTATTAAGGATGCATCTTCTCACTAAAAGTAAAATTTGTGCTCCTTCATCCAAGTGTAATGTTCTAGTTTGTTTTGATTTAAAGGAACCTCCTGCAAAAGGAGATTAGGGAGGCCAGCTGGAAAAATGTTTGAGATGGAAAGCTGGATCAGCACTAAGAGAGCCTAGAGGATTTAGTCAAGAGCTATGTGGTAAATATTAAGACAATACAAAAAGGAAAGGAAAATGGAGGTCTGTTGTATTTGAATTCAGTCATATTACGTTGTTCATGTAGATCAGTGGGACTACAATTCCCATCATCCCTGACTACTGGTCCTGTTAGCTATGGATGATGGGAGTTGTAGTCCAAAAACAGCTGAATGGCCAAGTTTGGCCACCACTGATGTAGATGCTCAAAGGTATAATGTAATACACTAACATCTTAGCAATTGGGAAGTATGTTTCCCATGCTATTATCCTGATATCTTACATTAGAAATGGAAATTTGAAAGAAACATTGTTAATATGTTGGTAGTGGATAATAAATCATCAGTAGGCTTTTCCTGCATAAACAATAGTAGCTGAAAGATTGCATTCAAAAGTTAAGAGAAATAAATAAATGCATGGCATAGAGAAACTTAAAGTCAATTAAGTTGACACATGTGCACACGCTACCACTTCCTTTGTGAATCAATCTGTCATCCGGCAGTGGGCATCTCCTTTAAAACTGTTGAATGGGTGATATTGTAAATTGTGGGGGGGCCACCAGGTGGCGCGTTGGAAGATGGCCGACAATAACATCTCTCTGACCCATACGAGGTACTAAGGGGCTACTATGGGAAGTATGTAGCCTTCCTGAACTCCTCCAGGATGTGGAGGAGAACTGCCCTGCCAGCAGTGTTCACAATGCACCCCCTGAAACAAGTGATGGGGGTGCCGAACACTTGGCAAAAGGCCCTCGGTGAAGTCAGACCTTCCTGACGCCGATTCCAATTAGTGCGTGCTGGTTGCTTCAGCTGGAATTATAATTGGAAACATATGATTGGAAACGAAGCTGAAAGCACATACATCAAGTAAAGCTCGAAGATAAGACTGCTGATTAATGGATCTCTGCGACCAGGAGTGACGGATGGATAAGTAAATCTTCTGATGAATCACCATAAGGAGACTGTATGTTTGGAACGAAGGGGGGGTGGAGGAAAAAACTATTTTTTTCTTTGCATGATGTGATATTAATAACCCTCCACCCCAGATATAAACAAGATCGTCGCGTTTCTATGAATCATAGGCAGGATTTTAAGAACTATGTGGGACGGAGTATAAGGAAAGAAGACTGCAGAATGGTGAGAAAGGAAAAAAATTTTATGACGCAGTTAAAAAATGGCGTCTCGCCATGACAGGTTTACCGAGGAAGAAGGACTGGGGGAGGAGAATCAGGATTGTTTGAAATAGAAGGAATGTTGGAATGTAAGTTTGACCTGACAGAACCCCCAGACTCATTTGTTATTTGGTAAGCCTGAGAAAAATAAAGGACAGATCGGAGATTAACTTTGTTTATGGAAGCGTTGTACAGAGGCTGTCCCGGATCGATATGATTTTTGGAAAAGTACAAAATCCACATAGAATGCCAGCTGTTACCCTGCTTGTGAAAATTATCAGAGATTGCAAAGAAAGGAATTTATGATAACAACAAGAAGAGAAAAGAAGTAACAAAGGACTTTCCGGATCAAACTGGAGAGAACTGTCTAATTAATGCAGTAAGATAAGTGATGCTGTTTTGGACTCGAGCTGAGCTTGATGTATGGGTACCCTCAACAAAATTTAAAATTTGGCTGTATAATTTGGAATCAATGTGATAATGTGATGTGATTGGCCTGTTAATAATTTTTTATTTTTATTTTTTAAAAAGATATTGTTAATTGTGAGTTTTAAGTGTCCGAGCAGATACAGCTTCAGCAAGGAAGAAAAGTCAGGGCATGGAGAGAGAAACCAGAAGGGTTCTTTTCCTGATCATGATTACTGTAAAAAAAATAGTTGGAGGCAATTCTTTCAGGACCTTGGACAGAGCTTTTGGAACAGATAACTTGTTCTGAGAAGTGTTGTGGGCTTTGCTTCTCTCTCTCTCTCTCTCTCTCTCTCTCCTCTCCCTTCCTCTTCCTCTTCCTCTATTTCCCGAATTCCATTATACCAAAGCATCATATCCAGATTTCCAACATTTTAAATGCCTCTGAATTCTACAATTATCCCAGCAAACAACAGCATCAAAACACACTAATATCTTGGGGGTGTTCTAGTATGAGGACTGTATCTTAAGGGATGTTTATCCATTACATTTCCTATGAAGAATTCATCTCTTTGCAGGAAAATTAGTGTTCAAAATAATAAATGAAGAATCCATGCATGCCATTGTTGGATTTTCTCTCTGTGTGTGTAATATTCATTTGTTCCAGAAAAAGAGAAGAAGATTCAAGAAGAAGCAGAAAGCTGAGATTGTTTTGACTATGCAAGAACATTGTCCATGGGAACTGTTCTTTGTACATACGCAGTTGTACAGGAAGTTGATAACAATGTTCTGTTTAACTTGTTTGTTCTTCTTGCTTGTGACTTGCTGGAGAGAGAGAGAGAGAGAGGGAGAGAGAGAGAGAGAGAGAGTATACCTTTACCACAGCTGTGGTGAATGATTGTATATATTTGCTAAAGGTAAAGGTAAAGGTACCCCTGCCCGTACGGGTCAATCGTGTTCGACTCTAGGGTTGTGCGCCCATCTCACTTAAGAGGCCAGGGGCCAGCGCTGTCCGGAGACACTTCCTGGTCACATGGCCAGTGTGACAAAGCTGCTCTGGCGAGCCAGCACCAGCACAACACACGGAAACGCCGTTTACCTTCCTGATAGAAAGTGGTACCTATTTATCTACTTGCACTTTAGGGGTGCTTTCGAACTGCTAGGTGGGCAGGAGCTGGGACCGCAGATGGGAGCTCACCCCACCACAGGGATTCGAACCACCGACCATGTGATCGGCAAGCCCTAGGCGCTGAGGATTTACCCACAGCCCCACTCGCGTCCCCATATATTTGCTACCAGTATGCTTTTTTTAACCTGTCAAGTAAATTCTACACTTGACTGAAGTCTTATGGTGTCCATGAGTGTTTATTGCCTTCTGTGTGTAATCTCATCACCGAAGATGCTTCCTTGTGATAAGGGTTTGCACTAAATCATTCTCTGCTCCACAGATGCCAGTACACATGTGCAGCAAAAGTGTTGCCGGACCATGTCTTTTATGGATCATCCATTGGTTTTATGGCCTTGATTCTTCCACCATTTTGTTACAGATACAGTGGAACCTTGGTTGTCGAATGTAATCTGTTCCAGAAGACTGTTTGACTTCTGAAACATTTGACAACTGAGGCACAAGGGGCAGTCGGCAAGTTCAGTGGGGAAAATGGAGAAATGCACCTTGGGAGCCGTTCAACTTCTGAGGTGCATTCAAAAACAGAAACATTCAGCTTCCGAGATGCTCGAAAACCAAGGTTCCACTGTATGCATGTGAGGAAGACACATTGCACATCTGTTTTTAACATGGAGTACATGTTGCTTTATTCCTACGTGGAGATGCTCATTGTATATAAAGAATATTCTATAGCTGGATATAGCTGAATATTATATGGTTTTCCCAGTAGTGATGTATGGAAGTGAAAGCTGGGCCGTAAAGAAGGGTGATCACCGAAGAATTGATGCTTTTGAATTATGGTGCTGGAGGAGACTCTTGAGAGTCCCATGGACTGCAAGAAGATCAAACCTATCCATTCTTAAGGAAATCAGCCCTGAGTGCTCACTAGAAGGACAGATCCTGAAGCTGAGGCTCCAATATTTTGGCCACCTCATGAGAAGACTCCCTGGAAAAGACCCTGATGTTGGGAAAGATGGAGGGCACAAGGAGAAGGGGACGACAGAGGATGAGATGGTTGGATAGTGTTCTCGAAGCTACCAGCATGAATTTGACTAAACTGCGGGAGGCAGTGGAAGACAGAAGTGCCTGGCATGCTCTGGTCCATGTGGTCACGAAGAGTCAGACACGACTAAACAACTAAACAACAAGATATAGCTGGATAGCTCAGTGGGTTAGAGTGTGGTGCTGATAACGCCAAGATTGCACGTTTGATCCCTGCATATTCCTGTAATGCAGGCGGGTTGAACTTGGTGAACCTCAGGGTACCTTCAAACTCTATGATTCTGTAAACAGCAGCATTTATTGTGAAGAGAAAAGCTTATATCCAAAGACTGCCATACAGACAGAGTAGATCCAAACCAACAAGTTCAAATGAAAGAAGAGGGATTTAGACTAAACATTCAGATGAACTTCCTGGTGGTACAAGCTGTTTAACAATGGAACAGAGTGCCTTGACAGATGATAGACTCATTACAGGTTTTGAATCAGAGGCTGGATGGCCTTCTAATAATGAAATGATGCTTTAGAGGCTGATTTCTTACATCCTCAGGGGATTGGACTAGATGACTTTGGAGGTCCCTTACCATTCATTTGATGATAAGACTTCTGTCAGTGGAACAGGGAGGAAAGGAAAGTTAAAGTAATGGATAGCTGTCCTCCCTTTCCCTCTAAAAAATATCCTACAAAGAGTTCACCTGAATACAAAAATGAAGTTCATATTATATACTCTTGTAATTTTATCTATGTTGATCACATTTTTATATATTTATATTGTATTAAAGTTATAATTTGTCTCTTACAATATTTGGAAGCATTTTACTTTGTTGTCTTCAATTCCCACCCAACTTAGTTTTTGAGAACAGACTGAAATGGACCATGAACAACATTACTGCGTCCGAAAAGCATGTCCATCCATGCATATTTATATGCACTTTCATTTATGTCTATTATACAATTAGCTGAAGAAGGGTTACTTGGAGGAGCAGGGAAAGTTGAAGCTAACTTGTAGATTTCATTATGTCTTTGGGAAATAACTGATTGTTTCAAACTCGGGACAAAATTCCCAGCCTTAACTTCATCTTGATTTATACCGCTTGAGCAAAGGGACCCACCATTCTAAATGGAAAATATTATGGCTTCAGTACTCCTCTTAAATCAGTGTAAAAGGTGATGAATTGGTAGAAAATGTTTCACCTGGAGTTGGTAGCATGCAGCTGTGCAGTGGTGTAAAAGAAGCGAGACCAAAAGTATATTTATGGAGCACATATTTTCATTATTATTAATAATGAAAATATGAGAACATAACTTTGGTTATATATTTTGTTATATATTTTCAGGCTGTGATTCCCATGTAAGGTATATGGCCTTAATACATATAGCTGGCAAGTTCTGATAAGCCATCATCTCTCCCCCCTCCCCAATATGTTTCTAGATAATACTAATTCTCCATCCAAGCAGAAAGAACTATAAATTTGGTTTGCAGCCCAGAGTTATTGCTGCCTGTACATAAATACAGCAAGAACAGAGGTCTATATTATATTCATTCCTCAGTGATAGTGTGGTTTGTGTGAAGATAAAATGTTCAACTCTACATAGGTGTAACATTCATCTGTTTTGAATGCTAGTATTCCTGGCTTCCTATGGCACTGCTATCTATTTTGTAATTGCTGTGTGTGTGTGTGTGTGTGTGTGTGTGTGTGTGTAGGTGCACACGCAATCATGCAAAAATAAACCTTGGCACTTAAATTAATGCTAATTGAAAAGAGGTAACATACTGAATATACTCTTATTTTAATCTCACCCTTCCTAAATTTGAGGTGGCTAGCAACACATACAAGGGCAATCTCAAAAGTTTATTGACAGTGAGCACAAATGCGAAGCAGGTGGAAGGAAGGAACATCTTCTGCAATTTAACATATAGGATTGGAGCCACACTTTTATGAAATCCTTTCAATCATTGAGAACTGAGTTAGTGAATATGGATCTATCTCTAAGAATGGCAGGCGCAGGAATCCAAATTGGTGGAGTCCACCAGTTTGGTGCAGTCACCAGCAAGCTGCCAACACACACACACACACACACACACACACACATTCGTTTCATAGAAAGTCCACTGAGTAGCAGCTGGGAGGAGCCAGGGCTGAAGATAACTCCATTAGCTGGGAGAAGAGCAGCTCTGCCGCCTTCAGTCAATTTGACCACACCAGTTATCAGTCAACATAGCCTGCTTTGGATTGTTTCACAGGGAGGGTCAGCAGTGGATGGACATTCCATCTGGTGGGCTGCCCGTGGGTGGGTTTTCCAGTCTAGGTCCCCATTCCCTGGAAGTGGGAAATAGCTCTGTGTCCTAACCCAATTCAGCCTGGTAGATCCAGAGCTTGGATTGAGAAGTAAGTTCTGAAGCCAACTCATTTCATTGTGTGTGTTTGTGTGTGATTATACTGCCAACCTAGCAGTTCGAAAGCACACCAGTGCAAGTAGATAAATAGGCACCGCTGCGGCGGGAAGGTAAATGGTGTTTCCATGCACTCTGGCTTTCGTCATGGGGTTCCATTGCACCAGAAGTGGTTTAATCATGCTGGCCCCATGACCCAGAAAGCTGTCTGTGGACAAAAGCTGGCTCCCTCAGCCTGAATCGAGATGAGCATGACACCCCATAGTCACCTTTGACTGGACTTAACTGTCCAGGGGTCCTTGACCTTAACATTTTACCTATACTGTATATATGCAGTTTCACTTTTGAGCCAAACAAGCACTAATAGTGGGGTGGAAATATGTCCCAAATTACCCATGATGTAAATATTTCGTTTTTCTACACTTTTTGATATTGCTCTTGCCTTAGTTTCTGCTACTTTCTCTCAGTCACCAACCTGCTAGTTGCTGCTTCTTTTTATTACTTGAATGAAGTCACACAGGAGGTTGCAATCAAACAGGAATTGTGTAGTGAGTGGAATGACATTAAACATCTTATCAGTAATGCCACTGAGGGCAAATGAGGGCAAGTAAGGGCCATGCTTCTTGAATTGTTCTGGTAGACAATATCAGAAGGCAATGGGAACCATCTGGAGGGCTTTAGGTAGACTAACAAAAAGACACAATCCACACAGAAGCACTGATTGTAAGTTGGGGAGGAGAACCAGTCCAAGGATGACCATTTCCAAATCACCCAATAAAAATGGTGATATTTAATATTTGTATAGGGCTTGTATAGCCACCATAAAATATAAGAAACCAGCCTTTCCCCCTGCCGCAATATGAACACTTTCACCCATGCAAACACTTCAAAAAAAATTATAAGGTTAAACTTGTTTGCAATTGCTAACTTTAAACCCTGCTACTCTTGCGTCACTTTCCCCGGTTCCTTCTTGATCTGTCATTAGAAACAGCCGTGTAAGAAATTTACTCAGATTTCTGAGTGCATCTGAAGAAGGCTGTAAATAAGAAAAGAACAAGCTTTCTTTTAAAAATTGCTCGACTTCCTCATTTTCCATCTGTGAGAATTTATATCTCGAGACAACTCATTTAGCTACTCTGAAAAATTGCTCAGCAAACAAGTTGTTTTAAAAGTGACCCTTTGAACCATTAAATTCCTGTTCAATGAAGCCTAGAGATATTCTGAAGGGTATTAATACAGCATGTGCATTTATGTGTGAATTTATACATAATGGTTATTGTTGTTCTCTGTGGAAATGACATTTTAAATAAGTTCTTAGAGAGGGGGAAAATGTGTTGCATGCAGCTCTGTCATTTATTCTTTTCATCATTTACCTGCCCTCAGCAGTAATACCAGATAAACGATGGGCAGGAAATTTCAGCTCAACTTGGCCCGCAAATTCCAAAGGTAGAAGCGACCTTATTTCCTTATTTAATTGTTTATTGCATTTCCGAATCACCCAGAAGGGACGCATGGTTTGAAGAAATTAAAAACAGCAGCATAAATTCAAGCAAAGCAATCAAGTACAACAGTTGCCAAGCTACAGTCATAACGTTTTGTCTGGGGTGGGGAATAAAAAGGAAAAGGGAAACATTAAAGTCAGCACTGAGTCAGCAGCCCCTGCTTGTTAGCTTTGAATGGACTGTGTAATCCAAAAAGAGAAGTCAGAGCTCCATATGTATAGCTCTTAAAATAAAATAAAAAGGGGAAATTATTAAGTTCCTGCTGATCAGATGGTAGGGAAAGGTCCACAGGGACACACCTTACAAGGAAGGTATTAGCCATGATTACTAGCTTCTACTTCCACTGCTTCTGAATGCCAATTGTTGGGAATCACAAGTGGGGAGACTGCTGTTGAGCTCAGCTTCTCCTGGCAGGCTTCTCATGGGTGTGGGATGTGATACGTAAGTACCAGTCAAGTACAACATTCCTTGTTTTCCTAGAGTGGACAGGTGGGGGAATATTTGTTCCAGCCAGTCGAAAACTTCCTGTTTCCTCCTGCCTGGGACATACTTTCTGTGCATGTGACTAGAGGTGGGTGTGATCTTACCTGTCCAGGTAACAAAAAAGGACAAGGCACTCTCTCTCTCTTTGACTTTCTCCATCGTTGGAGAAGCAGCTTTTAGCTAGAATTGCTCTATTGGCTCTCATCCAACAGAGGACACTGGGACTATCTCCATATGGGATAGATCTACATGTATATACTTTGTAACTAGTTTGCCTTCAGGGATACAACTGTGTACTGATTATGTGAGTAAACTTCTTTTATATACTTTACACAAGATTGTGGTGTGTTTATTCTTTTAAGATGGATATAAGGGAACTTACCAGGAATCTAATATTGAGAGGCTTAAACAAGCCTGCAAGCAGCTATCTGCTGTGTGTTTAAAAGGGGAATGTAAAACTCTGATAAGTTATAGAACTTGCTAACGCAAGTTGGGTAGGATATTAATAAACGATATATCCTGCCCTGCCTCCCTGAACATTCCCACAGTGGGCACCTGGTTGTTCACTGTGAGAACAGAATGGCCTTGGGTCTGATCCAGCAGGCTCTTCTTATGGTATAATATCCTTATCTTTAAGAATTAACCAGTGGGACTTCAATAACTCAACAGGATAAGCATATGAACCCTATTCAGATATCCCTTTTTTTGGAATATTTTTTTATTAGGAATTTCAACATAACAATTTATCAAAAATACCTCCCCCCCATTTTTCCCTCCCCCCTCCCCCCCAAAGAAAAACCCACCCTCCCAGTGTGGTGTGGTGGTTAGGAGCGGTAGACTCGTAATCTGGGGAACCAGGTTCGCATCTCCGCTCCTCCACATGCAGCTGCTGGGTGACCTTGGGCTAGCCACACTTCTCTGAAGTCTCTCAGCCACACTCACCTCACAGAGTGTTTGTTGTGGGGGAGGAAGGGAAAGGAGAATGTTAGCCACTTTGAGACTCCTTCGGGTAGTGATAAAGCGGGATATCAAATCCAAACTCCTCCTCCTCCTCCTCTTCTTCTTCTTCTCCTCCTCCTCCTCCTCCCCCCCCCCCGACTTCCCTCAGCTCCTCTCTCTGGTTTCTCATCACATGTTATTCTCTGCATATTATAAAATTGTAAAGATCCTTGATTTATCTATCTGTATATTACCAATAAAAAGTTTGTGAATGTTTATTCAAAACCCGCCAAGGAGTCCAGTTCATTTTATTGTTTCTTTCAATACTTTGTAAAAGGTTCCCATTCTTCTTTAAAGTCACAGTTGTCCTTATCACATAGCTTGTGTGTCAATTTCACCAATTCCGCATAGTCCATCAGTTTCTCTTGCCACAGTTCTTTAGTCAGGATTTCCTCATTCTTCCATCCTTGTGCTATTAAGACTCTTGCCGCCATTGTCACATACATGAAAATGTTTTTTAGTTTCCTTGGCAGGTCTTTTCCTACAATCCCTAACAAGAATGCTTCAGGCTTTTTTATAAATGTTAATTGGAACATTTTCTTCAACTCATTTCCCAATTTTTTAAAATTTTACTACAGTCCCACCACATATGATAAAAAGTCCCTTCTTTTTCCTTACATTTCCATTGTTTTCATATTGACCAGAAGATGAATTATGACATAACTTCACAGGATATGCACATAGCCTTTGTTTCTGACCTGTCAAAATCTAGTCCTAGAGCCTTGAAAAGATGGCAGCAATGAGAGCACTAGTGGAAAACCCTTTCCCATCAAGAGCAGAATTCTCTCTTGGAGATAATCTGCCAGCAGTGTGTAGGACCAGAAGATGCTTTCTGAAGTCAAGCCTCCTATTCTCCACTCCCAGCTGCAACTCAGTCAAGCTGAGCAACAGAGGGATGATCAAGAGGAGATATTTAAACCAGAGTTGTTTGGCACCCTGCCTCTCCCAGCCCACTTTTTCCTGCTGGGTAACCCTGTCTCTGCTGATTAACTCTTCCATCTCCTATGATTCCAATATGATTGCCCCCATGCTGCTATTAATCTATCTTTGTATCTTATTTCTACCAATTTTAGGCATACTTCTCCCAAATATGCCTTTGCTTTTTTGGTTGGAGAACTGCATCACAATATTTGGAGAAGCTTAAATTCCCAAGGTTTGCTGCATTTCAGTTTGTGTATTGTTTTGTGAAATGCGGGTTTGCATTAAAAACCAAATTTCTCCCCACCTCTCTTCCACATATGGTAAGTAACACTTAGCAGATAGAAATGGTGTCACTCCACCCCCTTTTCCCTTTCTGTAGCTTTCATATTGGGACTCTAAGCAAACAGTTTGGCCCTGCACTTCAGCAAATGCAGCAAAGCCTCAGCTCTTCTAGGGACCACCACAATGCTGTTAGAAAAGTGACTGAATGAATCACTGGAGGCAACTCAGAGCATGAAAGAATCTGACAGCTGAGTGAAAGCCAACAAGGTCGGGATGATGTCTTGAGTTTTGAAACAAATTCATCTTTCTTGCTGAGTCCTAGAAATGTCGTGTCTCTGCACATTTTCACTTTAGCTAACAGGGGGAGAAAGGAGCCATAACATACCCATCAGCAGAACCTGTGAGAGGACAGGAGAGGCAAGAGGACATTCCCAAGCTCTGCCTCATTGGGATGAAGTCTATGACAGTAGGTGAGCTGTTTTCTGCTCTCTCTCCCTCTCTTCCTGTTCAATCCAATCAGTTAATAATCAGAAGGGCTCACTGGGTGGGACAGAGCTAGTATGGTAGCTTCCCAGAAGTTGTGTCACCATTGCTTTCCAGCAGAGAGAAAAGCAAGGCTGCAGGGAGGTTGATGTGGTGCAAACGCACTGTCAGAACCAATCTGGCAGTCTGGCCAGTCCATTCAAACCATGCCTCTCCACCACCTTCTCCCTTCCCCTCCCAGTAAGCAAAAGCAGCCCACTTCCAGGAAACAAGGGTTAGCAGCTCTGCTCCATCCCTGCCCCACCAGCAAGCCTCTTCTGGCTATAATACAACTTTACCTTTTGCTAGATTGGCACTTCAGTATAAAACACAAGGAATGATTGACGCCTCAATTTGTATGTTGGCTGGATTAACTGCCAGCCAGAAGAAAATTGACACAACAATTTTTAAACTTGTTTTGTCTTTATTTGCTTACAGACTGGAATGTGGGGATTTTACAGTCAAAGTCTAAGCCGCTGCTGCCTTACAGGTCAAAGCAGATAGGGCTGGTGGTGGCTCATCAAGGTGGCATATTGGCTATGACAGGTAGGGGGATTGGTCTCACATCCAGTTCCCTGAGTGACAACATTCTCCTGAATTGGATCTCAAAAACAGACTCAGCCCACTGTATGTCCCAGCACCAGCCAAAGGAGAGGACCATTTGGATGTTGTTGTTTGCTCTATTCTAGATACTGATTGACCTTCTCCCTAGAAAAAAATTATGCAAATAGTATCAGTTCCCTCCTGAGGGTTACTGAGCTGCTGGGTGACCTTGGGCTAGTCATACTTCTCTGAAGTCTCTCAGCCTCACTCACCTCACAGAGCATTTGTTGTGGGGGATGAAGGGAAAGGAAATTGTTAGCCACTTTGAGACTCCTGAAGGGGAGTGAAAGGCGGGATATCAAATCCAAGCTCCTCCTCCTCCTCCTCCTCCTCCTCCTCTTCTTCTTCTTCTTCTTCTTCTTCTTCTTCTTCTTCTTCTTCCCAAAGTTAAGTGTTTGGGGGATAATAAGGCAAGCAGCAGAATTAGTGGAGACAGACATTTCTCAAGTTCCCCCACACCTTCTATGAGTGCTTGAAGTGATCTCTTCCAGGATCTCAACTTTCTTTAGGGCAACCAATGAGATGTGAATGCAACCCTTCTCTATCCCTGCTGGAGTCCACATAGCTATACCCTGCTCAATATTTTTTGCCTTCATTAACTTCCAAAAGAAATTGTAAAATATACTTTACACAGAACCTGCATACTACTCCTAATTACTGATACTGTAGTTGGCCCTTGAGTTAAATCCACTGCTCCAGGTAAACTTTCAATTCAAATATTTAGATTTGGTGTTCTTTTAAATATGTAGAATTAATTCAGAGCCTTATTCGAGGGATATAGGCATGTATACTTTTTAATTATTTTTGGTAAGTCATTTGAGAATTTGCAGTTCGTTGTTTGGCTTAAATTTCTGACGTGTCCTTTGCTATTATAGCTCTTGATTTGGTTATTCTGAAATTTATTCGAATTTATGTCATATTTGCAGAAGTGGAAACAAGTGTCTGATTTGATTAGCCAGGAGGGCTGAATTGAATTAAGCAAAGCCAATGTTGACAAAATAAATTAGTCAGAGTTCTCAAAATAGTGCCAGTTCAAATGTAAGTATTAAGCAAAATGTCCCAGGCTAGTTCTAGGTATATATTAGAGGGCTAGAAACCAGAAGAAGTGAACATTTTTTTAAAAAAATAATCCTATTAGATAGCTACACCTTATGCCACACTGCGTGGTGCCAAAAGCTGTAGGATGGAGTCCAAGAAGCTTTGCACTATGGCAGTATCTCAGCTTGTGGTATGATTTCATAAGCATTGTAGCAATGCACAAGTTCACAGAGTTGACAGAGTTTCGATGTGGTGGGTCTTGGGCTTTCCCAGATGAGCTCAGCCTGGGCAACACATGTGAGCCATTACAACAAATCCATAATCCCAGCTCAGTTAGGGTTTACCCGGAAGTACTTAAGCTGGTGTAATTTAAAGGTAAAGGTAAAGGTAAAGGTAAAGATATCCCTGACCGATAAGTCCAGTTGCGGACGACTAGGCGGTTGCGCGCTCATCTCGCTCTATAAGCCATTTGTCCACAGACAGCTTCTGGGTCATGTGGCCAGCATGACTAAGCCACTTCTGGCGAACCAGAGCAGCACACGGAAACGCCGTTTACCTTCCCGCCGGAGCGGTACCTATTTATCTACTTGCACTTGGCGTGCTTTTGAACTGCTAGATGGTCAGGAGCTGGGACCAAACAACTGGAGCTCACCCCATCAAGGGGATTCAAACTGCTGACCTTCCGATCGGCAAGCCCTAGGCTCTGTGGTTTAGACCACAGCGCCACCCACATCCCTAAGATTAAACTTAGGGCAAAACTTCTCCGGCGGGAAGGTAAATGGCATTTCCATGCACTGCTCTGGTTTCGCCAGAAGCGGCTTAGTCATGCTGGCCACATGACCTGGAAACACTGTCTGCGGAAGCAAACAAATGCTGGCTCCCTTGGCCTGTAAAGCAAGATGAGCGCCGCAACCCCGGAGTCATTCGCAACTGGACTTTATTGTCAAGGGTCCCTTTACCTTTTTAAGTTTAATCTTACAGCTCCTTTTATCCTCTTTCTCATCTTCCTTTGTATATTATCCAGTGCTCACAAGGAACAAAGTACTGAGAGCAGCTATACCTGAATCTTGGTTTGAGCGATATGTTTTTCAAACCAATAAATCCAGAGGTCATGGAAGGGCACAAGGCCGGGCTCCTAGTACATATACCAGGTTGGGCCAATCCAAAGGCTTTCACAGGAACAATGGTCTCTCTAGGTTTTAAAGGTCCCTTGAGCAAGGTGTGTTCAGTGGACCCTCCTGCTTGAGTAAACCAAACTCATGGATGCCCCCACTGCCCAAACTGCACAACTGGCCATAAGAAGGGTACAAGACATCTGAAAGTTGATGCCTGTCTCTTCACTCTTGGTACCCAGAGAGCATCCAGCTAGTCAGGTGTCTACCTATGATGCCTGGCATGCTCAGGAGCCAACAGTGCACATCCTTATCATTTTCTCAGTCTGAAGAGACCTGAGACAGTAGGTCTCAGTCTCAAGTCCTGAAATTCCACTTCTGATTCAAGCTTCTTAGTCCCCATTCAAGGAATGTCTCATTGTGTGATCATTTTCTTAAAAGATGCTCCTGTATGATTCATCTTCCATTGTTTCAAGCATTTCCAGACTTAGGAAACATCTTCAGCCACAGCCATGCAATGCAATGTGCAGTGGTGGATTAGAGGATTTCAGCTAAGGTTTCAGCTAAATAACACATGAATTAGTCTCTTCTAACTTTTAATCTTGGTGAACACAGACTTTTCTGTCTCCTAAAATAGGGAGCTATTCACTCAAGCCCTTCACAGTATTGCAAGTGTCTGAGCACATGGGGAAATCATATACTTATGTAGCAAAGACTATCTCAAGGAAGTGAAAAGAATACCTCTGCTGAATAATCATAGAAGAAGAAGAAAAAACAATTGCTACAAAAGGAAAAGCCCAGTTTCAAAAGTTGCTATTATGACTGTAAAATCAGCAGGCATTTTCATGGTTGTCAGGCAATCAAAGGCATAAAAAAACAAGACTTACTGGACTATGTACACAAATTGTCCATAATTTTCTGGATAAAGGGACATGCTTGATTGTCCTACAAGGAATAACAATGCTTACAGAGAAATTAAAGTATTTAAAGGACTCTTTAATGTCCTCCTTACTGTGTGCTTGAAGAGGAACATTACGGCATCTCATATGCAAGTAGAGCTTGGAGTTTTATGGTCAGCAGACCTAAGCACAATAATGAAAAACAGAAGGAGAGATAAATTAAAGGAAAACTAAATGGGTTTTTCAAATGGAAATGTTATCCCATTGCTCTGTAACAGGGTTTCAAAATTTCTATCTTGAGGCAACTCAGAAAACAAGGGAGGGTGAACTGTCTATTAGGTAGACTGAGGTGGACTCTCAAGCATGTAGGATACTGACTGTGGCCTCCTAGCCATTCCTCTCTGTTGGATGACACAGCAGTGTAGAACATGCTGTAACATGCAGTTAGTGACTCACACTTGTATGCATGAAAGGGTTAACCTGAGCCCTGAGCTCCGGTTACCAAAATGGGTGTGGCTTAGTAAGCTCTCAGCAGCCTTTGCTCTTTCCCTTCTCAATTTCTTTCTTCTGTGTGGTTCCTGGAACAAGCAAAGAAATGGGACCCTCAATAACAGAGGGTCCTGGTTGCGCTCGGGACCCAAGAGCTCACCTGACAGGGTTAAAATGGGGGGGGGAGGAGCAGGAAGTCCTGGCCATTCCCCTGGGATCATGCCAGGCAGTTTTAGCCAATAGCCAGTAGGTGGCATGATCCCAGGGGCTTTAAAAACAGCAGTGTGATGCAAGTGGGGCACTTGCATTTGCACGGCTGAACACCCACCCACCCTCCCTAGTTTAGGTAGAGTCGCTTGGCCTTGTTTTGGTTTGGGTCGCCTGTTTTGGAACAGGGGCTGGGTAGGAATTTTTTCGATTTGGCAGATTGGCTTTAGCCATTTGGTTTTTGCCTACCCCTTAGCAAATTGTCACAACTTGTAAGGTGGTAGTTAGGTATTGGCTCAGTTGGATTGTGGGGAGGGGAGGTGCGGCCATCACCTGCCCCTCCAGGAACTGGGTATTCCGTTAAAGGAATCTGGGGGTCCTGGATCTCGTCCGAAGTCCACTTGAGGGGCTAGGGCCATGCCAGGACCACAGGAACCCCAGGCTGAGCTTAGGTTGGTCCTCATCAAGCTTGCTCCCTTGTTTGGTTTACCCCATTCGACAATCACCCTGAGAGGTGGAGTCAGTTATAGTGGGGAGTCAATGCCTAAGCCAATACTGCTCACGTGATTGTATTTCAATAAAGTTGTGGCCAAAATTTGCCCCAAAACTTAAACTAATATAAGTGTCTGTGTGTATTTATTTTGGGGGTGGTCTTGGGGCCTCGAGACGCAAGAAGGAGCTATGTGTCCAATGGCTCCCACCTGCAAGAAAAACCAAATAAATAAAATCTCCCCCAAAAGGGGATTTTAAAGCCTGCATCATTGCTAACCCAAAGATTGCATGATTCTTTTTATTATTATTTTTTAAGTTATTTGGAAAAATTTTCATCTTTGTTTTACTGCCAGCAGATAGAGATATGTTTGCTGTAACTTCTGGAAATTCTGTGAGTAAAACATTCACTTATTTGCAAAGCTAAGTGCCTGTTATAAAGCTATAAGTGTCTGGGAGGCGGGTGGCGGTGTGGGTTAAACTACAGAGCCTAGGACTTCCTGATCAGAAGGTTGGCGGTTTGAATCCCCAAGATGGGGTGAGCTCCCATTGCTCGATCCCTGCTCCTGCCAACCTAGCAGTTCAAAAAGACGTCAAAGTGCAAGTAGATAAATAGGTACCGCTCCGGTGGGAAGGTAAACAGCGTTTCCGTGTGCTGCTCTGGTTCGCCAGAAGTGGCTTAGTCATGCTGACCACATGACCCAGAAGCTGTACACCGGCACCCTCGGCCAATAAAGTGAGATGAGCGCCGCAACCCCAGAGTCGGTCATGACGGGACCTAATGGTCAGGGGTCCCTTTACCTTTTTAAGTGCCTGCTATTTATTCTAGCCCAGGCTTCCTCAACCTTGGCCCTCCAGATGTTTTTGGCCTACAACTCCCATGATCCCTAGCTAGCAGGACCAGTGGTCAGGGATGATGGGAACTGTAGTCTCAAAACATCTGGAGGGCCGAGGTTGAAGAAACCTGTTCTAGCCCAAGTATTTTTCATGGAGAATGCTGTTTAAAGGTAGATGAGGGCAGATGTAGATGTAACCAAGTTTTAACTTGTTTGGAGCAATCACCAATGTGCTTAACTCTGCTATGAGAGAGTAAGAATCTCTCTTTCAAATCCCTCTCTCCAACATACAATATGATCTGTCCTAGGACGACAAAACTGGTCTGCTGTCTTGGTGCAGTGGTGGATAGTATCCCACTGCCAGTAGCAAAATAAGATTCAGCTGGCAGTTCAGATAGCTTTTGTATATAGAATGAAGAAGAGGGACTATATCATCCTTTGCCATAGGCCATGGCATATATTGGTTCACTCCTACAAGGGTGGCTACTGTAGGACATATACTCCGTTCAGTGGAACAGGAAACACTTTAAAATGTGCAAATGTTATTGAAGTTGTTACTAGCATTACCAAATTACTGCATTTAAATCCAGTTGAGGCATCAACTTACATTTCAGCACCAACTATGAAATATTGAAATGCAATAAAGATATATTGCTCTTTCCCTTGTGGCTATTCTTTTAAAGTCATACATGTTAAAGTGTCTGTTTTGTCATTTCCCTTCTCTAGAAAGGCGTTCACTTCTCTCGGCTTTCAGTCACTGACAACAGAATCCTTGAGGGATGTTACATGGATCCAAGTGATACAGAGTATCTTCTTCATTATTCACTGTATTGCCTATTACATCAACAATTATGTACCTTTTAACTGGAACCATCACAGGACAGACAACATTAATACAAAAGGTGCATCATTTGCAGCAAGACCACTTTAAATCTCATGGAAACTTCAGAAATTAATTAGCAATGTTTGGAGTTTGATGCTAACAAAGTTAGTGGCAATCTTACATTTGTATGATTTATGGTTTAATTGTAAAACCTTATACCTTTCTTGATGCTTTGTATTTATTTTATTTTAAAACCATCTTTGTGCGTTATGTAGAGTAGGCATGGCCAAACTTGGCCCTCCAGATGTTTAGGGACTACAATTCTCATCATCCCTGACCACTGGTCCTGTTAGGTAGGGATGATGGGAGTTGTAGTCCCAAAACATCTGGAGGGCCAAGTAGAGAGTGTGTTGTTGTTGTGGCAATAATGCACCTCTAAATTGTACTGGCCTGCAGAAGACAGGAACCCCTGACAACTAAAATGGTCTGAGATAGTTTTAAATTTTGATTAGACATGTACATAAATAAATCACTTAACCTTAGATTCAAGCAATTTTATTCTGGACTTTTCCTTCAATCTGGCCTCAGCTAGAAATATTTCCTTGACAGAATGTCGACCTGGTTTGTAAAAATGCCATGAGCAAGCTTGTGACTGTTTGCCTAATTATTTGATTAACTTTGTTTCTATATTTGGTGAGATCCAGTTAAGCATTCTGAACTCATTTTGTGTTTGCTTAAATATTTTTATCCATATTCTTCCTCCAGGTAATATACCTGCTTGTGAAAAAGATTACAGTGGCGCTGTGCTCTTGCATAAAACAGACAGCACTCGGTGCTGAGCTGTGATATTCAAGATGATGGCCTTAATTCCCTTAATGTTTCTTCCACATACAGACATCGTCTGTCCTAATTTCTTTAATTAAACTCCCATTCCAAAGACCCGTGATAAAATCATTTTTAAGAAACTGGGCAATTACCTCCAGGTAATTACCTTTGTGCATCTAGGGGCACATTAGTGACACAGGTATGCATTCAGCCAATTCGACCAGATCCCCCCCCCCCCCACACACACACTTTCTTTAGCACAAACAGGTAATCCTCGGTTTCATTATGTAGCAAGACAACTGTTTGTAAACCATGGGAAGCTTCACATTTCTTGACACCTACCTCCACATTTATTTTTATTCCCTACATTTGCATCATACCCTTCCCCCAAGCAGTCCTGCGAGGCCCAAGGTTATGCTTATCTGATAAGCTTCTTGGATGAAGGGGCATCTCACCACACCCTATTCAGACATTGGTCTCCACGTGATCCAGATTATGTGTAGCGACTGACACAGAAGGACCACGTGCATCAGCTCCACCATCACATTCCATGTGTTGGGCACAGACACCATGTTGTCTATGGGGAAACATCTGAAGAACGGAAGCCTACTGAATGTGCATAAACTGTCTCAGTGAACTGGAACCCTGAGCACACAGGACTCCAAACCATGGGGACAGCCTATGTATGTTCAGCAAGCTTCCAGCTTTATATTTCCCTATGCATTGGCAGCATTAGGGAGTGGCTGGCAGAGGACACAGTGGTGGAGATGGAGCTCCTGCATGTGACCCCACTCTCTCTCCATGCAGTCTGAATCACATGGAGACTAATGACAAAATATGATTGGTGCCTCTCAAGATACGCCATCCAATTGGTGGACAAGTTAATCAGCTCATAGTTATGCTTGAATGATTGACTGAGTGAATAAAATGTCTGAGTGCCATGCTTGGGAGGAGATGAGGAGTGACAGAAAGGCAGAGTTGGGAGTGTGAATATTGGCTTTAAGGCTGCAGGAGGCTCCTGGTAATGTACTTGATATATTATTGAGAAAGCTAAAGACACTCAAACCCTCATCAGGTATCATAGCCATGAATGGGCAGCAAAAGTAGAAAAGGTCTGCAGGGCAATCTCGTTGGCTCCTCCTCCCATAGTTGCACACCATGCAGTGGTTCCTTGTGTTCTACCATGATGATTGCAGAAGGGAACTTTTCCTACTCATCAAAGCTCTATGTATGATTAAGACCAAGATCAACCACCTTTCATAATCACATGGGTTGCTCCACGAGTAGAAGAATTTCCCCACTGAAGATATTACACATAGGGAAACCAGAAAGAGCCATATGATGACAGGTGCCGGGGTCATGGTGCAGCCCCCTCAAGCCCTTTCCTACTTATTATGATTACCCATCTTGTTCCTTCCTATTATTAAATTTATTACTTGTCTTGTTCCTTCATGTCTTTAATGCCTGTGGAAGACTTCCCTGTCATCAATAGCTGCCTTGTTGATACTGTTTTGAATTATCTGCAATTCCTGCATTGCAGGGAGTTTGACTAGACGGCTCTTTCAGTCCCTTCCAACTCTACAATTCTATAATTCTATGATTTTGTGAACAAGAATTATACATGTTTTAAGCACAACAGTGTTATTACCTCGGGTTAAGAACTTAATTCGTCTGGAGGTCCATTCTTAACCTGAAACTGTTCTTAACCCGAGGTACCATTTTAGCTAATGGGGACTCCTGCTGCTGCCCCACCGCCACCACTTGATTTCTGTTCTCATCCTGAAGCAAAGTTCTTAACCGAGGTACTATTTCTGGGTTAGCGGAGTCTGTAACATGAAGCGTCTGTAACCCGAGGTACCACTGTATTTCTGAAGAGGAGGGATTTGAATCCAGGTTTTCTAGATAATTGCTTGTGGGTTTTTTTGTTTTGTTATTGCTTTTGCTTTAAATGCAACATCAGCCAAATAACAATTATTGCGTATTTGATGATTCAGGTAGGGATCTGAATCTACATTTTCTAAATTCAAATATATATATATATATATTTCATATAACATATGATATATATTTCAAATAACATGCAATTTCAATGAAAAAAAACTTATTAACTGTAATAATCCTTTAGAGTAATCATACATCCCTTTGTAGAGCTTCATTAAATCTTTCCCCCCACCCTCCCCAGGAGTGTGACATCAGATGTTTGCCAGAAACTTCACAGGATGAAATCTCTCCAAATTCAAGACAAACAACACATCACCCTAGCTATAACACATTATACTCAGAAAATGAATAATTCTTCATTAAAATGCTTTTTAGTTCTGCACTTAGAAAGTTCAAATGAATTTTGGAGACAATGGTAGTATGAAAAGAATGAGGGCATTTTTGATTAGTAAGCCCATTATTTCAGAGGCACTAATAAACCCACAACTCATCCTTATGTGCGAGCCCATTCCAAAATGTTGGCACTGCTCCAGTCCCTGTGACATCATCAAGAGTGTGTTGGTTCTCAGTGGCTCCCTTTGAATTGTATGGGATGAGTCAAATGAGTTGCCGTCTGACAGGTGCTGGACTTGTTCTCATTGCAAGACTTTATGGTCACTAGCTTAGCAGAACACACTTTTCAAAACACTTGGGAAAATTATTCCACACAAGGAACACCCTTCCTTGCATGAAGCTCTATCTACACACATCTGATGTCAGCTGAATGCACAAACACTGGATAAATGTAGTAGTGAAGGTGGGTGGGGCTAGAGCACATAACCCCTCCATGTGCGCTTTCAACATGGCACCCCACCCCCCTTCATCCATCACTTATGTACAAGGGATAAAGAAACTTTGCAGCCTTGCCTTCTCCCCATTCATTTGCTCCACATATACCCACCTAGGAGAATGTGGCCAGTCCAGTTCCAAAAACACAGTTGTGGATGCATTTTTGAGTTAACAAACATTATGGAAATGGACTCAAGTGAGAAGAAGGCAATCAAAGCTATAATCGATCTCTGCTGAACTTTAGCGAGCAGCGTAATAATGAATTAAAGGTTTCTTTATTAAACAGTTTGTTAATTAGAATCTATACAACATTAAGGATTTGTTTTCGGATTATTAAAAGCAGGTTAAAGTTTACTCCCTTTCAGAAGCTGGGAAATTAATTGAGGATAATGGATTAGTCTATACTGGTTTTGATTATTGCAGTGATATGAACTAATGATGGTTGTCTGGGATTAGAGTTAATTAACACGGCTATTGAATTGCTGATAGCAATCTGGATTTGTTTACCTCCATTCTTACTGATGCTGCTGAAGTTGTATACTTAAAATGAAATTAATATAGTAGGAAATAATATATTTGATTCACTAGAATGGTGTAATGTAGGGAAAGGGAACATGTGGTCTTTTAGATGACACAGGTCTTTAACTCTGCTCTAGGCAACATGACCAATGGCTTTGGATGATGTAAGCTAGTGTTCAACAACATTTGCAGGGCTTCAGGTTCCCCATCGCTGCTGCAGTGCAAATTCATAATGGGCCTGGTAAAACTAAGGCAAAACTGTATCTCTGGAAGATATAAACCTCTGGCAATATGGATCTTATTTGTTCAGCAAGCATGCAGATAGTAACCAAATTCCTTGTACATTAATATTATCCTTGCATGTATTTATTTTTTCTAAGTGCACACAGCTTCAGATGTAAGATCAGTGCTGAAATTATTATTATTATTATTATTATTATTATTATTAACCCACCTTCTCCCCAGAAAAAGTGGATTTCCCTCAAGGCAGATCACAAAAATCTGGGGTCTTTTCAGGGCCCCAGTGCAACACAGTGTTTATTGTAGCAGTAATCATGAAAGCACTTACAATGAATGGTCAATAGGAATATGAACCTAAGAAAAAGTGAAAAAGAAATATATCCATTTCACCCAGATAGTCTGCTGTGTTTAATGGGACTTATTCCGAAGGGGCCAAATAATTCCAACTATGCAGCAAAAACCTAACCATACTCAGAAGTAAGTTCTTCTGTGTTCATTGGATCTTACCCTCAGGGTGAGAACTTGAATAAAATATTGGGGGGGGGGGGCAGGTAAGCCCTGCCCCACATAATCAAACACATAACATAGTGTGCCCACACACATTACCTGAATGACAATGCCCATTAACTTGGGGGGCCCGGGCCCCTCCAATATTTTATTGGGGGTCTGAAGGGACCTCAGCCCCTACATATTGGCTGTATAGGAGTGCAACTAGTTAGTGGAAGCCCTTGCATTTTTACTTACATGGGTAATTTGAAATGTGTCTAATGATACCTGAATGAGTGGGTTTAGGATTTCAGTCTTAGAGGGGTTTGCTTACAGCAGGGGTCAGCAAACCTTTTCAGCAAGGGGCCGGTCCATTGTCCCTCAGACCCTGTGGGGGCTGGACTATATTTTTTTTGGGGGGGGGGATGAACAAATTTTTATGCCCCACAAATAACCCAGAGATGCATTTTAAATAAAAGGACACATTTCAGGCAGGCTCCACAAATAACCCAGAGGTGCATTTTAAATAAAAGGACACATTCTACTCATGTAAAAACATGCTGACCGTCCACAGGCTGGATTTAGAAGGTGATTGGGCCGGATCCGGCCCTCGGGCCTAAGTTTGCCTAACCATGGCTTATAGCTTTCAGTGTTTCTGTTGCAATTTAATTGCCTTTGTACATCTTCTGCAGTTTTACAGTGTGTGGCCTTAGATCCAGGAAACGGAAATTATATGAGAACAAACCTCACGTTATGAGTCGGTGTGGGGGTAGGTTGTATCCCGAGACACACCTAATGCCTGGGCCATCCTTCTAATTCCTGGAATAGCCAGGCTAGATTCCTGGTAGGGTGATAGCCTAGGTAATGCACCATTAAGAGAACAAAGGGAGTGGCTTGGCACCAGAAGGCAAATGAGTGGGCCCCTTCCCTCAACTGGCTGGTATTTAGAAAGACAAAGGTGAGAGATGAGAGATGAGAGTTGAGTGAAGCTAGAAGCAACAGGCTGGGAAGCCAAAGAGTCAGAGTGATGCTTGATTTATGTTTGAATCCAAGGCTGTGGCTATAGAGGAAGCAAGGCCCTACTGGGGTGTTAATGCTGTGAACCCCTCCATTAGAGGCTCAGATTGTATTTATGTGTAAATAGGACTTGCCCATCAGAAGGTCGGCAGTTCGAATCCCCGTGACGGGGTGAGCTCCCGTTGCTCGGTCCCTGCTCCTGCCAACCTAGCAGTTCGAAAGCACGTCAAAGTGCAAGCAGATCAATAGGTACCGCTCCAGCGGGAAGGTAAACAGCGTTTCTGTGCGCTGCTCTGGTTCACCAGAAGTGGCTTAGTCATGCTGGCCACATGACCTGGAAGCTGTACGCCGGCTCCCTTGGCCAATAAAGTGAGATGAGCACCGCAACCCCAGAGTCGGCCACGACTAGACCTAATGGCCAGGGGTCCCTTTACCTTTAGACCATATATCATAAAGACACCACAGTCTCCACTGTCCCTCATTCCAAAGGAAACACAAACCCTGGAATCTTGCACTGCTTGGATACTGTGGTGGTGTGCAAAACTATAATCTGAGCTAATATTAGTTAGTATTTTCCCCCTTTTGTTGCAGTTTTCAAGGGAGAGATGACGAGCGTTTGGAAGACTAATAAGCTTTCTGGCTGTGCAAAAGAAACCAATGAATGGAAATGAGGAAAGGATAAAAGATAGGATTAGCTTTGTTTCATCTGCATTTGACCAACTTTAGAACAGCAGCTTATTAACAGCACGCCTCTTTTAAATAAAAAAAAATCCTTCTGATATTATAGTTTCTTGTTCTATTTTCAGAAACTTATTTCCCATTCATGGATAGCTATATTTAGCCCCACAAGGGCTCTTGTTTGCATCCCTTCTGAAAGCAATTTGAGTTAAAAAATCAGTTCTTTAACACCGCAACACATTTTCCCTCGGGGGTCACACTTAGTGTCACCTGCTCCTATTTCCTCTTTCATGGGATCAGAGGATTGAAAGTGGCTCTGGTTCTAATCCTGTGTCCAGGTGTGAAGTGGGGGGAAACTCTCTTGCAGAAACATTCTGAACGATTTCACTCTTGTATCCCCACTAAGTTCTCATAAGCTCACTTGAAAAAGCAACTGTCGCCAAAGGATTTTAAAAATGGTTTATTTGGGATAAACCCTAGAACGATATTTCTGAGGACAGATTATGCCATAGGCTACATGATTGCACAGGGTGGTGTTTTTCTTCCTCTTCTCCTCAGCTGTCTAAGTGTCCTTTTCATTTCGCTCACAAGAAACTAAAATTCAGCAATAATTGTAACACTTGCAGGACACTTTCTACATACTAGAGATGATCTGGCTAAAGTAACGAGCTTTTGTCAGTGGAATCTTCTTTTGTCAGTGGAATCTTATGCATATTTGTTCAAAAGTAACCAATAGGAATAGGGATGCGGGTGGCGCTGTGGGTTAAACCACAAAGCCTAGGACTTGCCCATCAGAAGGTCGGCGGTTTGAATCCCCGCAATGGGGTGAGCTCCCGTTGCTTGGTCCCTGCTCCTGCCAACCTAGCAGTTCAAAAGCACGTCAAAGTGCAAGCAGATAAATAGATACCGCTCCGGAGGGAAGGTAAACGGCGTTTCCGTTCGCTGCTCTGGTTCACCAGAAGTGGCTTATTCATGCTGGCCACATGACCCGGAAGCTGTACGCCGGCTCCCTCGGCCAATAAAGGGAGATGAGCGCCGCAACCCCAGAGTCGGCCACGACTGGACCTAATAGTCAGGGGTCCCTTTACCTTTACCTTTAACCAATAGGAATATAGGAAGCTGCCTTATCCTGAGTTATATCATTGGTCCTCTGGGTCAATACTAGCAGTGGCTCTCTAGGTTTTTCATGCAGCAGTTTGGAGGTGCCAGAGATTGAACCTGGTATCACCTTCAAGCAAGTCCTGCCCACTCTCTCCACACAAGGCCAACCCAATATAGTTTTTCCATCTCATCCAAAGCCGATACTATTTTGTTACCCAAGACAGAAAATCCAATGTGACTCACTTCCCCTACCTGGCAAGTGAGAACTGCTGGAGCGACAACAGGATGTGACTTGTGTGTCTGAGCTTGTGTGCATACTTGAATAGGCTGCAGGCCAGCTGGTGGTCTCCAAGGCAGGGCTGGGGGCTGGAATTTGAATTGGTTTACATTTGAATGCCTGTTGTCTTTGTCCATGGAGTTTTCTTGGCAGGGATACTGGAGTGGCTTGCCAGTTCCTGCTCCAGGTGGATCACGTTTGGTCAAAACTCTCAACTATGACTTGTCCATCTTGGGTGGCCCTGCACGGCATAGCTCATAGCTTCTCTGAGTTATTCAAGCCCCTTCGTCACAGCAAGGCAGTGATCCATTAAGGGGAAGAGATTTTACTTTCTTGGGCTTCATGATCACTGCAGATGGTGACAGCAGTCACGAAATTAAAAGACGCCTGCTCCTTGGGAGAAAGGCGATGGCAAACCTAGACAGCATCTTAAAAAGCAGAGACATCACCTTGCCAACAAAGGTCCATATAGTTAAAGCCATGGTTTTCCCAGTAGTGATGTATGGAAGTGAGAGCTGGACCATAAAGAAGGCTGATTGCCGAAGAATTGATGCTTTTGAATTATGGTGCTGGAGGAGACTCTTGAGAGTCCCATGGACTGCAAGAAGATCAAACCTATCCATTCTGAAGGAAATCAGCCCTGAGTGCTCACTGGAAGGACAGATCCTGAAGCTGAGGCTCCAATACTTTGGCCACCTCATGAGAAGAGAAGACTCCCTGAAAAAGACCCTGATGTAGGGAAAGATGGAGGGCACAAGGAGAAGGGGACGACAGAGGACGAGATGGTTGGACAGTGTTCTCAAAGCTACAAACATGAGTTTGACCAAACTGTGGGAGGCAGTGGAAGACAGGAGTGCCTGGCGTGCTCTGGTCCATGGTGTCACGAAGAGTTTACACGACTAAACAACAACGACAACATTTGAATGAAAATCTAACTCATCTGCACTTTCTGAAACAATAACGTGAACCAAGAAACAGCCATCCATTTTAATTTCAGCTTCTCTGAATTTTGCAAGACACTTCTCCAGGCAAGTAGTATGTGCAAAAATGCAATGTGCTAAGACAAAGTGTTAATAAAACTGCATATATTAATGAAAGTAACCTGTGTACTTCAGCTGAACGTTGAAGTTTTTTTTTTCTGACAACAGTTATTAATCCTAGCAAAGGATGCTTTGGAATGCAGACCTCACCACACATATTAGAGAGCCAGTAAGGCTGAAGACAAAGGAAATATGCTTAGATTTCTGTTGCCTTCTTAACTTTCCTTTCTAAGAAGGTGGCTTAAGTAGAATATATACAATATATAATATAACCAAAATACCTGTGCAATCCATACTTCGCCCATGTCATTCCAGCTCTAATTCCAGTCAGCTGGTCACATGTAACAATTGATGACCTGCAGTGCAAAAAGGCATCCTTTGATGCTTCTGAGGTATTGCTTTTCCACAAAACAGGTGGCGCGGGTGGCGCTGTGATCTAAACCACTCAGCCTCTTGGGCTTGCCGACCAGAAGGTTGGAGGTTCGAATCCCTGTGACAGGGTGAGCTCCCATTGCTCTGTCCCAGCTCCTGACAACCTAGCAGTTTGAAAGCACGCCAGTGCAAATAGATAAGTAAGTACCGCTGTGGCAGGAAAGTGAACAGCATTTCTGTGTGCTCTGGCTTCTGTCATGTTGTTCCGTTGCACCAGAAGCAGTTTAGTTATGCTGGTCACATGACCCTGAAAGCTGTCTGTGGACAAATGCCAGCTCTCTCGGCCTGAAAGCGAGATGAGCACCGCAACCCCATAGTCGCCTTTGGTTAAGTCGACTGGACTTAACCATCCAGAGGACCTTTATCTTTTTACCTTTTTTCAAATTCCAGTCAGCTGGTCACATGTAACAACTGATGACCTGCAAAGCAGAAAAGCATCCTTTAGTGCTTCTGAAGTATTGCTTTTCCACAATTAACTGGACATGGAAATGGAAACAAAATCATGGTTCTTCACAGCAATATTATTTAGAAATGTGCATCTCTCATGTCCAAGTTCCTGTTCAACCAAGGCCCCTCTGCTATTTTAATTAGCAAGATCCTCCTTGAGGCTTCTGCCTTTAATTGCTTTCTGTTCAGTGTGGTCACAGCATTCCTCATGAATGGTCAGTTATAATGAACCGGTTCTCTGCAAGGGAGAGAAGCTTTAGTTACTGGCCACCTCTCCCTCTCTCTTTAAAAAATGAAAATTGAAAAATATTGCCTTTTACAATAAAAATGAAAAGAAAAATGAATGTGGAAAAACCATTAATTAACCAGACACATAGGGAACAAGAACAAACTGATTAAAAGTAAGTTATGGGGCAATTAATTAGTAATGCTGCAGCTGCACTTAATAGAAAGTATTTAGAGGAAGAACCCAAAAGGAAGAAGCTTCTAATTAAAGTCACAGTAGCCCTGAAAGGCCTTGGTAATACTCTTGCAGTTTATATTGGGTAAATGTTGTTGTTTTGGAGGCACGGTCAACACAAATCAAGTTAGTAACAAGATGGAAGGACAACACAGAAAATGCTGAAATGTGATATACTGGCAACAGTGCCATCTGGATTCTTTGTAAAACATGAGTGCACAAAGGAATGTCATTCAAAGTTAAGTGGCTAGTGTGAAAGCAACCATAAATAAGATATACTTTTGGCCATGAGTTCATGAGTAGGTTACAACATGTTGCTTACAGACTGCAGGCGACAGAGGGGAAAATGCAATTCTAATACTTAATCACCATTCTCCCACGTGTGGTAGACTCTACAAGCCTAGGATCTATGAGAATCTCAGGTTGGATTCAAAATGCTTGGGTTTTTACTAGTAGAAATGACTGGTGTCAAATTAAAAGAACACTTCGTACATGGAAATTATTGCGGAATGCTTGGTTTTATTTATTTACTTAAATAGCAAAGTCAAACCTTTTAGCTCAATGCTTTCTTACTACGAAACTTGAAGCATTCCTAGTCGACTGTGGAGGGTTAGCTTTGGAGCTATTGTTACTAGTGTGGCTAGATTTGTTACTAGACTTAACATTTATAGAATAAGAGAAAAAGAAGAACATACATTTAAAGAGGATTGGAAAATATTTATTGAATATATTGGAAATAATTGTGTACAGCTGAAAATGCTGGCAGCATTAAGATAAATTCAACAGTGTAAATAGGTTTTGATGGATGCAATAATGGAATACTGAATGGCATAGTTTTTGTAAAATACGCAGGGATTTATGATATGTGAAGTGAACCATGGAAAGAGAAGAAGGGAAGTCATTGATATCTTAAGGATGTAAAATGAGTATCTTAAACTGTAAAACAGAAAACTTAATAAAAATTATATACAAAAAAGAAAAAAAGTAATCACCCGTAGGGAGAAAAAGGGGGAAACCTGGGTTGGAACCCTCCATTCAGCCATGGAACTCTCCGGGTGACCTTGGGCCAGTCACTGTCTCTCATCCTAACCTACCTCACAGGGTTGTTGTGTGAATAAAATGGGGAGGGACCATATATACCGCATTGAGCTCCTTGAAGGAAAAAGGTGGTATATAAATACAATTTAAAAATTCTGGCCTTATCCACTGGAACATACAGAGCTGTGTTACACTGATGAAGAGCAGCAATCCATCTAGCAGTCCACTGTGTCCTTCAGGCTTCCAAGCAGGGATCTTCCATATTAACTGCTACTGAGTTCTATTTCAATTGGAGATGCCAATGTTGTTGTTTTTATAAAAAAATAGTTTCTAGTAAATAACTTTTATTGTATTTTATAACAGCAACATCACAAAGAAAGCAACATCAAGTATACAACAAGAATCAAAAGGAAAACATACAACAGAAGTATAATGGTATGGGGTTGCTCGTGCGTAAGTTGCCGCCTCTCCTGGCTATGTTGCCTTGTTAAACCTTTCTGTCTGGACAGCCCTTCAATTCGTGGCTGCCTCAGTCGCTAGCAGAATCCGTCAGTGGGCGTTTCTTAAACCTTTTCCAACATAAAAGTTGTTTGACACCCAGTCTCCTCCTACTTTCTCTGCGCGGAAGTCTTCTGCGCAGGGAGGGCGTGGGTAGCAGAGGACCAGTGCTCTCCCCGCTGGTGTCCGGTGAAGAGTCTGGGAGCCCTCTCGCCGATTCCCCCATCTGCCCCTCCTTATTTCTGGTGTTGCACTGAATTGCTTCCCCATCTGCTGAGCTGCCTCTCTCCCTGCTGGGCCCTTCTCCAGCATCATTAGAGAGCCTTCCCTCCACCTCTAGCTCCGATGTCAGTTCCCTGACAAGAAGGCAAAACTGTACATTGATCCTGGCTCTTGGCATGTATATTATACAAAAGCATCAGTCGTGTCAAAGAGCATCAGAATGAATCACAATCATATTAAAAAGAAATAAAATGTTTGAGGCAATCAAGCATAGTTCCAAATATGCCAATATGCTGAACATCATGGCTCAGAAAAAGAGACAAAAATACTGAAAGTAAACCACTGGCTGTGTAAGTAGCATCATCAGGGAAGGTTTGGCTTCTTGGTCCATTGTCTCTGCTTCCTTGAGGAAGGTCTTCTGCTAACAGATGGGTTGCACCTCACAGCAACCTCAGAACCTGATCACCTAGCTACTTTAAATGAATTCATATCCCCAGGGCCTGATGAGCTGCACCCAAGGGTACCAAAGGAGCTTGTGGATGCAATCAAAGAGTCTCAAAATGCTATGCCCAGTTCTGGGCACCACAATTTAGGAAGGATATTGATAAGCTGGAATGTATGCAGAGGAGGGTTACCATTGATGATCAAGGGTCTGAAAACCAAGCCTTATGAGGAAAGGTTGAGGGAGTTGGGTATGGAAAAGAGGAAACTAAGAGAACATATGATAGGCATCTTCAAACCTCTAAAGGGCTGTCACATGGAAGATGGAGCAAGTTTATCTTCTCCTGCTCTGGAAGGTAGGACTTGAACCAATGGCTTCAAGTTACAAGAAAGGAGATAGTGGCAAAACATCAGGAAGAACTTTCTGATGATAAGAGTTGTTTGACAGTGGAACAGACTTCCACAGAAGGTGGTAAGCTCTCCTTCCTTGGAGGTTTTAAAGCAGAGGTTGGATGGCCACCTTACATGAATGCATTAGTTGAGATTCCTGCATTGCAAGGGGTTGGACTAGACGACCTTTGGCGTATCTTCAAACTCTGAAGTTCTATGCTTCCATGATCACATAAGCAATCATTCCTTCTAACAATATGTTAGCAATTTCTTCTTCAAATATATTTATCAGCAGTTCAGGACAACATACCACCTGTTCCTTAGAAATAGTGCACATTTCAAGATCGCCAAATGTCCATAACCACTTAACCAAAGTATGATTCCACCATAAGTGGTAAGAACATGTTCCTGCAACCCCTCCAACAGTGCTATTGATTAAATCATTCACAATAAATGTACTGGTGTGATATGCCACCTTTGAAGTAATGTCAGCTAATTTTCTCAAATAAAGCTGAGTACAGATTTTATTAAGCAAGCATCCCATATTTTATTCCAGTCTTCAACCTGAATTGTATTATCTATATCTCAATCCCAAATGTTCAGCAACTATTCTAGAGAAACATAATAGACACTTAATAACATAGGATAGATTCTGGAGACTTGCATTAATGACCTCAGTGCTTCTCTTTTTACATACTCTCATGTTTTAAAACATTAAAGTTGAGAAAGGAATATCCAAATTGTCTTAATATCACTAAGAAGCGAGACACCATGGATTGAATCTAGGGTCTTCTACGTTCAAAACACTAGCTGTTCCACTGCCTTTGTTCCCTTTGTCCATGATGATAGTGGAACTAAGCACTACAGAAGACATCAGGTTTCTGTGAAAAGCAGTAACTTCTTATCACCTCCACCAGGGTTACCATATTTCAAAAAGTATTGTTTTTATTTAGGAAACCCACCAAAATTGTTGAGTTTTTTGGGGGGCTGTTTCCAATGCTTTCTCCATCGTGTTGCCATACATCCGAGTTTCCCCTGACAATTTCCCTGACATTTTGAAAAATTCTTGACACCATTTTTACACCAGAAAACGAGGACATGTCAGGATTTTCCCTGACGTATGGCAAACCTACCTCTCCACTACCACCTATCTGATAATTTCTAGGGATCCTCAACACTTGGCATGACATCACGATATGATAGTTTTCACCTGCTAAGTTTACTGCCTGCCACTTGAATGTGGTGTTATTTTCTCATCTATTAAATAACCCTTGACATGATGCGACAAGATGATAATGAGATGATTTTTTTTTAAAAAAAAAATTATATACCACAATATTGTAAAAAGTATCAAAGTTGTTTGGTAATGAAACCTTTCCCTCCACCCTGTTCTTCTCTCACCTCAAATCTCAGACGTATATAGGGAAGGCGGTTCAAAGCAAGAATCCTGGCTGAAATACAGTACATGGTGTTGGGAACACATTTGAAGAAATGCATGACGTCTATCTTTTGCTGGAAAGAAGCTGCTGGGAGCAAAATTCTATGCTAGTCAAATCTCAGCCTGATCCAGCAAAGAATTGTTACACTGCCTTCGTCTTCTATTGGATTCTAGACATTTTCCTGTATCGTCTTCACCAGATGGTTAGTGTTTAAACACATTATGGTTATGGCTCTACACTTCAGTATTGAAGTACCCACAAAACAATTCATAGGTAATAAAATACCCGCAGGGCTACTTTGGAAAAATGCAAAAGAGGCACTTATTTGAGGCCTTGGATTTTCAAGGGTCAAATTATGGGAAGCCAGCATGCGGTTCCAACATAAATGAAGGCTCAGGATACCACAATATGAGCAGACAGAAACTAATTGTGCAACATGAGATGCCAAAAGAGCAGACAGAGGGATTTTCTTTGCCAGGCTTTTTAGAGTTGCCCTCTGCAGTCTACAGAATGCTGCTAAAAGGTAGAATTGTCACTATATTTCACCTTGCATCTGAGCGGCTTTGATAGAATGGAAAAGAAGGATAATGAGACAAACAAATGAGAAGTTTGCTTTATTTTATTTTTTTTTAAATGATATTTATTAAGATTTTCAAAGATACAGAAAGTAAAGATTAAAATACATTCAAAGCCTTATTTTCATAGATCCACTTTCCGGGACTCCCCCCTTCCCCCACCCCTACCATATTCCCCTTTCATATTGTTGGCTCCACAAGCTCTCAGTTCTAATTAAAACTTAATTTGTTTAAACCATTATTCGAATTTAAAATTTATACACTCCTCATCAATACCCTTAATAAAAAACAAAAGTTCTCTCCCCAGGGCCCACCCCATTTTCATTCCACAATTTCCCTTTTTTTAAAAAATAAGGACACCCCACACAATAGAAATATAAGAAATAAGAAATAAAAAGTATAATAGGTGAAAAAGAGCCAGTTCAGAAAAAAAAAAGTTGACAAGCCTTTGGATTTTAGTTCTCCCCCCCCTGTCCCCGGTTTAATTTCCCCCTGACCACCAAACCATGTTATCTGCCTGGAATTCTTAAAGTCCATAAATCACCTATTTCCCCCAACTCCTTGCTGGCTTTTTCTTTTTATAGTTATTTTTTAAGACATTTAACTTCAAATCTTTAATAAAACTCCCCCCATTGTTCTTTCCAAGTTGTAGTCCAATTTCCTCTTGTTCCGCTGCTGAAACGTTCTAATTCAGAAGTTTAGTAACTCTGCAGGGATTATTGTTATTCAGGAACAAAAACTTGCGTTCAGTCCCTTCCTTTCTTCAATAGAAAATTCTATTGTCTCCTTTAGCTGAACACCCTGTAGACAAAATATTATTTCCGTTTTGCAGCTTTCCCAGAAGATAACCAGTCCTGTAAAATTCCAATGGTATTTTTCCACTTACGACCATCTTTGTAATGTCCCGAAATGAGAAGTTTGCTTTAACATCCTTCTGATTATAGGCAAAGGTCTCCCCTCACCCCTGGTCTTTAAAGATATGTTGTGTTTTTATACTATTTTTGTATCTAGAACCTTTGTTTGCATTTATTTAATGCTGCAGAAACTCCCTCCCTTTTTTGGGGGGGAAGAATTTATTTATTTATGTATTGATATGCAATAGTTGTATATTACTCTTTTATAATCATATGTGTTTCAGCCCCTCTAAGCTAGTGCTTTTCAAACTAGCTGATTTGATGGAATGGCAATCCCCCCTTCCCTCCCACAATATGCTAAGGGATGCTACCATATTTGGTCCCCACTTGAGCTGTGGTAGAGTCTCCAAGGACCAGCTGCTGATGGCTCATGGACCACCAATCTGAGTGTTACTGCTGTAAGCCATCCAGACAGCCTGTAAAAATGGTATGTCAGAGAAATAGTATAAATATACATTTTAAAAACAAAATCTGTCAAAGAGAAGCTACCCACTGCCAATTGCTCCTACCGTAAGTCAAGTCGTTGTCCCCAATTAAAAATAAAATCATAAATTCTTTAAATGCAAACAGTACATTTTAAACTGAGAGGTAGAGATGAATTGTAACAATTGATGGCTATGTTGCATCCCTTGAAATCTGCAAAGGCCTCCTTGGTTTACTAAATATTACTGTCAATGAAGATGAGCTCTCTTAGAGCTCTCTCTCTCTAAATACAACAGAGACAAGTATTCCATTTTCCTGTTTCCTTTTAGCCTTGCCTCCTTGTGTTCTTTAATGGTCCAATTCAGAGCCAAAGCCAATACCGTTAAAACTGCTTTTAGGGTGCTTGCTGGTGCATGCAAGAGCTTTTATGAGTTCTGCCCAGTTTCTTGTGATGCTAATGTGATTGGGGGGATGCAGGACTAAAGAGAGTAGTGAAACTCGGAGATAGTGTGCGTCCCCACCCCCCACCCCGTTGCATTAGCATCACAAGAAACCAAAACTGGGCACAATTCATATAGCTATTTGCAAGAATTCTGTATGCCCAGCACATCGCTAAAACCAACTCTAATGGCATTTCCTTTTTGCTATGAATTGGCCCATTAAAGAACATGAGGGAGCAGCGCTGAAAGGAAACAAGAAAATGGAACACTCATGCCAGGTGTATAACTAAAGGCTTTTGGCTATGGGAAGCTTCATCCCCACTGACAGCAATGTTTAGGAAGCCAGGGGAGCCCTTGCCGATGCAAGGCATCAATCATTAATGTTTTATATCTCTGCCCCTCCATTTAAAGGGTACTGTTTATATCTAAGGAATTGAACATTTTAACAGAGGAAAATGACTTTGCCTGCAATATCAACATTTGCCGTGGAATCTCATCTCTTTGACAGTATGATAGCCAGTTTGCTCCCTGCTGAATTCTGAAGCAGCTTTTTAAAGTCCACAACATTTATGTATTTCACAGAAGCAAAACAAAGCCCACCAATTGCTACTTGTTTCTAATGCAAGCCTCTTCTGGTTCTCAGATTAGCTCCCCCCTTCCCTTTAAAATGCCTCTGTGCCTCATATGTTAGATGTCTTATTTAAAAAAAAACTGCATTGCTTGGTTACTCTGAAAGAAGATGAAGATGATTTATATTCTCTGATATATTGGGTGATATCTAACTAAGTCATACACAGGTTTATACAGTAATGGAATCAAGGGACTTGAACTAACCTAAACTCAAATATTTCAATGAGTCTGCCCTGAGCATGACCAACTTTGGATATCCCCAATTATGTGCACTATTGACAACATGATGAGATAACACAGGGATTTCATGGTTTGTGCTCATTGTGGTATCAGGGCAGTTACACACAATCCTGTTTTTGATGCTGTTTATGCCAGGGGAAAAAACCCAGGGTATAATGCTTTGTTTCCAATTAGTTCATGTCCCATAGATTCCTGGTGAAATCCTGTAACTTTTTATAACACAAATGCTCTATTTAGTGTTTTGGGTTTTGCTTTTTTTCATCCTGCTTTTGCTGTACCACAGTGCAGTCGCAGCCTCCAGGCAGCAATAATGCAATAACATTGGGAAAACATTGCATAGCAACTGAGGAAGCAGAATGTTGTGTGACTGGTCAGGTGTAAACCCGCCACTAATGCAATATTATTGCATCAATGACATGTTTCAGAATATACCCATGGGTGGGTATAGACAGCTCCCACACAATGTACAACCTACAGTGTATTGTAGAAGTGTTCATTCATTCATTTCTAGAAACCAATGAGAAATAGAACATTTGAAGCACCACTTATTTCTGATTGGCTTCTTTGAGGAAAATATAGAAATGCATGAGGGAAACTTATGCAAATTCTTTTGTCTGTTATTTGTTTCACATAAGAGATATTCCTGAAACTGGCAAAAGACACTTTTGTCAATTTAACCGGTGATAAATTTCATCACCTGTCTAATTCTCTTTTAAAGTCATCCAACTTGGTGCCTATGGGAGGAGCTCCATAGTTTAACCACGTGCTGCATTCTATGGAATGCAAATTGTAATACAATAAACTGCAATAGAAGAAATAAGAGGATGATAAAATGCTATCCAAAAATCATACAGTGCCCAGTATAGCACATTACATTTGATATCTCAGGTATAATAAAAGAAGAAGCAGTCCATCAATTCCCCCTCAGCAATTTTCAAGTCATCTGTGATGGAACCACCGGCACAGACATACTCCATGCAGAAAGGGACCCTGAATAGCCCCAATTTATATTAGATTTATTTATTTATTCCAGGTATCTATATACAGTGGTACCTTGGTTTAAGAACAGCTTAGTTTATGAACAACTTGAATTAAGAATGCCGCAAACCTGGAAGTAGATTTTCAGTTTGTGAACTTTGCCTTGGAATAAGAACATGTCTTGCTTCCTGTTGAGTGTGTTCCATTTGTAAATTGAGTACTCCGCTGCTATGGGAAAGCACGCCTTGGTTTAAGAATGGACTTCCAGAACGGATTAAGTTTGTAAACCAAGGTACCACTGTACAACTTAATACAGTGGTACCTCGGGTTAAAAACTTCATTCATTCTGGAGGTCCATTCTTAACCTGAAACTGTTCTTAACCTGAGGTACTATTTTAGCTAATTGGGACTCCCACTGCCGCTGCGCCACCACCGCACAATTTCTGTTCTCATCCTGAAGCAAAGTTCTTAACCCAAGGTACTATTTCTGGGTTAGTGGAGTCTGTAACCTGAGGTACCACTGTATTCAGAATTTCTAAGTGCTGTACATGAAACATTTTTTTAAAGAATAAAAACCAATGCAAAGAACAAGAACAATTAAGAATCATCGTAAGAACAGGAAACTGCCTGGTCAAGTGCCTGGAGTTCAGCAGATACGGGAGTTCCTTATTGCTCAATAATGCACACAGATAAATCCCAAACCCACACACCACTTCAACACTTCCACAGATGTTCACATGGGAACCACTGAACCTCTAATTGGGGTCTTTCATGAGCTCTAATCCCCATTTTAATGTAGAAGCTTAATAAGATCAGATAAAGCTGTACCTGCCAAAAGCATTTGAAGAAATACACATAGTTTTAAGATGAAGCTCAGTTTCTTTTTTCTCCTTAGCCATAGATTCCACGCACCCTCCCCCACCTCACAATTTGGATTGTGGAGTTCAATAAAACTTTAAAGAGCACCCCAGGTGCTGTTTGGGGTAAAAAGAATGTTTTCTATGCTAGGAAGCACGCAACTCTGAAGAGATTCCATTCTTCTCTCTGCAAACAGTGAAATGCTACCTGAATCTGGCAAAGGAGTGCATGACACATTTCATTCCCCCCCCCCCCAAAGAACTTAAATCCCCCTGCCCTTAGTGGGACATCATATGATGCATTCATGTTTGACACACGATGGTCCTGCAGTTCTTAGAAGAAACCACAGACAGCTCAGAACTTATATAATAATACTAATAATAATTTATTATTTATACCCCGCCCATCTGGCTGGGCTTCCCCAGCCACTCTGGGCGGCTTCCAAAAAATATTAAAATACTGTAATACATCAAACATTAAAAGCTTCCCTAAACAGGGCTGCCTTCAGATGTCTTCTAAAAGTCTGGTAGTTGTTGTTCTCTTTGACATCTGGTGGGAGGGCGTTCCACAGGGCGGACGCCACTACCGAGAAGGTCCTCTGCCTGGTTCCCTGTAACTTGGCTTCTCGCAGTGAGGGAACCGCCAGAAGGCCCTCGGTGCTGGACTTCAGTGTCCGAGTAGAACGATGGGGGTGGAGACGCTCCTTCAGATATACTGGACCGAGGCCGTTTAGGGCTTTAAAGGTCAGCACCAACACTTTGAATTGTGCTCAGAAACATACTGGGAGCCAATGTAGGTCTTTCAAGACCCGTGTTATGTGGTCTCGGTGGCCGCTCCCAGTCACCAGTCTAGCTGCCGCGTTCTGGATTAGTTGTAGTTTCCTGGTCACCTTCAAAGGTAGCCCCACGTAGAGCGCATTGCAGTAGTTCAAGCGGGAGATAAACAGTGCTTTACTTGTTTTTATAGCTGCTATTCTGTTAACGTTGTTAATATTGTTGTACAGATTGTTAGAAGCTGCTCAGAGTGGCTGCAGCAACACAGTCAGGTGGATAGCATATAAATTATTGTTGTTGTTGATGATGATGATAAATACCCTATTCATTTGTTAACCATACGATTTTTGCATTAATGATGATGTCTAGCTTATTTTTTTTAGTTGCTGCTTTATTAATAGTATTTTATAGATTGTAATTGTTTTACTGATGACTTGTTAAATGTTTTAAATGATTTATGCTGTATTTGTGGTGTTCTATCAAGTTCTTTTATGATGCTGTTATTTATTGTTTGTAAGCTGCTTTGGGATACATGGGAATGAAAAGTGGAATAGAAATATAATAAATTACACAAATGAAACTTCACCCATGAAGAGCAAAAACCATAGATGTGTGTGTGTATTATTATTATTATTATTATTATTATTATTATTATCATTAGCATCTCTCAGGCAGTTTATTTTAAAATGCATGCAAGCTCAACCACAATATTGAACTTGATATTTAAGCAAAGTTCTCTTACTGCCCTCATTAGCTAAACTTGATCAGCCTCAAGAGCCAAAATTGCTCTCTTTGTTTTCCTTTCAGACAGTTTACAAGCTTGAGAACTCTAACAAGTCCCTTGACTTGTAGCAATTTGTAACTGCAACAGTGTTCTCCATGAACCACATTTCTCTTGAGGTGTTTCAACCCATCTTGTTACAACCAGTGAAAGATATTCGCTCATTTCCTAGTATAGCTTTTCCTCCAACTAAGCATCTGTTTAGCTCTTTCCTTAAAAATCTTGCAGACACCATAGTACTCATGGGGGAATAGGTTTTAAAATTATTTGAGGAAAATGTTTTTTCCCGACCTTGTGAGCAGGTTCTGTTCACTACACAGAAGCATGGGAAATACCATAATACACTGAAACTGAAAGTCTGCAACCCAACATTTGATTTGTTATTTCAAAACCAATCAAATTTCAGGTTTCCTTCTCAGAAGATTTTCAAATAGGGATGGATGAAGCTTTCAATATCAGTTTCTCATTTTTCACTCTTAACTTCAGTCCTCCATCAGTTTGCAACTTTTAAAAAAGTCTTCACAAAAATCCAACAGCATTTTAGGGATCCCCCCCCCCGATATACACATTTTTGTATGAAATGTTGTCCAATGCACCTGATTTTATTTATTTATTTTTAATTTTGCAGACCTTATGTTTGAAATTATAGTGATTGCAATCATAGAAACGTAGAATTATAGAGTTTGATGGTCATCTACCAATGCCCTGCACTGCAGGAATCTCAACTAGATCATACGTGACAGGTGGTCATCTGACCTCTGCTTTGAAACCAGAAGGGAAAGAGGATCTGTTTCACTGTCAAACAGCTCTTACCATCAGAAAGTTATTCTTGTTGTTTAGTTAGAATCTCCATTATTTTAACTTGAATCCATTGGTTCAGGTCCTAGTCTCTGGAGCAGGAGAAAACAAGCTTGCGCCATCTTCCATGTAACAGTCTTCTAGATAGTTAAAGATGGCTATCACGTGTCCTCTCAGTCTCCTCTTTTCCAGATAAACATACCCAGCTCCCTCGACCATTCCTCATAAGACTCTAGGACCCACGTACCTACAGGACCCACGTACATACAGGACCACCTCTCCTGGTATGCCCCACGGAGGACCTTAAGGTCCACAAATGACAACATTTTGGAGGTCCCAGGTCACAAAGTGGTTAGATTGGTCTCAATTAGGGCCAGGGCCTTTTCAGTACTGGCCCCTACTTGGTGGAATGCTCTGTCACAAGAGACTAGGGCCCTGTGGGACTTGACATCTTTCCGCAGGGCCTGCAAAACAGAGCTGTTCCACCTGGCCTTTGGTTTGGACTCAGTCTGACCATTATGTTTCCCTCCCCTTATGGTCTTGATTTATCGGCTACTTTTAAAATGAGGCTGCATTTTAAATTGCATTTTAACCTGTATTTTAAATTGGTCCCCCCCCATTATGTTTTTACTGTGATTTTATTGGTATTAGCTGCCCTGAGCCTGGCTCTGGCTGGGGAGGGCGGGGTATAAATAAAATTTATTTATCATCATCATCATCTTGGTCTCCATCCTCTGCACACATTCCAGCTTGTCAATATCCTCCTTAAATTGTGGCACCCAAAATCAAATCCAATACTCCAGGTATGGTTTGACAAAGACAGAATAATGTGGGACTATTGCTTCCCTTGATCAGGACACTATACTTCTATTGATATACGTAGCCTCAAATAATATTGGCTCTTTTTTCTGCTGCATCGCACTGTTGTGTCATGTTAAGCTTGTGATTTCCTACAACCCTTTTCACATGCACTATTGGCAATCCAAGTGTCTCCCATTTTATATAGCTGGTTCCTCCTACCTAAGAGTAGAACCTTACATTGATCCCTATTAAAATTCATTTTGTTAGTTCTGTTGTTTTGTTTGTTGTTTCTTAATGCTACTGCAAGTATTGTGAGTTGCTTTGAGCTCAATATTTGTTGTTGGAAAAAGTGGGATGCAAATTTTAAATCAGTTCAATTCCTGTTCAGGCTCATGATCATTCACTGCCACCTCCTGATTGGTTGCCACTGCGCCTTCACTCTCCTGGGAGCTTGGTGGAAGGGGCTGGCTTCCTTTTCCAAAGCAGCTGAAGTTGAGGTGCAATGGGGAGAGCCCCACTTCTCTAACCTTGATTCCCACCAACCAATCCCACCCACAGTTTCTCCCTGCCCCTCATCCTGCATCAGAGACTGACCAAAGCCTGTTCCTGACAGCCCCATTCAGAGTGCATTAACAAAGGATTTATTAATCTTTTCCACCTCAAGGTGCATGGTCTTTTTGAACTGATTGTTAGAATAGTTAGAGCTTCAGAGTTTTACCAGTGTCTCCTGTATGTCGTGCTGCTGGAACAAAGAATCAAAAGGTTTTGCTTTGATTTATTTGCTGGAGGAAATTGCTGCTTATGCTTTCTCATTTAATGCTCTTGGGTAAGTGAATGTGTGTTACCTGCATGAGTACGTTTGAGAGGTCCTCATTATGTTGTTATAAATGTAATCAATTGTTAAACCACCTAGAATGTTTTCTCTGAATGTGCGGCATTGTTTTCCAGTCTCTTTAAATTCATAAATAAGTAATACATTTTCTCCCTTTTTTTGACTCGCTCCAAGTAGAATCACATCAATACATATTTTCCTTTTGAGCCACAAATATAGAATGCTGCTTAGTGCTAGACTCTTATTTTTATGGGCATTTTCCACATTCTGTATAAAAAGTCAACCCTACTTAACTTTACTGAGCCTTGTACATGTTACCTAAACACCCAACAGTGCTTGGTCCCTCAGTGAATTTATCTCCTCACTGCCATTGCTATCAGCTGGTCCTCCTCCTCTTCTTTATAATAAATCATGTCCCCAAATTTTCTCCTGCATTCCTTTTTTTCAAAAAAATTCTCCTTCAATTACTCAGAAAAGAAATTGCATTTGAAAACTATCAAAAGGCAGGGAAAAATTTCAGTGAAATTCTCATGGGTCAGAAAGGGTTTTGCATTACCTACCTTAATTTTGACTGTCCTTTGATTTCCTTCAGCAAATCATCTCACCAAGGGTCTGCCCTCTGCAGCCTTCTTAGGTGTTCTAATGCAAGAAGGCAATGAATTATGTTCCAGCCTTAATTCATTGCATGCAGCACTGTTTCCATTCTGCTGCATTTCAGTTTCTGATCAAATCAACATTCTCCATTGTGTTGTCCAGTACTGTCAAAGCTTACTAATTACCATATTTTTTTGCTCTATAAGACTCACCTTTTCCCTCCTAAAAAGTAAGGGGAAGTGTGCACATGTCTTATGGAGCGAATGCAGGCTGCGCAGCTATCCCAGAAGCCAGAAGAGCAAGAGGGATTGCTGCTTTCACTGTGCAGCGATCCCTCTTGCTGTTCTGGCTTCTGAGATTCAGAATATTTTTTTTCTTGTTTTCCTCCTCCAAAAACTAGGTGCATTTTGTGGTCTGGTGCGTCTTATAGAGCGAAAAATATGGTACTTTATCATTACATTATTTCACATCTTTCATTAAAATGCAAAAGAAATGCAAGGAAAATTTGGGGACATGGGCAGGTCAGGTACCTGTTGTCTGCATACCAAAAACGACAATGGTGAATGTCACCATTGTATTCTCTGGATTGATTTCCATTCCAGACATGGAAAGCTAACATCAACAATTTCCTCTCCTGTTTTCATCTGATTTCTCCACTACCCCTGCTTCTGGCACATTCACATGATCTTTAAATGTGTGCAGGATGGTCATCTGAACCACCCTACAATATTCAAAAAATCTCAGTATGTTTCTTTATAGGCTTGCAGTTGTTTATTTGCATGCTGCCTGTCCATAGTGCAAAATGTTCAAAGTAGCTCAGAACAGGGGGGAAATACATAATAAAACATAACTAGAATTTATGTCAATTCAGTAACAATTACAAGAGGAAACCAAATTTAAATAGTCATACAAAGAAGTGGCTAATCAAAGCATCTCATATTAATAAATATACATGAAAAGAGAATGTGGATTGGTAGAATGACTACTGGTGACACAAAGGCTCTGATTTCCCCTCAAGCAGGGGAAAGCAAATAAATAATATTTCTTTCTGCAGCTCTCTAAGGAAAAGCTTACCTGTTGGGCATGTTGCATGTTTCCTGCCCCTCTCAGCTTTTCAGACAGTGGTGATGGTTTTCTTCTGGTGAAGATCAACAGACTGATTTGTGAGTAAGGTTTAAGATCATCTGGCAGCAACTATTACATCAAAGGGGATGAGAAGGAATGGAGGGCTACTCCACTGGCACAGCTGAGACTTTGTGCTCTTCCTCTTCTTTTTTAAATTTTTGGGTTGTTGTTTTTTTAAAAATATTTTTACTAGAGTTTGGAAAAAATGGATACAAAGATTATTATCTATTATCTTTTTTAAATCAAAACTAAAACATTATTATAAATAAAAAACACAAATCAAAAAGAGAAAGAAGGGATGAAGAGAGGAAAGGAAGAGAAAGAGAAGGAAGGAAGGAAGGAAGGAGGGAAGGAAGGAAGGAAGGAAGGACCTTCCAATTCTTTGTCTGTCCTCCTCTTCTTGAATTTTCCCACCCCAGCTGGTTATTGGAAGAATTTACAACTAAGAACTGGAACCCAAATGTGCTCATTTCCTCATCCCTCCCAATCCATTTTATTTTAGTGTTGTGTCTTTCTAGATCGTAATCCTGAGGGCAGGGATTGCTTGTTTATTTATTTATTAAAAGTGATCTGTAAGCTACTCTGGGAACACATGTGTATGTGTGTGAGAGAGTGGGGGGGGGGAGTAATAATAATCCTGCATCAACATGATTTCTTTTCTCCAGTATTTTAATCTTATGTATTGTCCTTTAGGGGTTGGTACGGAAGGCCCATAAATTGATTGTGCCTCCTGGTGTCTGACAGGTATTGTCAGACTGCACCAGTACAATTACAGCTCTTTCAGGGAGGTGTAGTCAAAACAGTGTACTGCAAATGTATCTCCACCTCAGTAATTTTTCAGTGTTAGTGGAGTGCCTGGGGTTTCCAGCCATTATGAACCAGCCCTTTATTTCAGGCACTCCTGCGTTTTCCTTCATGACAGCTTTCCTCTGTAGTTTCATATTCAACAGAGCCAGCTTGGCTTCAGAGGACTCTTTGCATGAAAATGTACTGTGATTTCCCCCATTAATTTGTAAGACAATAACCAAGGTAGTTAATTAGTGCTTTCTAAAATGTGCATGAATAGCTGAGGGGTAGTGATTCATATGCAAAACATACATCATCTATGCTACAGTCAATAATCTCAGCATTTCAGAAACAATGTAACAAAGGAATTCTTTTTTGTACGGAGCAGGAAACGGGAAGATCAGCCAAGTATCACCTCAGTCTTCACTGCCTTCATAATTTCCAGTCATCTTACTTTGGAGAATTGAACGTTAATGTGCAAAAATTATATTTTGTCTTTGCACTAACACTAAAATGAAGTCTCTCTTTAAAATGTGTAAAATTCTCTTGCTCACATTGGGCAGAGTAATAACATCTCTCCTTTGTGTCCTGCAACCAACACATCCATCTTCCTCATCAGCATTGACACCTGTTCAATGAAATGTCAGCTGCCATTTTGACTGGCATGGGAAAGACTTACCCAGTGACTGCATGGGCTTATCACTTGAAAACAAACAACAACAAAACTCCCTGCTAGAAATTGGCACATATATGCTCAGTGGTTGGTTGCATCATAGATGAAACCCAGATTCCAACCCTATTATCCAGCCTAAAGATTTAATTCCTTTTCTACTGGTAGCCACACATTTGTTGTTGTTGTTTAGTCGTTTAGTCGTGTCCGACTCTTCGTGACCCCATGGACCAGAGCACGCCAGGCACTTCTGTCTTCCACTACCTCCCGCAGTTTGGTCAAACTCATGCTGGTAGCTTCAAGAACACTATCCAACCATCTCGTCCTCTGTCGTCCCCTTCTCCTTGTGTCCTCCATCTTTCCCAACATCAGGGTCTTTTCCAGGGGGTCTTCTCTTCTCATGAGGTGGCCAAAGTACTGGAGCCTCAGCTTCACAATCTGTCTTTCCAGTGAGCACTCAGGGCTGATTTCCTTAAGAATGGATAGGTTTGATCTTCTTGCATTCCATGGGACTTTCAAGAGTCTCCTCCAGCACCATAATTCAAAAGCATCAATTCTTCGGTGATCACCCTTCTTTATGGCCCAGCTTTCACTTCCATACATCACTACTGGGAAAACCATAGCTTTTACTATACGGACCTTTGTTGGCAAGGTGATGTCCACACATATATCACTGGAAATCCCAGGTGAAATCCTCTTGAGACATTGGTTCAATAATATTTGGGATATAGCTAGTTCAGAATAACGAACTGGGCTTCAAAGAGTCACAAATGGAGCTATAAAGGAAAATACTTTTGATGAAACCTGGTCTCTCATTTTCAGACAAAAGGGAAAAAGAAAGTAAAGCTCTTACAGCAGCTTCACAAACCTGTCTATGGAGAACATATACGAACTGCCAATGTTTTAAGACCATGAAAAATGATGTCATGGGTTTGGTGCTATGTTCTTTTGTTTACTGTGCCTGTATTGTACAATAACGTTTTTAAAATGAATCCTCAACAGCCAATAAAAAAATCTAATTTTATCTTAAGTAAAATAAAATAGATACAAACATAAGGAACACTTTTTTGAGTTTATGGAGATGCCTCCTACAGTACCCAGACACTCATTTCACACCATGAAGAAATCTACATGATCTAGTTGAACACTCATGATCAGGGGTCAGCAATTTTTTTCCGCAGGGGAATGGTCCACTGTCCCTCAGACCTTGTGAGGGGCTGGACTATATTTTTTTGGGAGGGGAAACAAAACAAAACACGGACTCTCCCCTCCCTTCTCCACAGCACTGGATGAGCCATGGTGGCTGCTTACCTATGCCTTGCAAGCGGCAGGGGCTGGCGGCGGCAGAAGCGGAGGGACGATGAGCAGCTCGAAAGGGCTGGCTCCGGAGAGGGGCTGCTTAAAATGGTGCTCAGCCAACTTTTTGAAATCCTGTTTAATTAGCAGAAATGGACAGTGTGGTGGGGCTGCACAATTCACCCATCCTCCCTCTATCTGAGTCACTACTGCATACAAGGACCCAGAGAAGAAGAGGGGGAGGCAGTGAGGACAGCATAGTGCAAATGCATCAGCAGGACACTGGATTGAACCCAATAGGCCATTTTTATCAAGCCAAACTTGCCACCACCTCTTTTCTTCCCCATTGTGTCCCAGGATGCAGCAGTAACACAGCTGGACAGATCCAAATATCATTGCAGACACTCAAAAGCAAAGAAGCACATCATGAGCTCATTCCAAGTGATTAGACTTTATAGTAAATTTGGTGCCAATTTCCCCTCATTTCCTTATGTGTGGGATTGCATCCATTCCCTTAGGCTGAAGCTGAGAGAGTTGAGAACTTCCAGCAGCCCTGGCCTGCACAGGTTGAAGGGAGTTGTAGTTCAATGATCTCCCACAGGTTCCATCTCCCTGATGTGACAAACTATGCTGTGATCCTCAGCATGCTTCTGTGTGCATGTCCGAAAAAAAGCATTTTCACCATCGAAAGGGATGGTATGGCTCTAATATGTGCAGAACTGCTGTCCATAATTGCTATCTTAGTCCAGGTAGTAGGAAATAATGTTTTCGTAGTTTAAATGGGTGGTTTTAGTTATGTGCTTATCTTCTCCTGTTTTATACTGTTGTGTTGATGTTATATGATTTTTAAAGTTGAGTTATTGTAGGATTTCTTGATAGGAAGTCTGGGCTAAAAAAAAATCAATACATAAATTAGAAGCAATCTGTTAGTTTTGCTGGAAAACCAGCTCCATTTGATGGGGTTTCTTCAGCCTCACCATCACGCTACTCTTCTCCCTACCTCTTGCCCTTCCTTTTTCTTTATCTTGAGTTCTGGTCATTGGCAACAGTGGCAGCCACACTTTTCTCCTCTCTTTCTCTCCACCCCCTCCCTTGTTGGGTGTGCTGTGAGGTATAGGAAGCCAGCCAACCTGCTGACAGACCTGTGCTGCAAGCCAAAGTGCTGTGCTGGCCAGTTCTTCTGAGGCTCCAGTTGCCTGCCATTTTAACCTTTCAAATGGCTAACCCCTGAGTGCCAGTGCGTTCTGCCAATCAGATGCCAATTTTTGAATCATGGAGCCAATGATTCTGGAGCCAGAGTGGCAGCAGGAACAGGCCAAGCCATATAATCCCATCCATCTCACTGCTACCATTGGCCCTGCAACTGATTTGCATAATTCCCTGGGTCAGATTTATTATTATTAAATGGTGGGCAGTTGCAGCCTCAGCTGCCAAAGCAGCCATCGGTTCCTCCTGTGTTGTTGCTGCTTACTGACGTGGTGCCACTGAGGTTTCTTTGGGGTCATGGGGGGCTTACTGGCTTGCACAGTTAGCGTAGACCACTGTTTCTCAAACTTGAGTCTCCAGCTGCTTTTGGACTACAACTCCCATCATCCCTAGCTAGCAAGACCTGTGGTCACGGAGGATGGAAACTATAGTCAGAAAACTGCTGGAGACCCAAGTTTAGGAAACACTGGCCTGCAGACAATACAGAGCTAGATTGCCTGATGGCCTGACTCAATGTAAGACAGCTCCCTTTGTTCCTATGAATAGGACAAAATCATTTCCAACTGCACTTCTTCCCCCTTGGTAATGAGGGTAGACAACTTTTTTTGAAATGTAGCAATTACAAACATAGCAATCAGAATGCAGAATTTTACCTCCCCTACTGGTGTAAATAATATTATCATATTTTTAGAGTAACCAAATGTTCATTTGAATGCATGCTTTACAAGTTCAATGCAACCACAGATTGATATGGCAGTGTGGATTATAATCACTTACATCAGCCTCATTTATCATAGGAGGAGCTGGGATTCCCTGCAGGGATGAGTACTGCAATGAGCCTGTGAAGCCCTGTTGGAAATGAGGGGGTGACTGGGGGAGAAATCTCCATCACAATACATTATTTTCTGTGCTGAGAATTTTTGTGGATCTGACAAAAAGTGCAACACTTTTCATTTGTCGCTGCACTATCAATATTGCTACTTACAAAGCAAAAGGCAATTAGGCTTTGTGACTCCCTCTCTGGCTTCTTAAATTGCCTGTCCTTGGTTCGGCGTAGAAAAGCTGCTCTGATGACCACAATCCATGGATATTGCTGGCCTCTGGGCCACTCTTTTCCTTTGTCCTGTGTAATATGTAGCCAATCCCTCCCGGGTATGTTGCCCTGTGTTTGCATTTGTGAATAACTCATTACTGACAATTACCCCAGCCCTTACCTATTTTTTTCACCATTTGTTCTCAAATTGCTTTCATACAAACGGGGTTTCTTAATCTGTAGTTTGCTTGCAGGCGTGTAGAAGATTCAGACTATCCAAGTTCTGCAAAGTTAATTTCCCCCTTATATTAAATCAGTATGCTATGCCCACATGATCATGATGCTATACTTTCCCTTTACACCTGACCCAAGTGAAGCTGTGGGAGCAGGACTGGCCCTATCATTAGGCACAGTGAGACAACCACTTCATGAGACAAATCCTGGAGGATGTGGTGGCAACCCTTTCAGAGGTATCCTTCTCCCAGAATTGTGTGCCACTGCCATCTGACCTGACCTGCAACTAGCTTGTTGACCTGAGGTGCTCTGGAGGAGATTATCCCATTGCCAATATTAAAATAAGATTCAGCTGCCAGTCTGGTTGGCTTGTGTGCATGGTATGCTCAGGGTGCTATCTTTTATTTCACCTCAGACGGTAAAATGTATTGTGAAAATTGCCTATGAAGGATACGGAATAAGAGCTTGACAAAGTCTAATAAAACAAAGCTCAATCTAGGTGGGTCAGAGATGTTGGGAGGTGACTCTGCGCTGTGTGTTCTTCCTAATCTAAATGTTATTGAGAAACAAATTTTCAGCTCTGAGTTGCTGTAAGATCTGGACCTTACCTTGGATGCTCAAGTAGCATCTGCAGCTCAAAGCTCCTTCTACCAGTTTAGGGTGCTGCACAAACTGCTGGCACTTCCTAGACATTGAAAGCTTAATATAGATTACTCTTATGTGCTTTATGTAGGAGTTGCATCTGATGGCAGTTTGGAAATTTTAAAAGAGAGCAACTAGATTGTGAATTGGAATGCACCAGTTGCATTCCAATAGACAAAGTAACAACAACAACAACAACAACAACAGATCTCCACAAGCTCCGAGCTTGTTCCTGTGTACAATCTGAAGTACATTTGAAGCATCAAATGACTTGGGACTTATGACCTGGGTACCTAAAGAACCACCTTATCCCATATGAGCATGCTCAACCATTAAGATCAGCTTTTGATGTTCTTCTCCATGTGCCCCAGTCTTTCAGAGAAGGTTCTCTGAAGCTCACAGTCTTTTCCATGTGCCTAAAACCACTGCTATTACCTTCAACCAGAGCCAGAGCGCCTTTGACTGTCTAATTGCTGCCCTACAACTTCCATCACACCTGTCTATTGACGATGCTGGATGGAATTTATTTGGGTTGTATTCTGGCAACATCTGGAAAACCACAGTTCCTCATCCCTGCTTTAGATGATCAATTATAATCTAATCCCTTCTCTCTATTTGTATTACTAAAAGGTAAAGGGACCCCTGACCATTAGGTCCAGTCGTGACTGACTCTGGGGTTGCAGTGCTCATCTCGCTTTACTGGTCGAGGGAGCCGGCGTACAGCTTCCGGGTCATGTGGCCAGCATGACTAAGCCGCTTCTGGCGAAGCAGAGCAGTGCATGGAAAAGCCGTTTACCTTCTTGCCGGAGCGGTACCTATTTATCTACTTGCACTTTGATGTGCTTTCAAACTGCTAGGTTGGCAGGAGCAGGGACCGAGCAACAGGAACTCACCCCGTCACGGGGATTCAAACCACCGACCTTCTGATCGGCAAGACCTAGGCTCAGTGGTTTAACCCACAGCACCACTCGCGTCCCTTATATTACTATATCCCATCCTTAATTTTAGTTTTACTACATTACTCCTGGTATGTAACAGAAAAAAGAGCACATTTGCACAAAATTTTGCAGCATATTTAGCCATTCTGCTGTAGCCTTTGATGCCAAAGGTGAGCGCAGTAGATAGGCTTTCTTGTTTCCATCAGTTATTTTGGTTTATTAGCGCTTCCTCCCGACATGCCACCATATAGACTCTGTTTACATTTGCAAGCAGAACCTAATATTTCATCAAAACACCATGGTGGACAAACAACTGTGACTATTTTGAAAGATATGAATATGTATGCAGCTCACTGTGGGAAACATTCCATAATAAAATCTTCATGTTGTTGACGGCAGTTCAAAGGCTTCTCTTTAAAGATCTCTTTAAAGTCAGATACCAGCAACACAATTGCCCAAACAATAGGCTTCTTCCTGGAACCAGCTACAGCTGTGGCAACTTTCTTACAGTTGCTGTCCACAGGTGGGGCTGGCTGATTCATCCTTCTGGCTCTTCAACAAGATGCAGTTCTCCATGTGCAGGGAGAGGAACAGGCGAAGCACAGAAGGGCTGAGGAGGCTAAAGCTGGTATTCACCTCCCTGCTACCTGCTGCCACTCTTCTGGTAAGAGGAGTTTATAAATGGAAACACTGGTCTCCTTTGCTACATGCAATGAAGATACCTCAAAATTTGAATTTCCTGTACTCAGAAGGGGGTAGGAACTGATCACCTACAAGGTTTCTGCCAACTCTATGAAATTGGAAGTGACCTAGAATCATAGAATCATAGAATCATAGAGTTGGAAGAGACCACAAGGGCCATCGAGTCCAACCCCCTGCCAAGCAGGAAACACCGTCAGAACACTCCTGACATATGGTTGTCAAGCCTCTGCTTAAAGACCTCCAAAGAAGGAGACTCCACCACACTCCTTGGCAGCAAATTCCACTGTCGAACAGCTCTTACTGTCAGGAAGTTCTTCCTAATGTTTAGGTGGAATCTTCTTTCTTGTAGTTTGGATCCATTGCTCCGTGTCCGCTTCTCTGGAGCAGCAGAAAACAACCTTTCTCCCTCCTCTATGTGACATCCTTTTACATATTTGAACATGGCTATCATATCACCCCTTAACCTCCTCTTCTCCAGGCTAAACATGCCCAGCTCCCTTAGCCGTTCCTCATAAGGCATCGTTTCCAGGCCTTTGACCATTTTGGTTGCCCTCCTCTGGACACGTTCCAGTTTGTCAGTGTCCTTCTTGAACTGTGGTGCCCAGAACTGGACACAGTACTCCAGGTGAGGTCTGACCAGAGCAGAATACAGTGGCACTATTACTTCCCTTGATCTAGATGCTATACTCCTATTGATGAGGCCCAGAATTGCATTGGCTTTTTTAGCTGCCGCGTCACACTGTTGGCTCATGTCAAGTTTGTGGTCAACCAAGACTCCTAGATCCTTTTCACTGCTCTCAAGCCAGGTGTCACCCATCTTGTATTTGTGCCTCTCATTTTTTTTTGCCCAAGTGCAATACTTTACATTTCTCCCTGTTAAAATTCATCTTGTTTGTTTTGGCCCAGTTCTCTAATCTGTCAAGGTCGTTTTGAAGTGTGATCCTGTCCTCTGGGGTGTTAGCCACCCCTCCCAGTTTGGTGTCATCTGCAAATTTGATCAGGATGCCCTTGAGTCCATCATCCAAGTCATTGATAAAGATGTTGAATAAGACCGGGCCCAAGACAGAACCCTGTGGCACCCCACTAGTCACTCTTCTCCAGGATGAAAAGGAACCATTGATGAGCACCCTTTGGGTTCGGTCAGTCAGCCAGTTACAAATCCACTGAGTGGTAGCATAGTCAAGACCACATTTTACCAGCTTCTTTACAAGAATATCATGGGGCACCTTGTCAAATGCCTTGCTGAAATCAAGGTAGGCTACATCCACTGCGTTCCCTTCATCTACCAGGCTTGTAATTCTGTCAAAAAATGAGATCAGGTTAGTCTGACATGACTTATTTTTCAGAAATGCATGCTGACTATTGGTGATCACAGCATTCCTTTCTAGGTGCTCACAGACTGTTTGCTTAATGATCTGCTCCAGAATCTTCCCTGGTATTGATGTCAGACTGACTTGGCGGTAATTATTTGGGTCCTCTCTTTCCCCCTTTTTGAAAATAGGGACAACATTTGCCCTCCTCCAGTCTGCCGGGACTTCGCCTGTTCTCCAGGAATTCTCAAAGATGACTGCCAGTGGTTCTGAGATCACATCTGCCAGTTCTTTTAATACTCTTGGATGCAGTTCATCTGGCCCTGGAGACTTGAATACATCTAAACTAGCCAAGTATTCTTGTACTATCTCCTTAGTTATTCTGGGCTGGGTTTCCTCTGCTGAATCATTTGCTCCAAATTCTTCAGGTCAGGCATTGTTTTCTTTATTGGAGAAGACTGAGGCAAAGAAGGCATTGAGGAGTTCAGCCCTTTCTGTGTCCCCTGTTTGCATTTCACCATCTTCTCCTCTGAGTGACCCCACTGTTTCTTTGTTCTTCCTTTTGCTACAAACATACCCATAAAAGCCTTTTTTGTTGCTTTTAACCTCTCTAGCAAGCCTGAGTTCATTCTGTGCTTTAGCTGTTCTGACTTTGTGTCTACATGTGCTGGCTATTTGTTTGAATTCCTCTTTGGTAGTTTCCCCCCTTTTCCATTTTTTGTACACATCCTTTTTAAATCTTAACTCAGTTAAAAGTTCTTTAGATAGCCACCCTGGCTTCTTTAGGCACCTTCCATGTTTCCGTCTCATTGGTATTGCCTGAAGTTGTGCTTTTACTATCTCCCTCTTAACAAACTCCCAGCCATCATGAACTCCCTTTCCTTTTAGTATTACTGTCCATGGTATCTCACCCAGCACTTCCCTAAGTTTTATGAAGTCAGCTTTCTTAAAGTCAAGAAATTGAGTCCTAGTATGCTTGGCTGCTCCTTTCTGCTGTATAGTAAACTTCAGAAGAGCATGATCACTCGCGCCTAATGATCCTTCCACTTCTACCCCACTAACCAGGTCATCAACATTGGTTAGGACCAGATCTAAAATGGCTGTTCCTCTTGTTGCTTCTCCCACTTTCTGGACAATGAAGTTGTCTGCAAGGCCAGTGAGGAATCTGTTTGACCTTATGCTCTTGGCTGAGTTTGACATCCAACAAATATCCGGGTAATTGAAGTCCCCCATTACTACTATCTCCCTTCCTTTTGCATGCTTGGCCATCTGTTCCAGGAAGGCATCCTCTATGTCCTCCGTTTGGCTTGGGGATCTATAGTAAACTCCCACAGTGAGGTCACTGTTATTCTTCTCTCCCTTAATTTTGACCCAAATGCTCTCACTTTGGCTTTGAGGTTCTAAATCTTGGATCTCTTCACAGGTATACACATCCCTGACATATAACGCCACTCCTCCTCCTTTCTTGTCTGGTCTGTTTCTCTGAAATAGATTGTATCCCTCCATTATTACATTCCAATCATGGGACTTATCCCACCAGGTTTCAGCGATGCCTATTATGTCATATTTAGTTTGCTCTACCAAGAGCTCAAGCTCATCTTGTTTATTTCCCATGCTTTGCGCATTAGTGTACAGACATTGAAGTCCATTAATCATTCCCCCATGTCTCTTATTTAAGGATTTTTTCCTCCCACCACTAGGTCTGCATGCTGTTTGCTCCATTTGGTCTATGACATTTGGATGATCATCTTCATCAATTGATAGGCTCCTACCTTCAGGAGCACTGTCTCCCTCCCCCACATTAGTCAGTTTAAAGCCCTCCTGATGAGGTTTCTGAGATTTTTGGCAAAAACATTCCTCCCAACCGTTGTGAGGTGCAGCCCATCGCTTGCCAGAAGTCCATCTTCAAGAAACTGCAGTCCGTGATCTAAGAATCCAAACTGTTCCTGTTTACACCATTTGCGAAGCCAGCTGTTCACTTCCACTATTGTTCCCTCTCTCCCTGGGCCACGTCGTTCAACTGGGAGGACAGATGAGATGACATCCAGGTGTGAGCATTTCAGGGTGAGTACATTAATGAGAATGGGCACCTGTGTTTTCATTAATGATGAGGAATTTTTATCTATGAGTAAGCCAGAATTGTGGTGGGCTTCAATATTAGCCACTGCATACCCCTTTAATTGCTGAGGCACAAACAGTTTATGCAGCAGAGCAGTTAAAGTGCATGTACATGACAGCAAAAGGAAGTCTTGTCCTATGATTATCTAACTTACAAGTTACTCAGCGAACATCTGAAGGATTTATGATCACAGTCGCTGCTGTTTCATTTTTTATTGCATTTTGAAAGCACCTAATGCCCCAAAGCCTCTTCCTATACATATGATTCTGTTCTTTTGCAGTTAATGTCAGTGGAAAAAAGGTTGCAGACTTTCAGTGAAAAAACAAATAGAAGAATGTGAAGTGACAGATGACTAGTTTTTATCCAGGATGTGTATAGATGCAGGCAGCCTGCTTTTATGAAATTATGAAGCACTAAAGTACAACACATTTCCTGAACAATGTAATTCATGCACTTGCGTCATTGGATACCTTGATTCTTATTCTTTTTTTTTTCTTTTTTTTTTGCTGTTTCCACAGCATAATATTGAGAGAGCAAAACAATGTTTTCTTGGAGCAGAACTGACTAAATGTGGTCAGTTCTTAGCAAGGACTTGGATATTTTGGGGTGAATTTGCAATCTGTTATTCCCTAGCACTTGTTGAAACTCTCCCCTCTCTCTCTTGATGTTGTCCTCTTTCTTCTTCCTCTTCTTCCTCTTGAGGAACTTCACAAACTCAGTAGCAGATGGTGTGTTGGGGGACAGGAGTTTACCTGCATTCCTGAAAAGTGACTCACTGCTGCTTACCAGGAAGATGTGAGGTCAGGTGACAAGGAAGGTAGCATGATGGAGGTGTACCAGTGAAGCGAATCAAACTTTCCTCCAATACAATTGCAGTAGGCCACCCTTCTCACCGCCTCACCCTTTCCAGTAACCAACAGCAGCTCACCTGCAGGGAATGAATGAATGAATAAATGAAACTTGATTTGCGTCAGCCTTCGGCCATAGAACAAAAAAATTGTGATATACACAGAACAAAATAAAAAGTCGATTAAAAACACGGTTTAGGGTCCTGAATCAGCAGTCAAACAGTGGACCTTATTCTGATTGCCCCAGCTAGAAACCTTGCAACCTCTGTGGCCATCTGATCCTCTTGATTTGCCAGGAGAAACGACACCATGGCAGTGGTTGGGCGACCCGGCATGGTCAATAAAAGAGGCATGATAATCTCATTCCTCGGGTCTTTGTAAAGAGTGCAAGCCAGGAGAGCATGCACCACTGATTCGGTGCTGCCACCTCCGCAGGGACATAAGCATTTTTCGTATGGAATCTGTTGGAATCGTCCCTCAAGTACAACCAAGGGCAGTACATTCAGTCTTGTGAGGGTGAAGGCACGTCTATATTTTGGAACTGCTAGATTATACTGATAGGGTGCCGGAGAGTTAAAGTGGAAGGTTAGGTAAGCACCTTCAGCCCAACCCACCATCTGCTATGGCACAAACTCAGTTTTGAAGAAGCACCCCATTTACCTTTATCTAGCCTAAGCCTGCCAAAGAGTTTATCTGTTTACACCCAAGGCATGGCTTTCTGGTTGTAATGTAGAGCTACTATCCTACAAACCATGAGCAAAATCCCATAAGATGCCCAAACAAACGATGAAGGGGTATGCTCTGCTCCCATTCATCCCTATGGTGAAAATGTATTATTCGACAGAGGTTAATTTTATTTATTTAGAGATGGCTTATTAAGATCCATTCAAAACTGTTTCAGGGCAATGTGGTGGGAAAACAATATCGCAGTGTTGCAGATGTCACAACATAGATCCTTTTTGCTGTGATTTTAGCCAAGGTGTTATTTGTTAATACCTGTCAAAAATGCTTTAGTTTGTCTAATTGTCTACATGGCGCAATGGAACATTTTCCTGGCAATATAATGATCACAAAATGGAACACGCTGCTCTATTTGTGAAGCAAATCTCTAATGTATTTGCCGTCACTAACTACCAGCCCATCATTCTAAAGCTATTGTACTAAAAGAATTTGTTCTTTTCTGTTAATCACCCACTGAAATCTCTTTCACTTCTTGAAGAATGACAATCTACTTTGTAAGGGGGAAAAATACATTCTCCTTCTACTTTCTGGCTTCTTATAAAACACTCATTGTGTCAAATGGAGAATATGTAAGTAACACAGTATGAACAGAGATATTTTTGCTTGCTTTTCCCCACATCTAATGACAGATGCTTGGCTTCTTCATTGTTGTGTTTCAACTTTGCATGAGGCCCAAACAAATTCAGAACTTTTTAAGATTCCAGGTTTTGCCTTGAAATGGATGGTGAAAACAGGTTCCAGAGGTTCTAAATGGTCTGATGAAGGTCAGAGGCCAATTTCAAGTTCAACACTATCATAGGGGAAGACCAGCAGATCAGTGGTAGATTACACGCTTTGTATCCCAGGATCAATCCCCAAATTGTTTGGTTGGAGAGCTATACTAAAAAATTAAGAGAATTCTGAACTTCTTAAAGATGTATACATTTGAGTTTGTCTACCATTTCAGGAAGTGCAGATGAAGCAGGCACACATTTTAATGCATAATGAACTGAATTTCTCTCTCATCCCTATGAACAAGTAGGGATAGGTGAATCTATCAATTCTAAATTCTCACATCTTCTCATTTTCCTGTCTTTGCATTTCTGCAACAGTTTGCAATAAATAAATAAAAAATCATGAAATTTCATCCGCATTTTGATATGAATTTCTCCTAATATACATATTTCCTTATGCTATTTTTGCATGCCATTTCCCCTGGTATAATGCATTTTATGTTATTTTCAGTACTATATGTATTATCACACACAGTTTCCTCTAATTACTTATGTGCATTTTTCTTCATCTTACCTGGCTAGAGAACAGCATTGAAAAATGCAGAGAGGTGCAAATTTTGAAACGGGCAGGCTGTGTTTTGGTCCACATATTGTTTCAGAGGGTGAAAATTAGGTAGATTCAAACAGAATCAGATTTTTGCCCCATCCCTATGAGCAAGGCAATGATAAAGTATATGGTTGGAAAGCTGGCAATGAGAGTCAGTCTCTTCAGTTATGGTGAGAAGCAGAAGCACAAAAGGAAGAACATAAAGTCACACCTTCCTTTCACCTCTGTCTGAGGTCAAAATAGTCCAGTTTTAGCCCCACCACCTTTCTCACATCATCAGCACCATCATCATTCCCAAGTTCAAAGTACAACAGTTGCCTTTGAACAGGAGTGTGTGAGAGCTTTAGGTATGCATGCCCTTGCCTATCCTCCCAAATTGTCAGGGGAGCATGTGACAAAAATCTCAAGCAGTATTTCGTTAGATGAAAAGCCCCCCCCAAAAAAAAACCCCTCCCCATTTATGGCATTTCTGCTACGAGGTACAGCTGAGTCACTTAGCCAAATGCCTTGCCTTTTGAAGTTCACTTGGTTCTAAATCTTAATTTAAAAGACTTGCAACACTCCACTGAACATTGTAATTGATAGCTTATATATACTGTCAGACATTGCTGCCATGTCTTGTAATTATCTGCAATGATGGAAAATAGCTGTGTTTGCTTGCATCAGGAAAAAGGAGAGCTTTTACACCTTATTTTATTAGGTTACCATTTTTAGGTCTTACTGCTTGAATGTGGCCATGTTATGAGTTTTGATGATTATTATTTTAAGCCTTACTTACCGTATAATGGCATTAATGCTTTAATTCCACAGGCGGTGTCGACATCTATGCCAGATTCGTACTTGTGCCATTTGAAGAACTTCCCAGCATTGAATTGGACAGGTTGTCACACTGCGTTAAAGCCACACCCTGCATTTAATTCCCTGTTAATTTGTTAATGCCATCTGCAAGCGGTCCTTAAAATAGCAAGCTTGGCGTGCTAGGCTTGACCCTGGTAGGAAAGGAATGTTAGTTAAACTGACAACAGGCATGTTTTGTTTCTTACACCAACTTGGAATTCAACCGTTTGAAGCAAATAGAATGTTTTGCAGGTGACCCCGCCAAGGCTGACCATGAGGGAATTTGGCCTTCATGATGAAAAAGGTTCTCCATCTGATATAACAAAATGTGTTTCATGGAGAAACTGGTAGCTGTTGTAGGAAGTTTTAGGAGGAATGAAAGACTGATAAAACTAATTTCTAATCTTATAAATAGCTTATCTACCTGGGAGTAATTCTCAAATGGGCTGAGCAGACATATATAGGATTCTGCTGTGTGTCTGTTTATCTTCTAAGTGGTCCTAATTTATTTACCTTACCAGTGGACTCATGGCATTATATTCAGAGCTTCAGTAGGATTTAACATGTTGTCTGTTTTCAGTTTTCTTTTCTTTCTTCCCCCCTTTTTTTTGAGGGTGGGGAGAGAAATGTCTCATGAGAAAACCCTTAGTGATACCTTCTTGAAGTAAGTTTCTTTCTATTCACTGCCATAGTCTCCCCACTCTCTAGCTGTTTTGCTACCATTGCTATATTATTTTCTTGTGATTCTACCCAATGAGAGATGAAAGAGCAATTGGGATGATATCATGCCACAATTCAGTGGCAAGACGGCAATAAATCAAATGAAACTTAATTGAATCTACTGGGTTCCAGGATTGTTCAACAGGCATTGGAGGTGCTAGATTTTCTTGCTGAGTATGATTCCCATACCTGAGTATGATGGCATCATGCTTTATGATGACATTGTGGGATGACAGTGTCAGAAACCTCCCTATACAAGCCCTACCTTGTCATCTGTTCTTTAAGAACTGCCAGCATTTAACATATTCTAATAAGGTTTCTCCCCAAAATTAGGTTGCATTCCAGAATTCCGGCAGATCTTATTATGTTTCACAAAGCAGGGAGGCCAAATGCTGAAAACATTTTGCCAGTAGTAAACAAAATAAAGTATGTTCACAATTGTTTCAGTTTTAAAATTGAGAAAACATCCAACTTATGTAATTTGTTAGACATTTTTCTATGTAAGGCTTGATGAAAAGCTGTAAGTAAAGGCCCAATGTATCCACTCTCATTTTATGCTAGTTTTAATCCTGGATCATCTATAGCTCTAAGATTTGATCCAGAATATCAGATAGCCTTGGCACCAGGTCCACAATCAGCCCCTGAAGCCCTGTGCCAGCAGATAGTGCCCCACTACTACAAAAGGGCCCATTGATTCAGATGCCTGCCTTGGGACTCAAACCAAGTGGCTGAGTTTGCAAGCCGCCATTTTGAATTTCCCATAGTGCTCTAGAATGTGAAGAATTTGAAATGGTGGATCATAGACTCCCACCATTTCCACAGGGCACTCATAGAAAAGCTTTCCTAAATGTGGTGCTGGTCGAGCTTTAGGAAACCGCAAACCTGTTCAAAGGCAGCAGTGAAATAAGTGAAGTAGGCGTGCTTATTTATCACAGCACCACAGAAGCTGCTTTCCCCCTCATGTGGTGCTACAGCTAAATAATTATTAGGTCTATTCATTTATTAGAGCAAACTCAGAAAACTGCTTAAAAGGAACAGCTCCAGTCATTAATGAAAGATCTTCCAAAAAATAAGAAGTAAACTTAATAATAATAAAATAATCTTTCTAAGAGTGTTTTCTGAAAATGAACACTCAAGTAGTCATTATGGTCATCAAAGCTTCTTACAACTCATTCTTAAGGAAATTAAAATCTTGTTTGTGGGAAGAATCAGTACTGAAAATGGCCTGAGAGCCAGTAAAGAAGATTATGTGGATTGATAAGCCTTTAATGAAAACAGAGGGAGAGGATCTGTGCTCCAGCTATATCTCTCAGAAGAGCAATATTTGCTGTTTATTCACAGATGAAAACTTCAGGACCCTATAAGAAGTGAATATAGTGTGGTGCTAATTAAACAATCAGCTAGTTAGCTACCTTGATTCTGAATGGATATAGGCATGGATTTGTGTGTCTATATTTCTGATATGAATGGTGTAATTAGAACCTTGCCACCATTTGTTTACGGGGTGGCTTTCAGGCCGTGTTCATCTTGTTCTTAATTCATCTGCTTCAGTGCAAAATGTAATTAGTATTATTTCATCCAAACAAACAAATATCAGTATACTCCCTGAAACATTAGGGTTGTATGCAAAATATTCCAATTAGTGTTGCTTCCGTTGAGCTAAATAGCCATTTATTTTTAATATATTGCAATCTGATCATGCAGCACATCATGATTTCTTCTCTCAGATGGTTTCTTCATTCTGTGTAGGTGGGTGCATTTATTCCTTTATATACAGAGCAAATCACTATTGTTTAGTATTTACAAACAAAGCATCTTTTTATAGCTCATGCCCGTCCATTTGTTCTCAGAAACGAGTCATATTGTTTTCAGTAGCGCTTGGATGCATGATACTGAAGTCTGAGTTGATGAAAAATGCTTATATTTTCTTACCTTCATAATTAAGACATAGGTCAAAACTGATCCCATTTTACAGGGGGTGGGGGTGGAAATGGATGCCAAGATGCAGCAGCTGGGATCTAGAAGAAAGAAAACTGCATAGGAGGGGAAGGTATTAACCAGCAGCTGACATGTTTTCATGGCAATAACTCATCACCTCAGTGATCATAGAAACTGAAAAGTGGCTTTACTTTTCAGCAATGAAACTGCTGCTTGAAAGTCTAAAAGAAGAGACTCGTTTTCACGTCCAGGCCTCCCCTGTACATCCAAGCTCTTTGCTTTGGATCCTGGCCAGTAGCTAGCATATTTGTGCGGCTGAGAAAGGATGTGAACACATTCCACATCCAGTGCTGCTGGATACACGCTATACGTTCCATAAAATAGGCAAATTATAATTGAAATATGGGGAAATTCATGGAATATAAGGCTATCAATAGCTACTAGCCATGATCAGTGGTGTAGCGTGGGTTGCCAGTGCCTGGGGCTATGTGGAAGTGGTGGGGCGGGAAGGAGGGAAACAGGTGGGGTACGCTTGTGCATTCAACTTCCTAACGACATCTGTGTCAACCAGGAGATCACAGCTGCAGAGATAAGAAGACTCCTTCCATTGTCTGGAGAGGTCACTTCCTGGTTCACATGGAGAAGCCACTGGCCATGATGTCTATGTGTTACCTCCAGTATCAGAGGCAGTATAACCCTGAATCCCAGTAGCTGGGGATTGTGCACAGGAAAGTAATGCTATGCTCATGTGTTGCTTTCTGGGCTTACCTTAGGCATCTGGTTGGCCACTATGAGAACAGTCTGCTGGACTAGATGTGCCTTTTGTCTAATCCAGCAGGGTTCTTATTATGAGTTACCTCCAGAAACAAATGGCTCCATTAAGATAACGACTAATTTCTATTGCACCTCTTAAAAAAAATCTTCCCCTGAGATTGGAGGACCCATGGGAGTGTTGGAGATTTATTCCCCATGTCTGCAGTCATGGGATTGTTGTCTATCACATGATGGTGTATGTTTTCATTCCACAGTGTGGGAAGTGATGGAGACAGGATGTTTTGATATTACTGTGTTCCATGAAGTTGGACTATTGTCATTTATTCTTTTTCTTTGCTGTCTGATGAGAAAGAGGAAGGAGCTAAGGTAGAATGCTCTGAGTGTATTATATGTAAATAAAGTAGATTAGCCAAAATGCTGTGCTACTGAGTTCTGTTACACAAACTGCAAATAATCTGTGGATTCCTAAGTGTGCTGATGTCTCCAAGGCATCAGTCACTGCAATGTTTGGGCAGAAGAAAGCTTTCGAAGCTCCCGAATGACCAACCAGGAGGAAGAGAACATGACAGTTGGGCATGTGTCTCTGCCAGGGTCCTACACGAGAGTAGGATGCTCCTAACAGGGAGTGGTGTAGAATATGACACGTAGTTCCGCAGATGGAAGTGGGTTAGACTGAAATGATCCCCTTACATCAATGGAGGAGCAATTTAGGATCTAAGTCAATGCATTCAGAAAAATGTTGGTGTAGTTCCTAGGCTCCCGCTCTCAGCTATTGCTTCACATCTAAAGGGGAATATAGGGAGATATGGTTACCATGATCATTGAAATGATACCTGAAGCAGATTTCTCTTACATCATTTGGGGGAAACATCTGTGGAATTCTCACCAGAAGTAAAATGCATAGCGATAAGCATGGATAATTTTTTCAGGTTTTTTTTGCACATCATTAATATAACAGTTCCACAGTTTGCTTCTTATGAGTTTTTTCTTTGCGTCTTCTGTAATATACATTAAGTCAGCATGATTTTAATCACATCTCTTTGGCCAGGAGCACTCTTAATGAGATAGAATCCAGGTAAGATTAGAGGTGATCTGGGAGAGGTGATAATAACTTCAGTCAGCACTTATAATCTCTCTGTGTGTTTTTTTCGCCTTTGCTTTGGAGTGGGTGTGGGGGAAGGGAGAATTCCATAGTTCCTTCCCCCTGCCCCCACCCCCCACCCCGTTCATTACAGTCTTGCAAAAATCAAGTGGAATTTGTACCTGTCACCATTCTATTTTGGGAGAGTACAGTTGGCACTTGTCTTTCAATGAAAGAAGCTGAACTAACTCTGACTCACATGAACCTCCCTTATATAAAACCTGAATTAGCTTGCTATTCTGAATGGAAGATAAACAAGAGCTTGAAAGGAGACAAAAGCAACCAGTCTATAAACCTGCGCCAGTTTCCATCATTTTATGCTTCATCCAGTAAATCAGAGATTGATTGGGCTGCCTTCAGGAGGTTCAATGAATGTCTTCATTCAGATTTAATCTTAGTGAGTAAACCCCAGCCAATCCTGGGGACACTGATTCATGGTTCAAAGTTGCCTGTTCCATTGGCACTGTCTGAGGATTGCTAGATTAAAGCATACGCCAAATGATCAAACCACAGAATATTTTCCCCCACCTCCCGTCCTCCCAATGAACAACTTTCCAGAATATATAGGAGATGCTGTAAAGCCACCTTGAAGTGTTTGATTTTGGGTGTATGTTTTGCTGAGATATCAGTCAATGAAATATATGAATTTGAACCCTGTTATTTTGTGAACCGCCCTGAGACCCCTGGGTATAAGGCAGTATATAAATTCAAATGATGACGATGACGATAATACACACACCCTTCCTTCTTTCTGGCCAGGCATACCACAAACTCTTACTGCCTTTGACACTTGGGGCCCCCTGTGATGCAAGATGACCAATATATTCCCTGTTCCTGGTTAATGAGGAAAATGACTATAATATATATTACTCAACTGCTGTTAGGATTGGCCTTTTCAAGGGCCTCTTTATTCCCCTTTTCCTTTCTGTGCAACAACACAGCTCTTGTTACTTTGAAGCAAGAAAGGTTTCATTGCTTTGAAGCTCCCCAAGTAATAGAGTTTCTCCTCACAGCTGTCCTTTCAGCAACCTCTAAATGCTTAATATTCACCATCCTTGACATCAGAGTTAGTGTGTGTTTTAGTACACACACATTTCACTTTGGTATTTGTGTTTGGAATATGCTATCCCCAAAGCATCAGAATTTAACATTCATATCACTGGTCGTCCTGCCAAGATGCTTCCCTCTCCCTATAAGACACAGCTCATAGCTTCTTGTCATGTTAATATCCTAAGTCCATGGTTATGAATGGTACATGACAGTTTTTAAAAGCATAGCTGTATGAAACTGAGTATCTTTCCAAATATATCTTTCCTTTGTTGTCAAATCAGAAGTGGCCAGAGTGGAATTTCTGGATATGTAATTTTCTATTTATTTAAAATATTTTAGGCATAAATAAAAATAAGAGGAAATTCAAACCAAAGAATAAATAAAGAATGGATGGTATTTAAGGAATATATAAAAGAGGAATGCAGAAACTTGAACCTTTTGACAGGATTTGACTGAATCATGCAGGGCAAAAAAGAATAAAAGCGAAATTGAGTAATTGTAGAAAAACATCATCAGGAATGGATATAGTAGAAAGTGCAAAATGGTAAATGATGTGTAAGATACAGGGAGGTGAGTTGGAAGTCAACAAAATATGTATAGTCTTTTGTTAATCGTAGTATGGTGATATTGTTATGGTTTTCTAAGTGCTTCTAATTTACTTTCTTCTGCAATGTCTTTGTTAACTGATAGTGTTTTCAATTTGTTTGTTTTTGTATGTATGAGTGTTTGTTAAAAAGAAAACCCTGTATCAAAAGTCAATAAAATAATCATAAATAAATTGTTATACCCTTTAAAATTATAACTATATAAAGAAAAAAAATATATTTTCAGCTTCTTTCCTGGAAAAAGGGACAGTAATACAACATTCTAAAACTACAAGCTACAATTCAGCCTCATTTCACATTAAATAAAATAATTAACAGTGGGAGAAATAATATAATTTAGCAAGACCATCACCCAGGTAATCAATAAAACATCTGGTAAGCCAACTGGGGGGGGGGGGAGTCCCCATGATTCCTTATAAATGTTTTAAATGCATGGTGTAGATGTGGTGTATGATTGTCAGCAGCTTTTTCTGCATATTTTTTTCCAGCCAATCACATTGCAAGGCATGAAAGAGCAGCAGATGGTTAGCTACTTTAATTTATTATTATTACTGCATTTCTGTTGCCAATAAGGAGGGAAACACTCATGGGCTTTTTTGCCTCTTCAAAAAATATCTCGAATACTGTGAATCTTGTTGTGAAGATGTTTGCTACTCTGCCCCAACCAACAGCTTTGTGTATTGTGACCACTTACCAGCCACCCCAATCTCTGGTGTGTGGTGGCAAGATTCCAGGGCTCGTGGCATTTAACCACAGTTTGTGTTCCTTTGGAATGAGGCACGGCAGAGACTGCAGTGTCTTTAAGATATATGGCTTATTTACACATATTTGCAACTAGGTTTAGAGTCAACAACAAACTTGTCAAGCAGAAGCCAGCCATGTTCCCCCTCTCCCAGCCTCTCCCAGCCAGCCTGTATTGAGTTCCCCCTTCCACTTCCTCCACACCTGTTTCAAAAGGACACTTTTTCCTGTGGTGACGTCATGCCCCTTGTTACCATAGCAACCTCCACCTCTCAGCTTGTATCATCAATAGCTGAAATCCTAAATCTCTGTCACTATCCTATCATGGGAAGAGGGGTTCAGTCTTCCTCTGCCACCAGTCACATGGTAACTCTTTGTGTCAACCACTCCTTACCTTCCTTTGTACTACACCAGAGGTTCCCAAACTTATTTGGCTCACCACCCCCTTTTCAGGAAGAAGGAAAAAACTACTCAGACTCCCCTGGAAATCTACCTTCTTTAAGCAAGCAAACAGAAACAAACAGAAGCCTGCCAGCTCAGCCCAATCTGCCCCAGGGGCAGGGCTGGAGCCACAGCCTGCCTACCATTGGCCAAATAGGCAGGCAAGCTGTAGTCCACTTCCTGGGCCTTGGTGAAGCCAAAAAGGGGTTCACCCAAGGTCAGGAAAATCCTTTGCATCCAGCACAATTGCCAGATCCCAGGGAGGAGTTGTTCCCATCTTGCAGAGGTGCCTGACTTGGTGTCGGTCACCTTTGCAGGAAGCGTCATTACACAACAAATGAAACATGTACAAACAGTTTTTCAAAATTTTCTTTTCTTCTCTCCTTTCTTTATGTCTTCTTCTTCTTCTTCTTCTTCTTCTTCTTCTTCTTCTTCTTCTTCTTCTCCTCCTCCTCCTCCTCCTCCTCCTCCTCCTTCTCCTCCTCCTCCTCCTTCTTCTCCTCCTCCCCTCCCCCTCCTCATTATTATACTTTTTTATTCGTTTTTTAATACATCATTTTCAGAAGTCATTCAACATAGGTCACATTTTATACAGGTGATTTTTTCCCCAACTTCCATCAACCACATCTGAAAATTTTCCAATTTTTCCAATTAATTTACATTTCTTAATTTCACTATTGCTTTTAATTTATCTATTGACTCTCTCATCATAGCCTTCCTTACAATATTTCATATATTCCTCCTTACAAAACTTATTGCAGTCCTACTAGCGTAATCTGTTGATTACAGTTGCTTTACAAATAGTTTGCATATTTATTCCAGTCTTCTGAGAATCTCTGGTCCCGCAGGTTTCGAATCCTTCCTGTCATCTTATCTAATTCTGCATAGTCCATTAATTTCATCTGCCATTCTTCTTTCATCGGTAATTCTTCTGGTTTCCATTTCTGTGCCATCCTTTCTTTATGTTTGTAATATCTCCTTCTTTTTATTCAGTGCCCCCCATTGCACCTGAGGCTACTACTGCCCCCCTGGATCATTCCATTGCCTCTCAGGGGACAGTATCTCTCACTTTGGGAAACACTGTACTCAGTGCTTTTTTCTTTTAAAAAAAATGTTTAGGGGTACTCTCAATTTCCTACTCATATTGAAATACTCCCCTCAATGAAGCCAAACTTAGATTTACAAAATGTGTAGGGGTATGTGTATCCCTGAATACCCCCAGAAAAAAAGCACTGACTGTAGTACATGATGGTTCTTCTTAGGTGATTTGTGACCAAGAAACTGATTCAGGCTGCCTTTTAACACTGCTAAGCTGCCTTGCATCTGGTTGAAGACAAGCATATAGTAATCTACCATTACTAACTCTAGAAATTGTGGGGGGAATCTGGTACCCAGGACTTTTAGGGGAATCTCCCCCCCCCCCCAGTTAATAACATTATCTTGGGAGAGCCATAAAAGCATGCCCTGGTTTATACTCTAATTTCTCCACCGCCATGCTCCCAATGAGCCTCATATGTGTTCTTAGGTCTTAAGAGAGACTTGTTATATACTCTTTGATTGCTCACAAAGATGAAATCCCATTGAAACCATCAATACTGTGAGATAAGTTCACAGCATAGACTCTAATTTCTAAATGCAAACTTGATTTAAAGATAACTCGCTTCCCAACTGGAAAGCAGATACAATAACCTATTTGTTCCCTCACTGACTGGTCCACAGCCTGGTTTACTTAAGGCAGATGAAGGGAATTAACACCTTGGAGGAAACATTATGTTCAGAAAAATATGTTAAGGATACTGAGTAAATAATTAACTGTGAGTTATTTGCTCACCTCTGCCCTCAACTCCATCTGTTCATGCTGATGATCTTGGAGCTATCACATCTGTTAATGTAAAAGTGATGCTATGACACAGACAACAACGGTGGCATTTATCAGTGATGAATTGGAGTTTATTTGTGTTGGCCTTGAATGATAAATAGGCTTTATCAAGGAGATGGGAGGTAGGAAGGAGTTGATTTAGAATTTTGCAGTTCATCTTGACCTTTCATTATGACTCGCATCCTATGACAAAATGATTTGTTAATGGCAACTTCAGAACTTAAAAACTATCATTCACAATTCACCTCAAACTATTGCAGACAGTATATTGAAAAAGTTTTTTTAATAACAACTACAACTACAACTTTAAACTACAGTTATTCTTAAGAGATTTGGTGACTGCTTAAATGTTAAACTTCAACAGGACAGAATGCATTGTAGGGAGAAGGTATGACCCTTTCTAGCCAGGGATGGGGATGAATTCGATTCAGTGTGCATTTAGAGCCAAATCCATCAAATTTGAACTTTCTTAAACAGTATGTGAACCAAAACACAGCTATCCTTCATAATTTTCACTTATGCAAATATTATTATGTATCTCTCCAACGTATGCTTATTTTCAGGAAAATTGTTTGCACAAAAAAAAGTATTTGTTAGTTAAACCTGCATAGAAAAATGTGTTTTTTAGGAGAAAGTCACACTAAGATGCTGATGAAGCTTCATTACAACCCCGCCCCCCCCCCAAAATAATAATAATCACAAATTGTAGCATAATGTGAAAACTGAATTTAAGATTGGAAAAATGAGAAACTGGGAAAACTGAAATTGACAGAACATTCTGTCCCTTCTTCTAGCCATAAGGAAGTCATTTATCCATTTCTTTTTAATCAAAATTCTTTTACTCTAGCTTGCTTTTAAAATTAGATTGTATGCTTGAATGGCAAAACTGCATGTGAAAGCTTAGAGTACTAGTTGTCCTTCAGTATCAACCTGCCCCAGAATAATAATGTAACCCTTTGCATTGCCATCTTAAATAATTTCAATGTATTTTTTTACTGGCATCAGGGCTACTTGGGATTATGGTACTTAAGGTTTGCAGCATTGATAAATCCAGAAAATAATGCAAAGCATATGCATGTGTTAGCTGTACAGGATTGCTCCTGCTGTTTTTTTACTCAGATTGGTTACTGCTGCCTCCAGTATAAATCTATGGAAGCTTCCTTTTAAATCTCTAAGAAACTAATTTTATCAATGAGCAGCACCAAGACCACAAATGTAACTGATATAAATCCTATTTAAATATTTGTGAGATACTGGGGCAACTGGCCTGTGTAACCCACCCTAACATTTAATAAAACACAGTATCTAGACTTTTATTTTAGGGAGGATGACAAATGAGTCTACAGAAATTCATGTGTAAAACAAATCAAATAGCCCCAGCATGAGAGAGGTTAATAAGTTATCCTTAGGAGGGATTCTGCTGTTTCATAGGAAATGGGATCCTTTTCAAAGGAAGAAAAAACCACATGCCACCACATGGCAATTTTGATATATGCTTTGGCATTTTTCGGCACAGTCAAGCATTTTTGTGAGCTTTCTTGGCAACTCAGGAAGAAACCAGAGCGAGCAGATGGAAGTACATCTGCGGGGTGTCCATCACCAGGCAGATGTTCATTCTGCGTTGTGCTGGTATCTGAGAAACAGTAATAGAAAAGTGGCATAATTATGTTATCACTTCAAGCAAGTGTCTCAAAAGATCTTTCTTCACTTATTTACCCCAAAGCATGGCTTCTCTGCTCAAGAAGAGACATTGAGTCGTTGAGTGAGTGAGTAACAGCTGGGGAGGAATGAAAAAATGTCATATGTGAAATTAAGTTGGAGTGCTCTGCACGGTGATGATCAGTGGAAGAATTCAAATCCAGAGTAAAATCGGAGGCCAGGGTTGTGCTCACTTTCTCTATGTCCACAATGCTCAAGTTCTGTTACTTGTGTCAGGGATGCCCCAGATAGATGTCATTAGTAAATTATGCACACAAATCCATGTCCTGAATAAATGAATGAACATTAATTGGAATTAGTAAACAGTGGTACCTCAGGTTAAGAACTTAATTCGTTCTGGAGGTCCGTTCTTAACCTGAAACTGTTCTTAACCTGAGGTACCACTTTAGCTAATGGGGCCTCCCGCTGCTGCCGTGCCACCGCTGCACAATTTCTGTTCTCATCCTGAAGCAAAGTTCTTAACCCAAGGTACTATTTCTGGGTTAGCGGAGTCTGTAACCTGAAGCATCTGTAACCTGAGTTCCACTGTATCAGTATTGGTATACCATACTTTCCCATGTATTGGACAAGCTTTTTTTCTTTAAAAAGTATGTGAAAAATTGTGGGTCACCTTATAGATGGGTAGTGCCTTGGTGTGGACGTGGGATTGGTTGTTGCTGTGAGCCGAAAATTGACAGTGGCTATTGGTCCTTTTATTTGTGGATGCAGCAAGCTGTGTTGTTGATTGGCTGTTGCTGGGGCAATTGGGCAGGTGCTTGGCAGTTTCTGCCCTCGAGGGGACCATCGATTGTAGGCTTTAGTGACGGGCGGGTGAGCAGTTTTTGGTAATTCTCCTTAAAAACAGCTCAACAACTGTGGGCCACCTGCCCCGGAAAAAAGCTCAACAGCTCTGGGCAATCCTTCCCCCCAAAAGCTCAACAGCTCCGTGCAATCTCCCCCCATTTTCTTAATTTTGAATTCCCCAAAATAGGGGGCATCTTATACATGGGGGCGTGTTATACACGGAAAAATATGGTATTTAATTGCGTGGCGATTCCCGCCCCCTCCCACAGATGGAGTAAATAAAGACACCGGACACCAGAATTTAGGTTAATGGGCAAAAAATGGCCACAACTTTATTGATTACAGGTAAGAGCGGTATTGGCTTTAGGCATTGGCCCTAACAGACTATCCGGTCTAACCGGGAAGGGTTAAGCACCAACAGGGGGAGCCCCCGAGATGCACATCCCTAGGCGCTCCCCAAGGGGTTACCGCTCGGGAGCACGCTTTAGGCCCTAGCCTCCGTAGGTTTCGGACGAGGCGACGCCCCCCGGAGTCCTTTAACGAACTACCCTTCAAGATTTGGGGGAGGTGATGGCGTTCCTCCCCCCGACCTCATTTGCATAACAATACCCCTGCCAATGCCTAACCGCCAAAACCAAGGAGTTGTGATGTTTTGCTACGATGTAGGCGAAAAAACCAAGTGGCTTTTAAAATACAGCCAATTAGCCAAATGGAAAAATTCCTACCAGGCCCCTTGCGGCGACCAGCCGAAGCCCATAGCAAAGTCCGAATGCATACCTAAAGGGCGGGTGGGTGGGAAACCGCAGCTGCTGCAAGAGCGAAAAGGGGTGAGCCAGGGCTGCCCCGAACTTAAGTGCCACTTGGTAAGCCCGCCCCTACCGCCAGCTGATTGGCTGGCGCTGTAGGAGATGAATATTAATGGGGGAATCCCTGTGTCTTGCGGGGCTGGCGCCAGCCCCGCAAAAATGTAGACGGGGGCGTGAGCCCGCAACCCCCCCCATCCTTAGGTTGGGAGTGGCTTTCTGTCACAGTATAAGCATTGTTGTTGCTTTGTATGAGCCCTAGAGATAGAAAAATATCCTCCTTTTGAAAGATATGACTTTATGATTACTACCAGAAACTCCATGAACAGTTTTATACTATCCAAAGAAACAAAATATCTGTTCTCAAAATTTCCTCTTTCAGTCTTATTTTAGTTACAATTTCTTTACTTTATTTTCATGATTATTTATTCATAAATTACGCATGCATGTATACAAAAATATGAAACTCAATTAATGTTAGCACTTAAAGCCAATTCTTAATTATTATTTTTTATGCTAACATAAAATTTAAGAAATGAATGATATTGGCCAACAACCCTGAATACTATAAGTGGGATGTGCTGTGTCTTCATGCAAATCCAGGGTTGTGATGGAACACTGCAAATTCTACAATGCGGGGCTGCTTGATAACAGCCTTACCTTTTATGTATATAGATAGATACACAAACATAAAGATATATAAATGCATCCTTTGTTTCAGTCAACTTCCAAATTAAAAATTAATCCTTAATAAATCTGATACATAGGAGGGGAAAGTATTAAAAGGCTGGAATTCAGTAAAGATAGTCATTTTGGTATAATGCAGTATTGCTACTCAAATAATATGCTGGTCAGAGTTAAGGATATTATGATGTGATTATGAGATCTCTTTTTGTATCAGTTTGGTGAATAAAATCGGCCCATAGTCATAACATCTGTTTCTAAGCAGCTCTTTCCACTGACTCAATTTTTGTCCTTAAAGCAGATGGCACAATATGCCCCTCAGTGTGTATGCTATATTTGATGCCCTTAACTATTCATTTCATTGCTTTTAAGTGTTTGTGTTTTGTAAATAACTTGCTAGGTAATTACAGTGTTGTCACTTAGCAACCTCATCTGGGGATTTCTGAAACAGAGCACTGGTTTCAGAATGCAGTGCTAAATGGAATTTCTTGCAGTATGATACAGAGATGTTTCTAGCCAAGATACAATAAAGATGGTGTACTCCACTCATCAAGTTTGCTACTTCACACAGTCTTAATTTGAAATCTGCTGAAGTCAGGTGAAAAAGATGGCTGAAACCCAAGAACTGTCATTTCTTCCCATCGTAAAACACTTGCTGATTTTAATCAACTAGGGATTGAAGTTCTGTGATCTAGTGTTTAAATTCTTACACATTGTTCAGCCTGATTCAGTCCCTCAGAAGCCAGTGGAATTGAAAGGTTATTTCACACATGCTCAGCATTTGCACATGTAGCATCCAGTGATGACTTGCATGATACAATTCCATGCCCTCCAAGTATCCTGATTTTCCGGCACAGTCCAGGAACTACTAAAGCCATCCAGTGCTGCCCCCACCAAGCTCAGGGAGGATTCTCTAGACTTCTCCTAAAAGAAGCACATGAAAAAGGGCCTTGGATGATGATTGCAGGGTCCAGGTTGGTTCATATGGGGAGAGGTGGTCCTTGAGGTATTGCTGTTTAAGGCTTTGTAGGACAAAACCATATGAATTTGGCCTAGAAACTGACGGCCCAGGATTGTCATTATATGCTCAAACCTTCTTGCCCTGGTGAGCAACCTGGCCACCAAATTCTGCACCAGCTGAAGTTTCTGAACCATCTTCAGAGGCAGTCCTATGTATAACGCATCACAGTAATCTAATCTAGAGGTTCCAGAGCATGTTTAACAGTAGTTAAACTGTCCCTGTCTAGATAGGGACACAGCCAGGCCACCAGCCAAAGCTAATGGAAGGCATGTTGAACCACTGAGGCCACCTGAGCCTCAAGCAACAGCAATAGATCCAGACATCTTCTTCTTCTTCTTTGGCAATTACTTGTAGCTGGGTAAGATTGTTTTCCAGAAACATGGTTTTAACAATGAGTCCGTAAGTGACTGTGGAGGCCAATTCTGGATCCACACGTCCTTCCACAGTGGGGAAGATAATCATCAGGCATCCGTACAACATGACCAGTCCAACGAAGTTGATGTTGAAGAATCATTGCTTCAACACTGGTGATCTTCTTCCAGTACACTGATATTAGTTCGCCTGTCTTCCTAAGTGATGTGTAACATTTTTCGGAGACACCATTGATGGAATCTTTTGAGGAGTTGGAGATGGCATTTATAAGTGGTCCATGTTTCACAAGCATATAGTAAGGTTGGTAGTGCAATAGCTTTGTAAACAAGCATTTTGGTTTCCCTGTGAATGTCCCGATTCTCAAACACTCTGCACTTCAATCAGGAGAGGAACATGCAAGCCCACTCACCACGACAAGGTGATGATCCAGCTATGTACCTGCTCCTTCAGAGGAAGTGTAACCCCATCAAGAGCATTCAATGTCTCACCCATCAGGTCTAGAGAACCACCCACTAACAGTGCCTCAGTCTTATCTAGATTGAGCTTCAGTTTGTTGACTCTCATCCAGTCCATTACTGAGGCAAGGCAATGGCCAAGCACTTCCACTGTCACATCTGCAAATGTTAAGGAGAAGTAAAGCTGTGAGTCATCAGCATATTGCTGACAACATACCCCCCCCCAAAAAAAAATTCTGGAAGACCCCACTCAGTGGTTTCATTTAGATGTTAAACAGCACAGGGGATAAAACTGAACCCCGAGGAACCCCACATTGAAAGCTCCAGAGGGGCAGAAGAGCACTCCCCAAGCATCTCCCTCTGGAAATGACCATCCAAGTAGGACTTGGAACCACAGCAAAGCAGTAGAAAGTACTAGATGGGAATGTGCCCTGGGTGGGATCAAGCTCAGTTTCCCACCCTCATTTCGTATAGACAGTTGAGAAGAAGGTAAGTGTCTATTTTACCCTCCACAGACTGAAGATCCTGAGTCTTGTGTATGAGAGTGTGGGAACAAGATCAAATTCTTTTGTTTCAGGAACTGGAAATGAGTAAGGTATACCTCCGAGGCTTTAAGAGATAGCCATCAGAATATTGTCAGCATAGAAAAACCTTATAGGAATGCAAATGTGGATCATAGCACTATTTTCAGCCGTATTTCCCTATCCGTTAATGGATTCTTGGAAGGATGTCAATTTTGAGACTTCACCTGCGCATGCAGGTAGGTTTATTTATGGAATCTGCATAAACATGCACGGTCAGAAAAATTGCATCCCAGCAACTGAAATGTAAATATTCAAGACACTGCTTGGAATGATGCATTCTCTACACATAAACCGCAACAATACTTTTTATGGCGTATGGAGTAATTTCCCAGCAAAGAAACAAGAAAGGCAGTGGTGTTAAAAGCGTTGCAGCCTAAGTGGAGCTATACGAGTACCCTGGTAATTTGTGTGTATGTGTGAAAAGGTTCTAAACTGTTTTGAAACACTCTCTGTTTTCCGTATTTTGGTTTGTGGGTGGGGGAGGTGGGAGAGGGAAAGAAGGCAGACAGGTCTATTATCTTCTGCTGCATAAATGCTGCCACAGCATTTCCCACTAATATGTTTGTCTTACAAATGGTACATCAGAGTATCCTGTATTTCTCAGTTGTTTGATTAAGCTAATTTGCATGTCTCCAGGAGAAATTAGCTGAGTCTTTAGCTCAACTTCTGAATGCCTATGAGAGGGTTATATGCCAGACAATTTAATGCTGGCATGAGAGAGGCTACCTTAAAATAGCACTCATTGGTCAGGAGCTTGTTATCAATTTTGAATAAAATTTCTAGCAGTGACAGGGAGGAGCTCATTGATTCACTTGCCAAGCATTCGATTGGCTGTATTCATCCCTGGCTGCTAAGTGCAGAGTGCAATGGAGCATATTTGAAAGCCCCGTCTTCTCGCCTAGAATATATTATTTAAAAATGTCAACTGTGTATGGGGGCTTGCTTGTTGTTTACTCTTGCCTGAATCCTGAATGATTCAGACTGAACATCTAGCATTTGCCCAGGATCTTCTCTTTTGGCTAATTTTCCTGAATTATATATCCCGTTCTGGCCTGAAAGAAAATTCTGAAGGGCATCTCACATGGGCAATGCCCTAAGTCCTCGTCCCATTCTCACTGCTCGTGCAGTCATGTAATGTTTTCCGCACTGGCCTTTATCATCAGCGATGAAATTAGGCTTAACAACCAGTGAAGCTGAAAAGGATGTATTGCCAGGTTGCTAACAGCAGCTGCTGACATGGCAAAGCCTAAGAGTGAAAAATTCATGGAAACTGCACTCCCCATAGGCTTCTGTACACAATCGAAGGTTGCCAAAATGCCTAATTGGGATTAACCTCACCCCTGTTGTTAATGTGCTCCTTGAGTCCTGGCAGGAAATGGTGTATCGTTGGCAGCCAAGGAAGGGCTCTGTGGCATGCTCTCTTGTTCCTCAGTTCCTCCACCACCACCTCCCTGCCTTGTCCAAGGAAAGGCTCATTGTTCTTGGGGAAGCACAGGGACTTGGTCGTGGTTTGGCATTTAATGCAGAGCAAGGCTTTCCTTAAAAAGCATCTTAAAAAGCAGAGACATCACCTTGCTGACAAAGGTCCGTATAGTTAAAGCTATGGTTTCCCCAGTAGTGATGTACGGAAGTGAGAGCTGGACCATAAAGAAGGCTGATCGCCGAAGAATTGATGCTTTTGAATTATGGTGCTGGAGGAGACTCTTGAGAGTCCCATGAACTGCAAGAAGATCAAACCTATCCATTTGGAACGAAATCACCCCTGAGTGCTCACTGGAAGGACAGATCCTGAAGCTGAGGCTCCAATACTTTGGCCACCTCATGAGAAGAGAAGACTCCCTGGAAAAGACCCTGATGTTGGGAAAGATGGAGGGCACAAGGAGAAGGGGACGACAGAGGACGAGATGGTTGGACAGTGTTCAAAGCTACCAACATGAGTTTGACCAAAGTGTGGGAGGCAGTGGAAGGCAGGAGTGCCTAGTGTGCTCTGGTCCATGGGGTCACGAAGAGTCAGACACGACTAAAGAACAACAACAACAAAGGCTTTCCTTTTAAGTGGCATCTATTTTCAAATTATAACTTTGCTTTTCTTGAAAATGACAACCCTTCTACATGCATCTCTCTTTCACTCCATCCCTTTCTCTTTATATAATGACTATGCATTTTTTCTCCAGCTTATCTCTTAACTTTTGCAGATAATTTGGCATTTTGGCACACTAAGATCCACCCACCACTTTTACGGACAAAGCATGCCTCAGCGTATTCTAAGCATGAAATGGCATTTTATGTTTGATGTTTCTGTCACTTTTGTATCACACATCTTTGAATGTTTGTAGAGAATGATTCGGATGCAGAGAAATAAAACATTTACAGTGGAGGACTACTGTTTTAACATCATTTTATATGAGCACATATCTGGCAAAATATGTTGAGCCTGACTCAGCAATACCTGACGATGACTCAACATTGTTGCAGAGCAAGGGTCAATGCATCATTTGACTTGCTGACCAAACTATTTAAGCATACCTGCTTTTCCCTGGTGACTCAGCACTTTCTCATAAATGGCTTGGCCTTTTGGCAAATTATATCACAACATATTTTGAGCAGAACTTACCTTAGCATTAGTGCTGGCTTCAGTTTTGGGTGGACTCGATAGAGTCGCTGCAATAGACTCCCCGATATGGACCTTCTTCAGAGTAGAAATGAATGCTTTCCACCACAAGAATGAGTTTCAAAGCTTTATTGGAAACAGTCTTAAAATGGTTACAAATAAACATTACAAGATACAAAATAACACATTGCTCATAAGCAGCAAACAATGTGGCCCTGTCTTCTTTTTAGTCTAATACAGTTCAATAAACTTTCCTCTCTCTGGTGCTAGAGAGTGATCCTAAGCAACTTGCTTTTCATGGAGCTCAGCTTCTACTGCTTCTGCTACTGGTCCCATAGCTTGTTAAAACATTGCATTCTCAGGTTTCATTTTCTGCTGTGAGAGAGCTCTCGGGTTTCCAGTGATGAGTCATAAATTAGCCGAAAGACTGAAACACTCAATCTTTTCTCCTGAATCTGCCAGAGTGAAACCCCCTGTAACTAATGCAAATTTGTCCCCGCAAAATGTTTTGAAATACAATACATACAAGCACTACATTTTATGCATATGAAACTTTGCATCTTTAACAACACTTTGGAAGGTGCCTTCAAATCAGCTCCCTCCTTTCCAAGGTCCTGCTGCCCATTTGCTTGTCTTCTCCTTCAGGGTCCAATGTGCATAGCTGTCCATAAGGAGCACATGCTCCATCTCCTATCTGTTGACACTGCTTGCAAACCTGGAGAGGACAGGTGAACAGGCACCAGCAGCAAGTAGGAGGAGCTTTACAGTAAGTTAGCAGCAAATTAGGAGGACCAGAGAATGTTAGTGAGCCCCTTTCAGGGGTGTGGGCCTTGGCAAATCTCCATAGAATCTTTCTTTGGCAATCACTCGTAGCCAAGTAAGATTGTCTTCCATAAACATGGTTTGAACAATGAGTCAGTAAGTGACTGTGGAGGCCAATTCTAGATCCACAAGTCCTTCCACAGTGGGGACATTGGTTTCAAGGTGGGAGTTGATCATGGTGTGGATTTCCCCAGCTTGCCTTCCTCTTAGCACGTTTCTCCCTTGCGTCCTGAGTTTGAGTGTTTTCAAAGCCCATGACACCTTTGGTAAAGGCTGTTCTCCAACTGGAGCGCTTGCAGGCCAGTGTTTCCCAATTGTTGGTGTTTATACTACATTTTTTTAGATTTGCCTTGAGACAGTCTTTAAACCTCTTTTGTTGACTACCAGCATTACGCTTTCCATTTTTAAGTTTGGAATAGAGTAGTTGCTTTGGAAGACGATCGTCAGGCATCCACACACATGGCCAGTCTGCAATTCTGGAATAAGCAACTGTCCCATTCAGGGACCAAACCTGCAGCCTTGGCATTAGTAGCACCATGTTGTAACCAACTGAGCTATCCAGATTGATGTAGCAATGCCTTCTCCTCAGTTTTTGCCTGATGTGACAATTTCAGCACTTTTTCAGACCATAACTCTATATGCTTCAGAAGGGAATTCAGCACCTCCCCAGCTAGCTATATGTTCAGAGCAGGACTTGGCTCCTTTGTAATGACTCTACAGTAAAGCAACCGAGTTCAAATTTAATTGCAATTTTGACATCAAAGAGGCTTTGTAGGGACTGGAAGAGGTTAGTTTAGCTACAAAAAGTAATTGTTATATTCATGCTTTTCATCTTCCTTTGCCAATTGATTTTTTTTTTTAATGTATTGTATATTTTCAGGGGGGGGGGACCCCGTAATTATTCACAATAGGAAACAAATACAAAGCACACAATTTATTTGATGATGACGGGGGGGGGGGGGGGAGTGAGGAACAGATGGGTAAAAATAAAACGCATTCATAATATTTCCAACAATATTTGTGGCTCAGCATTTTCCTGTATTTATTGCACTAGTACACAATAGAAAAAGTCACCATTTCAACAAAAGAATTATTCAATTGCCGACTTTCACTTACCCTAATATTTGTCAGTTTTACCAACGGAAGATTCACCCACACTTTCATAATCCAGTTGTCTAATGTGGGGGTATGAAAATGTGTCACACTCCTTCTGATGGGATCTTCTGTTATTTTGCCTGGATCTCACTTCCACTTATATTCTCCATAAAGCTGTCTTAAGGCATGCCGCTGAATGCACAATGTTAAAAAATGGGGGTGGAGGTTGGGGCACACCTGAATGCCGCCCCCCCCAATGGCTTTAGGCAGGTTAGGTGTATGTTTGTTAGGCACTCAAATGACAAGCAATGTCAGGGGCTGCAGGTACTATAAAAGTAGTAACTGTGCCCCTGAAGGACCAAGTGGGCAGCCTGGGAGTCATTTTGGACTCACAGCTGTCCATGGAGGCGCAGGTCAATTCTGTGTCCAGGGCAGCTGTCTACCAGCTCTACCTGCTACGCAGGCTGAGACCCTACCTGCCCACAGACTGTCTCACCAGAGTGGTGCATGCTCTAGTTATCTCCCACTTGGACTACTGCAATGCGCTCTACGTGGGGCTACCTTTGGAGGTGACCCAGAGACTACAACTAATCCAGAGTGAGGCAGCTAGACTGGTCACTGGGGGAGTAGGCACTAGGTTTTGTACTATTATTTATTTATTTATTTATTTATTTATATTATTTAGTGAATTTATATACCGGAGGTCTCAGGGCAGGTCACAGAACAAGATCAACATAAAACCACAGTAAATATAATCAAGATAAAAACAACAACCCAATACCCCCCCCCCAAAAAAAGAGCCACATTTTAAAAGGGCATACTGCCCAAAACATACTAAAACAGCCAACAATAAGCATTATGTGGCCAATGAGAGCAGGCTCCATTCTTATTAGGCTGTTTCTGGGCCATAGTCCTCCTTACATTCCCCCTCCCCCCCCCGAATATTTTTTCCCCCTACAGCTATACACACTGGGATCCCCTCCATTCCAGGATGCTTATACGACCTTTCCCTGTTTTGGCTATATAGCTGTCATAACTGAGCCCCAGAGTTTGCTATTAGTATCAGAATATATGGTCCTCTACATAGTTTAATAAATAAGTCGCACTGCAGCAGGTATTCCCACAATATTGTCAGCTGCAGATTCTCCTTCAACGGTTGGGGTTTTTATGTACTTTCTTCTGAAAGGCTGCCGAGAAGCTGGCTCCAAATTAGACTAAAAGCTTTTGTTGAGAATTCAGTTCATGCTATTTTGCAAATTCTGCCAGAGCAACTGAGTAGTGACAATTACCATGCTGCACTGCTGCAATAATAATAATAATAAAATGTAGAATAATAATTGTTGCATCCAGTCCTCCGCCATGCAAAAGAAAGGACCTAATTATTTAGCAAAGCTATTGCCTCCCCCACCCCCCACTTCACCCCAACAAAAAAACAATAATAGAATAAGAAATCACTGGAAAGGGTAGTATATCTGTTAAACTGTTATCTCTGAAAATGCACAAAGGCAGCTAGAACGAAGACAAGCCGGGAAATGACAAGGTCTGGGATGTTACATAAAAATGAGCTTGGAAAATGAGCTTAAGGGACTTAAGTCCATTGAACAGAATTTGGCTACGAGTTCGCATGATAACAGCGCTGTCAAGGTGCATATGTACAAACCTCACCCCAATTCCTAGAGCTGGCCCAAAATTCCTTGGAATTTTCTGACTTTTTCTTCTTCTGAGAATGTTCCCTTCCAGACTCCCACTGAACTGTCAGAAAATTTCAGGTTGTTTCTGTTTTTTATGTACAGGAGAGGAGATAAACAATTGCCTGGGGAAAGGTTGTTGGTGGGGGCTTCTTAAACGAGAAATGCTTTTTAATGTAGCCGCACACATCTGTCTGCTTTAAAGGGGGTGGTTGCTTCGGTCAGTATGCAAAGAGAACCATGTGAATGTCTTAAAGCCTTTGCATCTCTCTGAATATGGTTAAATTTCTCAGATCCAGACATCACAGTGCCACTGTATTCTGCTCTGGTCAGACCTCACCTGGAGTACTGTGTCTAGTTCTGGGCACCACAGTTCAAGAAGGACACTGACAAACTGGAACGTGTCCAGAGGAGGGCAACCAGAATGGTCAAAGGCCTGGAAACGATGCCTTATGAGGAACGGCTAAGGGAGCTGGGCATGTTTAGCCTGAAGAAGAGGAGGTTAAGGGGTGATATGATAGCCATGTTCAAATATATAAAAGGATGTCACATAGAGGAGGGAGAAAGGTTGTTTTCTGCTGCTCCAGAGAAGTGGACACGGAGCAATGGATCCAAACTACAAGAAAGAAGATTCCACCTAAACATTAGGAAGAACTTCCTGACAGTAAGAGCTGTTCGACAGTGGAATTTGCTGCCAAGGAGTGTGGTGGAGTCTCCTTCTTTGGAGGTCTTTAAGCAGAGGCTTGACAACCATATGTCAGGAGTGCTCTGATGGTGTTTCCTGCTTGGCAGGGGGTTGGACTCGATGGCCCTTGTGGTCTCTTCCAACTCTTCTATGATTCTATGATTCTATGATTAAAGTGGAAGTTGTAATGTGTAAAATCATACACATAAATGTGTATGACAGGTGGCCTTTGCACACCTGCCAGTCATATGACATCATATTGGCGTGGTGTGGTCAAATGCACCTAATTATTAAAGTATAGTCTAATCCAGAGAGCCAGTGTGGTGTAGTGGTTAAGAGCGGTAGTCTCGTAATATGGGGAACTGGGTTCGCGTCTCCGCTCCTCCACATGCAGCTGCTGGGTGACCTTGGGCCAGTCACACTTTGAAGTCTCTCAGCCCCACTCACCTCACAGAGTGTTTGTTGTGGGGGAGGAAGGGAAAGGAGAATGTTAGCCGCTTTGAGACTCCTTAAAGGGAGTGAAAGGCGGGATATCAAATCCAAACTCTTCTTCTTCTTCTTCTTCTTCTTCTTCTTCTTCTTCTTCTTCTAATCAAATTATTTGGTTCCTTTGAACTTACCTGGTGGTGATGAGAGGAGAGATTTCTGATTGTGTGCATTTCAGTTGTGTGCAGTGTTTTGTTTTTTAAAAAAATATTTTATTAAAGTTTTCTTGGTTTAAAAAGGTATGCAAAATCCGTCCTTGTATTGGAAAACCCATAAAAATAAAAATAAAAACAACTTGCTGTTAAATAGGTCCTTAAGGAATCCCAAAGGGTGTCTTGGTGAGTTGGCATGATGACCACTGAGAAGAGGTCAAACTAAGGGAATAAAAGGAGACTGAGTAAAATTCAAGTAGTTGTGCTTGGAGCAGGTTCAAAGAGAAAACCCCAGTAATGTAATGGGGAAATTTCTGGTAAGAGATACATTGGGACATGTAGAATGAACTCATCTGGAAGGTTGCCTTGTGGATGGTCCTCCTGAATGGATTGGCCTGTCAAGAACAATTACTGTGGCTGCTTCCTGCTGAGTCATGCTGCTTTGCCTGCAGATGCCATTGTTGTATCCTGTCTGCATTTATGGGATTTGTGATTGATGGAGGTGGCTTGTCTCCAGAGCTCAATGCAGGGGCTTTCCAATGCCAAAGCCTGCATGTGGTGACATTTACTTTCCTGGTCATTTGACTGTTTCACTACTATTGCAATCTAGCTTCCTAGCAGGGGTGCCAACTTGGATAAAATATTGTGGGGGCCCAGGTAGGGCCCGCCCCACATAACTGATCACATGACACAGTACAAACACACCATTTGAATGGGAATGCCCATCAACTTTGTAGGGGCCCGGCCCCCACAAATGTTTTATTGTGGGAGCCGAAGACCCCATAGCCCCTAGGAGTTGGCTCCTATGCTTCCTGGTGAGTCAATCAACAAATTTTCTGGATCCTGGTGACCTTGCTGGAAAGACGGTCAAGCACAGACAAAGCAACTACAAGTCTGTACTTGTACTGTACAAGTCAAGGCAGAATGGTCATTTCCAATTGTCCTTTGGTTTAGCCAAAACCATCTTTGGTTCTCTTCTAAACATGAAATAAGGCTTAGCACAAAAGGCTAACTGCGAAAGCCTCATAACACTGGTCAAGCTTTCTTTCCTAATGTTGAAAAAATTATGAGCTATTTTTGTGAGTCAGTGTTTTACACCAACCATATTATAGCAAAAGCAGAAATGTTTCTGTTCGTAGAAATGCTAACACATATTGGCAACCACATTTTTTTATATTTCTCCTCCCCCCCCCCTCCAAAAAAAAAGATAACTTTTATTTACTCTACATCAAGATCCTTCTGAACTGGGAAAGAGGTATCTATAGATGCATTTACAAGAGAAATGAAAACAGAATCTCTACAAAATTAAATGCCCTCTTTCATTTTGGCCTTTCTTACTTTTACCTGATTGAAGTTCATAGTTCTTTAATCAGGCTGTTTCAGCAGAGTAGGATTTGTTTTAACCAAAGCCTGAGCTATTTGAAAGGAACATAATGATTTAGATTAGACTGAGAGTTATATGAAAGCTGTAACAGTGCACAGCTCTGAACTGCCTGGTGATGAATAATTTAATCTTCACATGATGTATAAAATATAGTTTTCATACAAATTATCAATGTTGATAAGTAATAGTTGGCATGAAAATTTGAATTGTAATTCACATCTCTATGGCTTACACAGAAAAGGAATTGTAATTGGCAATAATACTGGTTTGTGCATGGATTCATTTCATTATAGTCCACGAAACACAGGCACACATTTAAATGAAGATAATGAGACCACTCACTTTGGAGAGATGTTGCATTATGGTAGAAGCGTAAGGCGATTTGCTCGCAAAACAAACTGCATGTATGCTGGATTTTAAAATTAATATGTGGACAGGCTGCATCAATAGAAAATTTAACATTTAATTTTCTGTGGTATCCCTGCTAAGAAATGCTACTTAATTGGGGTATGCAAAGGATTTGGCTAAATCTTGAATCAAGAACGGAAGGGCCCCCACATTGGGCAAGACTCAGGACTTTTCTGAGCTGAAACAGGATCACTTTGAAGTGCACCCAACCAAAAAAAGGGCCTCTGAAATGTTTTGGGGTTGATTTAGATGTAAGAAAAAAATGCTGCAGAGAGCCTGCACAAATTTATCTCCTAGCTTGTAATATAAGCAAAACACCAGGTGGTGAGAGCAGGGTAGGAAAGCATCTTTGTGACTGACAGGTCTAGTTTCTAATCAAAGAGAATACTTTTACTAGAGCTATCCAATCACAGTGCTTTGGGGGGAATCAGTGCTGTGACATATTGAGTGGGAAAGGAGGAGGGGCAAGTTTGTGATGAGGTTGGCTGGAGTGTTGACCAATCTCGTTACTGCCTCTCCCATATATATATTTCTGTGTGTGTGTGTGTGTGTGTGTGTGTCTGTGTGTGTGATGTTTGTAAGGATGGGTTAAAATTCTGCACACATATTTTATCTGAGGGACAATTTTAAAATATAACAGGAGGCATGATTATAATTCTCACTGTTCCAGATATCTTTTATCTTATGTTTCCCCTGATGTGCACAACTGTCCAAATTTATCACACAGCATGCTTCAAGAGCAGAAATAAATCCAGAAATGCAGGAACAAAATACAGTGCTTCCTGATGTCTTTAAAAAGAAAAATGCAGCTGAGGGGATGCGGAAACTGTAAAACATGCCCATGTTTTCACATGTTCATTGTACAATTAGTTTATCATCAAATGATTTTCTGTATGTGTGAATGAATCATTGCATGTGTAAACTGAGAATATGCATTTGTGAACCAGATTGTGTCATTATATAGCTTATATAGCTAGGCAACACTGGACTTACTTGTACCTGGGTGGAGTCCTGAGCCACTTTTTGTAGTTCCCTTCTTGCTGTAGAGAGACAATAAATTTCCCATTTAGCTTCCTAACTAGTGTGTTCGCTATTTTCCCCATGATATGCCTATTTTGTGCCTGTACTCCACAGAACTCATATTGCATATGAGTCATATGAGCTCTGTGCTTATCCAAAGTTTTCAACTCCCCCTGCACAGCTACCCCACTAAGATCACAACATCGGGTTTGTATGTGATTTTATATGTCTTTCAAAATGATCCATCCTTCTAAATATAAGCACCCCATCCTGAAGACATCCTGATTCCCCCCACAGTGCTGAGAAGTATGCACATACAGATTCATATCTGGACATGTGCGTGCATTGCATTGCACATTTGCACAAGTAGCAGCAGACATGGTTCTGTTCATACCCCACAGTGTGGATGGGGTTGGGGCATTCATTTCCTTCCATATTGCAATGTGGGTGGGAAACACACTTTCCTGAACTAGAGATCTTGTATTCCAAGTAGGATCTGGGTGCCTCACTTAATTCCTATTCAGCAGAGAGGCATACCTTATCTTTCTTCACTTGTTTTGGCTTAAACTATGGACCACTATGCCACACCTGTTTTCCTAAAACCAGCCCCTAAATCATGTTGTTGTTGTTGTTGTTGTTGTTGTTGTTGTTGTTGTTGTTTAGTCGTTTAGTCGTGTCCAACTCTTCGTGACCCCATGGACCTGAGCACACCAGGCACTCCTGTCTTCTACTGCCTCCCACAGTTTGGTCAAACTCATGTTCGTAGCTTTGAGAACACTGTCCAACCATCTCGTCCTCTGTCATCCCCTTCTCCTTGTGCCCTCAATCTTTCCCAACATCAGGGTCTTTTCCAATGAGTCTTCTCTTCTCATGAGATGGCCAAAGTATTGGAGCCTCAGCTTCAGGCTCTGTCTTTCCAGTGAGCACTCAGGGCTGATTTCCATAAGAATGGATAGGTTTGATCTTCTTGCAGTCCATAGGACTCTCAAGAGTCTCCTCTAGCACCATAATTCAAAAGCATCAATTCTTCGGCAAGCAGCCTTCTTTATGGTCCAGCTCTCACTTCCATACATCACTACTGGGAAAACTAATTCATGTACAAATGTTAAAATCCTTGTGAATCAGTGTTGTCTTGGTTTCAGCCCAACATTTATAATAAAAGGCTAGTATTCCCCCCTCCATCTTGCTCCAAAAAAATGTTACTGAACCATACCTGGGGAGTCAAAAGTGCCTGAAGTATAGAGAAGTGCTAGAGGGAATGCTTTAGGGAGCCCTTGTTAATATTCTTCACCAAAACTTAGAGGAGCTCACCTTATTTACTTGTCTCTCTTGCAGCTTTAGGTTGATTTGCTGTGAGTGGTCAGTAGTCTCAGAAACCTTAAGTTATTTTTAGAAGAAGAAAATAGCATACCCAGTAGTATACTCAAAGCCAAATAGAAGGCAATTTTGATTCAGTTTGCCTAAAATATATGTTTCGTTGGACACACTTATACCTGGCTCTTCTTCCAAGTTGCTGAAAGCAGCATGCATTTTGTCTTTGTGGTAGGTTAGGGTGAGATGAGGGTGACTTTCCCAAGGCTGCCCAGTTTAACTTCATGGAAGAGTACTGCAAGCATTTGAACCTGGGGGTTATTTCATAGCCATGCTATGTGCCTAGAAATGGTACTTGATCTGGGCTCGAAAGAACAACATAGCACAACCTAATTGGAAAAAGGTAGGCCACAGATTTGTGGGGTACAACTTGCATGTAGTAAGCAGTGGTGTAGCATGGGGGGCAAGGGTCTATGGCCCGAGGTAAAAAATTCTGAGGGGGCACAACCAGGCATCCCCACACAGGTGCTGGCAAATGCAACAGAACAGCCCAGCACCACAGTGAGCAGATGCAGATGGAGGGAGGTGGGCGAGGGGTGCCCCCAGCATGGCACTCCTCTCTGCAGGCATCAGAGGGATTCGCCCACCAAGGGCCACGTCAAATGGCTAGGCTCCCCCCTGCGTGGGCAGGTAGGTGGCAGAGCATGGCCCTGCTTGGGTCTGGGAGGGTGTGCCAGCAGCATCAACATCTTCTCCACTCTGGGCGCTAGCAACCCACACTATGCCACTGGTAATAAGGCAAGACATACAGGTAAGAATCTTGTTTCTGACTGCCCATGTATTATGAGAAACCCGTGTCAGAAATTGTGTGGCCCAGCCCATGTGTTGGAAGATAGCAACTTCAAAGCTGCTCCCACAACCACTGCCAAAACATTAATGCATGGTGAGGGCATTAAACCCCGAAGAGGCTGGCTCAAGCTCTTAAGGAGAACCATTCTTTGTGTGAAATGGTGGAGAACCCTCTTGGAGTTTAACTAAAGCTCCTGCTTGATTGTACCTCCATGGAAGCCAGGAACATCATGATTGGATCCATAAGAACATAAGAACAGCCCTGGTGGATCAGATCAAAGTTCCATCTGGTCCAGCGTCCTGTTTTCATGGGAAGCCTACAAGCAAGACACAGACGCAAAAAGTACAACTTGTGATTCCCAGCAACAGAGGCATGCTGCCCCCAACAATGGAGGTAGAAAATAACAATCATAGCTAGTTGTCATTATCCTCCATTGATTTGTCTAACCCCCTTTTCAAACTGTCCAAGTTGGTGCCCATCACCTGTGGCAGTGTAGTCCACACTTTAGCCTTGTGGTGCGTGTCTGTCCTGACTGTGATAGTGTTCAGTTTGATTGGATGAGTCCAAGTTATGAGAGATGGAGGGAGAGTTCCCTTATTCAACAAAAGCTCCAAACATAATGTCATCTATCCTCATAAGAGAGATGATGATAATGATGGTGATGATGATTGCTCCCTGAAGGGACTGCATTCTTTCAGGCACTGTGGAGTTGAAAATTCTCTCTCTTGTCCATTCCGGCTTCAGCAGAACGTTTTGGGTCCATACAGAAATCTGTTACGATCCCAAATGTTTGGGATACTTTTCATGGAGTTACTAGGGTAAGTTAGCAAATGCTGAGGTTGACCAGAACTCTAATTTCTATCTGGAGCAGCAAGTAGACCAGAATCTTGCTGTTCTGTCACCAAAACAAGTTCAGTAAAATGTATCTGACCCACTTGAGAGCCTGTCTATTTTAAACTTTGTTCACAGCTCAAAAATTCTATGCCAGAGGCTAAATTACCATTTGGGAGACATTTAAAATACTGATGGTTTATGCCAGCATGGTGATAAATGGGATAAACATGGCTATAGCAAATTTAACTGTACAACTTCCTCCATGACCATCCGTGTGCCTTTGTGAGTGCTGTACACATCTGTTCTCCTGGGGTCGTCAGTGTGGTGCCTACGTGCCAACAGAGGCCTTCACTGGCATTCACAGGGTCCCCAAACATTCTGTTGCAGCCAATAGAATAGATTGCTGTGTGTGCTTGGTTGTAATTATTTTCCTTAGGTTTTGCGGGCAGGAGTTGATCATGGTGACTATTTGCCCAACATGCCTTCCTCTTAGTGTGTTTCTCCCTTTCGTCCTGAGTTTGAGCATCTTCAAAACCCATGACACCTTTGGTAAAGGCTGTTCTCCAACTGGAGCGCTCGCAGGCAAGTGTTTCCCAGTGTTTATATTACATTTTTTTTAGATTTGCCTTGATAGAGTCTTTGAACCTCTTTTGTTGACCACCAGCATTGCACTTAGCATTTTACCTTGACCTATCCTCTGGGTGTTGGTACTGAGGGGATGAGCAGCAGCAATATCCACAGCATTATACCCTCAGAAAGTTTGTGAAGTGGTTTGGTGTGGGTGGGTGTGGTTGTGTATGTGGGTATGTGTATCTCATAGACAATTTTTCATAAACTCATAGAATTGTAGAGTTCTAAGGGACCTTGGTGGTCATCTAGCCCAACCCTCTGCAATGCAGGAATCTCAGCTAAATCATCCGTGACAGATGGCCATCCAACCTCTGTCTAAAAACCTCCAATGAAAGAGAGTCCACCACCTTCTAATAGAGTCTGTTCTGCGTTTTCTAGCCCTAAGGTCACTTAATATATTTCCTTCTACTGAAGAGCTGCTTCGGTTTGTATGATACAATTAAATGTGGTTGGAGTTATCTAGAACAGATGTAAATAAAGGTTATGCTTTTGTTAGACTCTCATGTTATATAGAGGGGCATGGATTGCTGTTAACAATTAGCCTGTCAACTCAATTGTTATCTTTTATTAAAAATAAATGAGATGGCAATTAATCTTGCATCTCAAGCATTGTTAGGAAATCATCTCTCTCTGATGATCCTTTATAACCTTTTTAAAAGACTTTTTTTTTTAAGAACATCACATCTGTTCCCATTTACAAATACACCTGGCCAAACAAAATATGAGAAGAAAAAACTTGAAACTCAACATATACATTAAAAAAATATGTTTTAAATACCCACCAAATGGTAGAAGTGTTTTGAAATTTGCAGCAAAGCCCATCTTGTCTTTTGTAGTGTGAATTCAGAACATTCAAACATGCAAAGGAAAGAGATTGCTTTACTGGATGCTGGTGTCATAACAGGCTTTTCCTTTGCCCCAAGTGAAACTTTTCCTTTACTGCTGTTTCTAAGGGAGAGGGTGAAGGCATTCTGGATGCTCTCTGCCTGGCAAAATGATGAAGGGTCCTCACATGACTTTCTTTTTCATTTCACACATTTCAAAGCACACACCTATCATGCCAGTTATGTTCTTGAGTAAGAGCTGAGCAGACTTGCTTATTCAAAGATATCTGGAATATAACTAAAGGGATTAAATAAGGGGGTAACCTTGCTTAAATGTCAACCACCTTGTTAGTTGCATAGATGCATAGAAACTACCATGACCCCTGTGTGCATATCATGAGCTAACAGAAGGAAGTTTATTGTTTTTAGACCTTGAGATAAATAGCCTCTTTCTTTACACCGGCATGAACACAGATCCAATATTTTATCTGTGTTCCATATCAAAATGGATGCTTTGTGGTACCCGCATGACCCTGAAGGATGCTCTGACAGTGGTACTCCCCTTCTTTCCCTTGTACAATGTGGAGAAATTGCTGAGCCTGCTGAAAGCGAAGACGTCATCCTTTGCATCAACTGTGTGCGCTCCCATGGAATTTTGATTCTCTTGCCCCCAAGGTCACCATCAAGTTGGAGGGATTTGAGGAAAAGGCACTAAGATTAATTCTGAATATAGAAAAACTGCCTTGAGCAGATGCTAGGAAGAAAACATATTTCAGGTGGTAGGTGAATTATATGGAGAAGCATAGGAACATCAGCATCCTAATCCAGGTAGGGGTCAAATGTGCATGGGAAAAAAGGTATTCTACACATAAAGCCCTAGGTGGATGGCACACATAAACTGGGGTGGTGTGTATGTGTGGTTCGTCTGTTCAGCATCTCAAGGATTCAGCAACAGGGACTGTGTAGCCTTCACCCTTTAAAAAACATGCAAACAAACAAATGCTGCTGATTAGGAAGCAGGAATTAGATGGCCTCCTCTCCTTCCTACCAAAACAACTGATCAGTGGAATTAAAACTCTTTACAACAAGCTCTGTTTGTGGATACCTTTTATATGTTTTGTTGGATCAGAGCCAAAGTGGTGTCCAGCTTTATAAGTTATGGCAGTGAAGACCATTTTCTAGTCTCCAATTGGTAGTGATGATGCACTAATTCAGGCTTAGTCAACACAGAGGAAGAAGCTACACTTGGAGTATTGGCTCCCTTGCAGGCACTGGCTATAGGTACAATTGCATCATTTAAATCCAACCATGTTTCTTGGTGTTTTCTCATTGGATGTGCATATTTCTGATGTCTATGGAAGGTGTGGGAGGTATATGGGGTGTTAGAGGAGGGGAAGTACAGGTGGGGGACCTGTTGTGCTCCTTCTGGGGTAGTTCATCCACCTTTGGTCCCCACCCTACATTCAACTCTCACCTATGGCCCCTAAAAGCTCTTAGCATGCCACAACGGCCGCACCCAAGGTATGGCTAAACCAGGTGAGGGTAGCCGATAGGTCTCAAGTCCTTGGTGACTTAGGGATTTCTTGCTGCATGTGTTGACAGGCTCTGGTGGGTTGAGCAGCTGTGACCAATAGTGGGTCCAATAGTCAAAAAACTGGTTTCTGCACATGCTGTAGAAGGAAGTGAAAGGCAGATGGGGTCATCAGCCTTGGAAGGTAGTCCACCTAGACGAAGTGGACTAAACCTCCTCTGCTTTGTGGGATATCTTTGGGAAAAGAAAAGGCTAAGATGTAAACTCTACACAAATCTGGGGTGGAGTCCCTAAGATGGTTGGATGATGCTTCCTTCCAGCAACTCCTGCAGCTAAACTGGTGCGAAATGTATTGCTCTTCTTTCCTTTGGACCACATCAACATAGCCAAGAGGGCAGCCTAAAACCTCCAGACACACTTCCCAGGCTTGCACCCTGGGGAAGCCACTTCAATGCTGCTTTTGATTTCACCCCTGGAGGCACAATCCATTATCTCTTGAGACAGATGGATGTCAACAATGGAAACCACCATATTTTATCTGCCAATTGCAATCCTATACACACTTCCTTGGGAACAAGTCAATGGGGCTTACTTACTTGCACCCTGACAATCATCAAAAGGGGCACTTTCCCCTGAATTTGTATGACTTCCGGCCATCAAAGTTTCTGCTTTGTCTGGAGGCAACCTCAGCTTATTAACCCTCATCCACTTCTCTAGAGCTTCCAGACTTTGGTCTGGTACCTAGAAAGCTATACTTTGACCCAATTAAACTCAAGCAGAGCTGGGGGTTATCAACACTGTACACTGATGGTACAATACACTAAAACTAAAGACTGTCCATCTCTCTTGCACATAGATGCTAAAAGGCAACAGGAGATAGAATACACCTTGAAAGCATATCCCCAAAAAATCAGAACAATTTATTTTTATTTGAGAACATTTGTCATCAAGCTGCTCAAAAATAGTTTGAAACCAGAATCCTCTCACACAAAAAATATTCAGCATCTTTCCAAAGGCATCAGCAATTAATGGATGCATGCAAAAGCATTGATCAGCAAGTACATGCGCGCGCGCGCGCACACACACGCACACACACACACAATGAATAAAATTTCAAGGTACGTTTTGGGGATCATTTTGTCAGAAGCTATTTTAATGGAGTCCCCCCTCACTCCTGCCAGGATCTCAAGCAATCTATTTTCTGGGCCAATGCTCTGAGCCACAAATATAGGTGCCTCTGAGAAATAATCTTCTGTGGTATGAAATACTGAAATGTCTTTGCCTAAACTTACATTATTACAGGTCCTAGACTGCAGCAGATAAGAACAGTACTACAACTTCCATTCTTCAGCTTTTTTATTTTTGCATGGTGGGCCTAATTAAGATATGGATACAGATTTCATGGTTTACATGCTTCAGAAGCATAGATTTGGGGAATTGCTGCTGCAGAACAACACTAATAAATTCTTCCACATATAATTGCACAGGTGTCTTAAGATTCCCTTCTCTTCTTATCCCATTCTCTGTGGTCTTGTTTTGCTGTTCCAGGATTTAGATGTGCCTTTCGCTTTTTTTGTCAACAAAGAAACACCCACACTACAGAACCACCAATCAGAAGTGCTTCCATGTACAAACAGATGCTTCATCCCAGGCGGGTGATATACAAATGATTCAATGATGTGGGTTTTTTGGAAGATTAAAAAAAAAATGTCATGGCTGCATATGCTATTTCTCACCCACCTTTTTCCAAAGCAAGTCTGGAAATAAGACAATTAGAACAACGGGCTCAAAGGCCCTTTGCTTGCTGAAGGCTTCATGTTCATTGTAATCCACTGACACAAGAGGCATGATTTACATGATGAAATTGACTCGGTACTGTGGTCTTCAAGAGAAGATTCTGTGCACAACTGTTTGGGCAATTGAGAGGGCATGCTTGTGCCTTGAGTCAAGGCAGGCCTGACTTCACATCTGAATATGAAGCTGACAGAATAGCCACATTCTCCCTGACACTGGAAAACTCACAACCTCTACATAAGAGAGTTTATTTCATCCTCCATTTTCTACCCCTTGTCCATTCTGTGACATCATGGCCCATTCGGTGTTCTCAGATCTGTGTGCATAGCATACCCTCTGACATTCCTCCAATGAAAGTAGAGACATCCTAATCCATTATCATCACCACCATCATCCTCACCACCATCATCATACTATTTATACCCCACTCATCTAACTGGATTGCCCGGCCACTCTAGGCAGCTTCCAATATATATATATAAACATAATTAAACATTAAACATAAAAACTCTTTCCCTATACAGGGCTGCCTTCAGATGGCCCAGGAGTTGGATAACTCCATTGCCTCCAACATTTCTCCAGTGAAAATAGGGACATCCTAAGGAGAAGATGGACATTTCAGGACCAAATCAGAAACCACTAAGGCTTCTGGAAATCCGGGACTGTCACTGCTAAACAGGGACACTTGGAGAGTCTGTACTTATTTTTCTTAAAGTTGGATTTAGACTGGACAACCCTTCAAACAGAGAACTGTACTTGGTAAAGTATGACACATAGCCACCATAAGTATACATGAGGGTGGCTTGTTATTCAGTCCAATTTATCTCTGAGGTAAGCTTGCTGTGGAAAATATGAAAACCTTCTCTGCTGAAGTGGGTGCCATTCGAAAGCTACCATTAATCCACACATCCCGCATTGTCATTGTCTTTGTACAGAGTGATAAAAAAAATGGTATGGATATTAGCTCTCCGCAGTAGCTGTAATGGCAAATGTTGCCTCTTAATGGTATGTAGCACTGCATAATTTATTGGCTGAGGCTGTACTGAGAGCTATTTCTGACTCTTTGCTTGTTGTCTGACTGTTGAAGTATACATGGGGAAAAAATAAGCTGTGTACTTAGCTGGTTAGCTCAGTCGAAGCCAAATGAATAAATGTTTGGTTATAGGAACTGATAAACAATATTTTGTGCTCTGCCTGTCAGAGACATGGAGAGAGGAAAATTACAGCCTGTGTCTTATTAGGCCCATTCAAACTTTAAACTCACACCTGTGGGATTACTCGGTGTAATATTTGGTGCGCAGAATGAGTCAGGAGGGGGCTGCCGTGGAGATTTTAAAAATAAGGCAGGATGGAGGAACACAGCGAGTTTCTCACACTATTCGTCTGACAACTTCTTCACATACGGAGCTCTTTTTAATGAGGGAAGCAGATGTAGGCTGGCCTCTGAGGTTTCCTCATAGCTTGATCATTTGCATGTAAGCTCATGCAGAATTTGCATGTGCATGCACACACACACACACACCAATAAAGAACAGGGCTAAGAGCTGCTACAGCCGCAAACATTTTGTTCAAGTAAATGAATAAGAGCTTATCCCTAACACGGTTATGACTGGGCAAAGGGCTCCACCATCACACACCTTGAAGAAGTCAGGTTGCCACTTGGGATGGTCTGCACACATGATATAGTTACTGTTGATGGCAGACTTGTGATCCAGCCCTACGCCCAGCATTCACGGATAAAATAGAGACATTCCTGCGACTATTCTTAGTGGTGGTGGCGGGGAATGTCTTAATGATTCATACATAAACAAATCCCTGCCAGAGGCTTCATCGCCGCCAGCACACACCCAACATTACACTATTGACTGTCCCCAGCTTGAATAGATTATTGTCTGAAGAAAGAAGCAGCCAGATTCATGCGGCTTGTACAAAATATGCTCAATCTGAATGTTATTTAAAACAGACTTCTCAAATACTTCTAATAAACAAACTGATAATTGCAAGCCCCATGATGGTGCGTCTAATGATATTAGATAGGATGGTAGAATGTCAGGACTATATTTGTTCCAATGTGCATTGAAAAAACATCTTCAGCAGCCCTTGGAACAAATGCAGAAACTAAAGCACTCAGTGTGCTGGTACACGGAGAGATGTGGATTTGTATGTGTTGTGTTAAAGCTGTAATCTGTTAATATGTGACTTAAAGCACTCCACTAAAACAACCTTGATAAGTGTATTCTTCTTTTTAATTCTGTTCTAAATTATCTTCTTAATAAGAAGGGGGGAATGATCATTTAATGATTATTTTTTAAAAAACCATTCTGGAAAATATATATATTGGTCTCTTTAACCAAGGTTCCACTTCTGATATGCTCTATAAAAGGTGCTTTTGTTCCTTTACACATCTCTGTAGTGCTTTTATTCTCTCCCAGCTGCGCTTTTTTCCTGGCACTCCTTCTGTAGCCTGTCTGCCTTCTGCTCCCTCTTGCTACACTAAGTGAGCTCGATGCTGCTTTCAACTTTTGCTCTCCTTAGTTCAAAGGATCCGCTGCAGGAGGAACAGTTTATTCCTGGTGCCTTTCTTTGAAGTGCCATTTGCCAGGGTGCTTAGTTGTTGTGCTCAGGTGGCAGATTTCTGCCTTCATGTTTAAATTATGTTTAAATAAAGAGAAACATCACCTGCAACATTTTTTAAAAAAAATTAAACTGCTGGGCTTTCTAAAAACTAAAGTTCACGCAAGAAGGAAGAATTTGAAGGATTAGTTAGTGGACAACAGGAAGACTAGTGGAGAGACTTCAGCGAAACCTGGGAGAGTGAGTGCTTAATCTTTGCTGAGCCATGAACTCCCAAGGGTTGCTAATGGGCCAGAAAAAAAGGATAATCTGGCTAGGGATATGTGAAAATGGTTTCTCCAAAACTCTCCAACCTATTTGTGAGGGGCAAAAAGAGGTTCACCATGTATTATCTGTTGTTGTTGTTTAGTCGTTTAGTCGTGTCCGACTCTTCGTGACCCCATGGATCAGAGCACGCCAGGCACTCCTGTCTTCCACTGCCTCCAGCAGTTTGGTCAGACACATGTTTGTAGCTTCGAGAACACCGTCCAACCATCTCGTCCTCTGTCATCCCCTTCTCCTTGTGCCCTCAATCTTTCCCAATGTATTATCTGTAGGAAGGGTAAGATTCTGCTACCATTTCAGAAGTGCAGAAAAAGAAAGGATCTCAGAAATTTCTCCTCTGGTAAGCTTTCTCAATTAATACTGAATTGTACAGTCCAACTGGTGTGTAAAAGAGGCAGTGAGCTAAAAGAAGAGGACTGGAACCTGTTGCTTTCTTCAATAATATTAACAATAATTAAAGCTGGATCTACAGCTAAACCACTTTATTTATGTTCAAGAAAGTTGTGGGTGAGGAGTGTGTTTCATTGAACTTTCCCCAAAATTGCTTGGAAGTCTACAACAGTTTAGCCGGGGGAGGGGGGGAAATCAGTTTCAAAAAAACATTATTGTAGATGCCCTAAAGCTTGATGCCCTAAAAGCTGCTGCTCTCATTCAAGTGTGGCAGTGTATTAATGCAGTCTTATTAAAATTCTCATAGGCTTCCTTGGAAATCCATCAAATGTTTCATCCAAGGAGAGGCCCCCATATTTGTCTTGAGCTCTGGCCTTAGGCAAAACCCAGACACAGCTTTGTAGATAATCCATCTCTCACATCCTAGTCATTGTCACATCCTCTAAAATATCCACCTCTAATTGAAGACTCGTGTGTCAATATACAGACAAATCTGTTTTTTTCCTAAACATGTGTCTGCTTAATGCAAATGCAGGAGTATTTGCAGGCTAGGAAGAGCAGAAAGCGGGGAACTAAAAAAAGAGATGGTTGGACCAGGCCAATCACCCATCTAGTCCAGCAGGGACCACAGGGATCCTAGTCTCACAGGGACCACCCAGATGCCCCAAGGATGCCTTCAATCTGCACCTGAGCACGAGAGCACTCTCCCATCCTGTCATTTCCAGCAACTAATATTCAAAAGCATTATTGCATCTCACCAAGGAGACCATGACTCATCATAGCCATCATGTTGAGTAGTCATCAAAAGCCTTATTCTCCACAAAGTTGTCCAATTCTCTTTCAAAGCCACCCAAGTTAGTGGCCATCACTACCTCATCTAGAACTGAGTTTCATAGTTTAACTACAGTATGTGCTGCACGGGGAATTACATTCTTTTTTTTTTTTTTTAAGAGTTTATTTATCTATTTTCAATGCAGAATCATAACAAAAATTACAAACATTGAATCCAAAATAATACTATACAAACAAACAAAACAGAACATACAAAAAAAAGAAACAGAAAAGAAAAAGAGCAAAGGAAACAAAACAAAACTAAACAAAAACGAAAAAGCACACATCTACAGGAAAAAACCATATCATTACGTACATTTACACATATTGACTTCCTTTCTTTGTTCTAAGACCTCAAAAGACATTTTTTTTTGGGGGGGGGGAATTACATTCATTTACCTGTCACAAATCTTCCAATATTCAGTGTGGCTTCTCTGTTAGCAAAGGCTATCCTCAAGTAGTCTCACTTGAGTCTCACCATCTGATGCTCATCCTATATTATTTCTTTCCCCCCCAAATATTTTTATTAGGGTTTATGATGAAAAATACAAAGATTATTCTCTCTCTCTCTATATATATATATCTCCAAACTAAAACATTAGTTTAAGAAGGAAGGAAGGAACAGAAAAAGTTGGGTGGATGGGTGGGTGGGTGAGTGAGAGAGAGAGAGAGAGGAGGAGGAGGAGGAGGAATTAAGAAGCTAAAGAACTTCCATGACCATTTGTACATTGGTCAACCATTCCTAATTATAATAATAATAATTTATTATTTATACCCCACCCATCTGGCTGAGTTTACCCAGCCACTCTTGGTCTTGCCAGTAATTGTTTTCTTTTCTCTGGATAACTATTGTTTCATATTTGTGGTCCAGTATCCTGTGCTTCCCTGCCCAACATCAATGGCAGACATCAATAGCTTTTGCCTGTGCTTTTTTTTCTCGAGGGAAGCAGGGGTACGCATACCCCAAAACATTTTGTGAATCTAAGTTTGGTCTCATTGAGGGGCAGTATTTCAATATGAGTAGGAAAATGAGAGTACCCCTAAACATTTTTTTTTGGGGGGGGGAAGCACTGGCTTTTGCCACTGAAATTCAAGTAAACAAGCAAAAACAAATTATAACTTCACCTTTTCTCCTTAATCAGGAACACAGATGGCTGTGGGTTCTCAAATTTCAGCTGATAATGAATCATCTGGACCTGGAGATTTTAAAGAAACAACAACACCCCGCTGCTATTTTCAAGAAAGATGTAAGCAAAAGCTTTACAGAAAGCAAAAAATAGCATGGTTTGTAACAGCTAATTGGACAGCAAAAGGAACCCAAGTATAATCAGCCAAATATCATCTTTTAAAAACATTAGTTATTTTGGAAATGCTACGTCTTCTAGCTTTCAAAAAGGTGTAAGATGGATTTGTTCCCTAAACCAGGGTAAATATAGAAGACCATATTAGGAATTTAAATGCAAGATGCTTACAGTGGTACCTTGGGTTAAGAACTTAATTGGTTCTGGAGGTCTGTTCTTAACCTGAAACTGTTCTTAACCTGAGGTACGACTTTAGCTAATGGGGCCTCCCGCTGCCGCCGCACGATTTCTGTTCTCATCCTGAAGCAAAGTTCTTAACCCGAGGTACTATTTCTGGGTTAGCGGAGTCTGTAACCTGAAGCGTCGGTAACCTGAGGTACGACTGTATAAGACAGCGATGTTACCTTTCTAGCAGGGCAATTTCTTAGAAGAACAGCATTTCCAGTTTTGGAATTTTGGAAACACTACCAAAAAAAGTCATGGGGACATTCAACAAGTGTGCAGAGGTCCATCCAATCTGTTCTCCACATTTTGAAGCAGTTCTGTCCGTGCATTTACACAATTTTCAAACAGCCCTAAATTCAAACCTTGGCACAGCCATTCATATTCATGCCTTAATGACCTCCAGATTTGATCACTGAAAAATGGTCTGTATTTTACCCTCCAAGATTCTAGGTGCCAGTTTTGCCATAGTTCTCTCAAGGAAAGAATCACAGAACCATACAATTGTAGAGTCTAACCACCTTCAATGCATAAATATCAGCTACAGCAACCAGGACAGAGGACTACCCAACCTCTGCTTAAAAACCTCCAGGGAAGGAGAGACCACAATCTTCTGATGGAGACCGTTCCACTGTATAACTATCCTTATAACCATTCAAAACTTGGAACAGTCTTTCATGCATTTTTCTACTGTTGATTTTATCAAGATGTTAGAGAATGCATAATTCATCTCCGTAGAGACCCTTTGAGTATCTTCCTTGAGGGGTCAAATAAATATGAACAAGGTGGCAATATCTTTCAGACTTGCTGTGATTATTAGTTTCTAACTTGTCACCTTTAATAATTAATAACCAGTTTGTGTTACTTTATATTTTGCACTTCGTTTCGTGGTTGGTTGGTTGTGATAAACATTTGACTAAAATATAAGAAGCAGACTTATGGATTGGGGAGTTCCCTCATCTGCTTTTTTTAAAAGAAAAGAAAATATACAATTCATCTCACTGAGCGAAAGATTCCTGCTTTGCAAGGGGTCGGACTAGATGACCCTCAGGATCTCTGCCACTTCTATGATTCTATGATCTATGACCTCCACTTTGGCCTTCAGTGTAAAGGAGGGATGAGCATCTTATGCTTTCATCTTTCCTCGTTCATTGTTTCCCCACCCTAAATTGCAACACCATGGGTCTCCCCACAGAGGTTTCAACTGTATTTTTAAATCCTGAAGGAGAAGCAGGTTCAGGGCAGTTTGGAGTGGAAAAATTGACCCAATGGTGGTCAGCAGACCTTGATGTCTCAAATTTTAGTAGTGCCCTGTGTGACGCCAAAATCCTCCCCCCCCGCCTGCCTCTCACCTTCCATTGGATGTCGTCATAGGTGTGGGACTCCCTGTGGCACCCAAGAGCCTGCTGGGACTACACCAGTCACACTCCCCTAGATCCGTCTTTGACTCATCTCTTCTTTAATCTGCATCTTGGAAAGAATGTTGCTAGGGGTTCCAGTAAAATTAGCTGCTGAGTTCCTTACCAGTTCCATCAATTTAGATTTATTATTTCTTGCCATCCTAAACATGGCAAAAGCAAAAAACAAACTGTGCTTGCATTCATTCTAGATCTGAGCTGTACCTAAACTTCAGTTCTTCTTTAAATCTCTTGAGCTTTATGCCTTACTCTATATTTACTTTCATTTGTTCTGTAGCATGTATTGTTCTAGTGCCACTGTAGCCAACATGGGTCCCTCCAGTCACTGGCGGAGGAAGCCTGTCTGGCACCTGGGGCGGAGTGCTGAGGGGCGGGGTGAACCACCAGGCAGCGCATGCACAGCGCCCGTATGGACGGCACTCAAGTGGCAGCCCGTATAGATGGCACATGCATGGCAGCCTGTACAGATGCCGTACACATGCCCTTGTCCACTCTACAGCTGTGGGGGAGGCAGCGGTCCATCTTGTCACCCCCCCAGGGTGGCACCTGGGGCGGAACACCCCCCACCCCCACTTCAAACACCCCTGCCTCCAGTTGCCAATGAACTGCAGATCACATCATTGGAGTCCAACAGCATCAGGAGGGAATCCCACTGGCTCTCTGTGTTTTAGCATATAGAGTCAAAGCTTTTTTTTAAAAAAAAAAATGTAATCCAATAGGCATGACATATCATAACAGCTGTGTTCAGACATAACAATAAGCCATTAGCCATTCAAGAAAAGTTTCTGATGTTAAGCTCTTGACAGTACCACAAAATCAGGTTTTTGTCCTAGCAAATTCCCAGCCACAAAGCTCACGGGGTAGCCTTGGAGCAATCGTTTTCTCTATAAGCCTAACCAACCTCATTGCATTGTTCTAAGGATAAAATGGGAAGTGGGAGAAGCGTGTATTCTACCTTGAGCTCTTTGGAGGAAAGGTAAGATATAAATGTAATAAAATAAAATATGCTTTAGCCAAACATGTAGCCAAAAATAGTAGCCCTATGTTGACTGCTCCTGCCCTTCATCAAACTCAAATTGTTCTCTGTCCTGATAGCATTGGCTAGATTGGGAGGTAGCGAAAAGTTACAGTTTATTGTTACATGGAACAAGCCAGGCAAGCCTTGGGCTTGGGTGCTTTCCTTTTCTCATGACCATGAGAAGATTTGAAGTTTTCAGTTTCAGTTCGCCACACTTCAACATTATGTTTTAACCCTTATCTGTGGTCAATCATATCTATGTTTTATTGAAACAATTTAGCTTCATAAACCCAGTTTTATTGTAAGATGTATCCACACTCACAGAAAAGCTAACTTTAAGATAGGGGGTTTCGGAGCTGCATTTCACAATGGCTGGCAAAATAATTGTCTTGGGAGAACAACAGGAATTTGCCCTGTATGGTTGTTGTTGTTGTTGTTGTTTAGTCATTTAGTCGTGTCCAACTCTTCGTGACCCCATGGACCAGAGCACGCCAGGCACTTCTGTCTTCCACTGCCTCCCGCAGTTTGGTCAAACTCATGCTGGTAGCTTCGAGAACACTATCCAACCATCTCGTCCTCTGTTGTCCCCTTCTCCTTGTGCCCCCAATCCTTCCCAGCATCAGAGTCTTTTCCAGGGAGTCTTCTCTTCTCATGAGGTGGCCAAAGTATTGGAGCCTCAGCTCCAGGATCTGTCCTTCCAGTGAGCACTCAGGGCTGATTTCCTTAAGAATGGATAGGTTTGATCTTCTTGCAGTCCATGGGACTCTCAAGAGTCTCCTCCAACACCATAATTCAAATGCATCAATTCTTCGGCGATCAGCCTTCTTTATGGTCCAGCTCTCACTTCCATACATCACTACTGGGAAAACCATAGCTTTAACTATACAGACCTTTGTTGGCAAGGTGATGTCTCTGCTTTTTAAGAGACTTAAATTTGCCCTGTATGGTAGTATTGCTGAATTGCAAGGTAAAGGGGCCCTCAAGCAAGGTACCCTCTCCATCTCTTTCATACTACCCTATGACTGACATCAACAACAGAAGGAGACACTGCTTGTAGCAGACCTTGTTAGTACAATACAGTGATTCATTTTTATGGAAGCTTCTTTTTATCATGCACCCAGCAGAAATATTTCAATCCCCAAGCACCCTTAAGGTATATAGATGTGTAAAAGTCTCCAGTAATATTTATAAACCAAGTAAAAAAATTGAAACAACCAGAATAGATTTAGAATGTCATAATATTTTAAAGACAAAAATATGAGACCAGTAATATTTATAGAGAATGTTAGCTGCCTTTCCATGATATGTACTTTGAGATATAAATCAATTTTGAGACTCTTTCTTGCTAGGAAATGATTACATTACCTGCATAACCCGTGTATATTGAGTTTGGTTGGGCCTGTCTATTGTTTCTTTTTAAAAAAAAAAAAAAAAAACAAAGAACAAAGGCTTTGTTTTTTAAGAAAGGGAAACTAATTGAAATGTCAAGTATTTCTATTTTTATTTTGCAAAAGTTTGAAGTGCAAAGGGAAAAGCCACTTTTGGAAAGATATTTACCGCTTAATATATATATTCCTCCCCAAATGAGAGGCATTTCTAGGAAGGGAGAGCATAGCTTGACCAAATGCTACTCAATCATTCATGAGTTCATTAAAGATGATGATGTGGCAACGCATAAGCTTAGGATGACTGTTTCTGCTCCTTAGCATATCTGAAAATGCACTTGCACAGCTGAATGCATGGTCGTCTCCTAAACTCATTTGCATCACTGGGCATATAGGCAGAGAGAGCACTTTGTGTTCAGAGCTGCTGCTGGTTGAGAAAACATTTAGATTTGCATGGATGCACTCGCTGCTCTGGTCCTGTATGCTCAATTACCTTGTTCTCTTTTTTGGAAGATTTAGTTCTTGCTACCTAAATCCATATTTTAATGGGATCTATACACCAGAATCAATAGACTCACATTGTATTCCCATTATCACTGAGAATTGTATTCATTTAATTGAGATTATAGATCTTATATATCTTTTTTTATTAAAAAAAAATAAGCCTGTACCTTGGTTCTCAAACTTAATCTGTTCCAGAAGTCCCTTCCAAAACCAAAACGTTCCAAACCAAGGCACGCTTTCCCATAGAAAGTAATGCAAAGCGGATTAATCCATTCCAGACTTTTAAAAACAACCCCTAAAACAGCAATTTAACATGAATTTTATTATCTAACGAGACCATTGATCCATAAAATGAAAGCAATAATCAATGTACTGTACTATAAAATAAATAAGGCAGTATTGTGGATGATAAAAAAAAATTAAAAATCTTACCTCCACTGATGATAGTCATTGTTTGGATGGGGGGCTTTTATCTATTTTCACAATCACACAATCAATCAGTAGCTGAACTGGGCTTCACACAGTCACAAAAAAACAATAGCTGACAGCTGCATAGGACGTTCGGCTTCCGAAAAAACATTTGAAAACCAGAACACTTACTTCTGGGTTTTTGGCATTTGAGAACCAAGGCATTTGAGTACCAAGGCATTTGAGAACCAAGGTACCACTAGTCTAAGTGGGGTTCCAAAGCCAAAGGGTACAAGCAACCTCTTAATTTCCTGTATATATAATAATAATAATAATAATAATAATAATAATAATAATAATGATATCTTTATTATTATTTATTTATTAATAATATCTAAATTACTTGACTGCTCCATAAAAACACTAATTAATCAATACAGTATAATACAGCAAGGGAGATTAGATGACTTTCAAAGTCCGGGCTTCCCATTCAGGGCCGAGATCGCTCTGGAGAAGAAGCTGTTCTTAAGACGGCTCGTTCTTGTCTTCATCGTCCTGTATCTCCGTCCCGACGGCAAGAGCTCGAAGAGACAGTGACCAGGATGCGATGGATCTTTTACTATGTCCAGTGCCTTCCTATGGCACCTTGTGGCATAAATCTGCTCTAAGGTGGAGAGTGGGCAGCCAACAATGCTCTCTGCTGCCTTAACAACCCTGCACAACCCCATCCTGTCCTGGGTAGTACAGCTTCCGTACCACACACATAAGCCATAAGTGAGCACGCTCTCAATGGCACAGTGATAGAAGGCAAGCAGCAGTTTCTGCGGAAGATGGTTTTTCCTTAGTATTCTCAAAAAGTACAGTCTCTGCTGCGCCTTCTTCACAAGCCCCTTGTGTTGACACTCCAGGACAGATCCTCTTGTAATTCAATGCCCAAAAATCTGAACGTTGTTACCCTCTCCACACAGACCCCATCAATCAAAAGTGGCTGGACGTTGCTCTTCTGTCTCCTGAAGTCCACCACAAGCTCCTTTGTCTTCCTTGTATTTATGAGCAAGTTGTTAGCTCTGCACCACTCTGTCAGCCGCTCCACCTCATCTCTATAATCCGTTTCACCCTCCCTTTCATAATATATATATTATGAGGTTTATTGAAATTGGGTGGATGTGTGCTGTGCTCTGTTTCCTCCTTTCAATTGCTTCAAGTTTCTGTTCAGTGTCATATTGTGAAATGTTGTTCTCCAGTTGTTGTTCCAGTTGTTCTCCAGCTTGCACCCAATCTTGTGCTCTAGTGTTGAGAAAGTTTTGTGGGTGATAAATTCTAAATGCCAGTATGATGGGGCTGGGATGAGGTGCCTGGTGCCTGGCCACCTTTCCTCAGCTAGCATGGACCAGGCACCAGGTGGCCGCACAGCTTCAGAGCCCATTGATGCCATCAGACATAGGCACTGAATGACCACAAGCCAACCTGGGATGGGCCAGCTGAGGAAGAAGGAGTGGAAACTGGAAAGCCTGGGCTGCTCAGGAGATCAGCTGAGCAGAGAAGTGGAAAGAGAGAGGGGGGCCAGAGACTGGGAGGAGGCAGGAAGATGAAACTCGTGGCAAGAGAGTAGAGGAAGCAGAAGACCAAACAAAGGAGGGAGGAATCCCAGCAGTTACCACAGAAAGCTGTTGTATCTGGATAGGTAGCCCAAGGACTGTACCTGCCAGATCAGCAGTAGAACCCAATTGTGGAGAACGATTGGTTATGCACCATGGGGAAGAAAAGGTGGGAAACTCCTGTTCCTGAATTTCAGTTGGATAGACATGCCCATGTACCAAGGCTAGGGTGCAAGTCAGCCTATTGAAAGCTAGAAGATGCCACTGATGTTTAGAAGTGGCATGAAGGCAACAAAACAAGACTGAGGGCATTCTCAGGGGAAAATACCATGGCCAATATTGTGACAAATTGCACAAGTTCCCCAGTTGGTTCAAGTCTTCTCATTCAGTCCTCTTGAGTTCCACATTTATAAGGTCTCTTTCCCTGATGCTTAAAGTTCTTCCCATGAATACTCAAAACTATAACTTGGCTGTAGATGTGAAGCTGGAAGCAGTCCAGTGCTATGAATAAACTAAACCGGTTGGACTTGGGTACTGTGTGACATTTAAAACTGCAAGAGGCTCTGAGTTCTCCCCATCTGTTACAAATCTGAAGACAGAGCTTTTGCCTCCACTGCTATTATATTTCACTGATTCATATTCATTTTTATCATTTTCCCCGCAATGCTCTGAAACACAAGGCCACTAGAATTCAGGTTGATCCATCTTTCCTGACAATTTGCTAGTTATAGTGATGTCCGGCTTTATGGAGCTTGTGATCTATGCAGTTCTGTTTTTATTGTGAGGGACATTCATTCCTGATTTGAATACAGAATGCAGCATTCGCAGTAATGGAAGGCCAAGCTACCTGGGGGGGGGGGGGGAGGCTTGAACAATTACCATGCAGAGTGTTCTCTAGCACAAAACCACTGAAGACAGTGACTAAGGCTGCATCAGACACAAATGATAAAGGATTGCTACCTTTTAACATGACAAATGTCCTCTTCTTTAGCAATCATTCGTAGTCAAGTAAGATTGTCTTCAAGTAACCTAGTCTTCTATGAATATGGTCTTAACAGTGTGTCTGTAGGTGACTGTGACCACATCCTTCCACAGTGGGGACATAGCTTTCCAGGCAGGAGTTATCACAGTGAGGATTTGCTAAATATGCCTTCCTCTTAGCTTGTTTCTCCCTTTTGTCCTGAGTTTGTGCTTCTTCAAAGTCCATGATGCCTTTGGTAGAGGCTATTCTCCAATTGGAGCACCAGCAGGCCAGTGTTTCCCAGTTGTTGGTGTTTCTACTACATAGAAACTACATTGCTTTGACAATGGTGATCTTTGCTTCTTCCAGTACACTGACATTAATTTGCCTGTCTTCCCAAGTGATATGTATTTTTTTTCAGAGACACTATTGATGGAATCTTTCGAGGAGTTGGAGGTGGCATTTATAAGTGGTCCATGTTTCACAAACGTACAGTAAAGTGTCACCCACTACATCAGTGAAGACAAGATTAGTATAACACGATGGCTAATAGCAACCACAATCCAATAATGAAAATCTAGCCATATCATTTGTAATGGTTACATATGGAGCGAGGGCAGTCTGCTCACTTAATATCTAATGACCAATATACACTCTGGTTTCCCTACACAGCAATTTCAGTTTCAATAGTGGAAAGACATATTTCTAGAAAGAGAATTGTGTTCTGAACCAACCTAGCCTTCTTACACCTACACAAACAGATGTTTCCAAAAAAGGAGCACTGGGTGCTTAAAGAAAGAACTCAGCACAGCAAGAACACAGGAAGTTGCCTGATACTGAGACAGGGCATTGCTCCATCTTACTCAGTATTGTTTACACTGACTGAGCGTGACTCTCCGGTGTTTAAGACAAAGAACACCCCCAGTTATACCTGCAGTGGTAGAGATTGAGCTTGGTACCTTCTGCATGCAAAACAGAAGTTCTACCACTAAGCCACTGTAGAAAAATAACACGTACTGTCTTTCCACTATTGAAACTGAAATTGCTGTGTAGGGAAACCAGAGTGTATATTGGTCATTAGATATTAAGTGAGCAGACTGCCCTCGCTCCATATGTAACCATTACAAATGATATGGCTAGATTTTCATTCTAGAAATATGGACCAGCTGTCTACATAAAAAACATTCTATTTATTGTGGGCAGACTCTGTCAAAAGTTCAGTTGGACTGCAGGAAGCTCCTGCAGCCAATCAGAACCTGCAGAAGCCTTGTCAGATGTTTGGGTTCCAAAAGAACATTCACAAACTGGAACAATCACTTCTAGGTTTGCGGCGTTCAGGAGCCAAAACAATCGAGTTCCAGGGAGTTTGAGATCGAAAGTACGACTGTAGAATGTTTTTTTTACAGAGAGGACTTTGGGAAAGGCCAATGTTTCCTCCCTCCTCCCCCTCCCCCTCTCTCTCCTGCCTTCCTCAAAGAAAGAAGCCATGTGGCTTGGCTTCTAGCACAGCAAATGCTGCATGTGAATGAAAAGTTGTTTATATATATGTAAAAAGAGATATTTCCAGCCTGCATCTTTGGTAAGACTGAATGATTCCTTTTTTTGTAAGGAAACCAAGTTCTTGCTTTTAAGTCATTTGGAACCATTTTTCTTCTTTGTTTTACTGCCAACAGATGGAGACTTGTTTGCTGTAACTTTGCTGTAAATTCTGAGAATAAATCTTCACTTTTTTGCAAATCTGTCTGTGAATTATTCTACTTTAAGTATTTTCATGAGGAATTTGAAAGGTGGTATGAGGGTAGATGTAAATGTAACCAAGTTTTAATATACTTGGAGCGACTGCCATTGTGTGTGTGTCTTTTTTCTGAGAGGAAGAGATCTCTCTTCCAAACCTCTCTATACAACAGAAAATACAAGTAGTGGTCATTGGGCTCATCATACCCTATGAGTTCTTTGCTCTGCCCAGGGATTTGTAACAAGTATAAGGAAGCACAGTAAATCTCTCTCTGCGTCTTTTCCAAATTACAAGGTCCAAAGGAAGTACAGTTGTACCTTGGATCCCAAACGCCTCTTGAGTCAAACATTTTGGCTCCCGAATACCGCAAACCCGGAAGTGAGTGTTCCACTTTGTGAACGTTCTTTGGAACCCGAGCATCCGATGCAGCTTCCTCAGCTTCCAAACATTTTGGAAATTGAACAGACTTCCGGAACAGTTTCCATTTGACTTCCGAGGCATGACTATATAGTAAGAAAAAAGCACACCAAGAACTCAGGCCAATGTAAGTTTCAATAGTGGGAGTAGTCCCTACTCGCAAATCAATAGTCAATTGTAACAAAAACTAATCCATTCAAAAATATTCTGACAAGGATTACAAACTCAAATAGAGATCACAAACTCTAACAGAGATTACAAACTCAAACTCATAAAGATATATGTAACACAATAATTCGTAACAGAATTAGAGATAAGAGTTTATGAGTAGAGATAAGTTCATGTTAGTCCATAGTCAGATTCGACGTGGAGGACTTAGTTTCAATCATTGAGCAGAAGTCAGAAGTCAATTATGGATCAGAAACCAGGACAGGGCCGTGTTTTGATGTATTCACCTTCATCAGCTAATTTTTAAAGGGTCGTGTAAGTTTGAAGACTTTCGGATAAATATACCCTGTTATTTTCTACATTTCTCAGGGATAACAACTACGTGTGGGTAGATCAATGTGTATCTTGAGCTTTTCTGTGCATTTTCAATTTGGAAGTGAGCCTGTTACCTTTTATATGTACTTTTATATGACTGTATTGTAGCCTAGAAAATTACAAAGCATTTGGGACTGCAGAAGTGAGCAGAAGGGTAAAGTGTGGCTCAATCCCAGGAAAGCTGAGAGGAAGAAAAGGTGGGGACAAGGAGAGTTGGTGGGAAGAGGGAAGTGGGGGAGGGAAGTGAGTGAGTGACATGAAAATAAGCAGAATTGTCATTTGCAGTGGTAATTTGTTCTGCATTCAGCTGAAGCATATTTGTGAATGAAAGCATGTTTCAATATTATTTGCCTGAGGCCACAATGGGCCTAGTTGCCATTCAGGACAACTGAAAATGGGAGCCAAAAGAATAACTAGCTAAACCCAGCTTTCTTGCAAATGACCAAGCAGTGTATACTTTTTCTCTCTCCACTGGTCTTTCTAAACTCAGCCATCTATTCCTCAATATAGTGTCTCAGCTCTATAAAACCCATTTCCCTCATGACCCCATTGCACCCTTTTTGATGCAACTTGATAGATCCCATATCTCGGCTCACCGCTTCAGTCAATTTATTTGTCTCTTGGGACACATCTTTGCTTTCAGAATAACTTAATAGAGGCAACTATTGGTCAAGGGTGGAACCCAAATGTCCATCGCATTTATAGACAGTTGTGCTGACCGATCCTTCAAATAGGCAGACCTTCAAGCATCACCTACATATGCAGCAGATGAGATGCTTGAGTCCCAAGGGGGCTAATTGTTTCACTTTGCACTGCAAGTGGGAGATGTCATCTACTATATACAGTGGTACTTTGGGTTAAGAATTTAATTTGTTCCGGAGTTCCTTTCTTAAACTGAAACTGTTCTTAACCTGAGGTACCACTTAAGCTAATGGGGCCTCCTGCTGCCACTGCGCCACCGGCGTGCGATTTCCGTTCTCATCCTGAGGTAAAGTTCTCAACCTGAGGTACTACTTCTGAGTTAGTGGTGTTTGTAACCTGAAGTGTTTGTAACCCGAGGTGTTTGTAACCTGAGGTACCACTGTACTTCAGAAAGTTCTTTGTCTCTTACTCTGTTGATTTCATATGCATTTGCACACCTTATGAGATACAATAACCCAATTTTGCATGGTGGTTTCAAAAATTTGAGCACGGGGCACATGGGAGGGATGCCAAGGCCCCCACTGCAATTCCTCCTTCTACAAACTATTAAAGGTATCTTTACCCCCACCACAAGCACACCCCTAGCCTCTTCGTAAATGAGTGGTGTGTGGGTTAAACTGCATTTTCCAAAGCTCCTGATTTGAGCGGGGGGGGGGGGGAATTCACCTCAGAACTTTCAGCTCAGGCCTCAATAGAACTCAAGCAGACAAACACCCCACTACATTTGTCACGCTTTCAAGCAGCAGCAAGTATTACTAGGCAATGGGCAGGCTCTGAAACCCCACATATGTTCTGCATGTGACGAAAGAGCCGCCAGATGTTGTCTGAAGGGCTCTTGAGGAGTCTATTTAATTCCTCTGCCTGTGGGCTTCTTCTAAATTAATTCAGTTGGCCACCTGCAACCAACCCTCAAAAGTTCTACAGAAATCACTGCATAAATTCCCAAGGGAGACTCCTCTGAATGAATACATCGGAGGTGGGGGTGGAGTTTGATATGGTATTTCCCTTGTGGTGATTTAAAAGAAGAAGAAGAAAGTTTTACTGTACAAGCACAAAATGGCTACTAGCATAATTGCTGGAGCTAAAGTCGGAGAAACAGCAAAAGTTAACAAAATGTGCCTCCTCTCAAATAAGGTGGTTTAATTGGTCAATGTGGAGGTTCTGGGGTTTTAGCTTACATTCTTCATGATTCCCCTACCAGTGAGATGTAGCCTCTTTGCTGCACAGGAAACAAGGGCAAAACCAGTCTCCACACCCCAGTTCAATGGGCATCTCCCAATCCCTTTTCTCCTCATTTTTGAATCTGTCTACTGCCTTTCTAAGCTACTGAACTCAGTGTACTGAGGGAACTGACAACATACAGCAAAAATCGCATCCCACAACAATTCGATCTGATGAAAATCAGTTATAACAAAATGGGTAAGTAAAAACATGCCAATTTAAAACCAGGTTACATAAAAGTCATAAGTAATCTATTTCATATATAATATAACAAAGCACTAATTAAGTATCAGCAACAGTTTGATTAAAAACTCTTCCAATAATTATGATACATAATATCATAATTCCTTAAGAAGCTAAAACAATAACAGCAAACATAAAATGCCACAGCCCCACACACAAATATCAACTTAGCCACAAGGTCACCTGTCTTATAAAATTACAGTACACATAAATAATATAGCAGGCAATATTGCTAACAATGGAACAGAACAAAAATAAAAGAGGTATCGAGACAGTTAGTTAAAATAAGGTGTAACCAAGCAACTGTGGAAACAAGGGGAGTTTTTGTAAGCTTACAACTTCTGTGGCTGCCAGCCCTATTCACCTCCAGGCCAGCTCTCACCATCAACTCACACACACCCTTCTGACTGAGGAAGCTGGAAAAAAATTCTCTCTCCTCACCCATCACCTTTAGCAAATCATCTGCATTGTCCTTCCAGTTCCCTCCCTTCCCCTCCAAGACTGGCCTGAGCCCACATCCAGTGCATACCCACTGTCCTCTTAACCCCCATATCCAGCACTGGCGCTACTATCCCCAGTCCCCACCCCAATGCTTATCTGATAGGTGGCAGGGGCAATTGTGTATGGGAATCAGACCAGCACATCTACAGTAGGTGGCCACCATTTTGGATTCCCCTCCCATTGTGCACTACATTCTGGGGGATTGAAGGTGTTGCTCACCTATGGCTCAGCTTCCATCTGAAAGTACTTCCTGCTGGGGAGCCATATCAGGATGAGGAAGTAAGTAACTGGCAGCTGCTATTAGCAACTCTGGTCCAGGCCCCCAATGAGGGCAGAGTAGACATCAGCCCTAGTGGGATTCAGAGTTCATGGGCTATAATAACTGTTCCAGTATGCTAGAAGCTGATGCTGTTCCTTTGTCCTACAACTGGGGATCAACGTAGCATCCTCTTTTTAAAAAATAATATTTTATTAAGATTCCATTTTATAATATTTAATCACATCTGCATAATCCACTTTGCTTCTTTTGCTCATAAGAGCCCATCGACTTCCCTCCCTCCCACCTCTTGGTTTTCAAAGTTGATTTTTATCTCATAGCATTTGTACATTTTCCAATTTATGTTTCATTCATTCAAAATATCTCAACATTTAAACAGATATAAAAAGGTAAAAACAATTATCATTACAAGTCTTCTTACAACCCTGCTAGTGCTGTTGATTCTTTACAGTGGTCCTTCAGATATTGTATAAATTTAGTCCAGACTTTTTGGAATGCTTGATCACGTTGGTTTCGGATCTTCCCGGTCCACTTTGCCAATTCCGCAAAGTCCATCATATTCATCTGCCACTCTTCTTGTCTTGGTATTGTTGCAACAATGTGGCATCCTCACCCTTGACTATCACACTTGCAAGGGCTTCTCATGAGTAACCAACGGAAAGTGGCTGCAGCAGATGTTTCCTTCTCCTCCACAAAGACACAGATGGTGATGTGACAACCTTTCTGAGACGGTCTGTAGCAGTAGAGAGGAAATCTGTGGCCCTCCAGATGTTGAGGAAGGTTCAGTGGTCAGGGATGATGGGAACACATCTGGCACACCACAGAATCCCTTTTCACACATTTCCTTCCTGTGTAGTCACTGTATGTGTGGAGGGGGAGCAGGCTTGTGCCCATTTGCTCAGCACACACCCCTGCATGTTCAGCAGAAGGTGTGTGTAATAGTCCTCTTGGTGCGCGCACACCTGCATTGCAATAGGTATTTGGGATTCCCAATCCCATTGAGTAGTCTACACTCACACAGGCCCTATTCACAGCTTCTTTTGCAAGTGTCAGGGAAGGACCAGTGAGTACATTGGTGATGTAGCCAGCTGGTGTGATCCCCTTCCCGCTCCTTGAGATCAATGTGATGAGGGAGTGGGGTCTGAAAATTGATTCTTTCTACTTTAACTTCTCTCCCGAGCTAGACTGCTCTCAACATCACCATAACTGATCATGTATAAAATGTGCTGAGCATCATTCACAGATTTAAAAACAAGACTCACAATATAAAAGACATCATGACACCAAAGGAAAAGGGCAAACAAAGCAGAGTTTAGAGTACTGGATGTGAACATGGACTGGCGGGGGCAACCAGGGCTGAAATCTCCACTTGGCCTTGAACTTCACTGAGTAACCTTGGACCAGTTAATATCTCTCAGTCTACCTTACCTCAACGGATTGTTGTGAGAATAAAACAGGGCGGAACTTTGCATGCTACCTTAGATCTCATGAAAGAAAGGTGGGGTTTATACATAGGAAATAAGTAAGTACAGTCGTACCTTGGAAGCCGACCGGAATCCGTTCCGAAAGTCCGTTCGACTTCCAAAATGTTCGGAAACCAAAGCGTGGCTTCTGATTGGCTGCAGGACGCTTCTGCAGCCAATCAGAAACCGCGGAAGCCCCGCCGGACATTTGGCTTCCAAAAATAGTTTGCAAACCAGAACAGCCACTTCTGAGTTTGCGGTGTTCGGGAGCCAAAATGTTCGAGAACTAAGCTGTTCGAAAACCAAGGTACGGCTGAAAGGCAAAACATGCAAACTCATGCACCATTTTTTATAGTTATAGGGTTATTTTGAAGATCATTTTGAATGGGAGTGACACAGGGAGGAGAGTGGTCCAATGAAGCAGCGCTCTCAGACCTAGCAATGGTGTGGACCTGTTGTACCATCCCTACTGCTTTAGATGGAATGACCTGTAGTAAATGTGGGAGACGAGGCTTGATCTGCAGTTCCATGTACCTTCAGCACATTTGCTTTAAAGTACCCTGGGAAGGCTAGAAATATAAGGAGAAGGAAGGGTTGTTTAATTTTTTCCTTCTTGGGCTGCTCAAAATTACCTTGAGCTTCTTTTCCATCCTCAGGAGAAAATACCATCAATTCTTTGCAGATACATAAAAATGGATTGTAGCTCTTGGCTTCCCAAGGCTCTTTTTAGGGGGGCTGGGGGGAAGGGAAAGGTATTCACAGCTGTATACTGTATCTGGATTGGGTCTCTGCTTGCCTTGTTTGCAAACCGATTGCCATTTCTGCTTGCAGCTTATACTAAAATCTGTATAGGTCCAGCAGTAGTATTAAAAGCTATCCTTTGCTTCCAGCGCATCATGGAACAGCAAATTCATGTGAAGCAATTGGGGAGACTTGGAGAAAGTAGCAGGCTGTGTTTGTACAACGGCTTTCTGCCACTCCAAAAAAGCTCCTCACAACTGCCTTACAAAACAGGTAGTGCCTTAAGAAGTCTAAGTTTAATAAGGAGCACATCACAGCTGATCCGATATCCAAGCATCAAGGACAAAAAAATGACAGACTTACCTCACAAGGTCTCTTGCCTGGTTTTATTACAATGACAATCCAGAAAAAAAACTGAGACAAGCAATATAAAACATTTGGAACATACAAGCAGTACCCTTTTGATATAATACAGAACAGAATACAGTGATTGTTGCTAGCCTCATTGCTTGTATCAGTTCACTTGTATTCATATGTCCTCTCCTATTCATTAGAAGTATCAAGAAGTGTTTGCTGAATTTCCCCCCTAGAAACAGCTAGCACATCATTCAGTCAGAACAAAAACACTAAAATATAATAGGCTGTAGATGTACAGATCATAACATTAAATGAGAGCCACTGTGAACTGGCAATGTTATGAGCATATCTAGTATTCCTTGGGAAATATTGGACAATTGGTAAATTTAACAAAAGCCCGTTCAAATTATTTGCTGCCGACTTCACCTACAGCAAAATTTCAAAATGAATCAAGAACCTCAGAGACATTCCTCCCCCCCCAAGAAAACATTTGAATTTGTTTCTTTTTCTCATCCATTGAGAAAAAAGAAGACCACTTTGCAATTTTTTTCCTCCAAATATTCTTCACCAAGTTTTGTGTGAGTTATGATTCTTTTCCCCACAATGACTCAGAATGATGCTAGGTCTGGCACATTGTAGCAGGTGCAAAATGGTCTCACAGAGGCAGCCCAAAAACAAAAAAAAAAGGGGGGGAGCTTTGTTGTTGTTGCTGCTGCTGCTGCTAATGGCATGGCCCATCCCCAAGATGGGAGGGGTATAAATAATAAAATTATTATCATTATTATTGTTGTTGCATTTCTTCAGCCTCTGGGACAATTTGCTGAAATGGTTTCTCACTATTTGTCTGCCTTCATACAGAGTGTCATTTGTACAGAGCTCTACATGATATACATCTGGGCATCTTCCAATACATATACAGTGGTACCTCAGGTTACATACGCTTCAGGTTACATACTCCGCTAACCCAGAAATAGTGCTTCAGGTTAAGAACTTTGCTTCAGGTTGAGAATAGAAATCGTGCTCCGGTGGCACAGCAGCAGCAGGAGACCCCATTAGCTAAAGTGGTGCTTCAGGTTAAGAACAGTTTCAGGTTAAGTACGGACCTCCGGAACGAATTAAGTACTTAACCCAAGGTACCACTGTAGAAGCATAATAAAGCATTTTTTAAAAAACAAAAACTTCCCTATACAGGGCTGCCTTCAGATGGCTAGGGGGTTGGATAATTCCATACTCTCCAACATTTCTCTGGTGAAAATAGGGGCATTCTAAGAAAAAGACAAACATTCCAGGATCAAATCAGAAACTGGGCTGACTTCTGTAAATCCAGGACTGTCCCTGGAAAATAGGGACACTTGGAGGGTCTGCAAAAGGCGCACAGGAAGTTCTGTATATATGGGATAATTTTTAAAAGCAAGTGGTTCTCACTGACCTGGTGCAAAAAAATCTTGTCATCTGGAGGAGCCCTGTCTGCCTAGATAAAGCACTATAGTCCCACACACCTTTACCTCAGAGTAAGGCCCACTGAACTCAGTGTGGCTTTCTTCTGAGTAGACATTTACTAGATGCAAGTCAGCAGCACCAGATGACCCCACTCAGCTGGGTGCTGGGGTGGATTTCACCCCACGCCTTGCAGAGCCAGACCCTGCAACATCTGAAGGCCCCAATCTGCTAGGCGCTGGGGTCGATTGCACCCTGCGCCTTGCGGAGTCAGGCCCAGGCTGCCACCTGGCCCAGCACTGGAGGCAGCTACAAGCAGTGGTCAAAATAGGATCCTCAGCAATCACCCTCTCCCGCTGGAAGCAAACCAGGACTGCTCAAAAAAAATGCATGTGGGGAAAAGAAGCACTAGACCACCTCTTGGTGGGCTGCCCCTTACCTGCTTGTGATTGGCCAAGCAGATAGCCAGCCAATGAGGATTTTTTAAAAAGTTTATTTGGTCATCTGCATACTATCCCTTGCTTTTTCCTGTAGGACTACCGGTAATTACAGTCGTCAACAGTCATCAACAGGTTTACCATACCCATTGAGTCAATCACCCATCTCCTACTACCCTTCTGAGAAAAACCCGACCCCATCCTCTCACTATATATAAGGGTCTAGTGACTTCCGTTTCAGTGTATCTGAAGAAGTGTGCATGCACATGAAAGCTTATACCCAGAACAAACGTAGTTGGTCTCTAAGGTGCTACTGGACAATTTTTTAATTTATTTGGAAAAAGAAAACAGTGTAGTCCAATTTTGCAAAAACAAACAAAACAAAACAAACAAAACACTGAGTCATTGGGGTTGGAAACTTGGGAAATGGGCATTTTGTTATAATTTGGGTATGATTATTTTGAAAGATTGACATTTAGTCATTTTTCTGAAAATGTGGCAATTTTGCAACATTTTGAATGTTATCATTGGGACAATACAAAGCAGATTTCCCATGAGCATTTCCCCCCCTGGTAATAGACTCCAATGAAGGCTTTCCATCAGCTTTTTAGGGTGCACGCATAACTCTTATCATATGCAAGGAGTTCTCTGGTCAGTTGTCAAGGCCAGAATGGTGGGACCCTGTTAGATGGTCTGTAATGACCTTTTGTTGGAGACAAACAGGAAAACAACCCAAGGAGTACGATTCCAGTTTGGAATCCAGTTTGGAGAGTGTTGCACATAGATCTATCATTCCCCGTGCACATTGCCTGTATATGCACAAAAGTGCCTCTTGATTCCACAGATGGGGGCTCTGCTACCAGAGACTCGGTCATGCCATAGTATCTTATTTTATTTTTGGTTTAATATAAATACACCAACATTTGTAACATAACATTGGCTCCCAATTTTACTTTGGCAACCTTTGAAAGATTTGACAGTTGTTGTGACATTCACTTTGTATTTTCTTTCTAAAGACATTTTTGTTGCACAACCCTGTCTTTGGTTAATGCTAATAACATACTAAAGCATGACATTAAAAATGGGTCTTAATATTTTACACTCCAAGCTTTATTAAAACTCATGTCTTTGAGCAGACAAAGTTCATTGTTTAATTTTAAATTTTCTTATCCTTTTTCTGCCTTTAATAACGGCAAGAACTGGATACAGTCACAGTATAATCCGTTTGGTTTGAGCATCCAATTGTCTATTTAACATTCTACACATCTTTTGTCATATAAAATATGTGCAGAATATTAAATAGACAATTAGATGACCAAGCCAAATATTATATTATATTATATTATATTATATTATATTATATTATATTATATTATATTTATTATATTATATTATATTATATTATATTATATTATATTATATTATATTATATTATTTGTCACCTAAAATGTGTACATTTTAGTGATGGGGAGGTGCGTCCACCCCAACGTTGATTCAAAATCTGAGCCTGTTTTGAAGTTTTGCCCTCAAAGTGATCCATTACTGAGGTCAATGGGATTGGACTAAAGGGACCTTTGAGATCTCTTCCAACTCAACAATTCTATGATCTTCCCAACTCCAAGCCTTCTTGCTTTTCAGGGCTGCCAACTTGAATAAAATATGGGGGGCAGGTAAGCCCCACCCCACATAACTGATCACATGCATGCACACCATTTGAATGACAGTGTCCATCAACTTGGGGGTGTGTGGACCCACTCAAATATTTTATTGGGGGGCTAAAAACCCCACTGCCCCCAGGAGTTGGCTCCTATGCTGCTGTTTCCTTAAAACCTATTTGGAGTGGCGGGCACTGGTCCTCAGCAATGGTATCCAAGGTGTCAAGAAGCAGAGGGAATATAGTTCACAGGGACCCAATAGGGACATCAGGCACTACAAGTATGATCTTTCCCATGGGTGTTATTGTCACTAGCATTTAGGGCTGTCAGGAGTAATCAGAATTTACTACAGGCAATAGCTGGGATTTAGCGTCACACTATGCCAAATGTTCCATCTGTGCAAGCACTCCCCCTTCTCTACATGCTCTTCTGACCCCCACAGAGGGGCATGGGACCCATTGTCAGTTGAGCCACCTCCTTCACTAACACTGAGCTTCTAGAAACCCAAAGCCCAGCACTACAGCAGCTGGAGGGCAAGATTCCTTAGAGCTGGATGTGCTTAATGCCGGCCAAATTCTTTCACAGTTCAGTAAATTGGCACTTGAGAGTCTGTCTGAAGAGGGAGCTGGAGCCAAATGTTTTGCTGCTCATGAACTCTGCATCTGATTGACAGACCGGGCATATCTTTTGTCCAGGACTGCAGATCAACTAGGTGATAATAATACTACATACTGCAAACTGTAAAGGTTTTCGATGTCTGCGCTGGCACAATTCATTGTATTTACATTGACAGTCCAAACTAAGATATATGAGATACCATAGTGGCATCAGATCCTCCAAGTGTCCCTATTTTCCAGGGACAGTCCTAGATTTTCATAAGCCACCCGGGTTTCTTATTAGATCCTGGAATGTTCCACTTTTCCTTAGGATGTCCCTATTTTCATCAGATAAATGTTGGAGTTATGCAACACCGAGCCAAAAAGATCACCTTTAGAAGACATCTGAAGGCAGCCCTGTATAGGGAAGGTTTTTTTAATGCTTAATGTTGTATTTTGTTTTTATATATGTTAGAGGGTATGGTTTGATTTGCATGCTGCCTTTCCACAATTCAAACCATGCTCAAGGCAGCTTGCAACATGAAAAGAATACATGACTGTTGTTTGTTGTTTAGTCGTTTAATCGTGTCTGACTCTTCGTGACCCCATGGACCAGATCATGCCAGGCGCTCTTGTCTTCCACTGCCTCCTGCAGTTTGGTCAAACTCATGTTGGTAGCTTCGAGAACACTGTCCAACCATCTCATCCTCTGTCGTCCCCTTCTTCATGTGCCCTCCATCTTTCCCAACATCAGGGTCTTTTCCAGGGAGTCTTCTCTTCTCATGAGGTGGCCAAAGTATTGTAGCCTCAGCTTCACGATCGGTCCTTCCAGTGAGCACTCAGGGCTGATTTCCTTAAGAATGGATACGTTTGATCTTCTTGCAGTCCATGGGACTCTCAAGAGTCTCCTCCAGCATCATAATTCAAAAGCATCAATTCTTTGGTGATCAACAAAATCAGTCATAAGCAATAAATAGAACTTTAAAAAATGCATAGCCAAGCTGAATAATCTCCACATAAATCACAATAACATCTAAAATAAAGAAACAAAAGAACAAAAGCAACAACACCCCAATGGAACCCCACAAACACCCAAGCCTAAGAGTATGTTCAGCAGTCTCAACTTTCATAGCTTGGGTCAGTCAGGGCCCCTCCCTCCCAGGCCAGGTGGGAAAAGGCCTTCAATGCTGTGAACAGGTCTTCCAGGACTCACAGTGAAGCTAGTAATTGGGAGGAGGAAACTATGTATTCCACATTGAGCTCATTGGAACAAAGGTGGGATATAAATATAATAAAGGAGCAGAATATGTGAATTGTTGCACCTGGAAATTTGTGTCTGAGGCACATGAAAGTTCTGTGAATTGAATGGCTCATATATACATGAGGCACACCACTTGCAGTCATCAAGCGATTGCCAATATATTTTATGACCCTGTTCAAGGTACTCACACTAAAGTTTAAAGCCTTAAACAACTTAGGCCCCAAATATCTGAAAGACTGCTTCCTTCTCTACAGACCCACTTAGGTATTAAGATTGACAGAGGGGGCCTCTTGCTGGGTCCATCGCCCTCAGAAGTTCAGGGATTGGTGGCTTGGGAGAGGACATTCTTTGTGGCAGCCATTAAGTTTTGAAATTCCATCCTCACAGAGGTTCATCTAGCACCTTCATTATATAGTTTCCATCATATGCTGGAGATAAACCTCTTTACCGTGACCTTTCGCACACCCATAGCTATAGATGTAGATATATGGACCCACTCTATTCTTTTGACTGTAATTTGTTTTAGATTGATTTTAATATTGCATTTTTTAAGTGCCATAACCTGTCTTGGGACCTTGTGGTGAATGGAAGGTCAGAAATAGAAAAAAAGAATATTTTTGAACTAGCACTGTGTGTCAGACCATAAGTTTCCAATTTCGGCAGTAGAGTTACCTGTATGTGCAGGTATGATATCATCTTCTTTATCTCTCCAAACATAACATTTGAAGAGGATCTGCCCTTCCATCCTCAGCTTCCAGAAGTCTATCACATGCTCTTGACAGATATTTGACAGAATGCCATTGGGTTTTCTATCCTAAAACATTTGCAATTTCCATACTATGCTGCTCCTTTAAAATTAAAATACCTTTAAAGCGGCTGCGTTTGCTAAGACACAGAGCAGACTTTCTATTCTCATGTATTCCATCTCAGGTAATACACCAAAGGCGATCTCACTTAAGCAACCTTAGTGGTAAGTTATTGTGCAGTCTAATGATCCACTAGAGAGAGCTAGAGGGCAATCGCTTGCCAAGCAGATTATGGGAAAGAGAATCAGGCTGTATAATTAATTAAATCAAACTAGCTATGGACAGGGATCTCCGGCTATAAAAGTCCCATTCTTAAATTATAAAGCAGGAGTCTGAACATTCTCTTTTCTCCAAGCTTCCAGCAAATGCAGAGCAGATTTATTTCCAATTCACTTCTTTATCTGGACTCACTCTACCCCAACTGAAGTAATCAGCAATGAAGCAGTCGCTATACAAGCCATAATAATGAGTTCAACAGCCACTTACCCTTCTTGGAGGTGGGCGGCCGTTGCAGCTCATCATGGTCTCCCTCTCTGTCCCCTCTGCTAGGCTTAACTGCTTGCATCCCTCTGTGTCCAAATTATATTTGAGGCTATGTGTGAATATGCACCCTATTTATCTACACATTTTTCTCCAAGAGGAATGGGCCTAGCAAAGTTTAGAATACTATCTCTAGCATTTAACAATGGGGAGTGCTTATTTCTATGGCAACCAAATTTAGATACACTGCCACTGACATTTATATTGTTCATTGGGGGCCTGAGGACGATGTCTGTCATTGCTTACAAATACCAAGAATGTTCCAGGGACATTTAGAAAGATCATCACCCATTCCTCATAAGAATTCATAACATTAGTAAGGATGCCATGGCGTTTCAATAATTAATTTATCATGATAAATTACAGTGCCTAACTTCATCCTAACACTGCGGGGGACAGCCCATTAAGAAACTTTTAAAATATCTGAAATATTGATGAGTGTGTTCAGCCAAAACATTTCATTCATTCTGTAGGCCAATGGAATCAAGGCGGAATAATTCTCTATGTGGAACAGTAGAGCAGCAATTGAAAACAACAAAACCCTGCAATACGCATGCACATGTTTCTGACACCACCCCAATCCAAATGGATTATTTCATTTTTGTCAGGATGTAATTTGTGATTTTTTAAAAAAAACAACAATAACAGCATCATTGCCAGTGACAAAAAAAAAGTCCTTTCTAATGTGCTAATGTGCTAGGTCCGTATAGTAAAAGCTATGGTTTTCCCAGTAGTGATGTATGGAAGTGAGAGCTGGACCATAAAGAAGGCTGGTCGCCGAAGAATTGATGCTTTTTAATTATAGTGCTGGAGGAGACTCTTGAGAGTCCCATGGACTGCAAGAAGATCAAACCTAGCCATTCTGAAGGAAATCAGCCCTGAGTGCTCACTGGAAGGACAGATCATGAAGCTGAGGCTCCAATACTTGGGCCACCTCATGAGAAGAGAAGACTCCCTGGAAAAGACCCTGATGTTGGGAAAGATGGATGGCACAAGGAGAAGGGGATGACAGAGGATGAGATGGTTGGACAGTGTTCTCGAAGCTACCAGCATGAGTTTGACCAAACTGCGGGAGGCAGTGGAAGACAGAAGTGCCTGGCGTGCTCTGGTCCATGGGGTCACGAAGAGTCGGACACGACTAAACGACTAAACAACAACAATTTGTGATATATATATATTTTTAAAAAAACAACAATAACAGCATCATTGCCAGTGACAAAAAAGTCCTTTCTAATGTGTTAAATTTCCTTGTGTAAAAAAGTGTTTGATATTGGATAGGATTAATCTCCCCACAAGTATGCCCTGTTTGCAATCTGAATGATACAAAACTGAGGATGGAGGATTGAATGGGAATTGAATGCTCTTTTCTCTCTCTCATCCACAATGAAAGAAAGCCTAAGCATACATAACAACATTTCTGCACATTCATCCCCTGCTACCTTGTTACTGCAAGTTCCTCAATATCAGTTTCTTTTGTTTACAGTTCTGTCCATGCTGTTCTGACACAGTATGCCCTCCAATGTCTTCTACAAGCCCAAAGGAATGAGATGTGTAACATGGATGTCTCTGGTTGGCAAGCAGCATGATACCTCTAGGTTGGCCAGGTTGGCAACCAATATATATTTGAAGTCTGACCTTCTGTCCTGGCCTTTGTACACAGTGCAGAAGCTCGTGTACACTGCAGGCTCCAGCTTTTTCTAGGGGTGTGTACTAGTGTACAACTTCAATGTGTAGCTTTGGGAAGCAGCCTGAACTTTTTCTTCTTTTTATTTTTTGACTTTCCAATTCAGCTCATTATTCTGGACCAAATTAAAGGTGAAGGGACCCCTGACCATTAGGTCCAGTTGTGACCGAATCTCAGGTTGCGGCGCTCATCTCGCTTTATTGGCCGAGGGAGTCAGCGTACAGCTTCTGGGTCATGTGGCCAGCATGACTGAGCTGCTTCTGGCGAACCAGAGCAGCACACGGAAACGCCATTTACCTTCCCATCGGAGCAGTACCTATTTATCTACTTGCACTTTGACGTGCTTTCGAACTGCTAGATTGGCAGGAGCAGGGTCCGAGCAACAGGAGCTCACGCCGTCATGGGGATTCGAACCGCCAACCTTCTGATTGGCAAGTCCTAGGCTCTGTGGTTTAACCCACAGCACCACCCTGTTTAAAATGAAGATCTGTTTTCCCCTTCTTCGTTATCATGGGGCATCTAACAATGACAACATCCCCCCCCCCCACACAGAAATGGATGAAATTTTGTAGGTAAAGCAGCCCCACCAGAGTGGGTTAAGCCTACAAAATTGTAGGTGAATACATCCAGAAGTTTCCATGCAACACATCTTTAAAGTTCATTTGTTTTTTTTAAAAAAAGAGAGAAATGCTTCCCCCCCCCCCTTCTTTCCATTTTTTGGCCAGAATTTGATGCAATCTGCTGGCATGGCTACCATTTCTGAAGCTTGCTAAAATACAGAATGATAGCTCTAGTGGCTCCCCAGCAAGGGAAGATTTTACTCTTTTGGAGGGGGTACAATAGGATGGGTAGGGAGGTGGTGAATGGGAAATTTCCAACCCCTAGCAAGGGTCCTGTTACTTCGAGAAGCTGCCTCCCCATGGATTGTTGTGGAAACTGCTCCTTATTACAGAGTGTCAGGGAATGGACTGCAGAAGTGGCTTGGTGATCAGCCCATGCTTTTCCTCTGCTTCAATCAGAGGAAGAGGGGGAGTGGGGGGGGGGAGTCAGCTCCACTTCCCCTATGGACACCAGAGAGGAGGGAGACAGGATGGTTCTACAGCAGGAAGCTGTGGGGGAGGGAGGGGGAGTTGGAGAGCTGCCGACATAAAGTTCATTGGAGAGTATAGAAGCCCCTCCTTCCCCTCGCACTTGACGCTCACTCAGAATTCAAGAGAAAAAAGCCCAACGACAGGCTGCTGCTGGGGAAGGAAAGGGTGAGCATTGTCAAAATGGCGTTTAGATGGAGCTGTTTGCTGGGCTCCACGTTTGCTGAATACGAACTTTCTTGCTTTTTCTTTGATCCTTGAAGCTGCTGGGAGATGAGAAAATCCCTCAAGTCTGACACACACACACAGAGAGAGAGAGAGAGAGAGAGAGAGAGAGAGAGAGAGAGATTGACTTGAATATGAGACTGGGGTGGGGAAAATGTCAATGTCCAGCAGCAAAGACTCTGTTACCCCAACGGTCACAGGTGTGAGTTGGCTTCTATCACCCCCATGGATTATTTTGGGATACAACAGAAATTTCTCCATTGACTTGCATAAGGGAAGCATAGCTACCCATGGAAAACAAACAGTTTTAATACTTCTCATGATTGGAGTGCCAAGGGTAAATAATTCACTGCAATTAAAAGTTAGACCCATCCATCAAAACAAAAGATCACACCCAAGCCCCTCTTGAGCCCTGGGTATTTCTACAGTCAGCATGGTTTCATTGGGGGGGGGGGTATAGCAAGTGTGCCTTCTTTGAATAGCCCAGAGATACTTGGAAGATTAGAGATTTCCTGATCTACACACAAAATGAATGATTCAAAAATATTCATTCATTCATTTGAAAAAGGAACCACTTTAATTGATGTACAAGGTTGGATCTAGCCCACGTCTTCAGTTGGGATATTGCCAAGGTCGCTACTTTCCTTTCCTTGTGACACTGTTCAAATTTTCCCAGGTCTCGAGTGCTTTTTCATTCCTTCTTATCACCATTGCAAAGCACAATGACTGATCAGTGACAAAAAAAGGAAAAAAATAGAAAAAGGAGAGAAAACTATTCAGAAGTTCATCCACAAGACCACTCCGTTTCTGAATGGGAAAGAATTGGTGAGATCATCTTCTGAAAAGTGAGACCACAGTAATGTAGGGTGTGAGATGTACTCACTATTCAAAGAAATCTTCAATCTAAGCAAGATGTATTTCAGCAGGATGGAATGAGCTTCTGTGAGGAACTGGGCAGGTGCCATAGCTAGTTAATAGAAACTGTCATCAGGCTTAACTCTCTTAGCTTCCAATAGTACTGTCAAATATTTGTGTGCGTGAGTGCATGCACATATGTTTGTGTGTCTTTGTTCACCCAGAGAGCCAAATACTTCAAGTTATGGGATACGCTTCTCCGCTAATGTAATTCCACTGAGAATCATGCCAATGAAAAACCAAACTTTCCCGAAGTTACTCATGAAACCAATGGTATTAATTGTTTTGTGGTCCTCTGGCACATTTAGAACCAATTCACGCAAGCAGGTATATCAGCTGATTTCTTTTATCAATTGATGATATAGCTGTCATGACCTCAGAGTGTAGGAGCAATCACCACTTTACGAGACAGATGAGGTATCTGAATGAGTGTGCCACTAATTCCAAGGCGAGTGGGCAGAAGCCTCCTGAACCAGCCTCCAGAACACCAGGTCCATGGAGGAAGATCTAGGACCCTCACAGGTGCCTTCCCCTGGACCTGAGAAATAGAGTGCCGCTTGGTACAACAATGCAGGGAGGTCAACAGAAGGGAGGCCAGGCAGTGCAAAAGTGCCTGTCTGTGTAATTCTCCCAAAGGAGTTAGAGTCTAAGAGAGGTAGACTGGAAGCAGAAGCTCAAAAAGCTGCAGTCCACCTCTAGCTTTTGTTGAAGTCAGTTGAGCACTTAGAACTCTCCATGGTGCTGAAACAGCTAGCCTGCTTTTCTGCCTTGCTCTTTGAACTTCTTTCCTGGGCTTGAAACAGGATAGCATCATGTGATGGCAACTGAATGGGTGAACTAACTCAGTGAAAAATATTATATGAGATATAAAGTGAAAATCCAATAGTGATTAACCCACATACATGAACCAGTGATACCTCATACAGGTGGCATGAACCATCTGGTTGTTGGTGATGATAAAGTGATGAGATTTAAAAGAACTGAGAAGCAGAGATACAAACATACTCACAATTCCAATTTCTATCATTCCTGGCAATGTGTGAAAGGAGAACTAGGAATGTGCAGAAGTTCTGTAAAATGTTTTCTCTATTTTATTTTTTATAAAAAACCCAATCCTATGAAATTATTCAGAGTTTCCTTTTGCATATCTTCAAATTTGGCTTAAAATGAAACCCAGTAACAAGAGAAGTCTTAAGTTTTATAAACCTTGCTCAGTGAGTAAAAACTTTATTCACGAGCCCAGAACTTCCAGCTGGACCGCAAGTGTTGGTGAGTGGCAAATAACAACTACAACACATCCATGGACCAACTTGCATAACAATGTGGAAACATGTTTATTAAAGTAGCAATATGATAACCAACTTCAAATATGTGAAGATGTCTGACACATAGGTGATGGAACAAAGTTGCTTTCTGGTGCTCCAGAGGGTGGTGTCTGAACCAATGGGTTCATACTACAAGAGGACAGGTGTAGACTACACAATAGGAAGGATGACCTGACAGTGCTAGTTGTTCATCAGAGATACAGACCATCTCAAAAGATGGCAGGCTCTTATTTGGTAGAGGTTTCTAAGCAGAGGCTAGATATACACCTGTCAGGGAAGGTGCCTTTCCTGCATTGGCAGAGTGTTGGTCTAGATCAGGCATCCCCAAACTCTGCCCTCCAGAAGTTTTAGGACTACAATTCCCATCATCCCTGACCACTGGTCCTGTCAGCTAGGGATGATGGGAGTTGTAGTCCCAAAACATCTGGAGGGCTAAGTTTGGAGATGCCTGGTCTAGATGACCAACTCTACCTTCCAACTCTATGATTCTATTATTATTGTCATTGTCATTGTCATTGTCATTGTCATTGTCATTGTCATTGTTATTATTTTCTGTAATTCCCAGGTAGCATAAAGCTTCCATGAAATTCTCTTCCTCTAGCTAACCAGCCTCATAGAATTGTCCTAGGTGTCACAGAGTAATCTCCTCACATTGAAGACAGATACAGCTGTAAACTTTAAACTGGATAATTTTCCTTAAAATCATCAGGTATTTGTGGATACAACAGAAGGAAACACGAAGCTGAAAGAGAAACTAAAAACAGACAACTTAGGACAAGCCACTTAGCTTTCTATTCCTAGATACGGTGCTTTTTTTCTTGGGGGACACAGGAGGACGTATACCCCTGAATATTTTGTATTTCTAAATTTGGCCTCATTGAGGCGCAGTGTTTCAATATGAGTAGGAAAATGAGATTTAAGAAAAAAGCCCTGCCTAGATACATTAGCCATTTCCCTTTGATACAGTGGGTGTTAATTAAAGGCTGTTGCTAATTTCAACAGTAACGGTAAAATGGTATAGTTACATGCACAAGTATCAAAGCGCCTTGAAGGATGGAGAAGTTACAAACAAAAGTGAATGCTTAAAAATGTGGTAAACAGCAGAACAATGAATAGATGTTAAATGATTTTTTAAAGGACTCCTCCTTTGTAGATGATATAAGCCAACAAATAGTAGCAATGTCAATGAGGGAAAATGGCTTCTTCTTGCTGATGAAAAAGGCAGACCTAGTGATGCCTAGAAGATAAGTGGATAAAGGGCAATAAGAGGAGCAGCGTTTAAAATGCAAGTGTCTAGACCGAAAGATACCACGGCTGGTGATTGAAGACAGACCATAAAACATCAGCAGGAAGAATGCAGCATTAAAATGGCACAGCAAGGCAGGGGAATGCAGACACACGTTTTCATCATGGTTCAGAAAACATCACCCCGACCGCTCACTCCCTACTGCCATGTCATCAAGGCAGCAGATGGCAAAGTGCTCACTGCACAGGAAGGTATTAAGAAATGCTGGGGCAAAGAGGGAGAAAGGATGGGTTTTCATCATTTGGGGGAAATCCAAGAAGCAAAGCTAGCATTTCACATTCCTGGCAGAAGCAAAACAGTCTCACCTTTTTGAAGCACAGAGATCAAATCAACAATGGATGAGGGGGAAGAAAAGCATCTCATTTGATAGTGAGAGATGATGCTCGATCAAAGCTCATAAAAGGAACTGTCAACTGTGTGCACTTAGCATCTCTCTCTCTCTCTCTTTTGCAAAGTCATCTGGACATAAGGGAAGCAGGAATGGCCTGAGAGACCAGAGCAAACCCACCCAAATCTCAGGAAGGAAAAAAGCAAGTCCAGCAAAGGTCTCTTATTAGCCTCACCTACACTGGTGGAGGTGCCACTATTGCTGCATGTCACCCTAAATTATGCCTTGAGCAATGTGAATTCAGGTTGGGTTACATATGACTAAGGCAGCAGAACAGAAAGGTTATAGAAGTCAGAACTGTCTCTCTTTTTTAAAAGACAGAAGCACAGAAAGCTGCCTTGTATTGAGTCAGACCATTGGTCCACCTAGGTGACTATTGTCCACATTGCCTGGTAATGTTCTCCAGGGTTTCAGAGAGGAACTTTTTGGAGATACTGACCCCCTGTTTTGGAATTTGGGGGGGGGGGCTTGGTCCCCATGGCCCCCCCATACTTAGCTCTGTTGCTCCTCCCCTCCTTTCTGAGCAGACATGCATAGGAATGGCAATCCTAATTTGAAATAGCAATGGCAAAAATTGAAGCAGTGTGGATAGTTCAGTTAATCCAGAGCATTGTTTGCCTCTGGCTCCACCCATCACCAGCATGCAGCCCTGACTGATTACTCCCAAGGGAATTAGGTCCTTGGGCTGAAAAAAGATTGCCCACCCCTTGTATATAGCAAGTGGGAGGAGAGAAAGAATTGTGCCAACTGAAGCTTATGCGTTGTTAAAGCCATTCTGAAATAATCATGTAACTGTCTGACTCAACAAATATTGAAGAAGATAAGTCTTAACGCTGGCAAATTATGTTGTGTCATTGGTTCTGTTTCCATTCTGTGTCTGGTTCGTAGAGTGTAATTTGCTTGATTAGAGTGTAATATGCTTTTGATCTTCCTGCTTCAATGCGAAAGCAGAATATAAATACGATTTAAATACATAAAATGTGTCCTGAAGTGCATCATTATTTAGTGGAAGCATCTTCTACAAGAAATCACACAAAGTAATTACCAGCTCAGGAAAGCTCCCAATTTTATGACAAGTGTGAACAATTGTACAGCACTGGCCAAAGCTTGTTGACTGTGGACATCTGCATATGTTGGCCTGAAATAACTATCTAATTTTTTTTGTCTGTCCTACTAAAGTTCTCATCAACTCTCACCTAGAGCAAAATCCAAGGTGAATTTGGAGGGTTGTGCTTGGATCAGAACACCTGAAAGACATTAGAACACAAGATGAGCTCTGCTGGATCAGACCAATGCTCCATCTAATGCAGAATTGTGTTCTCACCGTGGTGAACCAGATGCCTATGGGAAGCCCACAAGCATGACTTGAGTGCAACAGTTTCTCCTGCTTCTTTGACACCAGGGTTCACATAGGCATCATGACCAGTAGCCATTGGTGTGCTCTAAAAATAATGTATTTTCAAAGCTGACCAAATTGCTGGTCCTCCCTTCGTATTGTGGTAGCTACTTTCATAGTTTAACTATGCATCATGTGAAGTACTTCCATTTGTCAGTCCTGAATTTCCTACCACTAGCACTTACTGTTATTCTCCTCTACCAGCTGGAGGAATGCAAGGTTGCTTATAACCAATAGTATTTTGAGGTGGCTTATATAAAATTTCTTAAACCAATCGCAGAAGGTTGCCATCAACAATTATATATCCAAAAATTGTTTAGATAGAGAGATAGATATTCTGGTTTTGGTTTACTCCAAATTTTGGAGCAAACTTACTCATCCTTCCTCCATCCCTCTTCAGACATAAGCACACACCAGACTACAGATCAGCAGTTGAAGCATTGTAATCAATTAACTGTTTCATTCATAGAACTGCACTTATGAAGTGGTCAGGCAAGGTCCATCTTTCATTTTTTTTCCCTTACTCTTTCTTTCTTTCTTTCTTTCTTTCTTTCTTTCTTTCTTTCTTGCTGCTTAGAGCAGATAGCTCCGGACAGCTCTAACGCAGCCACTGGCATTATCACTCAAGATGACCCTTCTGAAGACTTCTTCCGGTGTCTACAGAATATATTGAACTTTCTCACCTTACACCTCTTGTTTTGTTTCCTTTCTAGCAACCCTCCCATTCACCAACTCCTCGGACTTATTGGATCATCTCCAGCCCCTTCTGTTTCTGAGAGACTCTCTCTGTGTCTGTTCACACCTATTTCAGCTTCCAGAGCGCTTTGGCTGTGTTCTAGCTTGCTCTCAGCTACTGCCTTATCAGCTGGTCCATCAAGGTCAGGAAGAGCCAAAGTCTGCAGCTGCCAGCTCTCCCCTGTCTGACTAACATCAAAGCCTTCCTGTTCTTGGCTGCTTTCTGCAGTTGGCTGCAAACCTTGACTGGGAGCTGGCTCATTCCTGACACATGCAGCCCCCTCCTGGGGAATTGTGCAGACAAAAAGAATGGGTGTCCCCATGTACATATGGAAGATACCTATGCAGGGCCAGTGAAGGGTGTGGCCAGTCTCATTGAGAGGCCTAGAGAGCCTAAGGTTTCTCAATGCGCACAAGAATAGCCCTGCAGGAAAACGCCAGTGGCCCATCTAGTCTAGCATCCTGTTCACACAGTGAGCAACTACATGCCCATGGGAAGGCTGCAAGCAGGACCTGAGCACAACAGCAACCCCCCCCCCACCACCAGAGGCTCCCAACAACTGCTTCTGACAGTGGTCAGGGTTAGAAACCTGTACATCTTTTCGAAGAGGAGGATGCAAAATTAGCCATGATGTACCACCTGGAGTGAGGCCTCTCTACATTGTGTTACTAGCACATCGGAATTCACTGGGCATTTGTACTTTCTATCACCAATGAAACACTAACATGATAAAGAGCAAGCATGGGAGTCTGCAAACAAGATGATCTTTAAATATCTGCATGTAGGTTAGATGCTGTCTTGTTAACCAAGAGGATTAATCATACCCTAATCACTTTATTTCTGCTGGGGGTTAGATTTCAAGCTGACCCGAGCTAGATCTTGGCATTCATCTCTTTGGAAGCATGCGTACCTCAATGGCATTGATTTTATTAGAGCTATAAATCACATATGTGGTCAAGGAAAGAAAATTCTGCATCGCTAGCAGATTTCCCACCCTTTTTTAAGGAATAAAAAAAATGCTAGCAAGCTTTTTCTTTACTAATAAAAGAGCATCCAGCAGAGCATCAGTTGCTGCTAAGACCCAGGTCAATGGCACATTTAGACTGCATCCCTTTCAGAGTGGTAGTCAATGTCTCTTTACTATAACCGTGCCATATGTGCACATCTGGTAAATCCAAATTAACTCTCTTTTTTTTGTAACCAGATTACAGCTGGCTCTGCAGTTAGGAGGACTTAGGTGGTTATAATTTCCCTTCAAGTTGCTACCAAGGCCAGAGTTAGGCAATGGTGGCATGTCTTCCCTGCACACATGAACATGCCCTATTTAGGGGGTGGAGTATCTGATATACTCCACATGAGGCTGCAGTGACATGGGTCACTTTCTGTTTCCTTGGCTGGCACTTTCAACAGCCAGCTTCTTGGGGTTGTCACTCAATACCCCAAGATTCAAGTCTACTGCCTCTTCCAAGGCTTTTTCCTGGGTTGGCCTGCATTCTGGGTGGCCACTTTAGCCATGGCCAGACAAGAGGAAAGGCATCACCCCAACAATAAGACAAAACACACACACACACACACACACACACACACAATTTCCCTATCTTGATTTGTATCCTTGAATGAAGGAATGAATGAAACTTTATTTGCGTCAGCCATCGACCATAGCAACAAAAGAACACTGCGGTAAACACAGAACAAAATACAAAGTTGATTATATAAAATACAGTTTACAGTCCTGAATCAGCAGTCAAATTGTGAACCTTATTCTGATTGCCCCAGCTAGAAACCTGGCGACCTTTGCTGTCATCTGCTCCTCTTGATCTGCCAGGAGAAAAGACACAATATGCTTAGGTGCATATTGAAATAGAAATACAGCACATCTCACTATGTAGGGCACAGACAGGCACTCAAATTTAGACCATCTGCTTTGGATGCAGAAGATCCTAGACTCGATCCCTGGCTTAGCTGGTTAAAGAGTGGTGCCGATAACACCAAGGTTTGATCCCCTTTGGGGTGCATATTCCTGCATTGCAGGGTGTTGAACTAGATCATCCATGGGGTCCCTTATATTATTTTCTAGGAAGGACTGTGACAGTTCCCGGTCTGAATTCTGAGAAAGTTGATGCTAGTCTCTGCAGACAGGTTGACCCAATGGTCTGATTCAGTTTAAGACAGGCATAGGTAAACTCGGCCCTCCAGATGTTTTGGAACTACAACTCCCATCACCCCTAGCTAACAGGACCAGTGGTCAGGGATGATGGGAATTGTAGTCTCAAAAATCTCTGGAGGGCCAAGTTTGCCTTTGCCTGGTTTAAGAAGTGGGGGGTTACTGACATAGGGAAATCTGTGACCTGGTGTAGCTGCTCAGTCTTTTGCCCAGGTTCTATCTATGGTGAGATACATTTTATTTAAATTATAGTAATTATTTCTAAATTTGAATATGCAAAATGTATGCAAATTTTGTCCCCTTCTCCTCACCCCCTCAATCTTCCCTGGTGATGTCCTTCATCTTGTTTGGGTATATGTAAAAGGGGCCAACCAAACTGAAAGTGCAGAGAGTATCCTTAGAAGAGGCAAATGTGCAGAAACCAAGAGAAAGCGCTCAGTTATCCAGCATTCCTTTAGCGGAAGGAGCAATGTATGTGTTTGTTCACCTCCTCCGGTGAATTCATGTCCTGCCATCTTCCATTTGAGATCCTGCATATTTCAAGGCCTCAAATTAAAAACACAGAAGAATCTTTTGTTGTTTAAGGGTCTGTACTTTGCCAATAGCTTGAGCAATGAGACTCTATAAGGATATAAGACCATTCCTGCCCGATGCTATTTAATTTGGATTGGAGCAAGAACTTGCAAAGGTTGTTCAGCCGTTTTCTAGTAATAATTTCTTCCTCAGGAAAACCAATTTAGAAGGCTACTAGTATTGCTTCTGTCTCCTAAATTCTTCTGCCAAGAGAAATTGTCTGGAGTGGGTTTTTTCCTTCTCTCTCTCTCTCTCTCTGCATCTTGCCCTTAATAGATTGCAGGTTTTCTTTATGGGGGTGGTTTTTTAGTAGGTTTTCTGCTGCTTGGTAGCATTTTACAGGCTTATTAGCACAACTAATCTTTCATTCTTTAGCAACTATGAAAGCTTCATTTTAAAGAAGGTTATGTAACTTTCAAACACAGCTTCTGTTTTTTATTCTTATTCTTTTAACTGAGATTATGGCAAAAGTTACTGCCACAAATGAGGCATTCCCAACATTTGACAAGCTGCTTTAATTTGCAGTTTGTCTTTCTGAATGGGGCATACAACCTCAGGGAATATATTTGCATCCTAGACTGGAGAATAAGAAGGCACTTTAAAGACTATTTAGAGAATCTTCATTTCCTCAAGTGTCTCCACACTTTCTGGCCTCAAGAGGTTCTGTAGGTTTCCACTCCCATCTCCAAAAATACAATAACCAAGGGAACCTGTTTGCCATAGCTGAAAGCAAGAATGAGTGCCTATAATAGGTAAATAGCAATGCCTCTTTCAAAGCCAAGCCCACCTTTAACTCATTGAAAAACTATTGTATTGTTCTACCTTTAGCCCAAAACTGTCTCTCTCAAGGTGCCAACAGAGACATTCCCTGAAATGCAAAAAGCAGCTCTGAAGAACTGGTGTGTGGCCACAATCATACCATGTATTTGAAGCACTATGATATTACTTTAAACATTCATGTTAAAGTAAATTCTTCTCCAAAGAATTATGGGAGCCATAATTTGGTTAAAAGTACTGATAGTTGTTAGGAGACTCCCATTTCCCTCCCAGAGCTACAGTTCCCACAGTTCCCACTGAAGAGAGTTTGACTGTTAAACCACTCTGAATTGTAGCTCTGTGAGGGGAATGTAAGAGTGGGAAAGACCTATATCCTAGAGAGCCACTGCTGGTCATTGTAGATCAGAGGCTAATTGTAGGCCCTCCAGATGTTTTGGGGATGCAACTCCCATCAGCTTCAACCATCAAGTCAAAGAGACTGGGAGTTGTAGTCCAGCATCATCTGAGGGGAGGGGTATGTTGGGCACTAGAGGGATGCGGATGGTGCTATGGTCTAAACCACTGAGCCTCTTGGGCTTGCTGATCAGAAGGTGGGCAGTTTGAATCCCCATGACAGGGTGAGCTCCCATTGCTCTGTCCCAGCTCCTGCCACCCTAGCAGTTCAAAAGCACACCAGTGCAAGTAGATAAATAGGTACCATTGTGGCGGGAAGGTAAACGGCATTTCTGTGCGCTCTGGTTTCCATCACAGTGTCCTGTTGCACCAAAAGTGGTTTAGTCATGCTGGCCACATGACCCAGAACAAACTGTGGACAAACGCCAGCTCCCTCGGCCTGAAAGTGAAGTGAGCGCCGCAACCCCATAGTCACCTTTGACTGGACTTAACCGTCCAGGGGTCCTTTGCCTTCACCTTTTTTATCTTATGTTGCGCACTCCTGCTGTAGACAACACTGAGCACAGAGAACCAATTATGTGACTGTATAAGGCAGCTCCTGCTGCAATGGCATAAAAATGAGTTGTGATGGAAAAGGAGCACATTGCACAAAGAGAGGGACTACAGTAGTGCTCTCTGGGAACCTTTGTTCTGCTCTCTCTGAGCACACAGCATAGTATGGCAATATGCCAAAGTAGACAGGGCTCTCACACCTTTAATAGGTGCACAGGAGAGGTGGCTTCAGCAGATAAGGCATGTGTTGACAGATGCTGAAATCCCCACCCTATTAAAGGCGCAGGAGCCCCATCCTCCTTGGGCCTACGGGCACCTTAGCATAATGGTAGGATTGCACCTCAGGATTTATGTGGGATTAGCCTCCCTTTTGATGACTTCCTTTGGGTATTGCAGCCACTTTATTCTTCTCCGAAGAAAAGTACTATGTGCCAATAATAGAGATCCTGAATGTGCACTGAAGAGCATTTGAGCTATCCAATTAGAACAATTTAGGTCTCTCTCTGAGCCTAATTATCTGCAAAGCTTTGAATACCACCAGGTCACTGGCAGGCTAATGGGTAGAGGCGTGCACAAAAGATTACCCTTGCCAACAGCAATTGTATTTATTGAAGACATTTCCGCCAAGACCGTTTATTTAAGCTAAGGCTACAATCTGACCTCGGCCGCCCATGGAAAGGCAAAGCTTGTCCTATCATAACACAGAAATCATGGGGCTGAATCACATAGACCTGTTGCATTAGGAGCAAAAGGCTGCATCTTGGATTTGATCTTTGTTCCTAACTGTCTAAGCATAAAGCTTTGTCTATGGATGAGAGAAGGAGCTCTGAGTGAGGAATATACTATTTCATATCTTGCCACTGGAGGAAATGATGCATGATCCCAGTTTGGCAATGTACAGTGGTACCTCAGTTTAAGAACAGTCCTGTTAACGAACAATTCGGTTTATGAACTCCGCAAAACCGGAAGTAGTGTCCCGGTTTGCAAACTTTACCTTGGTCTAAGAATGGAATCTGAACGGTGGAAGGGCACTGGTGGCAGGAGGCCTCATTAGGGAAAACATGCCTCAGTTTAATAATGGTTTCGGTTTAAGAACGGACTTCCGGAACGGATTAAGTTCGTAAACCGCGGTACCACTGTAATGTGAATACAGTGGAGAGATGTACATGCAAGGAATTGTTGATTGGGATGGGGATGTATTTCTATCTTTCTAACATGGTTGAAGCATGGTGAGCATATACAAAACAGTTCTGGGAAGGTGTTTGCCATGGAGAATCCGTGGGGTTGGGAGATGGAAGGCTTAAGATTTCTCTCTCTGCGCTGGTGGAGGAAGAGGGGGCGGGAGGACTGCATTGCCCCTCGCACCATGATCCCTGTGGGGTGCCATTGTGGCTACTCCCCCTGCGCTGGGCACCACGCCCCCGCAGGCACCGTGCCATGCCCCCGGGACACGCACCAGACCCCTGCCTGCTCTCCACCCCCGGTGCCGGAGCATGAAGCTCCACCACTGTCTCCCTGATTCTCTCCTGCCAGCACCTCTATTACCGCCATTTGCCTCAAGAGGGAAAAACATCCCAGTGTTTTCTCATAACATCTAGTTCCACCTAGAGATGGATGGATCAGTATATTCCCTGTCTGTCAATTTTGTCTGAAATGAAAGGTCTGTTCCGTCCCTTTCCCCCATTAATCTGCAAAATGTGCATGAAATTTTTATTTAAATACATATTTAACCATAAAATGCCTACTTAAATATGTATTTTATCTCAATGAGCTTGTTTCTAAATATATTTAATCCTAAAACATGCATTTTTAATGCTTTTGGGGGACATGTTTTTGACAAAAATTCAGAGGATAACTATGATCTACATGTTAATCCAGGAGCTACAGATCAAGTCAGTTTGCATCTGAACTCTCAGAAACTGAAATTCTATCCTGAGCTCCATTCCTACCTCCTGCTCATTTCATTGCAGAAGCAAACTTCTTGACAGATTATGCTCTAAATAATATAAGTAATAATAGCAGTTGCTTCCCTTATACTCTTTAGGAAAATATACTAACTATAGATTATGTAGTGATGAATATTACTGGCAGAGTTTGGGCTGAGAGTCATCTGACAAGTCAGAAGGCAGTTTAGTATTCCGACCAAAGCAGCTGTGGAAAAAACATGGATCTACTAAAACATAGGGTGGTATTCAGCTATCACATCCCATCAGTTCAAGCATTTCTCCTCTATCCAGATGAATTCACCCTAGAAAACTGATGAATTTGCATGAGGTCAGTTTTGGGGTTTTTTAAAGCAAACTAAGGATGCATGTGGTGCTGTGGTCTAAACCACTGAACCTCTCGGGCTTGCTGATCAGAAGGTCGGCGGTTCGAATCCCAGCGACGGGATGAGCTCCCGTTGCTCGGTCCCAGCTCCTGCCAACCTAGCAGTTCGAAGCATGCCAAAAGTGCAAGTAGAAGCACGCCAAAAGTGCGAAGCACGCCAAAAGTGCAAGTAGGTACCACTCCGGCGGGAAGGTAAATGGCGTTTCCATGCACTGCTCTGGTTTCGGTGTTCCGTTACACCAGAAGCAGCTTAGTCATACTGGCTACATGACCCAGAAAAAGTGTCTGTGGACAAATGCCGGCTCCCTCGGCCTGTAAAGCTAGATGAGTGCCACAACCCCAGAGTCGTCTGCGACTGGACTTAACTGTCAGGGGTCCTTTACCTTTTTTAAAGCATACTAATGTGGAGAACTGAGCATAAGTTTGGAAAAATGAGAAATGGAGAAACTGGCAGATTTCTTCTTGCTTATCCCAAGGCACTCTTAGGTAAATGGCATTTCATCAACCACCCCCTGCTGCCAACTAGCTTGGGAAGCTGCCTGGTTTGATGCTTGGGGGCCTGGTATATGTGCCCCACTGAATGCTAGAGAATGGGGGTAGCATGCACATGTCAGATCCTGCAGATCCACCCTTCCCCTATACAGGGAGCTGGAATTCATATGCTCTCATAACTCACTTAATGGTGATGGGTTAGAGCCGGAGCTGTGCTAAAGGTGGCAAGCAGACTGGCGTTCCCTTGCTGTCTGCACAGCTTCTGTTTGCCCACACTGGATTAGCTTGGCTACTGCTTCAGATCCTCAAGTTATAGGAGGCTGTTTTGACATTCTTTCTCTCTCTCTCTCTCTCTCTCTCTCTCTCTCTTATAAAATAAAAATGTTCCTTTGACATCTCAGGGTCACACTATTTCCAATTCGAAATTCCTGCTCCAGGTGTTGTTCTTTTCCTTTGAGAGAGAGAGAGAGCAAGCAAAAGGTTTGGGACTTTGAGCGGGGAAATATTTCTTTTCCACCTTTATGCGTATCAATAAGTGCTTGCCTGGAAAGTGTGTAAATACGGTTAGCAGAACGTCATTGTCAAAATACCACAGCAAGTTCTCTGCTTGCAAGAAAAGAGAACATTTAGCATTTCATGCAGTACAGAAGCTCACATTTCAGCATCCCTCAGGGTATGTTTTTCAGTCCATTAAGCATTTCCAGTTTTGTTCTGGGCCACTGCTGTAACAAAGAGCCCTCTATTACATCATTTCCTTTCTTTTGTGGACTTAACTGTTTCTTTTCTTAGATGTTCTATCAAAAAAAAAAAAAAGGTCTCATTGGCACTAATGGAAGAGAAGAAAGACTCACTCTTTTAATGGGACTCATCAGAGCTCTATAACTAAGATCAAAGGTAATTTTCATTAATATATATATTAAAGCAATTTGGGGTACCCTCAAATATTTCTTTTTGTTTCTTTGCAGAAGGAGGGGGGTGCCGGCCCAAAATGGCACCCACCTAAGAGGTGCCAGAACTGCTCTCCAGTGCACTCTGGCTGAAAAAAAGCACTGGTTGAAATTTTGGATAACAATGAAGGCCATCTGTCATGGATACTTTAGCTGAAATTCCTGCATCCCTTGGGTCCCTTCAAACTCCAATATTCTGTTCTATTCTAGTGACAAAAATATGTTAAAGAAGGAAAAGGAGATTGCAGAGAGGCTGAATGAATTATTTGCATCTGTTTTCCCAGTAGAAGTTGTTAGGCAGATCCCTTTGCCTGAACTAACTTTCTCAGGTGAAAAGAGATTATAATTTCTCATCTTCTGTGTCAGCACCCTCAGAAAGGAGCTTTCAAATATAATACTAACTAATGTGATTTCCTAATTTTACATTAAATTGATACTGAAAATTATCAGGCCCAGATAACCGATTACAAGTGTAGGAGAATTAAATAAAAACCAATTGGCACATAAACAGCCGCACTAATATGTTATCACTTAACATTAAATATAATAAAAATAAACTTCAAAGGCACAGTCCACTGAGAATATAGAATGGTGCAATTTACTTACAAGATCAAGTAAACCATTTCATAAAAGCCAGCAGTATGATAGTTTAGGGAGGACATTCCACTTTTAGGATGTAATAAACTAATTTTAAAGGAAATGCTTAATCCACAAAGACTGAATGAAGTACATTGGTTCCTAGTGTCAATTTCCAAACATCTGTTTCAGACAATCTTAAATTTGACACTGATGATCATTATGATTAATAGAGTTTTCATGTTATTTTTATATCCTTTATAACAAAACTCCCACAACCTTTGTACTAAAGAAGCCTCAGGTAAGATCAACACTAACAAAATCTAGAGTTCAACATCTGGGTTTAGACCTGGCTTTGGAACTGAAATCACCTTGGTCTCCATTTCTTTATCAGGAGGGCGACATAAGGAGTGCAACTGTCCTGCTTCCTCGCAATCTCTCATCTGCTTTTGATGCACATTGACCATCACGGACCATCTCTGGTAGAGGTGCATCAGGGCCACTGTTCTATAATGATTCTGGTCCCGTTTCAAGAGACTGTTTGAGTAGGTTGAGTGAATATTTCTTGGAACTCCAGCTCTTGAGCTTTGGGGTTCGGCAGGATACTACATTGTTCTCAGTGCTATTTAACATCTACCGGTATTTAAAGCCATTTGGAGCAAGGTGCCATCAGTACGCTGATGATACCCAAATGTATTTCTGAACTGGAAGTGGTTGTGCAGGTCCTGAATCAGTGTCTTGATGCAAAGGTGGACCAGTTGAAGGCTAATAGACTGAGTCTGCATCCTGGCATGATGGAGGTCCTATGGATGAGTGGTCCTAGTATCTGGGAAGTTGATCAGCTGCCTGCCCCAAATGGGGTTGCGCTCTCCCTGAAGGAATAAGTGTGTAGTCGGGAGGTGCTCCTAGATCTAGCTCTGTTACTAGGAGAGCCTTTTCTCAGATTTGGCTGGTAAGAAAGCTATAGCCATTCCTGAATTGGGATACCTTGACCACAGTTGTCCATAAACAAGTTTGGATTATGGCAACACACTCTATGTGGCTTATGGGGGCAACTACTGTGGGATCTGTACTGGCTGCCAGTCTGTAACCGGGCTAAGTTTTTGATACTGAGATATAAGGCCCTGCGCAGCTCAGGACCAGGTTACTTGAGAGGCTACCTTTCACCATATATCTCCAGTAGATCACTACATTCTGTGAGAGTGTCTCTCCTTGAAGTTCTCACAATACAGTGGTACCTCGGGTTAAGAACTTAATTCATTCTGGAGGTCCGTTCTTAACCTGAAACTGTTCTTAACCTGAGGTACCCCTTTAGCTAATGGGGCCTCCTGCTGCCGCCGCACTGCCACCGCAAGATTTCTGTTCTCACCCTGAAGCAAAGTTCTTAACCCAAGGTACTATTTCTGGGTTGGCAGAGTCTGTAACCTGAAACATCTGTAACCCGAGGTACCACTGTGTCAGAAACCCATTCCACAGCAATGTGAAGCAGGACTTTTAGTGTAGTTGTCCTTGTTCTGTGGAGTAGCATCCCTGTTTATATATGACAAGTGCTTATTGCTTGTAATTTCTAGGTCCAGGTCAGGACATTCTTCTTTTACAAGCTTTTCCAGCTGGAAAAAAGAACAGATTTCTGTCTTGCATGTTTATTTGTATTGTTTTAAACATTATTATTATTACTATTATTATTATTAACCTTGAAATGTATATGAAAGGCGATTCATAATTGAATAAGAATAGAATTCAAAGAAACTCTAAGCATTTCCCTGAACACAGGAATGCTCAAATTGTGGGTGGTGGCAGGATCGTGAACACATGCCCTGTTCCCAAGACCCTTGGGTTCATTGACTTTGACTGTGAATGCCACAAACATATGCATCACACAAATACCGCAGCCAGGGAGCCATGATTGGCTGCAGCTCCCTCATGAATATACACTCACTGACAAATTCAGATTTGGCTTCATGTAGAGTATAAAATATTCTTCTCTGAATGGAACGCACTGAGGAAATGAGTCATCTTCATTTAGGGAAATCCCAATCTCTTAACTTAATGTCTGTAACTGGGTGGTAGCAAGGTTTATATGAGATGCAAATCATTCACCGAGCATATATTTCCAATGAAGAATGTTGTTAAAGTGATTGGTGCAATTATCATATGTTCAAGCTCCCTTTTAAGCAGGGGATGTGTTGTTGTTCATTAGCGTCCGTTCACAGTCATTGGGTGTGGAAAGAAGGCAGGAATAAGCCCTCAGACCCACCATTTCCCACTGTGAATTAATAGTGAGTTAACTACAGTAAGTGCTTGGTATGAACATTGGAGAAAATGGCTTTATTCAGAGATGAGTGAAGCAAATAAATAAATAAATAAATAACTGAGGGAGCAGCAAAGAAAAAAAAGGATGAAAATATTTCTGTAGAAAATTCCTACAGTTAGGGTTTCTTTTCCCCTGGGTGCATCATTCTACACCATCTGTTGTATGTACAAAAGAATGAGATTAATGCACATTATTTTCTTCCAGAGGGGATGTGTTTCACAAATTTTATGGTGATATTTTTGGATTTTCCACAAAACCTTTAGAGGTCAGGGTGACATTGCTTTTTGCATACAGAAAAGGGATGATAATAATAGCACTGAACAGATGTGATCAAATTTCTTGGCTGCTACATACTTCGAGTAGTCTACATTACAGTAAGCATCTATCTCCCCCCTCCTTTCTGTCTGTAACTTCTTGAAGAACTTACCTCCTGGTGTTTCTTGTCTGCTTTTATTTATTTACTAATCGTTACATTTATATCCCACTTTTCCTCAAAGGAGCTCAGGGACGGCATACACGGGTCTCTCCCTTTTCATTTTATCCTCACAAGATAGCTATGAAGTAGAACAGTCTGAGAAATTGTGACTGGCCCAAGGTCACCTAGTGAGCTCCATGGCTGATTGGGAATTTGAACCCTGGTATCCCAGGTTATAATCCAACCACTATGCCATACTGCAGAGCTTTCCAAACTGTGTGTCTTGACACATTAGTGTGTTGGTTGCAGTGCGTAGGTGTATGACGCAAACGCTCCCTGCGCTCCTCCTGGGTTTGGAAAGGGGTTAGTTTAACTGCCAGTTTGCTAGTAAAACCATGTCACGAAATGATGCACCTCTTAAAAAGTGTGTCACCAACGTGAAAAGTTTGGAAAGCTCAGCCATACAATATCTCTTTAAAAAAAAAAATATTAACAGGCCAATCACATCACATTAATTCCAAATAACCATAATTCCAAATTACACAGCCAAATTGTTAAAATTTTTGTTGGGGGTACCCATGCTTCAAGCTCCGAAAGGGATCCGATCATCTCTCTTGCTGCTGCTTTAATTACACAGTTCTGTCAAAATAATATTCACAGTTCTGTTCAATCTTCTCTTTGTTGTTTTCCTCATCTTCTTGTTGTTATCTCCTTTCTTTGTGATCTCTGATAATCTCCACAAGCGGGTTGAAGACAAACGTCGTTATTTCCTGTGTGGATTTTACACTCATCCAAGAGCCATAAAAGTAGACAGATGCCATTTCAACACCTCCGTACAAAACATTCCGACAGTCTGTCCTGATCTCCCCAGGCCTTCTGCTCCCTCATAAATTTTCTCAGGGGGCCCTGCTAAGCCGAACCCACACTCCAACATAGTAACTGCCATAGTCCTCCTCCCCCTGGATTTCTGCGGGCGGGCCTGCCATGATAAATCTCTTTTTATAAGTGTGTCACAAAGGACTTACTTTCGTTTCCCGATGCTCCCATAAGCCACGTCCTTGCATAGTAATTAATTTCCACACAGTTCTTATTCCTCCTGCTTGTGATCAGTAATTGCAACAATTCTTTTTTGGGGGGGATTATTGGGTACTCACATAAGACAAAAAAAGAAAAGTTTTTCTCCCCCCTCCTTTTCAGTCTCGCTCCGACATACCGATCCTTTGATGACAACAACAACAAAACTTTATTTGTGTAGCCAACAGGCCATAGCATCAAAGGACAAACACCGACAAAAATACATTACAAATATAGTTACCGTATAATCTTATGGCCTATTAAAACCCTAGGTAAAAGCTGGATTATCATTCATCAATGTCCCTCTGTCCCATGGGTGGCGGCCTTTTCTCTGGTAGGTTGTTCCAGGTCGGTTAAGTAAATAGACCAGCCAAATTGAAAGATTATAAATATAAAATATAACCTTGGGGGATGGTCAGGACAGGGAGAAAGATAATAGTAACCAGATGCAGATAAGTTAATAATCTCAGTACTTAAAACTTGGCAGAGATAATAAAATACTAATAATAAAACATAATGATAATAATGATAAGATCCTAGGCGAGGAATCCGGGTGACAACACTGATGTCATTCAGATGGCAGCTCTCAGTCTCATTGCTCTCTCGATAAATTTAGCAACCTTCTCTGTTGTCAAGCTGTTCTGGTCGGCTAGGAGTGAGGACAATTTGGCTTCACAAGAGCGGCCCGGGATGGCAGATAGGAGCGGCGTGATGGTCTCGTCCCTGAGATCTTTATATAGGGAACAAGACAGGAGAACATGTGACACAGTCTCTACATAGCCAGCTCCACAGGGCCAGAGCCGGTTCTCGAATGAAATTTTTTGATATCTACCTTCAAGAACAGCTGAGGGTAACATATTTAGTCTGGCCAATGTAAAGGCCCGCCTGGGTTTTGGAATAGTTAAGGTAAACAAATAAGGTGCCCGAAAATCAAAGTGGGAGGGGGGCAGATAAGCGTACCAAGCACTAAATTTCTTAATATAAGCCAGATTATTCTGCTGCTCAATATCCTTCATGCGCTGGTCAATAATGGTTTTTGCCTTGGGGAGACCCATTTTCAGGAGATGCTGTGCTTGGAAGCCACATGTAAGTAGTTTTGATGCACTAATTTAGACTACCGACTTCTATGAGCATCTCGTGCTACTAGAGGTAGTAGTCCGGATGGGTTTAAATTTAAGCGAAGCCAATAGTTGAATGTTCTTAACCAGGTTCAGGTTTCGACGGAGAGGAGGCCAGTCTCCAGCCGTAGGGCTGCATTTGGTGCGCATGGTAGGATGGCTAGAATCTGTCTTAAGAATTTAGACTGGACCATTTCAAGTGTGCGGCAATGATTTCCCGTCCAGATTTGGGCCCCGTAGAGTAATTGCGCCAAGGGTTTTGCTTGGAAGACCTCCAGAGCTGCTGGGATATGTCTGCCCCCCTTCGAAAAGTAAAAGTGAGACAGTATTTTGGCGCTTTGAGATGCTTTTTCCCTAGCATATTTATGATGGGCCTCCCAGGTCCCAGATGACTGGAAAACTACTCAGAGGTATTTGAAAATTTTGACCTGTTCTATTGGCTGATTGTCCATCTCCCATCTGTGATGTCTGTGTCTCCTAGCGAAGACCATGACTTTGGTTTTTTGGTGATTAACCACCAGTTGATCTCTCCTGCAGTAGGCTGAGAATTCTCTTAGTAGCCTTTTGAGGCCTACTTTAGTTCGTGATAAGAGAACCGCGTCGTCCACATAGAGGAGCACTGAAATTGATTTTTCGGCCAGCTTGGGGGAATGAAACTCCGGGGATGTTAGGTATTTGACCATGTCATTTATATATAAGTTGAATAAGGCCGGGGCTAAAATACAGCCCTGCTTGATTCTTTTGGTGGCTGGTACAGGGCCAATTAGTTGCCCATTTACTGAGGTTCTTACATATAACTTGGAGTCTTTATAAAAGCTTTTTATCAAGAATAGTAGTCTTTTGTCAATGTTGGTAGCATTGAGTTTAGCCCAAAGTTTGGCTCGTGAGATCAGGTCAAAGGCCGCCTTCAGGTCAATAAAAGCTGCGTATAGAATCCCACGTGTTTTGTTGACATATTTGTCAATGAGGTGTGCTAATACGAAGCAATGGTCTATTGTTGTTCTGCCCTGTCTGAAGCCGGCTTGCTCCTCTGCCAGAACTGCCTCAGTTTCCATCCAGTCAATTAGTTTGATGTGGAGGTGTTTGGCATACAATTTGCTGGGGATAGTAAGGAGGCTAATGGGTCTATAGCTCGCTGGATCTGCCATAGGACCCTTTTTGTAGATTGGGACGATTACTGCCTCTGTCCAGCAACCAGGGATTATGCCTGTTGAGTCGATGTATGTAAATATTGACGCCATTATAGGAGCCCACCAACTGATATTGTTCTTCATGAGCTCTGCTGGAATGTGGTCTATGCCCGGGGCTTTGTTGTTTTTCAGTTGGGCAATTAGTTTCCCCACCTCCTCTATGGAGACAGGAGGCCAATATGGTAAGTTCTCGGAGTAGGCACTTGGATCATTGTGCTGAGCTTTGTTGTCATAGAAGAAGGTTTGAAAATATTTCATCCACTCCTGGGGTTCTACAGCACATATGGGACCAATCTTCTTCTTGATTTATTCCTCTTCTTGATTTATTGTTAAGTCCAGCCCGTCGCTCCTCTTCCAAGAGATCCCTTTAGTTAGCAGTCCTTACTCCCGATCATCGCTTGAAGTATGTGTGTTTGCTTCTGTTCTGATTGTTTATTTTGAGCTCCCGCAACTAGCTGTGCAGATCAGAGACAGCGTCCAGGAGAGCCAACCCACACGAGGGCTTTTGTGCCTAGTGCCCTCACCCCCTTTCGAATACGGGGGTGAATTAAGGGCACAGCAGGCAAGGCAGCATTCCCCATTCCTTTGAGGTAACGAGGGAGGCTGCATACTCCCATAACAGCCTCTTAATTACCTCATGTGAGCTGGAGAGATGGTATTGTCGGCCATCTTCCGATGCGCCCCCTAGCGGCCCCATACAATATCTCATGTTTCTTGTATCGAAATGCACTGATCTTCTTTGTTTCCCTAATTGGCAAACAATGATGTGAATGAATGATGTGAATGAGAAGTGGAGAAAGGTCTGACATCACAACATGAGATACATTTCCTAGTCATTTGAGTCCCTATAGGGAGCTTATGCCAGATTTACGTATAAGCTAAACAAGCTATAGCTTAGGGGCCCACTCTCTTGCTCCCCCCCCAAAAAATATACTTCTTCTTAATTGTAGTTCACTATTAATATACAGTGGAACCTGTGACCATAATCCGTTCCAGAGGTCCATCCAGAGGTCAAAACAGGTCACTGGGAGAGGCGCCGTTGTGCGCAGGCACAGGCGGCGATCTCCACTTCTGCGCATATGCGAATGGTGATTGCTCCTTCTGTGCATGCACAACTGGTAGCAAACCCACTGGTTACTTCCAGCTTTGCCACGGACGTTGGGCAAAACTGAGGTGGACGTAAGAAGAGGTTTGTACCTCTTCTTAATTGTATTTCAGTTCAACAATTACTTTGATAAAATACATATTTTGTTATGTGCAAATGGCTTTAGATACCTATTAGGTCCATAAATTACCATATAGCATATATTCAACACAAAAAAACAGTGACAATTTGTTGTTGACAAAGGACAGCTGGACATATGAAGGGCTCCATTACCTTCAGTAGCTTAGGGCCTCATCAAACCTAAATCCGACCCTGGGTTTGACCTTCAATTTGTTGATAGGTCACAACTTCAGTTACCCCCAACTACTGGGCATTCTTGCTGGGGATATCTAGAGGTCTCCCATAGTCAGATTTCAGAGATGGAAACACATTTACCACAATATCTAGTTTAGGTTAGATCATGCTGCATAGCTACTTGGAAGAAGGAAAATGAATGAGCTATGTCCATCTGTTTTGTGGTGGTCTTACCATTGGCCTGGTGTTAATAGGTGCTTTGCAATTTTTATGAGTAAACACATATTGCCAAATTGTCAATAAACAGATTGAAAGAGCATACAGATAACTAGTAAAATCAATAGAATAACTGACAGAAAACAAACTACTGTACCTGTATAACGATGATTTTTTTATTTTTTTTAAAAAAAGATGACTTCTTAGGGCTGATTCACACATGCATAACATGTTGTCTGTGGTGTTAGATCTGTGATGACACACTCACAGCTGCAAGTTATCACTTGCATCAAGTAATGAACATGCCCATCAGATTTGGCTATCAGTATCACTATCTGTAATGCATGTATAACCTACCTGCATTCTCAGACAGTAATTTCAAAGCCTCATTTGGTTAGCTCTATTGAAATCCTTGGAGTAAAAACAAACAAAAGCAAAACAAAAACCTTCTACATTCATCTTGTCCATTAACTTTGTTTTCTCCTCTGTGTGAATGATTTTAATAGGATACATGAAAAGTGTAAGGGAAGAAATAATAAATTTATTTACTCAATATATTTGTACATGATGATTCCTAGTGCTGATCTGAAGCACAGTGAGAATCTATACACACACAAACACACACATCCCGTTGAGAATGTATTGATGTCATTATATGCGGCTCAGCATACCTTTAAAATAAATTGCAGAAATATGTGGTATGTAGCAATTCTCTTACATACACTGCTTGGGTTTCCTCTGGAAAGTTGGGAAATGTGCCTGAGGAACATGAAAGAAAATACTGGGCACAATCCATCTCCATTAAAGTCTTATGGGAGAATTACCATTGATTTTTAACAGGGGGTGGATTGAGCCATTCTCCTCATTGGCCGGTGGGTGTGGTTTCCCCCTCAATCCAGATTCCTGTCAGGATTTACTCCCTCGCAGACAATGAGTTTACATTATTGTAAACCATTAGAGCCTCGCAGCACATCTTGCAGCCACTTCCAAGGGAATATATCTAAGTGCCAAAATGCCAAGGAATCCTTGCCAGGAACACTTCTCTAAATGAGCTGGGGGCAGACTGAGTCTCGGAGCAGCTGGATAGTTCGGTACACATATTGGCATTTTGGATTACTTACTTTCTTCTTAGAAGTATGAGAGGGGAGGGAAATGTTATGCAGCACACTTCCCATAGCGGAGGCTCTTTGTCTATGGTAATTTATCATTTTTCTTTGTATACCTGGCCTGCATTCCAGCTTTCCCCTTCAATATTTCAGAAATAAAGATAAGGGTGGAAAACAGAGCCTTTGAGCTTTCTGTACAGGCACACTGGGTTCTAACAGGTACTGTGTTTCTACCAAACTTTACAAAATTTGGTTGCTGCTTAACGTTTCTTAGAAAATGGCAAGCTAGGAAGCCAATGGTAACTAGCTGGCATGGCTAAGATCTTAATTCCTGATACATCTGTAGTAACCGTCTTTATCATTCACTATCAGACTTCAATGGAGTACAGCAGCCATATGTCCAGTAGAGGGCTGTTCTTTTGATTTTGGATGAGCTGGTGGGGTTCTTTGTTGTCTTAGAGAGATGCCTCTTCTGGGCTTATCCCAGATCAAACACATTCCGCTTCACTAGAATTTTGATGTTCATTAAATAAATAACAGTGGAAGCAAATGTGGTGTGGTGAGCAGAACGCCAGGCTTGAATTGGGTATCTGAAATTCCTGCTTAGCTTTTTAGCTGAGGTCCAGAGCCGAGGGCCTTTTGGCTGTTCCCTCACTGTGGGAAGCCAAGTTACAGGGAACCAGGCAGAAGGCCTTCTCAGTAGTGGCACGCGCCCTGTGGAACGCCCTCCCACCAGATGTCAAAGAGAACAACTACCAGACTTTTAGAAGACATCTGAAGGCAGCCCTGTTTAGGGAAGCTTTTAATGTTTGATGCATTACTGCATTTTAATATTTTGTTGGAAGCTGCCCAGAGTGGCTGGGGAAGCCCAGCCAGATGGGCAGGGTATAAATAATAACAAATGATGATGATGATGATGATGATGATGATGATGCTAAGTGACTTTAGAACAAGCCCATTCTCAACATACATTGGGTTCCACCCATGGGAAGCGCCAAACGGGGGCACTACAAATCTCACCCTCACTTCCCTCCCCATTATCAGATTCTTGCCTTTAACATATACCGTTGCTTTTCTTTCAGACATATTAGTATGTGGGACACGACTCATCCACTTAGAAATATACTTTCCCCCTCTGTGCTAGCAAAATAACAACAACAACAACAACAACAACAAATCATCTTATTCTTGTGCTGCCACTTGCTCCACCAGTCCCAGGCAAAATGTCCTATGATCAAGGATTATGGGAGCTGCAGCCCCACAACATTTGGAGTGCCACAGATTCCTCATTCCTGAACTAACTAGGCTACAATTTATATCATGGCTTCCTGCAAAAAGCAACGTGGACGTGGTAAGAATGCTGAGAAATCTGTTAAAAGATTCTTCCCCAACAAGTTGCAACCAACTCAAGAAGGAGTGAAGATATGCCACCAGCCTAATCTGTGAGAATATAATATGCTACAACAGCAGCAAGAATACTTATTGCAAAGCATTGGAAGACACAAGATCTACCCACACTGGAGGAATGGCAGATGAAAATGATGGACTACATGGAATTGGCGGAAATGACTGGCAGAATCCGAGACCATGGAGAAGAGTCGGTGGAAGAAGATTGGAAGAAATTTAAAGACTACTTACAGAAATATTGTAAAATTAATGAATGTTAGAATGATGTTGGATTGAAGTTAAGTGGTTTCTAGCTGTAATGGTATAAAAGAATATGGAAAAATTGGTTTTCAATACGTAAAAACCTAATGCTATAATATATTAAGATTAAAGATCAGGATTAAAAAGGAGGGAAAGGAATTGCTGGACTAATAAATTGAACTGGAATACAAAAAAGGGAGGTATGAGGAGGTCTGGGAAACAAGTAAATGTAAGAGAAGTGATGAAAAGATGGAATTGTTTTTAATTGTTTTTTTTTTGTACTTTGTATTTTTCTTTTTTTCTATTGTTATTTTTCTTATCAATGTAATCTTTTTTTGAAATTTTAATAAATATCATTTTTAAAAAAATGAGAATATAATAGGGTATTTAGGGATATATAATATATACATTCATTTGAATTCAACTGCAGTTTGTGTTCAGGGCAATCCAGTAAATTCAAGAGCTTCAGGACCCTGCTTTGACATATAGCAGAAAGTTTCACCATTACTTTAACTAAGCAGCATTGTTGGGGGGGGTGTAATCTTACTGGTTATTTGTAATGGCGTAGAATGACTTGTGAAATGAACATAAAACAGCAAACATCTGGGGCTTTCGGAGAGCAGAACCAATATCTTAAATGGCTGAGTTTCAATAGCTTAGAAAAGAATTTTGGCTGCTAGTTTGAAACTGAATTTAGAGAGGGTTTTTTCCCCTTGAAAAGGGTTCCATGTGCCATTTGGCAGATGCTATGGCAAATGTATATATATATTATTGGCTATCAGAGTTAATATATTTGGTCTATAAAAAGGCACATAAAATGCCTCTGTTTTCAGATAGCACCCAAGGGCTGTAGTAATATTACATTTCCTCTGTTTTCCAAAGCATCTCCAGGTACTTTAAAACTAAAATAAAGACACATAGATACAATTCATACTTGAGAATTCCACTGCACAAAAGAGTTTAACAGGCATCTGTTGTCCGTGCTTCTAAAAACATGGTGGGCCAACGTAAGTCCTTTTGCATTTTTATTAATATTGTTTTTGCTTTGCATCAATAGCTGGTGTAACAGAGATGTTGCTGGGTTTGCAAGTGATGAAAGTGGGAACTAGTTTTGTTCATTTTATTGTTTGTCAATAGACAATGAGGGTAGCAATGGATTGATCTGACAGTTTCAGTTTCTCCCCATTTCTTCTTTTCTAATCTTTTGTTGAATGATTAGTTCCTACTTGAGTACTTATAAAAATTAAAGGAATTTTTTTCCCACACACACAGGAAGGGAATGGCTCTTGTGCTGTTTGATGCATAAGCAAATGTATGCAAATTTAATCTAACAATTAACCAAGATCAGGTGAAAGGAGTAGAAACTAAGAACCTCTGTATTTTTATGACATTTGAAAAAGTTTCAGAGAATAAGCTGATAGTCTCAGTTGGTGGCAGGTAGGGGAGAAGGACAAACCTGGAGATGTGCTTTGTTTATTTTTAGATCTGTTGTATGGCTTTGCTTTCCAGAGAATGCTATTTGCACTGGCAAGCACTAGTCAAACTTCGGAATCCCTGGAGTTTGCACTGACAAGACCTTTGGGGCTTCAGACATGAATGTAGATTTCACTGTGCTGTCTCCAAATAATGATTTCTAGCCCATGTCTCATCCGCAATAGTTATATAATGAAAAAAATGTCATAAGGACAGTATCCAGCCCCTTCCCAGGGTTAGAAGGAAGAGAGTGAAAGACAGTCAAATTGAGTGTGTTTATGAACACCCTGATAATATCAAGGCTTGGCCATTGGTCTCCAGGATCAAATATTGGGACTTCTTTAATGTTGTTCACACATAAATACCTCCTCCATATCTAGATAGATATCTAGATAGATAGTGCAGTGGTTTTCAACCAGTGTGCCTTGGCACCCTGGGATACCTTGAAAGGAAGGTCAGGGGTGCCATGGACAAGAATGGCCTCTATCCCTCTTTCTTTATTTCCCTCCTTCCTCTGATATCCTCTTGCACCTCTCCCTCCCAAAGGCTTGCACAGCTGTTTGTTACAGCAGATGCAAAAGATGCTGCAAAGAGAAGGAAGGACAGGACCTTTGTAGAAGTAGGTAATAAACAATGTTGTTCGTCAAATCCTGCCAAGTGTATCATTTTTGCCAGAAGCAGCCTGCAAAATGTTCCCTGATGTGCGTGGTGGTTATGCTTTTCAATCAGCTACCACCCATGAAAAAAAGCTATAGTAAGTTGCATGGAATATGATTAAAAAGGATTAATTGATAATTAGTCACTTTGCACTGTGGTTATCCAGTAAGCAGGCAATTGTAGATTGAAGGGATTGTGCCTGTATCCAAGACCTTGCTTACCAAGTAAGGTCTGTCTCCCTGTGAAGGATTCTGAAAGCTTCCCACTAAGAGGCAAAGAAACTGGAAGAAGTAGAAAGGATGAACTATTGACAAACTCCATCCATCCATCTCCTGCTCTCATTAGCTATTTTTCCATACAAGGTGGGAGGCAAAGGAACAGGGGAAATTAGCCCCTAAGAAGGGGAGATAAGCAGTAGGTGGACAAAGGCCAAATCCTTTGAAATTTGCACTTCTCTGAATTTTGCAAGGCAGTTGTCTAGCCAAATAATGTGTCAAAAATGCATTTACCTGGGAAGGGTATACATAAAATGCATATCTTAGTGGAAATCACATACAAAAAATGCATTATATATGGGGAAATTGCTTGCAAAAGTGTGCATATCGGGGAAAATTGCACGCAAACATGTTTATAATAAGAAAAATCTGCACGGAATTGCTGATAAATTTCCATGACAACTTTTTTAAAAAAGCAATTCACAAACTGATGTAAAAATTTAGAGGACTGAAAACTGGTAAAAAAAGGAACAGAAACTGAAATTGTCAAATGGACATAAAGGATATCAAGCTATGACTCCCCTCTGTTCTCTACCTTTCCCAATGTTGCCTCCGTCAGTTTTCCGCTGGAAGTCATCTGAAAGCCCTTGGTGTTTGAATTCTAGGTGAAATTCTCTCTCTGCCTCTCTTTTTAATAAGGTAGAAATATATATGATTGTGATAATGTTGCGTAGTCAGAGGTGGAGCCTGAGAAGATCTTTCTAGACAGGTGCAGGCAGTGAATGTACGCAACAGCTAAGCCCAAAGTCTGAGCTTCTCTATGCACAGCTTTTGCTATATCAGCAAATACAGGCAAAATACCATGCACTGCAGATACAGTACTTTTCTCCCTTTTTTGCCAAGTAGCCACAGGGGATTGAGACAATTTCTTGGAAGTCACTGTTTGACTGCGTAGATCTGCAGTGTCACTCTACAAAGAGAGTTCTTACCTGTACTGGTGCAGAAGAGGGACAGGTCAGAAATGAATTGTTGCACAGTTTTGAGAAACAAGGTGAAGGCAATAGGGAAAGTGTTATAGTCCTGGTACCTCCCATAAAAATCTGAGCAGCAATAGTCAGTCTTTCATAAAAGTGCTGCCCGTCTGCTGAGATCAATCCATACGTGTCAGTTCTAATGAAAAAATGGTGACAGATTACCTTTCCCGTTGAAATAAAAGCAGCTTTCCTCTGGAGTAGATTGGTTGAATTCAGAATCTTTTTGAAATGAGTTTCTTGGTTAACTTGCTCATCCACTCCCCAAGGGCTGCATGATACATTCCACATGGGTATGTTGGTTGCCATGTGTCCTCTTTTTTCAGGACATGTCCTCTTTTTCACGGGTATGTAGCGGTCCATAGTTAAAAGTAAGGTAAAGGTAAAGGGACCCCTGACCATTAGGTCCAGTCGTGACCAACTCTGCGGTTGCGGTGCTCATCTCGCTTTATTAGCCGAGGAAGCTGGCGTATAGCTTCCGGGTCATGTGGCCAGCATGACTAAGCCGCTTCTGGGGAACCAGAGCAGCGCACAGAAACGACATTTGCTTTCCCGCCGGAGCAGTACCTATTTATCTACTTGCACTTTGACGTGCTTTCAAACTGTTACGTTGGCTGGAGCTGGGAGTGAACAACGGGAGCTCACCCCGTTGCAGGGATTTGAACCGCCAACCTTCTGATCGGCAAACTCTAGGCTCTGTAGTTTAGAACACAGCGCCACCGCGTCCCTATAGTTAAAAGCAGAAGTTGGCAAATGTGTCCTCTTTTTTGCTCTTTAAAATGTGGAAACCCTAGTATGTTCCCAAGAGCTCACCTCCCAGATATTTTATCCACCTTTCAGGGCTTTCCCCCCCAGCTGGAACTTGGGGGAACTCAGTTCCAGCACCTCTCAGATGGGTGACATTGTCATTCTAAGAGAATGAGGGAGGAGTTCACTGTGAGTTCTGGCGCCTCTTTTCCCTAGAGAAATAACACTGGCAGCTTTCCTGACTACCATCATTTTATGGGTCTCTGCAACTCTGTCCACAGCAACCAATCATGGGGAGTACATTTTAAAAGGGCACTGAATGTCAGGCAACCCAAGGCCTGGTTAAAGAGGAACACTTTTGCCTGGCGCCTAAAGGGGTATAATGAAGGCGCCAGGCGAACCTTACTGGGGAGAGCATTCAACAAATGGGGAGCCACTGCAGAAAAGACCACCTATTACTTTAAAGGTGGAAAATCAACTTCTCTCTTTTTTCACCACTGCAGATTCACCTTTCGACTTCTGCCACAAAATGTCTGTACTATACATTTTACCAATGCCATTAACAATATCTCAGTAACTGTGCAAATCTAGATGCGGTACAGAACCTACCAGACATACTTTTATAATTAAATAAAAGCAATGTTTTTATTTATTATTAATTTTAAAGACATGATAAGGTCTCTTCCAGCACTACAAATCTATGAATACTATACTCCGATTTGTTACTGTTTCTTTAAGACTTACTTACTTCTTTTGCTGCAGCAAGATTGCATACCTGCCAACATTTCTCCCGTGAAAATAAGGACGTCCCATTCCATAATGATAATTTTACCATTTATACCTCTCACATCTTACTGGGTTGTCCCAGCCACCCTGGGCAGCTTCCAACATATATAAAAACATAATAAACATAAAACATAATAAAATATTATTATTTTTTTAATTTTTAAAAAAATTCTGTATACCGGATTGCCATCAGATGGCTTGGGGGTCAGATAACTCCATACCCTCCAACATTTTTCCAATGCAAATAGGGACATTCTAAGGAAAAGCAGGACATTCTGGGATCAGATCAGAAACCGGGATGGCTTCTCTAAATCAGGGATGTCCCTGGAAAATAGGGACACTTGGAGGGTTTGGGATTGCTGTATCTTTAAATAATAGTTACCGATTGGAAGAATGCCAAGATAGAAAACCAGTATCCCTCCAGATACTGTGGGACTCCATCTCCCATCAGTCCCAGCCAGCATAGCCAGCAGCCAGGAATGATGGGAGTTGTAGTCCAACAACAACTGGAAGGCCACTGGTTCCCTATCCCTGCATTAGGGGTTTTGCTTCTTGGGACAGGTGGCTACTGTCTATCCCAATAAATGATTTGAACTGTAAATGCAACCTGTGCCATAGGTACTCCTTGCATTTCCTCTCCAATATTTCACTGAAGGCGACTCCTTGCTCCCAAAGGATGAGTTTGCTCTGAGATCATTCTGGGTTTTTTTCATCTTTCTACAAGGGCACTTGAAGGCAATGCCTATTTTCTAGATGCATGTTGCCTTTTCATTCACAAGCAGATGGCAGTTGATCCATTTATCACCTTCCCTTCTTCACCTTGTCTCTGGCTAGCCTTTTTTTAAAAAATAAATAAATACTGAGTCTTGGTATAGTATTTCTAAACAGGAACGCTTTCAGGGGTCAGCAAACTTTTGCAGCAGGGGGCCAGTCCACCGTCCCTCAGACCTTGTGGGGGGCCGGACTATATTTTTTAAGGGGGGAATAACAAATTCCTATGTCCCACAAATAACCCAGAGATGAATTTTAAATAAAAGCACACATTCTACTCATGTAAAAACACCAGACAGGCCCCACAAATAACCCAGAGATGTATTTTAAATAAAAGGACACATTCTACTCAGGTAAAAACACGCTGATTCCCAGAACGTCCACGGACCGGATTTAGAAGGCAATTGGGCCAGATCCGGGTCCCGTGTCTTAGTTTGCCTACCCATGCTTTATAATCATCCATGAAAATTTGAATGAGACTGTCGAGAACTGCTGGCCTCTGCCCCTTGTGGAGGCCTGTGTTACTACAGCATCTCAAGTAGGACTCAGATCAATGCTGACTAGCTCTTTCATTCGAATTTCAGTGAATTAGAACTTGGCATACCCAATATATAACCAGTGAAATGACAGAAATAAAGGGCAAATAAGCAAGAGTTTTAAAAGGTAGGGCAGGGGTTGGGTTTGTCGTGATTCTGCTCCATATTGAACCCTCAGGGAGTTCCCCATTCCACCCCTCTTACTGTCCCTGCTCTGTGTCCTCCTTTGGTGTTTCTGAGTGTGTGGAATGTAGCCTTGAACTGTGATAATGCCTCTGTGATGTGCATGTATGTGACTGGAATGTTGCCTACTGTACAACAGTGAGGGATACATCCATTGCTCTACCCAATTACGCCTCTGGCCATAGCTGCCACTGTCATGTGGCCCCGAGAAGGGGCCCTCAGGCTGGAAAAGGTTCTCCACTCCTGTTCCATGGCTCCAAAATGAACAAACCTTTTAGGTGGCATAGACCGGATTCTCTCCCCTACCCGCTTTTCACATAACCAAGCAATATGTGGGCCACCTTCCCAAAACAATGGACCTGTTGCACACCAGAACTTGCTATGAAGTTTAGTTTTCTCTGAGCCAATGTGAGGTGCTTAATCAGCTCAGGTCTAACTTGGCAACCCTCCATCCATCCCTATGAAGACCTACCCCACATTTCAAGAACAATTAGCACTGCGTTAAGTAAAATTAAAATAGGTGAAAAAAGTATTGAAGTGAGAGTATCTTCCTGGCTTCTTCTAGCACCTTCTCTCCATTGCAAAATCAATTTCTTCCCAAATACTAAGGAAATGCTTGCCAAATTTAACAGTCTGTCTCTTGAGTATGCAAATCCAATTAAAATGCTCAGCCAATGGAGAGGGAGAGATAAAATAGGCCCCTGAGAGAATATAGCATATGTTCATGAAGTTTTGTCAAAGAATACTTCTCAAATTTTCCAAGTGGAAGTTCATTGCCTAAATCTAAGAATGCCAGGTGGAACTTTTGCAATGCCATTTAACTAATAACAATGCCAAGTATAGAGATTCTAATTGTTTCTTAGCTAGCTAAACAGCTGCAGTGCATAGCAGAAAAAAAGCTTATGCAGTGCTTTCCCCCCTTTTTTTCTTTTTAAAAAAGGTGTTGGTACTCACCATGAAGTAGCTGCCATACTTTTAACATTTGGGTGGGGGGAAAGGTGTCAGTAGTGGTATCCTTGAGTACCCCCCCAAATAAACTCCGTTTATAAGGTATTGTAACTTGGGTCTGTTTCATATGTTGTGGATGCAACCTTCTGGGTACGAGAGTGAAAGATCTGGGGTCAGATGGGGTCACTGTTCCTTCCTACTGAAGGCCTGGACATTAGTAGGGAAAGTGGGATTCTGCCATATAATGGAATGATGGTTTCCCCCTTGCCTTGGTAATCTTCTGGAGAGGAAAGGACTGAAATCTTCCACAGACCTTTGGTCCTGACTCTTGTCTCCAAAAGCTGCTACTGTTGTTATTTTTTGTTGTTGTTTAGTCGTTTAGTCGTGTCCGACTCTTCGTGACCCATGGACCAGAGCACGCCAGGCACTCCTGTCTTCCACTGCCTCCCGCAGTTTGGTCAAACTCATGTTGGTAGCTTCAAGAACACTGTCCAACCATCTCGTCCTCTGACGTCCCCTTCTCCTTGTGTCCTCCATCTTTCCCAACATCAGGGTCTTTTCCAGGGAGTCTTCTCTTCTCATGAGGTGGCCAAAGTATTGGAGCCTCAGCTTCATGATCTGTCCTTCCAGTGATCACTCGGGGCTGATTTCCTTAAGAATGGATAGTTTTGATCTTTTTGCAGTCCATGGGACTCTCAAGAGTCTCCTCCAGCACCATAATTCAAAAGCATCAATTCTTCGGCGATCAGCCTTCTTGATGGTCCAGCTCTCACTTCCATACATCACTACTGGGAAAACCATAGCTTTAACTATATGGACCTTTGTTGGCAAGGTGATGTCTCTACTTTTTGTATTTTAAATTATTCTTATTACATGTAAAATAGCAATAATGAATGTAAGAGGTTGAGAATGTGGCTGGGTGTTCCACAGGGCGGGTGCCACTACCAAGTAGGCCTTCTGCCTGGTTCCCTGTAGCTTCACATCTTACAGTGAGGGAACCACCAGAGGGCCAACAGAGCAGGACCTGTGTCTGGGCTGGAAGATGGAGGTGGAGACATTCCTTCAGGTATACATGGCCAAAGCCATTTAGGGCTTGAAAGGTCAGCACCAACACTTTGAATTCTGCCCGGAAATGAAAGCTTATGCATGCTTTCTCACCTCTGCCTCTAATTCCTGACTTGATTCTTATAGACTTTTTTTGCAGATAATTAGGCATTTTAAAAAATAAAGTATGAGCAGTTTGGATATAAGCAAGTGTTTGACTCGAGAGGTGCTTAAAGTTCAGCTGGTATGAAACCAACAGGTTCCATCTCATATTCATATATATATATATATATATATATACATATTCCTCTCGATTCCTAAGTGTGGCACAGGGTTTTCAGAAGCCTCAAGCAACTCTAATTATAGAACAAGTCTTTGCCTTATAGATACACATTCCACCACCTATTGAGCATAAAGGCCAACCTTTATGCAAGACTCTGATACATGCAAAAAAGATAGGAACACTCCACATATTGAATACAGATCAGAAAGCCAAATTATGCATCACATGTACACATACTCTATAGAGGTTTAATTACCAGGATAGGTTATCTGACTGCTAGTTCACTAGCCTCTGAGTTCGGAATAATAGGAGAAGGAGGAGGGAGTGGAACTGTGGCATCAGATGTGTCACACAGCTGTAGGTGGATGCCAAAGTCTTATCCCCTACCTTGCCAAAAGATGCTATCTTCTGCCCATGCTCATATTCTTTTCATCAGCTATTGGGGGACCAATTGCTCAACCCTCCTCCTTTCATCCTCTTTGTTATCTTGACCACAGGCTGTCTGGCATAGTGAGAGAGGCATTAGTCCTGTAATGTTGATGACTGGGTGCATGCTAATCTTGAGGTGTTCATCTGGACTGAGATCACACTCATAGGGGCCTGGCTGGATGCTGTTCCTTTTTTGTTCCAAGGAGATTAGACATCTCAGCCTTGAAGTGCATTTTGGGCCAGTTATCATTATGTAATGTTGAAACGTCAAGCTTTGTGACGGAGCTAATGTTGCCTCTTGCGTGTGGTAACAGAGTGTTCTTTTCTAAGCTAAACATTCATCCCTCACACAATTTATGATTGATTCTTATTGCATTGAGGGGAATAGAGAAACTAATGGCACACAATATTGCATAAAGATAAAGGCATCTTATAAAGAGATAGATATAGAGTTGTACTTCAGAGCTCAGCTGGAAGAATTCAAGGTTTTTTATGAAGAACATAAGTTACACAAGGAGACGGATACATTACATAGAATGAAGGTAAACAATAAAGGTAAAAAGGTAAAGGACCCCTGGACGGTTAAATCCAGTCAAAGTGACTATGAGGCTGTGGCACTCATCTCACTTCAGGCTGAGGGAGCAGGCTTTCGTCCACAGACAGCTTTCCAGGTCATGTGGCCAGCATGACTAAACCGCTTCTGGTGCAACGGAACACTGTGATGGAAACCAGAGTGCACAGAAATACCATTTACCTTCCCGCTGCAGTGGTACCTATTTATCTACTTGCACTGGTATGCTTTCGAACTGCTAAGTTGGCAGGAGCTGGAACACAGCAACGGGAGCTTACCCCACCATGGGGATTTGAACCACAGACCTTCTGATTGGCAAGCCCAAGAGGCTCAGTGGTTTAGACCACAGCACCACCCACGTCACAAGAACATACACACTAAAAACATGCCTAGCTTATTTAAGAGTTGATATCCCTGTGAATTGTAGCATGCACTAACTTGTACCACTTCAAGCTGTTAAAATGAGTAACTCTGCATGCCAGGGTTGGCTGTCGCAGAACTAGAAGTGCTTTCTAAGCCAACCCTTTTCCTCCATGCAGGAAATCCAGGGTTTGAACATTTCCAACAGATTACTATCCAGTCTCTGCTTGAAGATCATAGGAGCCAACTCCTAGGGGCCGTAGGAGCTTCGGCCCCCACAATAAAATATTTGAGGGGGCAGGGCCTCACAAAGTTGATGGGCATTCCCATTCAAATGGGGTGTGTGCACTGCATCATATGATCAATTATGTGGGGCGGGGCTTACCTGGGCCCCCACAATATTTTATTCAGGATGAAGACTGTCAGCAAATGAGCTTGTTTGTAGGGACCTGTCTTCTCTCTTCCTGCTAGAAACTATTCTGATCAATTCCCAGTTGTCCCGCAACTGCCAAAGCAAGGTTAAGGGCACTCTGACCTCCACCATTAGCCGGAGCAACAAAGGCTGTTGTGTTGAGGAGGGACCATAGCACTCTACATGGAGCTGCCTTTGAAGGTGACTCAGAAACTACAAGCAGGCCTTTTTTTCAGCAGGAACTCGCCGGAACTTAGTTCTGGCACCTCTCATGTGGATGCCATTGCCATTCTAAGAGAACAAGGGAGGCGTTCATGGTGAGTTCTGGCACTGCATTTTCTAGAAAAATAGCACTGACTACAACTAATCCAGAATGTGAAGCAGTTTATAAATTCTGAAAGATAAGCTAAGATGATAAGATAAGATAAGATAAGATAAGATAATAAAAGATATTATAAAATGATAAGATAAGATCCCAAGGGAAATGTCAGATGGAGGGGGGGGAAACAGCATTAGGGAGAAGAGGAGCTTTGTATGCCTGGCAGAAAAAGAATAGACAGACAAAGCAGATTTGAAGGGCTGGAGTGGGATTGAGTTTATTGGAACTAACAAGCCAGTTTGACTGCAGGCTTCTGATCATTTGCATTAGTAGCAAATCTTAAGGAATTAATGGCAGTAACATTCCCCCCAAGGATTATGATGAATAATAGTTTCATCCTTGCTCTGTTTTGGATGTCTGTTCACTTGGGTATCAACTTCACTCTGTACAGCATGATCAGTGAATTCTTCAAGGGGTTAATCAAGATAACAGTGTGCCAAACTGCAGGAACTGATTGCTTGGGCTCTGTGTTGGTTTTTTTTTTACTCCCTGAAACAATATAAGAGATTTCCCCAAAGGCTGAAGCTTTTGGCTTTGAAGTCCGGAAGAATGGCAACTGCTGCTGTGAAAATGATGAGAGGGACTGACTAAAGAGCTACTCTGGAAGTTCCAAGTTGTCATTAGGAAGCTTCATATCCAGCCTGGGTTGGAAGATTGTTCATTTTTCTAGAGAAGGGCAGGACTACTTAGGAGTCGGAGGACAAGAACTGACAATATATAGGCAGATGAAAAAAGGCTTAAAGGTGGTAGGGCACTGAAAACTACTGTGCTGATTTTGCAAAGTTGATGAGCTGGGTAAGCACTTTAGCAGAGACAGCTAGCACGTGCTTAGGACAGATTTTCTATCTCCAATACAGTCCTTGCCTTCCAGAGACGAGGATCCTTATAGTGCCAGATATGTTTTTTATTCTAATGACAGCATGGTTGCCAATGTAGTGTTTGACTGATGAACTGAATTTATAGCTGGTGTTTCTGATAGTGAAGATAAAAGGGTAAAGGTAAAGGACCCCTGACAGTTAAGTCCAGTTGCAGACGACTCTGGGGTTGCGGTGCTCATCTCGCTTTACAAGCCGAGGGAGCCAGCATTTGTCTGCAGATAGTTTTTCTGGGTCATGTGGCCAGCATGACTAAGCCACTCCTGGGGCAACAGAACATTGAAACCAGAGCAGCGCACAGAAATGCCATTTACCTTCCCGCTGGAGCGGTACCTATTTATCTACTAGCACTTTGGGCCGTGTTTTCGAACTGCTAGGTTGGCAGGAGCTGGGACTGAGCAACGGGAGCTTGCCCCGTCACGGGGATTTGAACAGCCAACTTTCTTATCAGAAGCCCAAGAGGCTCAGTGGTTTAAGCCACCCGCATCCCTAGTGAAGATAGTATATAGCTATTATAATTATTAGCTATTTTGACATGTGAATATGTAAGAGTAAAATGGTCTTTTTGTATGTGCTCCCTGTGTGGTGGCAGGTGCTTTATTTAGAGGGGGGGGGGCAAATCCATGAATGATAATATGTCATAAGACCTATAACCATATAATCCTTTCCAGAATCATGTGTCAAATACCGATGTTTTGTTTCCCCGATGACTATAGAATCTGAAAGTTCAGAGTTTTGAATACCTTTGTTTTTAAATTCGCTTTGAGTAAAATTGAATGAGACACATTTAATGAGTTCGCACACCATGTTGTTCACTTGATAACTGCTGCAATTTGATGGCCTGATTTCGTAAAACTGCTGTCATCAGTTATCATGTGATGAGTAATGTCTCCTATCATTTCCAGCAATTACCCAGTAATGGGAGCCAAGCTGGGAAGTGATTAACCTATCATGGGTTTGCTGTTTGGCCTGCTGTAGAGTAGGTATTACTTGATTTAGGCAAAGTTTTGCTTTTGCTTGATTTTCACTTTCTTGATTCAAGTTATAATGGTGAAGAAAGACGTTTTAAGTCTTGTAGAAGTGGTTTCAAAAGACATTGTATTTCCAGGAAAGTCCTCTTCAGGCATTCAAGGTGAAATTTTGTGGGATTAAAAAGAAGGTGGGCATCATTCTGGGTCTTCACCCAACTTCAGACAACCTGTCATTTGACAAAATATTAGGGGAACCTGGGGAAGCAGCCAGATGACATCCCCCAACTCCTGAAGTGAACCAGAAGACATTTGTGTCTAGGAAGTGACTTAGATAGGATTAGGCTTACCACTGTACTCTGCCTTAGAAGAACTCTCATGGTGAGTCCACAAGTTACCTATGGCAGAAATACCCTTTTTCATGTCAGAGGGGAAAGTCAGACCATCTCCCAGCCCCAGAGAGTATAGATACCATAAAGTTCAGGCTCAGGTGGCCATTTTGAAGAAGCATGCTATTCTAAACCCAAGAGAACAGAACAACTTGGGGGATAAGAGGTTTATTGGGAGAAAAGAACTCCTCAAGAGCAGAATTAAGTGCTTGCAGCTGGTGCTGGGTGGGGTCTGAAACAACAGACTATGTAAGCCAACATTTGAGGTCTATAGATGCTTTTAAGTTACCTGGTGCATGTGTTTGGGCCCATTTCTTAAGTGGCATTTGCCCTTGGATTGCACTTGATTCTGAACTGCTTGATTGTGTTTGGATCTAGATTCTGCTTTTCAGAGTCCCATCATTCCTGACCTATGCAGTTGTACTTTGGATCCCAGGTCTGCAGTTGACATTGTTGTATGGAAGTGCCCCAACCAATCCTCAAGAACCAAGACTTTATGTGAACACAAAATCCTCACACATCTCAGTTGCATTACATATTTTCCTATGCTGAGAGGGATGGTCTAAAGGTGGATTCTAAGTGTGCTTGGAATCCACCTGGCAGTCACAAACACCTGAGTAGAGATTCTAAATGCAGGGGATGTGTGTTTAAAATCAATAGTGTCCCATTTTATAACTGACTCATCTCTCTTCAGCACCTTTGTTGCATATTTAACTGGACCTCTCCATTTTAAAATCAGTGTTTTGAGCCAGTGTGGTGTAGTGGTTAAGAGCGGTAGTCTCGTAATCTGGGGAACCGGGTTCGCATCTCCGCTCCTCCACATGCAGCTGCTGGGTGACCTTGGGCCAGTCACACTTCTTTGAAGTCTCTCAGCCCCACTCACCTCACAGAGTGTTTGTTGTGGGGGAGGAAGGGAAAGGAGAATGTTAGCTGCTTTGAGACTCCTTATAAAGGGAGTGAAAGGCGGGATATCAAATCCAAACTCTTCTTCTTCTTCTTCTTCTTCTTCTTCTTCTTCTTCTGAGGCTGCCGCGTGTTAAGAATTTGTTGTATTTTATGTGGCCTTCATTTTATGGTTTTATGTCTTGCTTTATCTTGTTTCCATGATTATTTGTTGTAAGCTTCCCAGAAACTTTTGTTTCAAAAGTTCAAGATGACAATTCAGACATTTTATTTTTTTTTACAAAATCCAGTTGATTTCAAAGAGAGAGATCTCAGAGCATTCATTAATTCTTCCATTGAAATCATGAAGCTTGATGTGGGTTAGATCATCATCATCATCATTTTTAATTTGTATACCGTTTTTCTATCTTACAATACTCAAGCAGGTTTACAAGCTGAAGAAACAAAAAATGTACATCTTATAACAATCTAATGGAATAAAAAATGTGATAATAAGACATAACTTTAAAATAGCAACCGACATCAAAAAAGTAACATTCAACCATCATTAGAATAGTATTAAATAATAATAATAACATATAAAAGTTAAACAGAAATTCACGCAACAGTTACAATAAATAATTTCTAAACTATGATCAATAAAACAATGGCAAGCCACAGTACATAAAATAATACAAAAAAAATTGAGAAGCAGAGACTAGAGGGTGGAGCAAGGCAGGTGGAAGGAGGCCTTCCTGATGAAGTCTCTCCCCTCACAGTTCTTCCTCCAGGACCAGCTCCCTTATGAGAATCATTCCCCAAATTTGTTTTCTTTATGCATGTAACTGCATATGACAATTTTGAGATGTACACTAATTAGGATTAGGTTTAAATCCAGGAATGCATGAGCATCCCGTGGTTTATTCCAAAACCCACGTGTTGTCTAAGAGCATGCAAAGCTCAACGGCCCTTGCAAAATGACCATTGTTGCCTTCCATTTCCCTTGTTCCAAAAGCACAAGAGCTTGTCATTTGGGAGATGGGGAAAGAGGAATATTTTGTAGTGTCATTCTCTATCTACATAGTGCCTACAAAAATGCATATGTGCATACTAATGCATTCAGCAGTGAAAGTAACATACCAAGATGCATCATATTAGGGGAAATTGCTTTGCAACAATGCAGGTTCTGGGCAAAATTGCATGTAATTGCATATTAGGATAAAATAGAACTAAAATGCTTTTACATTTCATGGGAATATGTGTGGGTGTCAAAATGATGTGGGAATGTGGAAAACTAAGGCTGGAAAAGTGAGAAATGGAGAGAGCCTGGAACCGATAGATTCACTCATCCAACTAGGCCTACTAGACTTGGACTCCAAAACTAGAAAATTATACTGTTCACATCGTTTTTGCTCAGGAGAAGGTGAACGGCATCATTTAACCACCACGACCCCAACTAGGTCTGTTCCACCTAGTCCTATCCTTTGCAGGGAGAGGTGGCTTTCTGGGGCCCTGGGAGCATCTCTGACCAGGGCCGGATTTAGGTTTGATGAGGCCCTAAGCTACTGAAGGCAATGGGGCCCTTTATATGTCTTATATGTCTATATGTTGACCAAGCTATCCTTGGTCAACAACAAATTGTCACTGTTTTTTGAGTTGAATATATGCTATATGGTAATTTATGGACGTAATAGGTATCTAAAGTCATTTGTACATGCAGAATGTAGGCACCCTATATACAGAAATGAGCAAACCAGTGATATTTTAGGGAGCAGTCTAGCAGGCGGGGTCCAGTACTTACAACATAGAAGCCTACACAACACAAAACACTGTTGCTGAATGTAGATTTTATCTTATATTTTGGAAATGCACATCTAGTTGTTGTTTTTTCCTTTAAAAGTTTTTGGGGCCCCCAAGAGAGTGGGACCCTAAACTATAGCTTGTTTCGCTTATACGTAAATCCGGCACTGTCTGTGACTGCTGCATCTATCTCCCATTTGTGTAACAAGCATTTTACCAGGCCTTGAGGCAAGTGGAGGCTTACATGATGGGCTCTTCCTCCATACAAAATAAAAAGAAATACTTCCTCTGTTTGGTGTCCAACAACATCATCTTTTCAACATGCTCTTTTCCTAAATGCAGATTATTTTTGAATATGGAGGAGCATTTCATCATGAGAATCCCAACCTGCAGTCTGTAGTGATATAGCCCTACCTCTGTGAGAATTAGGCACAAGCCCAAAAGCACTGTGAGTTCTCTGCTACTATCCATCCAGATACTAACCTTTTTATTGTGCACCTTATCTTAAATCTAAAGGTTCTGTTGATTCAAAGACCTTGGAAATGGTTCTTTTTTGGATGAGTTGATTGATGCAGCTGGGACATTATTTCCAACAGGTCTCATCTTTGGATGAAAGTACAGAATATACCTTTGAGAAGAGGTGTGGGTAGTATGGCCTTTTCACCTTGCATATATCCACATCTGCCTTCAGAGTTGAATTCCTCCTTGGCATTCCGGCCCTTTTTGAAAGCTGTTCTTTGAAAGATGAAGGCCTGCCTCAGATCAAAGTGCCTCTATTGCCATATGCAGGATGATGAAAAGGTTTATTTATTATTGATTCTGGGGCAAATAGTTTTCCACTCAGGATAATCTGTTTCGAGGTGGTAGATGCAGATTGTTTGTTTGTTTGTTTGTTTGTTTGAAGTATATGATGTTGACTGAGTGGGAGGATTAACGATTTCTCTGACTTTGAAATCATAATTAAAAAGCTCTCCCATCGGCTTTTCTTTTCTGGAGGCTGCCAAGTTGTAAGTGACTCAGCTTCAGAGATTGTCAAGAGGTAAAACTAAGAAGCTTTCTGTCCATCTAGACCATGTCAAAATGGAAAGGACATTTTCATATTGTGTTCCCCCACCCCAGACCTTTACAAAGCTTCCCAGCCACTAGGGTTTTTGAATGAATCAGTCATAAAAATTTTTTAATTTTAGCATAGGTGTGCTTGAAGTAGTATTCCTAAAAGCTGGATAGCCTGATTTGCAAACTGTGCTATTTTGAGCTGTTATCCCTATATGCAAGTTTCCTGTATAGTGAGCCACTCTAAATATGGCTTTGGTGTGTTAGGTGCTACTTGTGAGATCGTTGCCTGGTTAAAGAGAATAAAATGCAGGGATTGTCAACACTGATAATGAATACATTTGGTATGGAAGTTCAGATCTGCAATTAGAATGTGGGAGAGTCACGGCTTACCATTCTGCCTCATGAAGAGCTCTTTAGAACTCCATTGCTACACATCCTTACCACTACAGAAGGTTGCCCAGAGAAAGATTAATTCCCCCTCTTTTGATCTTATTCCACAGAATATGCCACCCACTACCAAGTACAAGTCACTGTGCTTCTTATTCTTTGTAGGGCTGGGGAAATCTGTTAATTTACGTTTCTCTCCATTTCTTTCTTCTTCTTTTTTTGGAATCTTAAGTTCATGTCTTCACATTTCCACATCTGTTTGCAATGTGTAAAAAGTATTCGTATTTTAGTGTGAATTTCTCCAAATATACACATTCCTTTTTTAGGCAACTTTTTATATGCACAGTATTGCAACGCAATATTCTATAATATAATGCATTTTGGTACATTATCTTGACCAAAAACATGCATTTATGTGCACACTTTAGCCTAATTATATGCATTTTCATAGACATTACTTAGTAGGAGAATTGCATTGCAAAATTCAGAGAAGTTCACATTTTGAAGGACAGCTGAGTTTCACTTTGTGTATTGCATTGGAACGTGCAAATTTGGTAGGTTCACCTTTAAATGCAAACTGAATCAACTTTCTACTTCTTTGTCTTTAAATGCAAACAGTCCTGTGGAAAACCTGAATTGAATTTTTGCAAAATTAATTTGCCTGATAATGTGAATCACATTATATGTGAAAGTGTGCAATATTTTCAGTGATACTTTATCCCAGAGCACTTCTGTTGCCATCAGTTATCAAGGTGATAGGTTGTTTATCCTCTTTCATTAGTTAAAGGCTGGCAATGTTTAACAGAGTTGTAAACAGTATGTGTTGAAATGGGTCTTTTTCCAGGACACACCCTCTTTTTCATGGGTATGTAAAATGAGAGTCATCATAGCGATCCATAGTTAAAAGTAGAAGTTGGCAAATGTGTCCTCTTTTTTGCTCTTCAAAATATGACAACCCTAAATGCTTACTCTGAATTATAGGTAAATTCAGACACACCGAGGGTATAATGCAGCAATAAGCATCTAGATGCTTCTTATCTCTCTGTGTAATAAAGCTTCTTTTACTTGATTATAGCATATCATGTTACATATTAAGGTTGTTTTGATGTATATCTCAGGCATTTTAAACACACTCCTAAAAATATAGAAAAAAAGACCACATTTGCAAATATGCGTTTATAGGTATACATTTTACAAGGTGACATCATTGGCTTCAGGACTCTATCAAGGGTTGGACAATGTCACATATGGGTTTGTCTCTGTGTGAAATGGGCAACTTTGTATATCCCGATTTCAGTTGTCATTAATCTCAGCTGTGGTCCTTGGCTGCTGTGTCTATACTTCAAAAGCTGCCCCCCTTTTTAGAACACTTATCCACTGGTCATGATTAAACCAATTAATGAATTAAAGTACCTACGGGACAGCCTCTCCTGGTATGTCCCATGGAGGACCTTACGGTCTTCAAACAAAAACATCTTGGAGATCCTGGGCCACAGGGAGGTTAGGCGGGCCTCAAACAGAGCCAGGGCTTTTTCGGCCAAGGCCCTGATCTGGTGGAACGCTCTGTCACAAGAGACTAGGGCCCTGCGGGACTTAACATCTTTCCGCAGGGCCTTCAAGACAGAGCTGTTCCACCAGGCCTTTGGCCGAGGCACAGTCTAACCCCCTCCTTTGGTAATCCTCATAGAACTCTAGCCCAGTGGTTGCCATTAATTTGATTCTGAATTGATTTTAGAATGAATTGATTTTAGAATGCTGTGTTACTTTTATTGTTGTTAGCCGCTCTGAGCCCGGCTTCGGCTGGGGCGGGTGGGATTTAAATAAAAATTTATTATTATTATTATTAAAGTAAATTACATTTAATTAAACTAGCTTATTGCCCCAACTACAATATATAATGATGTTTAGAGAAAACTATTTAATAATTCTATTGCTTTTAGACGCCATCTTGAATATTTCCTTTTTCACTTCCTGTCACAGCATCAACATCAAAATTGGCTCTAGAAATAAACAAGTGTGACCTCAATTCCCAGATCCACTAATTAAATTTGTTTCCTCAATGATTAATCAACCAAAGCTCTAATCTTTAATGTGCATAAGGTGGAGCAGTCTCATTCAGAAAATTGTGCCACATATGTTCCAGCTGTTCCTATTTATCAAGGCCAGTCTCCTTTTTGCCTTTTGGAGTGATGTCAGTGATAACATTTTTTCCTCCAATCGGCATGCTAGGGTTTTTCCTCTAAAGCACGAGTGGGAAACATTTGACCCTCCAAACGTTGTTGAACTGCAATTCCCATCATTTATGGCCATTGGCCATGCTTGCTAGGGCTGATGGGAATTATAGTTCAGAAAAGGTTCCCGCTCCTGCTCTTAAAGAACTAAAACTGAAAAGTAGATTCATCATTCCTCTAGCACCCATGCATGTAAAGAAATGCACACAGAGAGACATGAATTTTCCAAACACCTTTTCCTCTTCCTTTGGCCATGCACTGAAGGAATGCAGGAGGGGGTGATGAGACCGCAAAGGTTATCTCCTCTCCCACTGCTGACATACCTGGTGGTCATGTCCTCAACCTGCATTCAAAAGAGGTCTACATCAGTTTGCGTGTAGAGCTCTTCTACGTGAATCCCAATCTAGGTCCCCTTCATGTGAAGGAGCTTTTAAGCTCTTTGTGATGTACATGCATACAACCCCTGCTCATACTGGTTAAACCAGTGTTCCCCAAACTTGGGTCTCCAGCTGCTTTTGGACTACGACTCCCATCATCCCTAGCTAGTAGGACCAGTGGGTCAGGGATGGTGGGAATTCATCAGTTCATTCAGTGCAGGTGGGGGTTCAACTGAAACCACCTTGCCTGTCTTGATAGTCAATGTTGCCACATGTGTTTTGTTTTTCATCAGTTCTAGAAGTAGCACCAGATCTTATGAGGTTATCAAACATTCCTAAGCTTCCTGGCACTGATCCTTGGTATAAGGCTGCAATCCTATACACGTTTCTGTAGGTCTCACAGAACTTAATGAGACTTAACTCTTGAAATACCTACATTGGCTCCCAGTACACTTCCGAGCACAATTCAAAGTGTTGGTGCTGACCTTTAAAGCCCTAAACGGCCTCGGTCCAGTAAACCTGAAGGAGCATCTCCACTCCCATCCGTCTGCCCGGACACTGAGGTCCAGTGCCGAGGGCCTTCTGGCGGTTCCCTTGCTGCGAGAAGCCAAGTTACAGGGAACCAGGCAGAGGGCCTTCTCGGTAGTGGCACCCGCCCTGTGGAACGCCCTCCCACCAGATGTGAAAGAGAAAAACAACTACCAGACTTTTAGAAGACATCTGAAGGCAGCCCTGTTTAGGGAAGCTTCTAATGTTTAATAGACTATTGTATTTTAATATTTTGTTGGAAGCCGCCCAGAGTGGCTGGGGAAACCCAGCCAGATGGGTGGAGTATAAATAATAAATTTATTATTATTATTATTATTATTATTATTATTATTATTATTAACATGCAAAGGATTGCGCTGTTGGGATTTTAACTGGGGGAAAACCTATAGAGAACGTGGTGTAGCTTACTTCAGAGTAAATATGCCTGAGACCAGCCTGCAAATGTGGCAAATGCACACGTGTCACTGTTTTTGGCTGTCGGTCTTTGTGTTATGTTCAAATCTAATGAATACAAATTCTTAAGAGCCCACACACTTCCTACTCCAAAGCCCATCAAAGCTAACTCTTTTCTTTGTTGAAATGAATGCAAACCATACCCAAAACTTAGAAAGAAAAATGTCCTATTTACAAGAATTTAGAATGGGAATGAAAATAAGTCTGTCATCATCTGTGTCATCCATCAAAATTTGTGCCCTTGGCAATTTTGTTCAGTCATATGTCAGAGCGAAGTGAACCAGAAGCCAAGTGAATTGAACAGAAGAAAAAAAAAACAGAGGGAAAAGATAGGAGATGGAGGGTTCTTTCCAGGCCAGAATAAACTATCATCTCTGTTATTCTGGGTGGCTACTGTGTGTGGAGTTTCTCCCCTTGACTCATTCAACACATATTGATGATTTCCTGTTATTCAAATAACCTGAGGGCAGGGGGTGGGGTGGGAATCAAACGTGACACACATCACTAGAACCAAAAATAGTTGAGGACCAGTTCACACATGTATGAGCATCACTTGACTGATCTGACTTCATTCTGCTTATTTAGCACTAAATGCCTTGCAGCTGAATGTATGAACTGTCTCTTTGGGAAAGCGTAATCTTTGAGATGATGCCTGGTGATATGAACGTTATGTTTCTGGTGGCTTAATCTGTGATGGAACACAGACGGATCAGAGGCCCGGAAGGAGCTCCCTCCCAATGACCAGTGGCAGTTACCAAGATGTCCCTGGCTGTTCCTCTGTAAGGTTGTTGACCTGCTTTTTCCAGGTAGACTCCTTCATTCTTGCATGCAGCTATGCAACAGGTGAAGATGTTTGCATCAGGGAATTGGTTATGTAAGGGACACTGTGTTTTCTACCATGCAGTCCAAGGCGCAGGACCCCTGCCAGGGTGATTGACTGTCAACCCAACACGTGTCTTTCCCTTGCAGGGTCTTTCAGGTTAGGCATCACTCTTCGATAACAGGGTGTGGTAGATAGGATTCCCTTTTCCACACCAAGTATGATCTGGCTTCAATGCTCGATGCTTCCTTGGAATAAAAGTATTTCCCTCCCAGAGTGGGTCTTCCACCCTTTTCTCACGAGGGATGGCTGTATGTTCCCTGCAGCCATCCTGCCCAGCAAGCTATATCAGTGTCTTCTTATCCTTTCTGAGTGCTCACTGGAAGGACAGATCGTGAAGCTGAGGCTCCAATACTTTGGCCACCTCATGAGAAGAGAAGACTCCCTGGAAAAGACCGTAATGTTGGGAAAGATGGAGGGCACAAGGAGAAGGGGACGACAGAGGACGAGATGGTTGGACAGTGTTCTCGAAGCTACCAGCATGAGTTTGACCAAACTGCGGGAGGCAGTGGAAGACAGGAGTGCCTGATGTGCTCTGGTCCATGGGGTCACGAAGAGTCGGACACAACTAAACAACAACAACAACAAATCCTTTCTGAGGACCATAATGGGATTGGACACCCTTACCTGGAGGGGTACCTGGAAACTGGCAGTAGTAGGCTCACTGATGCCTCAGCCACTGGAGATGATTGCTTTGGGGGTTAGAGTTAGGATAGATTTTTATACTGTAATTTTAGGTTGTGAATCGTCCTAAGATCTATGGATGAAAGGTGGTATACAAATAAAATAAAATAAAATAAAATAAAATAAAATAAAATAAAATAAAATAAAATAAAATAAAATAAAATAAAATAAAATAAAATAAAATAAAATAAAATAAAATAAAATAAAATAAAATAAAATAAAATATTCTCTGACTTTCTAGGTCAGGGGTTGTATACAACTAAGTTTTACTCAGAGAAGTTTCTTTGGAATTAATGGACTTAAGTTAGTCATGCCCATTAATTTTAGTGGGACTAGCCTGAGTATGAGGGACGCGGGTGGCGCTGTGGTCTAAAACACAGAGCGTAGGGCTTGCTGATTGGAAGGTCAGCAGTTCAAATGCCCACGATGGAGTGAGCTCCCATTGCTCCGTCCCAGCTCCTGCCCACCTAGCAGTTCAAAAGCACATCAAAGTACAAGTACAGTTGTACCTCGGGTTACATACACTTCAGGTTACATACGCTTCAGGTTACAGACTCCGCTAACCGAGAAATAGTCCTTCAGGTTAAGAACTTTGCTTCAGGATGAGAACAGAAATCGTGTTCCGGCGGCGCGGCAGCAGTGGGAGGCCCCATTAGCTAAAGTGGAGCTTCAGGTTAAGAACAGTTTCAGGTTAGGTACGGACCTCCGGAACATATTAAGTACTTAACCCGAGGTACCACTGTAGATAAATAGGTACTGCTCCGGCGGGAAGGTAAACGGTGTTTCTGTGCACTGCTCTGGTTCACCAGAAGCGGCTTAGTCATGCTGGCCACATGACCCAGAAGCTGTACACCAGCTCCCTTGGCCAATAAAGCAAGATGAGTGCCACAACGCCAGAGTCGTCTGCAACTGGACCTAATGGTCAAGGGTCCCTTTACCTTTTAGCCTGAGTATGGCTACCACTGGAAACAACCCCAGGCTTAAGAATTTAAGAAGAGCCTGCTGGATGAGGCCAACGGCCCATTTAGTCCAGCATTCTGTTCTCATAGTGGCCAACCAGATGCTTAACCTGCCTTAGGCTTCCCTAACTTGATGCTCTCCAGATGTCTTTTGACCACTACTCCCATCATCCCTGACCATGAATGGCTGGCATTTGTCCATATGGGGAAATAGGCCTGTTGCATAATCTGAAAGAATAGGGCATAGTCCTAGTCACCTTTCTGAAATTTTCCATAAGGGAAACTACGCTGAACTCCATACACGCCTTCAGATATGGTTGGACTGAAGTTCGCTGGCCAGTTGCCATACAGGCTGAAGCTGACTGGTGTTAGAATCATATAATTGTAGCACTGGAAGGTACTTCAAGGATCATCTAGTCTAAGCCCCTGTGATGCAGGAATCTCAGCTAACGCATCCATGACAGATGGTTATCCATCTGTCCAATGACATTTGGAGTCCAACAGCATCTGGAAAGTACCAAATTCTGGGTCATCAGGACTAGGCTGAATGAAGATTATATTTACCTGGAAATAAATCCTACTAAACCCAATATTATTTACTTCTGAGTAAATATCCATAGCCCGTGTGTCTTTGATGTCCAGAAATCTTTCAGTAACTCACATAGTTAAAAGAAAATAGCACAGCCTTTGGGGAAAACATTTGTGTTTAATGATAGATATAATATTTTACCAAATGTTTTGTTCAACTTTCTCACAGCCGGGCAGCCCATAACTTTTTATTTCGGTATACCCATAGGTATTGTTGAGTGCTGATCTGCACCATTAAACAGCTGTTGCATTGCAGCAGTTGGGTTGAATGCCTCCTGTATACTATATGAGGTTGCTAAATTGGGATGAAAGGTGCTATGTAAGATGCTTGCTGGAACAAATAAAAGGGAGCAGGTGGCAATTCTTTTCTGCACTTCTTGTCTATATTTAAAGATGTACATTCATTTGGACATTTTTTTCCTCCATATTTTTCTGTTTGAAAAAGGAAAATAGGCTTTGCTTGCACACACAGTGTGATGGCCTGGGATTTGGACTCAGAGGCTGAACCTGAGGAAGCCCAGCCTGCACAGGAGTCCCCGCCTCCAGAACCAGCTGAGCCGGGGCTGGGGCCTGAGCCTGAAGGGTCCTCACCTGTGCTGGATCCTCAGGTGCAGGCACCAGCTGAGTCTACTCTGGCCCCTGAAGTGATGGAGGACCCATTGCCTGCAGGTGCTCCATTCTCAGCCCTGTCAGGGGAAGAGGAAGTTGCCTCTGAGTCTGGTAACCCTCTGGCCTCTCCTGAGCTGCAGAGGCTCAGGGCAGAGAGGCGGAGGGAACTAAGTTCCTGCAGGAGGAGTGCTCACCTCCAGGCCAGGCCCCTCTCCCAGGGGTCGTTAAATTGCGGCCTGCCTAGCAGACTTCACAGCTCTACCCAGTGCCTATGAACAAACCATTCTCTACTGTAACCAATAAAGTTGTGGCCATATTCCAGCCAAATAAACAAGCAAATAAATAAATAATGTTATTGTTTTTACTCTGCCCATCTGGCTGGCTTTCCCCAGCCCCCTGGCGGCTTCCTTATAAAAAAATAATAAAATGTCAGACATTAAAAACTGCCCTGAGCAGGGAACCCTACAAATATTTTCTAAAAGTTGTGTAATTCTTTATCCCCCTGACATCTGATGAGAGGGCGTTCCACAAGGAAGGTGCCACTGCTGAGAAGGCCCTCTGCCTGGTTCTCTGTAACTTCACTTCTCTCAGTGAGGGACTTCTTGCAGCTGGACCTCAGTGTCCAGGCAGAATATGCTGTTATCCTGTGCGGTTATTCATCTCCTGAGGGAACTGTGGCACTCAACAGCCTTCTACACAGGTAGCCAACCAAGATGGCCATCTGTATACATACCCCCATGTATATTGGGATGCTCACCCAGACCTCATCTGAGCTTTCTGGATTGTTCTTGTTGTTTTAATTTGACGGAAGCTGAATTTGGTTATATATCTGATAAAGGCAAAACTATATTGGGCCTATTCAGTGAGCATTATTCTTGGCCTTGTGGTGAAGTTCTCATCTAATTGCTCTGCCATGAAACCACATTAATTTTCTGCACACAGAAAGCTGAAACAGTGACATATGCTCTCCTTGTATCCTGAATACCCAAACTGCCTTGCAATGAAACAATTAGATGACCAGTTGTAATGAAGGCTGAACTTGCTGTGCACCCTGAATTTATTTTGGCATTGCCCACTCATTTCAAGCCCGATCATAAAATATCCAGGAACACTCTTGCTCTGCTGTGGCATGGATACCAACTGCAACTTTCGTTTCAAGTAGAGAATAAGTTTATAGCATTTTTAGAACCTGCGATATGAGGCAAAACGTGCAGGCACTAATCTCTTTTGTTTCAGACCTTGTTCCTGAACATGCATACCCAGCTTAATTTATGAAGAACGTATGCAAAAGGAATTCAGTAATTCTCTGCTACATTTTGAAGGCCCACTTTGAATAGGCTCAAGGTTAAGGCACAAAAACAGAGGGTCCCCCCCCAGTACATTTGCTTGGAATCCTTTTTATATCTTATAATGTAGCAAATTGTTAGCATATTGGGTTGTCAGCCTTTTAACCATTCTCTCTAGCTATGTATTAACAGTGATGCCCCATGCACACATTTGCAGCTGGTCATGTTTACCAACAGGCTTTGAAAGTTTCACCCTGCTGTTTAAAACCGCAGGAACAGACCCGATCATTTTCCTGGCTGCTTGGCAACCCTAGGAACACAGCTCAAGCGGTACCCTCTTTTTGACCCTAACCAAAGGGATTTGTGACTTGCACACACTTAGCCATTACAAAGGCCTATTTAATCATTTACAACTGTAGTCAGCACAGTGCCCTGGCCAGGAATATAGCTCATCTCTTCATATAGCTACAAAATTGGGGGCAATGCCTTCCCTGCAGACTGAATGTAGTGAGAGGTGACGCAGGTCACTGCCTAGGGCACTGAGCTTGTGGAGCGTCTGATGGGCAGTGTTCTTCCTTCAGGCCAGATTCAAGGGCAGGCAGCCCAGGTCAGTGCCCTGGGGCACTTAGGGTGTGTCTGTCATGGTCTATCTGTTCAACTATCCATTCAACCTTCTATACATCCGCTGACTGTCCAATGGTTTTGTGTTTGCTCATACAGCTGGCAAAACATCGCAGGTTGCTATGTGGCTGGCCAGTTCCTCTGTTTTTATATATTTTTCTTTCATTTTCTGTGGTTTTGTAGTTTTTATACACTGCTTAGATCTTTTCTATATGAGTTATTTTTTAAAAAATGAATAAATACATTTAACATGTACCACATCCTCCAACATTTCTCTAATGAAAAGGGGTGTCCTATTAATAATAATAATAATAATAATAATAATAATAATAATAATAATAGTAATAATAATAATACTATTATTTATACCCTACCCATCTGACTGGTTGCCCCAGCTACTCTGGGTGACTTCCAACATATATAAAAACATTAAACATAAAAAACTTCACTATACAGGGTATCCTTCAGATGGCTCGGGGGTCGGATAACTGCATACTCATTTCTCTGATGAAAATAGGGGCTTCCTACCATACCCTCCAACATTTCTCCAACGATAATAGGGACTTACTAAGGAAAAGTGAGACATTCCGAGATCAAATCAGAAACTGGGACAGCTTCTGTAAATCCAGGACTATCCCTGGGAAATGGGAACATTTGGAGGGTCTGCACGTACTCATTTTCCTCAAAGCTCCTAGAATGTTCCTAGTCATGCCCTCTGGGATATATAAGAGGTGGGACGTCTGATGTCAAGTCATTCTGTGAGGTAGGAGAATGACGCAGCATAAGAGCCCTGCTTCAATATTGTGAGCCTTGTTAAACAAGGTGTTCAGCATTTGAACAAATGGAGGGGGCATGGAGAAAACACTTCCTGACAGCACTGCCTTCCCTAAACATTGTATTACCTCTCTCTAGCCTTCTCTCTTCATATGATACCCAGTAATACATTTCAGCTAAAGCTGATCAAAGGACTTTTATGCCTCCATAACGGCGGGGGGAGAATAGAAGGGCATAACTTTCCTTACAGGAACAAATTACAGTATTACCTCAAACTAAAATGTCAGCACTTCTTTCTGCGTTTAATGGATCAGAAGCTTTAGTGTTTAATATAAATATACAAGAAAGCAACAATTATGTGAAGAAATCTATTTTATATACTTTCCCCTCAAACATTTGCAAATGGAGTTGAAAGATAATGAATTTTGACTTATTGCAGTAAGCAAACATTTTGAGTTAGGCTATCAAATATAGCTTCAAGATGGCTAGAGCTCTGCTTTATGTATGGCTAAGCTGATGGTGAAATAATTCACAAACTGACAAAAAAGAATGAATTACTTATAAAATCTGCAGTGGGGCATTAAAGCGTTGACAAAACCCAGTTTGCTGATCTGAGTTTTATTTAAGGTACTAGTGATAGCACTATAGCCACAGTGTATGGGAGCTAGTGGTGATCATGTTCATTGTAGAAATGCATTGACCAATCCGTTTGGAACTAGAGACCCATATGCATTGTTGATGCTGATGAGTATAATAATAATCATGTGGTTCCCATGGTACACTAAACTTGATAGATGCATATACTAAGAACAGGAATGTGCATTCCAATTGAGGACCACTATCAAACCATGATTTCTGGTTTGCTTAGTTGGGACAAAATTGTAAACTGCAGCTTTCTGAAAACCACAAAGGAAGGTTGAGTGGAGGCCACATGGAAAAGGAAAAGGGGAGAAGTAGTATGTGAGCCCCATTCTCATAGATATTTTAACGTCTGAACTAAGTTTCTTTGCGACAGGCAGCTTTTGGATAGCTAAAGGGCTTGTTGGTTTTGGAAAGTATAGAAGTTGTAAGCTTTGAAAACAAGCCTGGCTGAGTGTGAAAATATGGCTCATCTTTATTTTTGATTTGTCTACCATAGACTGCAACCCACAACTGATGCTTTCTAGTAATTAAATATCTCTAAAAGGGAACAAGAATATTGAAAAGTATAGGAATTGTTGTTGACCCTATGTACAGCTGCTTCATTGGATCTTGGTTAACAGGTCATGCCTGTTAAGTATAGTACTTTAATTCACTGAAATTGTGAATGCTTGTATGCATTAGGTAAAGGTAAAGGGACCCCTGACCATTAGGTCCAGTCATGACCAACTCTGGGGTTGCGGAGCTCATCTTGCTTTATTGGCCGAAGGAGCCGGCGTACAGCTTCCGGGTCATGTGGCAATTCTGTTAAGATTAGTGATTTTATTGACTGAAATTGTAAATACTTGTATGCATTACTATGTGTTTAAATTTGCTGGGTTGGTAACTGAATTCTAGAGAGTTCTCTAGTAGTTCTTATGTGATTGGCTAATGTTGGAGAGACTCAATTTTATGTGAAGCAAGATGACTGTTTTCAAATCCACTGTGAACACTGCTAAGTTGAATAGAGTGTTGAAGTGCTTCTTCTCTGCTTGAAAGAAAGAGAGCAAAGCTGCAGGAGAAGGTAAAAGTAGAAATCTCTCAAAGGAGCTGCAAGACATAGCCTAACTGAGATACAGAAGGCTGAGCGCTGAGCTCTGAAAAGAAATGAAAATACAGTTGTTTGGAAGTTGGAAGAGACTGTAAGCCCATGGTTGGAGAAGCATGTGACTGTAAATACTAAGTTTTAATTCATCTATAACTAAGTTTCTGCAAGTAAAGTGTGACCAATGTTAGCCAATTGCATTAGAACTCTCTAGAACTTCCCTATACAAGGCTGCCTTCAGATGTCTTCTATATAATCTTTACAGTCATAACTCAGGTTAAATCTCTAGATTTAAACACATAGTAATGCATGCAAGTATTTACAAATTCAGTCAATTAAATTGCTAATCTAATAGAATTGTAACTAAAGGAAATGTGTTTCATTTAAGTCAAGAGGTTTACTTGTTGTAGTTGAAATGTCTGCTGAAATGTCTGCAAGGCTGGTATCCATGTTGTGCAGAATTCCACTAAAACAAATAGCAGAGAGGGATAGAGCTCCATTTTAATAATTTGCCGTTGATTGCAATTTAATTGTGCACTCCAGAAAGCTTAATCAAATTAATACTCAACAAGGAGAAGGTGCTTGAGATCCTCTGATCCTTGCTCACAAAGGCTTAAGAAAGTGAAATGCTTAGCATGTCGTGCTGTCAAAATCCCCTCCACTCCTGCTACAAGCACCCTCCTTTCAGGAGACCTTGCCATTTTCACACTGGTCTGCAATTAGGCACTAGGAGAGAATTAGCAGCCTTCAAGTAAGAATGTTTCAGAGTTCAATTGGGCCTTCTAAAGCTCTGCTGAGTAGAATTATCTGCAGAGGCTTCAGGGAAAAGCTTTATTCCTTCACCTGGCTAGGATTATCTCTGCAAAACTAGAGATTTTATTCTTTGATTATTAACTGAAGCATTGTATCTTTGAGAAGGGTTTTTGTTTTGGTATTGCCAATTGAGTGTCTGTTTGCTACTCTGCTTCAAATCACCTGCTGGGTATTTATTTGCGGCTGTGATGAATTTTCCTGTTGCCTGATTCTTGCGTTATAGCCACATTTCATTCCTCCTCTTCACTCTATCTCCTACTGTTCTTAGTAACAGAAGACTGCAATTTACATGTACCTTACTCAAGTTGGTTGCCACCATCTCAGCAGTTATTGCAACATTTATCCAATGAAAATAGGGATGTCCTATTCAATAATAATAATGATAATAATAATAATAATAATAATAATAATAATAATAATAATATTTATACCCCACCCATCTAACTGGGTTGCTCCAGCCACTCTGGATGGCTTCCACATATACATTTTTTTTAAAAAAAAAAACAACTTCCCTATACAGGGCTGCCTTCAGATGTCTTCTATATAATCTTTACAGGCATGCCTCGGGTTACAGACACTTCAGGTTGCCTTTTTTGGGGGGTTATGGACTGCCGAAACCCAGAAATACCAGAATGGGTTACTTCTGGGTTTTGGCTGTCACACATGCGCAGAAACGCCGAATCGCAATGGGTTGCAAACATGCATCCCACACAGATCACATTCGCAACCCGAGCAGCCACTGTATAAGCTATATAATCTGCTTGGGGGGGGCGTCAAATAACTCCATACCCTCCAATATTTCTCTGATAAAAATAGGGGCATCCTAATGAGAAGCAGGACATTCCAGGATCAAATCAGACACCAGGACAGCTTTTGTAAATCCAGGACTTTCCCTGGAAAATAGGGACACTTGGAAGGTCTGGTTACTGCACCACTGGCCTGGGTATAAATGTAGATTTCCATCCATTTAGTACAGCTTAAATTGGAAAGAGGAATATATTGGTGGTCGTGCATATGTTTTGTGGGTTCAGTCTCTTGCCTCTCCAGGTGGGGCTGGGGAAAACTTAGGGAAACTGCCATTTGGTATAAATAGTGCTGAACTAGATGGTCCAATGGCCTGACCAGGACTATGTGTATGTGTGCTGTAATTTACAGATAATTTATATACAACCTTTTGGCCCCAAAGGTGTCCCAAAGCAGTGATCAGCATATAATTGCAACAAAATATACAATAAACTGCCAGAAATCAAACGTCAATCAAAAATAATATAAGGCAGAAAAATCAGAACATAGGAGGACAAGAAGAAAGCCTTTCCAAGTTAGAGATTGAAGAGTACCCTCATCAGCCCTACATCTCACATAGTTAGCGGCTAGAAATCTTAATACTGGAAAATAATAAAACCAAAACAAAGGAAACTTATCCAGGTAGAAAATTAAGGTATCTGCTACATTAGTCAAAAAACAGTGTTTTGAATGTGTTATAAAAATGTACCACCAGAGAGTGGAGAGCAAAAAAGTATTTTAAGAGATTTTCCATAGCAGTTCCCCCCCCCTTTTGTTATAACAATTTAATTTCTGACTTATTTATAGCATTTTTCCTGTGTGAAGATCCACCTTAAGTATGCTCTCACCACTGCCCATTCTAATTATTCAAGGGTTCAGCATGAACAAGTAATAAGTGTAAAGATCTCCTTTGTTCCTGGAGTTTTTACAAAACACACAACACCAAAATTCTGAAAGGGCCTTGTACAATTTTATGTGGCTTGTAAAGTTATGGACTGGTATGGAGACAATCATGGAGGCAGCAGCAACCACTACGTTATTTCCTCCTGACCAGTTTTCAAAATGTGGTTTTCAAGGCCATCTGTGATATCCGATCATTAGCAATTTGCCTTGATAATTCTTCTTTATTGTCATTTCTGCTTTGGGCTGATGTTCTGGCTTATACTTTTGTCGTTGATTAATTGCGTTTCACCTATTTAAAAATGTATTGCTCATAAAACACTTTTTGGAGCCTGATAGGCAGGAAAGCAATTTTCTATACAGTATATAAATAAAGTAAATAAAGTTAGAACTTTCCCTCAACTTCCAAAATAATCTTTCTGGAAAGAGTGTCAGCTAAAACATGGCTTGGAGTTTCCTCTTAGCATTTTATCCATCACCGTGGATATCAGCTGTTTAATGAAGAGGCCATAGCTAACATCGAGTACCTTAGCCACAGATGAATACCTATTATTTTGTAAAGTCACAGTGAAGTCTCTGTTCGATGTACGGTAAGTTGCTTTCAAACATTCAAGGTCTTGCTTGAAATATACTGTATTACAGTGTCAGAAGCATTGGTTCAATGGCTTCTCAACTGCCTGGTTTAAAAATCTATCATAATAAGAGTTGATTCCATATTCATTTTCGACTAGCAGGGGCTCCAGCTTGACATCCAATAATGCAAACACGCTGAGCCTTGAAGCACAAATTGGAGGTGGTCATTGAGTGCCACAATAAAAATGCTAGCAGGGTCTGTAAGGTCGTAATTAATGAATGGCACAGAAGTTTAGGTTATACTTTCAAGAGAGACTTAAATGTGCTGAGGTGAAGAGAAAGCAACTTTACAGTGGCACCTCTAGATACACACACCTCTGACTGCGTATCTTTCAGGATGCGAAGGCGGCAAACCCAGAAGTATTTTTCCGGTTTTCACCGTGCACGCATGCGCAAAAGCACTAAACCACGCCATATACAGAAGCGGCACCTCTGGTTGTGAATTCCTCGGGATGCGGCCGGACCTCCGGAAGGGATCCCATTCGCAACTGGAGGCACCACTGTATAAGCAATAATGATCTTCCCTTAAAAGACTGAGGTCAGGTTAGCAAAAGAATAATAATTGCAATCAACAGAGGCAAAAACTGCATGTAGAATAAAACATTATGATCTCAACTGCACTATACATATAAGGCAATATAATACCACTTCAACTAGGCTTCCTTCAAAGAATCCTGGAGGCTGTGGTCTGTTAAGGGGCTGAGAATTGTTAGGAGACTCCTATCAGTAGTGGACCTTGGAGTCTCAAATGTCAGCGGCTTCTTGTGTGATGTCAAAATTTGGGGCCCACCCCAGCCTCTCGCCTTCCATTCTGCATCATAATTGTGGCGCCCAGTGCAACTAAACCAGTCACTCTCCCCTAAATCTGCCTCTGCGCCTATTCCCCTCCCAGAGCCACAATTCTGTCAGTCCCTTTTCCCAGGGAACTATGGAAACTGTAGCTCTGTAAATTTCATGTAGACAAGGGAGGGAGCTGGCAGAAGAGACAAGGACTTCATGGTCCCGCCTCTTTTGTTATCAGCATAGAAACTAAGCCAGCTGTCAGAAGAGAAGCAGAACTTGCCACTGCCAGCCCCCTAGTGAATTTGTTTTACAGGCCTCTAGATTTTGCACAAACTGCAAATGTCTAAGGATAATTCTGTTTTAGTTTTTGTATTCAATATGCTATTTAAAGGTAAAGGTAAAGGGACCCCTGACCATTAGGTCCAGTCGTGACGGACTCTGGGGTTGCGGCGCTCATCTCGCTTTATTGGCGGAGGGAGCCAGAGTACAGCTTCCGGGTCATGTGGCCAGCATGACTAAGCCACTTCTGACAAACCAGAGCAGTGCACGGAAATGGTGTTTACCTTCCCGCCAGAGCGGTGCCTATTTATCTACTTGCACTTTGACGTGCTTTTGAACTGCTAGGTTGGCAGGAGCAGGGACCGAGCAAAGGGAGCTCACTCGGTCATGGGGATTCAAACCGCCGACCTTCTGATCGGCAAGTCCTAGGCTCTGTGGTTTAACCCACAGCACCACCCGTGTCCCAATATGCTACTTAGGAAACGCCAATTAGGTCGGTTCCCATTAAAATGCAAGCTGATCAAATTTCTCCTCCCTAGTTCTTGGTGTACCTGCTGCATTTGTATCAATGTTGTGAGCATCTTTGAGGGCTGCAGTCAAAAACTGGAATATAAATCTCCTAAAACTATACAACACACCCATATTGGCATGCTTGGAATTTAGACTGATGTAGAAATTCAGGCTTAGAAAGGGTGTGTGAGACTAATTTTCTATAAAAAGATACATTTCTTGGGAAGTAAAAATAAAGTGTATGTTCTATTTCAGTTCAGAAGCAAAGTACATATCTACTTTAAGAAATGTGGGAAACACTCGATGGTCATAACAAATTAAATGCATTAAGACCAAAATGTAGTCATTTCAAACTAATTTGAGTTACAATCTATATGTTAAAGAACTGTCAAATCAATGTTGCAACTGAAATAAATCACTCTTTCATGCAACTTCACTAATAATAATTCAGTCTACATATTAATATGCATATTTATTTGTTTGCTCTAGATGATGAATTATTCCAAACTTTTTCATTCAGTGTAATTTGGATTTAATTACCACCCACCTACCTTGTCAATTATTATGATTGAAATTGGACTTATCAGTCAGGCAGTTGGGTTTTATTTTCCTGGCCATAAGCTGTTGTGATATCAAAATACAAACAAGCAATTAAAAATGAAAAATAGATGTGGGTGGGATGATATTTCCAGACAAGGGGAGAAAAGTATTTGGACTTAGATGTTCACCAGATGGCCCAAAGTCATCCAGCAAGTTTCATGGCTACCTCCTCTATCTGGGCACCACAATTTAAGAAGGAAATTGGCAAGGTGGGGCATGTGCAGAGGAGAGCAACCAAGATGATCAAGGCTCTGGAAACCAAGCCTTATGAGGAATGGTTGAAGGAGCTAGGGATGTTTAGCTTGAAAAAGAGGAGACTGAGAGGAGATATGATGGCCATCTTCAAGTATCTCAAGGGCTGTCACATGGAAGAGGGAACAAGCTTGTTTTCTCCTGCTCTGGAGGGTAGGACTCAAACCAATGGCTTCAAGTTACAAGAAAGAAGATTCCAGCTAAACATCAGGAAAAACATTCTGACAGTAAGAACTGTGAGACAGTGGAACAGTCTCCCTTGGGAAGTTGTGGACTCTCCTTCCTTCGAGGTTTTTAAGCAGAGGTTGAATGGCCATCTGTCATGTATGCTTCAATTGGGAATCAATGGCCTGCAAGCGCTCCAGTTGGAGAACAGCCTTTACCAAAGGTGTCACTCAAACTCAGGACGCAAGGGAGAAACGTGCTAAGAGGAAGGCACGCTTGGCAAATCCACACAGTGATGCAACTCCCACCCAGAAACCAATGTCCCCACTGCGGAAGGATGTGTGGATCCAGAATTGGCCTCCTCAGTCACTTACGGACTCGTTGTTAAAACCATGTTTATAGAAGACAATCTTACTCTGCTACGAGTGATGGCCAAAGAAGAAGAAGAACTGGGATTCCTGCATTGCAGGGGGTTGGATTAGATTACTCTTGGTGTCCCTTTCAACTCTACAATTCTATGATTCTAAGAGCCCAACATGCTATCTTTTTTGTCAGACATGCAATGAAGGCAAACACAATTTAAGAATTTAAGCTCCTAGCATATCTTTATGATTCAAGTCAAGTATGTTGAGTCAATAGCAGGGGCGAGGAACCTCAGTCCTGGAGGCCAAACATAGTTCTCCAGTCCTTTCTATCACATCCTCAGAATTCTCCCCAAGACATATCCAACACTAGCCTGTGGAGGTAACGCTCTGCTTTGCAAAGGCAAACCTCACACCAGACATGCAACAGTATGTCAAGGAGCATTGTGCCTGCTTTCCCTGACCTTTTGCCTCCTTGGCTAGAAAACAGGGTTTTCCCCCTGACCTTTTGTCCTGTCACAATTTGTTTGTTAGACATATCGCTTGGCTGGAGCATGACGGGGGACGCAGACATAATCAAGTATCAGGGGGAACATTTGAGGGAAGCACCTGTTGACACGTGTATTTGCTAATACTGGAAATGTGCTTAGATGGAAATACATAAAGTTCAGGGTGGTTTCACTACTGTTTCCAATTGTTGACTTTTGCTAATAAAAGGAGCCGCAGCAGAGCTAGCCGGCAGCTTGCTTGGAGCTTGCTTGCCAGCATGCTTCTGCGCAGCTCACCTGCATTCAACCTCCTGTCATCTCCGTTATTCCTACACTAGCCCTGCTTCACACCTTCCTTGAGTGAATTTGCCAACATTTTAGTCAGCATTTCCCCTAAGATACCATTTTTCGGCAAGCAGTTTTCTCTCATGTAGTGCTTTTAGTGTTATTTCCATGCATACATTCCCCAAATACAGACTTTTCTGTACACAGTTTTTGTTGGAGAACTACATTGCAAAATTCATAAACATGCTAATTTTAAAATACACCTTCATTTTGATCCATGTATTGGTTTGAGAAGTGGGAATTAACTAGAGTTGCATTAATTTCCCTTCCATCTCTACCCATAGCCATAGAGAGTCCATAGCCATATGTCCAACAAGAGTCCAAAAACCCAAGTATCTGCACCTGTCCTTTATATGCACACACCTTTATATGCACAGCACTGTATAATGTCCAGTTTATTAGGATCAGCACGACTGTAATCATAAACATAGTTTCCTGGGAGATAACTCCATTGAAATCAGTAGTGCTTACTCTTGGCTGCGTAAGTTCAACTGGCAAAACCACACTGAGATTTAACAAGATCCCTTCAGCTAATCTAACTGCAACCTTTTAGCTTTCCATTAGAAATTTAAATCATCTCGCAAAGACATGTTGCCATTTAAATGGCTAGCCTGAAACCAGAGCCCTGTGAAACTAAAGGAAAACAAAATTATTGCCCTCATAATCCTGACTTCGGTGATAATCTCTTGCAGACAAACTTGGAAGGTTTATGATTACATCGTTCACTTGCCAGTTGAAGGAGGGGGTCAGTCAAGCAACCTAGTTCTCCAACAGCTGACAGCACGGCTATAGCTCAGGGGCAAAAAAATCCTGAATTTAAATGTCATATTCTCTGCATGCAGGCCTTTTCTCTGCAGCGCCCGTAGCCACTGCATAGCTTCCAAGTGCCCCTGTTTTCCAGGGACAGTCTTCATCCTGGCTTCTGATTTGATCCCGGAATGTCGCTATTGCCCCTGCTAGCACTGCCAGTGCTTGAGCTTGGGGAGGAGGGTGAGCCAGTGTCATTTTTAATAACTTTTTATTAATTTTCCAAATATAACAACAAAGTCATCATGGACAACATTTTTAACCATAATTTTTGTTTGACTTCCCTCCACTCCCCCGCTTGGTTCCATTGTTTAATACTCGTTCATGCACGTCCTTAAAGCCGTATATTCTTAATACAGTGGTACCTCGGGTTAAGTACTTAATTCGTTCCGGAGGTCTGTTCTTAACCTGAAACTGTTCTTAACTCGAAGCACCACTTTAGCTAATGGGGCCTCCTGCTGCCGCCACACTACTGGAGCACAATTTCTGTTATCATCCTGAAGCAAAGTTCTTAACCCTAGGTACTATTTCTGGATTAGCAGAGTCTGTAACCTAAAGGTCCCAGTGTAACCTGAGGTACCACTCTAATTCAATTTTAAACCTTCTTCATCTTGTTACAAGTGACTTTTAAAAGTTATACTAATGTACAAAAACTATACACAAAGCTCAAAAGATATTCATTAAACATTTGCCCTACCTTTCCCCCCCAAAAAGACCTCTTTCTTTATTGGGTTTCAGATTAACTAATTTGTCTTGCATAGTTCAATAATTTATCTTGCCAATCTTCTATATCTTCTTTGGCAGAGACTTCTTCCTTCAATAGGAGCTGGCTGGTCCTGGCGTCTACTTTTAAGTACAGGAACAAAGTCTTTCATTCAATAATTCCATCAAGACCTGTGCATCATAACTTAAATTTTTAAACATTTTTTTCCACATTCCTTTCCAGTCTTTATACAGTGGTACCTCTGGTTGCGAACGGGATCCGTTCCAGAGGCCCATTCGAAACATGAAAGGAACGCAACCCGCAGCGGCACGTCTGCGCACGCATGGGTTGCAATTTGCACTTCTGCGCATGCATGTGATGTCATTTTGTGCGTCTGCGCATGCGCGAGTGGCGAAACCCAGAAGTAACCCTTTCTGGTACTTCCGGGTCGCAGCGGGACATAACCTGAAAGAACGTAATATGAAGCGGACATAACATGAGGTATGACTGTATGTCTTTTCCCAGGCCTTTTTAATAATTTTACATTGCCACCACATATAATACCTTTTATCCTTTTTGCCCTCCCTTCCCTTCCTGTTTCTTCTCTATCACAGTCAACACCTCCATATAGGAGTATCCAGTTGCCTCTCCATGGCCTCTGCTGTCCTCCTCCCTTGGGCATCCGCTATCAGCTCTCTCTGCCACCCCCGTTTCCTGCTTCTCTTTCTGACACCCCTGTTCTCTCACTCGCACATGCACACACACTTTTACTATCTCTTTCATCCATGTAGTCTGTTAAGTAAGGGAGAGATCACCCTTTCTTGAAGTCCGAACAGATCATCTGCAGAGGGCTTTTGAAACTGGGCCTATTGTAGAAGCTCAGATCCCAGAGCAGCAGATTAAAATATTCCCACGAACAATACTTTCCTATAAATGCGAAAACTCTATACAAAAGAAAGTCAAATTTCCTCTGTAACTGTCTGTGACAGCTAAAACCTGATTAGATTTTCTAAGGTCATTTCCAGAGCTAATGAAAGCTGTTAGGCTGAGTGCATTAGACTGGTTGCAGAGGGCCAGATTAACAAGAGTAGGAGCCTGGGGCTCCTGTTTTTCAGGTTTTCTTCCTGAACATGTGTTAATGAAGGCAAAGGGCAAAAGAAAAGAAAAGTAGTTGGCGTCTTAACAATCAACAAGTCATGTATATTCCTGAAAAGAACATGAAAAGAAAATTGAAAGGCCAAATGAGGTATGTATTTTATTTGGCTGTTTTTTATGTATTTTTTTTTTTTAAAAATATCAAATGAAATATGACCTACTTAAAATGTGAGGCTTAAACACTACAGATTTAGATATTGTACCTTGGGGAAAGTGGCTGGACCTGGGAGGGAAAACAGTTAGATACTGGAGCAATTTGACCAGAGAGACAGGAAAATGAGCTGTCGTTTTGAGACGATGGATAGATTGAGAGCAGCTACTGCTTTTGCCTAATCCTTCCTCAGAAAATCCTGTTACAGCATAGGGATTGCCTGATAAGAGAGGAGTGTTCACTGGAGGTGCTTAGAGTTGCCCAAAGTAGGCAGTGAAATTGGGGGAGCATGGATGGCTGTCATAGTTTGGCTGTTATTATAGAAGGGAATGCAAGCCACTTCTGGCAAACCAGAGCAGCGCACGGAAACGCTGTTTACCTTCCCGCCATAGCGGTATCTATTTATCTACTTGCACGTGCTTTCGAACTGCTAGGTTGGCAGGAGCAGGGACTGAACAAAGGGGGCTCACCCCGTCTCAGGTATTCGAACTGCCAACCTTCTGATCGGCAAGCCCTAGGCTCTGTGGTTTAGACCACAGCACCACCCGCGTCCCGCAGTGGTACTTATAGTCATCCTAATGGCAACTGTCATTGTTAGAATGGGGAGAAGGCAGGCATCCTAAGGCCAGAAGTTGTACATTGTAGGCACCAGTACTGGAAAAGACTGATTCGATGTCCCAAGAGATATAGCTTCTGCAGGAGAAGTAAAGTGAACACCACTCCCGGGCTCTGAGTCTTCTTCGCTTGGTGGTTCCCCATCTGCTTTCTGCCACCATCCTTCTGTGTCCAACCAGTCCATGACACATACGTAAACTGGGCTGCTTGAATTGGAACTGTTGAACTGGAATGTTGATGTTTAACTTCCCAGTGTCCTATGTTATTTAAAAGGCATGTCGCTGGACCCCTATTGTGGACAAAGAGCTCCCAACAGACCTGTGTAACCAGGACCAGATTTAGGTTTGATGAGGCCCTAAGGTACTGAAGGTAATGGGGCCCTTCATGTGTCCAGCTGTCCTTTGTCAACAACAAATTATCACTGTTTTTTGTGTTGAATTTATGCTTAATAGTAATTTATGGACCAGTCCATGCAGAATATAGGCACCCTATATATCGAAATGAACAAACCAATGATATTTTAGGGAGCAGGCTAGCAGATGGGGCCCATTATTTACAGCATAGGAGCCTACACAACACAAAACACTGTTGCTGTATGTAAGTTTTATTTTATTTGTTTTTTATCGTATATTTTGGAAATCTACATCCAGGTTTTTTCCCTTTAATTTTTTTGGGGGGGCTCCAAAAGAATGGGGCCCTAACCTATAGCTTGTTTAGCTTATACGTAATTCCAGCACTGTGTGTAATGGATATAAGACTCATCACCAACCAGTACAGGTGACCACCTCTGCACCCCCCCCAAAAAAATGCATAGCCAAAGAAGAGGGATAGATTTGTAGAACACTTGCATATGCATAGATGAATATTTAGAAAGAATTCCTGTAATTTAAACAGAAATGCAGTATTTCACACCTGAAGAGGGATGTCTGTGACTAGGTCACCTGTGTGCCTGTTCAGTGCATTGTTCTGTTGCTAACTGTTGATGGACAGCTTAAGGGTTGCAGCTCTCCCTAATTATACTTCTTTAAACGAGGTTGCCTTTCTCATGCTAGGAGCTTTCAAATAAAGGATTGCCTTCTGTAAAGTAACACACATGGCCTCCCAACAGCCCAGTGTGCATTGTAGCACTTAACTAAAATGTAGTGCCTGCCTAATTTTGGTCATACACCCTATTAGCGTATCAGAATTCCTCTGTGAATAGAGAATGCAGACTGTAAAAATGACACCTGGGAAAGGGGCAGGCAGATTTGCGCTCCCAATTGTGCTCTTAAATGTTGTGCAGTCTGTGGAGATGCAGCATGTTCACCCCGAACAGGCAGACAGTTCCATGATTTAATAATCTGTGTCTCAACCAGAACATCAGATAGATGTTGGGAGAGAGTATTCAGGCTTATCGTGCATTGCGACCAACCTGCAGCCAATCTGTCAGAAATTAAGGCCATGGAAAAGCCAGGGGAAAATCATTCCATTTTGATTACTTAAGGCTGATAAAGCTGGTACAAAATTGTTTTCTTATTCTCACTTAGAAAGATAAAATAAAGGACTTTTCTTTAACCAAGGGAGCCCATTCTACTACTGAAAACATTGCAAAGGGAATATGTGTCTTTTCTAATACCCATCTAAACACAGACGCCAGCCCATGGTATAGTTAATTTTTATGAATAAGATACTTGGCTGGTGAAAGGTGTAATTATCTTTTGGATTCCCTTGAGTTCCAAAGTTTTGCAAATCAGATTTGCTTGCCATTCACTGTTGGTATTAAAATCCTCCAAAGGCTTGTCAAATTGCAAATATCTAAATATTCAGGTGTTGTTGAATACACACTTTTTCTCTCCCTTTTTGCACAGGAAGCCTTTCCTTTCCTTTTCTGGAAAATGTCAATACAAAAATTATCCTTTAACAAAGCATAGAGTTACCTAAAATATGCAATATATGCAGGTAAATTTAGGGGGAAGAGAATATCATTTAAATAGAATTGTAATATATTTCAACATAAAGGGGAAGATGGTGACCAAGTAACTTTTGCTGGCTCGGTTAGCACTGAGACTGTTGGTAGACAACTTCAAGGTCTACTCTACACCATTCAGGAGACAGTCAGGTGTCATTTTGATGCTAAATCGATTTCAAATTGAGCAACCCTAAATCCCTGATTAAAACAAATAAACTGCAGGAGTTTTACAATATAGAGTTGGCATGCTTACCCTCAGCTGTAAAGAAATGTGTCAACATTGTGTTAGAAATGAAGTTGGAATTTGACCATAAGAACAAAGGAACACTTGCAGTCCTGTGGCTTTAAATGATTGGTTTAGGGTGTAATCCTAACCCCAGCTAGGCAGCAATGGTGTTTAACAGAGCAGTGGGGTCACTTCTGCATCTGCAGCCCTGCTGCTCACGCCGACCAGGAAAAACAGACTGTTTTGCTATGTCAGGTCCAAGCTGGTCATAGCTGTCAACTTTTCCCTTTTCTTGCGAGAAATCCTATTTGGAATAAGGGAATTTCCCTTAAAAAGGGGGGGAAGTTGACAGCTATGAAGCTGGTGCAGCAAACAGACCAACATCAGGCCCCATGGTGTAATTCACAGCTAATTTGGCCATTTAAAGAACCTGTGGCTCCTTGACCACCACAAGACCTCCCATTCCATTCCCTGCTTCCCAAAGCCCCCATTTTGGATCTTAATATTTCCTGTTATCAGGGGAGATGCTGCTGGCAGCAGTTTCTACCCATCCATGATTACAGCAGATGGAATGGGGATCTCCACAGCTGTGGAACTTCCGTATCACAGCCAGGAAGACCTGAGGAGAGAGGGGCTTCATTGATTCATCCAAAACTTCTCCTGCACGGCAGTTAAGGAATTTGGGCTGCTCTGCCCATCCATTTTGAAAGTCATTTATTCAGTCGTGGCTTAGAATAAATTGTCAGTGCTTAAAATGACTACAAGCGTCACTTGGATGAATGTTAATCTGCCACAACATAGTTAGATTTGGTCTGAATGTGCGACCCCCTGCTGTTGTGAGTTTGTTGACTGATTGCTGTAAACGGGCCTGTCACTATGGCTTCACCTTCAAGTGATGCCTGATTAGATTCCAAGATTTGATGAAATAACATTTAATGTCCTTTAATGGCATGGGGAATTCACATGCAAGGACAGGACCTAAGATGACTGCCAGTTGGATTGCGTGTGAGGCAGTTTCGAAGACAAAGAAATGGGAGGGGGAGCGCTCCAAGTTGGCTGAAGCTAATACTCCACAGAGATCTAGGGATCTGATATCTACTGCTTTGCAGGTGTTCCTTGTAGGTAAGGATGCCAAGTCCACTGTGCTCCCTCATCTCCTCAAAAGTTGAACTTTGCAGTGCTGTTCCTGGAATCAGATCCACATCATATGTGATGCTTTTGCTAAACATGTCATGGCAAATGGTGTCACTCTTTACCTTTGGTAATTCCTTTGCATCTAACTGCAGTCAGTGCACATACATCAGTGGATGGTCTAGCATTGGAACACATCAAGGGTTGGATGAGAACTGCATCCTCACTTTGGCTCCAAGTTGTGCCCTTCACATGAGAGTAGAAATGGGCTTCTGTCATTGTTCCTGAGCCTGCACTCATTCCCCAGAGCCCTGCCATACTTTCTCTGTACACCCAGCCCCTGTTGTTGTTTAGTTGTTTAGTCATGTCTGACTCTTCGTGACCCCATGGACCAGAACACGCCAGGTACTCCTGTCTTCCATTGCCTCCTGCAGTTTGGTCAGACTCATGTTGGTAGCTTTGAGAACACTATCCAACCATCTCGTCCTCATTCGTCCCCTTCTCCTTGTGCCCTCCATCTTTCCCAACATCAGGGTCTTTTCCAGGGAGTCTTATCTTCTCATGAGGTGGCCAAAGTATTGGAGCCTCAGCTTCAGGATCTGTCCTTCCAATGAGCACTCAGGGCAGATTTCCTTCAGAATGGATAGGTTTGATCTTCTTGCAGTCCATGGGACTCTCAAGAGTCTCCTCCAGCACCATAATTCAAAAGCATCAATGCTTCGGCGATCAGCCTTCTTTATGGTCCAGCTCTCACTTCCATACATCACTACTGGGAAAACCATAGCTTTTACTATACAGACCTTTGTTGGCAAGGTGATGTCTCTGCTTTTTAAGATGCTGCACCCAGCCCCTATTTACCCTCAAAACACCGAAACTTCTCTGGGGAGCCTTTTTGGAACCAGCCTCAGCTTTGATGTTTGTTTTGCTTTGCCCCACAGTTCATATGCCTTGGCTTTTTCACAGTGAGATCCTGCTTCTTTCTGAGAGGCCTGGCCCCTGAATGCCAGCCCAGTCTTCTTAATGGTAAAGAAGGGCACATGCCATTGAATTATCTGTCTCTTAAAAAGGCACTCCAGTTATTAAGCAAGTGCTGAAACATTTGAATGGAGGAAGCAGTTAAGATAGGAAATCCTCTCCTCTAAATGCTCATTCACAATTACAGATGGGACCCCACAAGGCAAGGGTCAACCTGGGGGCAATTTGTTTTCAGTTTATTTGCTTTAGGGAGGGAAATATAACTGGTCAGAAAGGTGCAAGGTAGAAATGGACAAATACGTCTACCTGATTTCTTTAATTTTGTCATTTTTCAAATCATAAGTTCAGTTTGCCACTTCCACATCATTTTGTGGGTTGTATTTATTTATTTTAATGCTCCCGAAAACTCACCAGCATTTTAGCGTGAATTTCTCATAATAAACACATTTTTTCTCTCCAAACAATTTCCCCTAATATATAATGTTTCTCTTAATTTATGCATTTCAGGAATGATTTATCCTACCTAGTATATGTATTTTCGCACATGTAACTTGCACTGCAAAATTCAGAGAAGTGTGCATTTTGAGGAATGGCTATGTTTCGATTTGTGTCTTGCTTTGAAAAGTGTGAATTAGGTAGATTCACCTATAAATGTGATTTAAATTTCTCCCCAACCATATTTGCAATTTATTTCAGAAAACAGAGAATCTATCCCCAAACTTATTTCTCCCTCCCCCAACACCTTGCCACTTCCCTGTAGCAATGTGTGAGGGGTTGAGGTGGATACACATCAGTGATATTTATGTAACGCTCACCCAAATCACAAATCCCACATCCTGCTTCCTATCCGTTGATTGTAGCTGCACACTGTTTTTCCTCCCAAAGCAATTCTCCTTCTGATGGGGAGGGCAGATGCAACATATAATTGCATTTGTTCTGTTTAAATCCATTCCAGTGTCATCTGCTTGCTTGAAAGCATCTTTGTAGCAGCAAGTGGTAAGATGAACCTTGTGCACGGACTCATTGTTTTGCTGATTTGGACTTATGCCTTAAGAAAAGAAAAGAAAAACTATAAAAATGTACTCTTCATTCTAATTTAATTACACTTTGTGTAAAGGAAGTCTGCCTAGATAGCTTCTGTACTAATTTGTTCTTCAGTGTCAATGAGATTCTGTTGTTATTTTTTTTCAATTAGCAAATTGTGCATTAAACAACTCATTTCGTTTATATATCTCACAAGCCGCAGGTCATGTTTCTCCTCAATACATTCTTTCACCTTTTTTTAAGTTTAAAAAGAATCATTAAAAAGTTCGTTTATTTATTTGAAATGTTCTTTATTGCATATTTTTCATCAAAAACACCCCCTCACTCACCCCTATGAGACTAAAAGCAAAATAGATGAACAATGATTACAACAGCAAATAAAAACAAATGAACAACTTCAACAAACTTAAAGGTAAAGGTAAAGGGACCCCTGACCGTTAGGTCCAGTCGCAGACGACTCTGGTGTTGCGGTGCTCATCTCACTTTACTGGCCGAGGGAGCCGGCATACAGCTTCCGGGTCATGTGGCCAGCATGACTAAGCCACTTCTGGCGAACCAGAGCAGTGCACGGAAATGGTGTTTACCTTCCCGCCAGAGCGGTACCTATTTATCTACTTGCATTTTGATGTGCTTTTGAACTGCTAAGTTGGCAGGAGCAGGGACCGAGCAATGGGAGCTCACCCCATCGCAGCAATTTGAATCGCCGACCTTCTGATCAGCAAGCCCTAGGCTCTGTGGTTTAGACCACAGTGCCACCCGCTTAACTTAAAAGCTACTAAATCCCAAATTCAGTAACATACAGTCAATAATTACACCTCTTCAACTTAATGTCAGGTGTTTGCTTCAAAACATCTTTGTAGCACCAAGTGGCCATATAGCCAAGAGTCAAACTTTCCTTCCTTGGATTTGAGCACCTTTTCATTCAAGGAAAGGCCATAGTTCAGTAAGTAAATTACATGCTGTCAATGCAGAAGTTCTCTTATTTCGGCACTGGCATCTCCAGGTGGGACTTGAAAAACCCTGGAGAACCATTTCTAGCCAGTGTAGATATCACTAAGGTAAATTAGCCATTGCTCTTGGCTTTGTATGAGGCACCTTCCTATGTGCCAATGAACATGGAAAACAAATGTCTGCTGAAAGAGCCACATCTTCAATTGCTTGCCAAAAGGCGGCCAGTGATGAGGTCAGATAGGCCTCTGGCGGGAAGTTTCCACAGTGCAGGTGCAGGTCTAAAAATGCCCTAGAGCTGTTTGTGCCTCTTGTGTATACAATGAAAAAAAAGCCGCCCATATTCACTGCACTGTTGGGTCATAGTGAATGCAGAAAAGTACTGTACTGTACCAATCTGGTGGCAGGGGTCAGATAAGCACCAGTCAAGTCACGGGGTTAATTTTAAGTCAGCTATTTGATACCAATTTTAAGTTTATGTAAAGTATGTGGCATTTTGTTAAAGGTTATTGTTCATAAGAGAAACTGTCAGAGGATGCATACAGGAAAGAGCAGGCAAGCATAACTTCAATTGTCTGCTTCATGGGAGGGGGAAACCCACAATATATTTCTAAAAGAAATGGAGAGGATTAATTTCATACTTAGCGAAATCCATTAAAATCTGAAATCCTTTCTCTCCCCCCCCCCCCACCGCTCCTTTCTCAGCACAATTCTTTCAAGCACATTCATTTGTCCAAGATAAAATTTTACTCCTATATGAATCAGTGGCAAGTGCCTTTCTGAACGCTACAGTTAAAAAGTGCAGTCACCTGAATAGCTCTGCCATGGAATAATTTTGTGATTATAATGTGTTAAACAGAGGTCATGTAGCAAAGTGCATTGAATATTTAAAATTGGAATCTTGAGATGCCCTACAACTTGACTCCAAGAACTTTCATTGCCCTGAGCTATTCTTGCCGGGTGGTTATGGAAAAAGCAGTTACTTGGGATGACGGAATCTGTCTTGGCTGCATTCCCAAGCTATGCACATCTCAGGCAAAGGAAGGGGGAAATTAGAATATCTATTGGACCACCTGGGTCCTTTTTATTATTTTTAAAGGAGGAATTCATTTTAGAGGGCGAGGGAAAACTCTGATCCAAACCTATTAGTGTAAAAACTTACCAGACCCTCACGGGGTTTTCGGTGTCATATTAAATGCAGCCTTAATAGGATGAAGCCAAGCTGAAGGGGGATGGTGGTCTAAGATACAGCAACAGGATTGCCTGTTCAGCAGGGCCGGAAGCACTGAGTGCTGGGAGGTGTAGTCTGAGAGGACAAGAAGCAGGAAAGGCAAAAAGGTATTCTGAAGCCTGAGGTACATGATAGTGCGTGAGCTCCAACTATTGAGGTTCCTTTCTCCACCTCAGCTGAATTATTCAGAAAGTCTTCCTGCGTCTTCGCAGCAGCAGCAGTTCAACCTTCTCTTGGTGAATTCCCATGACAGGAATAACCACCTCACCCATCCAGTTCTTCTCTAAAGTCTTTATTATTTACATTAGAAGTTGAATAACACTACTGGTCTACGTATAAATTAAGATGCAGAACTATGAAAAGGTAAAAGGTAAATGACCCTTGCCAGTTAAGTCCAGTCAATGGCGACCATGGGGTGCGGCACTCATCTTGCTTTCAGGCCAAGGGAGATAGCATTAGTCCACAGACAGCTTTCCGGGTGGCCAGCATGACTAAACCGCTTCTGGTGCAACAGGACACCGTGACAGAAACCAGAGCACACAGAAATGCTGTTTACCTTCCCGCCACAGCAGTACCTATTTATCTACTTGTATTGGCATGCTTTCAAACTGCTAGGTTGGCAGGAGCTGGGACAGAGGAACAGGAGCTCACCCCATCATGGGGATTCAAACTGCCGACCTTCTGATCAGCAAGCCCAAGAGGCTCAGCGGTTTAGACCACAGTGCCATCCACGTCTCTCTGATGCAGAACTGTATACAGATCTCTGCTCCTTTCAGCCATCCGGCCAGAGAGACAGGCTCACAGACTTTCACATATTCTGGCAGACACACTGACCAATGCCGAGTGTCTAACCCTCCACTGCATCTCTCCTTCTCCAGACATGCCCTGATAAGGGCACTTGTTGCTGAACAGAAGTTTTAGACATGCCTCAAGGGTGTGCTTCAAGGGTGTGTTTCAAGGCTCATTGCAAGTTTATTTTGGCAATACACCAACAGTGCATGTGCAGGTACTGATGTTGCCCATGAAGCAAAGCCTGGCAATGCCACATAGAAAAGCTTTGCTAGATCAGGTCAAAGGCCCATCTAGTCCAGCAATTTGTTCCCGTACACTGATAGAAAGGCACATTACCTCTAACAGTGGAGGTGGAACATAGCCATCACAGTAGTAGTCATAGATAATAATAATAATAATAATAATAATAATAATAATAATAATAATTTGTATTATGTATACCCCACATATCTGGCTGTGTTGCCCCAGCCACTCTGGGCAGCTTCCAGCATATATAAAAACAAAATAAATCATCAAACATTAAAAACTTTTCTATACAGGGCTGCCTTCACATGCCTTCTAAAAGCTGTATAGTTTTTTTATCTCCTTGACATCTGATGGGAGGATGTTCCACAGGGTGGGTACCATTGCTGAGAAGGCCATCTGCCTGGTTCCCTGTGACTTCTCGTAGCAAGGGAACCACCAGAAGGCCCTCAGAGCTGGACCTCTGTGCCCAGACTTCTCCAGGGCAGCAGATAGCATCTGAGCAACACCAGTGAAGTCTCACTCGGTACAGAAGCCTTTACACACACACAGTGTTTGAGCATGCCTTTGGATCCAGAGATCTTTGGTCAGACTTCATGATATCTGGCATGATGGCCATTGGCAATGGCCCAGCTGAAATTCTCTTGCAAATTCTGCCCAGCCATACCATCAAATATTCTGGCAAATTACATTTGGGGTTGATTGTGCTGGCAGCCCTGAGAGCAGCCAATCGATAGACAGCATGCAAATATCACGGCCTCCGTCCCTATGACACATTAGGAAAATTCTACTGTTAGCTGTGGGCGGTCAGTTGATGACCTCATATCCTGTCTTTTTTTGTAATGTGAGGTCATACTACAGTTCTCCACAGGAAATGTGCGAAGCATAGCACAAACAGAAATAGTCTTTGTTCTCACCACTTCAGTAATTCAATAGGACTGTGTGAAAAAGTCAACAGAATCTCCCCCCCCCCCTTTTTAAGTGTTGTTCTGTAACAGAAAGGTACAGGAAAAGGTCTCCCATTTCCCTCCTTAATCTTTTACATTCCTGCTAAGAAAGCATGATTTATTTGCTATGTTGTAAATTAGTTGAAAAATAGTGTTCTGGTTTTAATCTAAGAGTATCAACTCCATCTACATTAGAGTGATTTCCACCCCCCTTTGCTAAAGTTTATGTGGCTTTCCTGCTTCCTACAGGACATTATAGATTACCACGACTGGAGGTAAAATGTTGAGTGGTGTGAACTTTTTCTACAGAATGAAGAACCATTGTGGGGTAGAACAGGGGTCAGCAAACTTTTTCAGCAGGGGGCCAGTCCACTGTCCCTCAGACCTTGTGGGGGGCCAGAGCATATTTTGAAAAAAATAATAATGAATGAATTCCTATGCCCCACAAATAACCCAGAGATGCATTTTAAATGAAAGGACACATTCTACTCATGTAAAAACATGCTGATTCCCAGACTGTCCGCAGGCTGGATTTAGAAGGCGATTGGGCCGGATCCGGCCCCTGGGACTTAGTTTGCCTACCCATGGGTTATAGTGTTGGACTACGACCTAGGAGATCAGGGTCAAAGTCAAACATGGGTAAAAGTGGATCACCTGGTGTCATCGTGACATTAGGTGATTGATCCATGGGTAGCTCTAGACACCTGCCAAACTTTAGGTGGGGGAGATAAAGATCTATTGCACCACCTGGATCCAGTTTTCCACCCCCGGCCTGTATGCACACGTGAGTTACCCCAACAGACGATCTGTTTTATTTACTTGGAGATTACCATTATGAGATGCTCAGATTAATATAGCCTAGAAATTTGTGCTAGATTCTTGTTCTTCTTGTCTTGATCAAAATATTTTGGCTAAGAATCCCAGTGTGCAGCCAAAGCCAAATGTATTTACAAAAAGATGGGAGATACACAATTGCCACTCAGCTCACTGACAGAGAGAGAGATAGTTAGTTAATAACTAGTGCCACTCAGACTTTCTTCAAGTATCCAAGCTGATTCGCAAGACAGCAATATAAGTTGTTTGCCTGCTGGATCTGACAGATACAGACAGAATATTAACAAAAGGGGTCACTCTGTTGTACCAGAGATTCTTACTCACACTAGCAAGAGTTAAAAAAATAAACCTATTTCCTCCCCTCTCCAGTCTTTCTTTCACAATTGAATCTAGCTTTCAAATGGCTCAGCAGCAGTAGGGGAAATTATAACCATTTGGTTTCCCGGAATTATTTTACTCTGAAAATAGCAGGTAAAGAACTGACTAAGGCTATTGCAGATTAATTGCTGTAGCTCAGTCAAAATTATTTGTACATTGTTGATGTTTTTAATCGTTGCAGCTTACTTTGAAAAATACCTTTCTTTTCTGTCAGTCTTTCGGCATCCTGCCTTTTGTTCTATATTTGGGGTACTGCCAGGCCCAGATCAAAGGGGGCAGAGGAGGCATGTGTAGGTCTTATTGGTGAACATCCTCTTCAGTTTCACCTTGGCCTGTCTGCCAAGAGCAACACACCAAGTATGCACCTCATTTCATCTCTGAGAGACATTTGAAGGCACTGGGCAATCCATAAGTCTTTTGTCTCTCCAAGGTAGGGTTGTTGAACCTTTTTAAGCTCAAAGGCCACATTCTCTCATGGTCACGTTTCTGGTGGCTGAGGTCAAATGTCAAAGTGGGGGAGCAATGGAAGTGACTTGACGCCTTTGTACAGCGAACTTTATTCCGGCCACACAAATAGTCAAAGGTTTCTTTGGAGTCTAAAGGCAAAGAGCAGCTCCTTCTCTGCCATCTTTCTTGTCTCGGCAATGGATGAGATTTTGCTGGAGTTGTAGTTTATTTTGTGCCATCTGGCAGGGAAATGAAGACCAAAGCAGGTAAGCCTACTTTTGGGGCATTCCAGTTCTGGACCTGATTCCTGGACACCTCAACATGGCTGAAGTATGTCCTAGCCAACAAGAGTGCACAAGTTCTACACACAATTGAGTACAGGGGTGCCAACTCCAGGGATCTGAGCATCTTTGGTCCTCCAATAAATTTTTGAGCCCCCCCTGACACCCATGTTCCCTACCATCAGGGGACAGAGGAGGCCAAGCACGGAGCCAAGCATGGCTTCAATGGCCAGATCCTGCTGCTTCTGCCATGGAAGGCTGACAAGCTCAAGAGAGGAGAAGCCACTGGCCACTGCATTCAGTTCTGTCCCCTGGCTGCTCCCAAAAGCCATGTGATGTCATATGTGTGACATCCCACGTGTGACATTGTGTGTGTTGTGCATGTTGTCCCCAGCCCCTTCAATCTTTGGCACAAGTTGGCGCCTCTGATCTCATACAGTCATACCTCGGGTTACAGACGCTTCAGGTTGCGTTTTTTGGGTTACGGACCCGCCGAAACCCAGAAGTACCGGAACAGGTTACTTCTGGGTTTCGGCGGTCGTGCATGCGCAGAAGTGCCAAATCGCAACCCGCGCATGTGCAGACGCGCCGCTGCAGGTTGCGAACACTGCGGGTTGCAAACGTGCATCCCGCATGGATCACGTTTGCAACCCGAGTGTCCACTGTACTCTGCAATATTCAGGGTCGTCAATCACACATACAGCATCTTTGCACATAGGCTGTGTTAACAGTCTGGGTGGACGAGATTCCACTGCTAATGGTCCTTGATGGGGAGGTGCCAACATTGTATCTCTTTGGCTATGTGGACCCTTCATGATGCCAGTTCATTACCACTGGCCACATGGTATAATATAGATTGATGTGATCCTGTCTGAAGGAGCTGTGGCTAAAATTGGAGACAAGTGGGCATTGAAAAGCAGAAGAGTCTAAACACGAGACTTTGTAGGACAGGATTGCCAAGAAGCATACCCATACTTTCTGCACTGCCCATTTTGTCACCAAGGAGAGCAGACCATGATGGCTTTGTGATTGCATATAATGAGGACACCAAACGCTAAAAGCACTTGACAGACCTTCTCCTCCTGTCATTCCCAGACTTGCCCTTCACATCCTCTCTCAATGAATTTCAAATCAGTGTCATCCATTTCATACCAAGGTGGTAGAATTCTCTTCATCTCACATGGTGAGACCCCAAGCAGATGCAACAGTGTTTCAAGAAGTTAATTGCTTGGGCTTAAAGCCGATTGATTCTGAGGCCAATACAGAAGCGATTTCCTTTCTTTTCTGTAGTATCCATTGGCAGATGCAAGGCTGGAAATTTAGGAAATCAATGGCTCTGAGTCAGGTACGAGGCAGTGAATTAAGCACCACAACACAGAAGGCAATGCATTTCTGCTGGATTACGCCTTGAGAGTCTTGCGAATTTTGAGACATTAACCCAAAAGCCATCCGCCAGCTGAAAAGTGTAGTAAGGAAGGGTAAGGGGAAATGAGATCTTTTACAGAAGAGAGAAAAAGATTTCACACACAGACACACACACACAGAGAGAAAGAGAGAGAGAGAGAGAGAGCAGAAAACAAAGAAACCACCAAACCATATTTAAGAATGATATAACTAAATGGTCCAAATCAATATTATTATGATAATAATAGGTTTGACTTCCAGACTTCATCTCCCCATAGCCCAAGGAATGCTTTTGATCCAATGCAGGGATCCTGCTGGTGGAAGAGAGGGAATCAAATAAACTTTTACTGATTCTACATTTGTTTGTCTGTGTCATCTCCTACATTGTTGCAAAGGGTCCTCGAACTTTCTGGAGCAGTTTCCTTAATGGTGCAAGGAAATACAAGAGAAAAGGAGGAATTGGCAAAATGCATTTTCCTCCCTTCTATGAGCAAATGAATGTTGTTGTTGTTGTTGCTGCTGCTGCTGCTGCTGCTGCTGCTGCTGCTGCTGCTGCTGTTGTTATATGCCTGGATAGTGCAATCTTTCTAAAAGGCCCCTTTTCCATCTTCCTGCACTGTGAGTGATTGGAGCTAAGGGTTTTTTGTTTTTGTTTTTTTGCTGTGGCCCCCTAACTTTGTAACAAGTTTGCCTTGCACCAACCTTTTTAGTAAAAGCCTAAAGACCCTTTAAAAACCTAATAGCCTAGGCCTCCTAGATCTTGGTTTCCACGCTGGCTTGTTGATGTTGGTTATTGGCTTGGTTTCTTGCCTGAATGCTGCATTTCCTGATTTTAATCACTTATATGGAAGCTGTTTTGGCAGCCTTGTTTAAGGTTTGAAGGGAGGGATAAACATCTAAAATAAATATAAAAACTAAGCTCTGCTTCATTGAAGGTTTTTAAGCAGAGTTTGGGTGGCCATCTGTCATGGATGCTTTAGCTGAGATTCCTGCATTGCAGGGGGTTGGACTAGATGACCCTCAGGGTCCCTTCCAACTCTGCTTGTCTATGATTCTGTATTGTACATTAAGAATTCATATATATTTTTAATCATACTTTTAAGGGGCACTGGCCATTATTACAGGGGTTTTTTTTGGGGGGGGGGGAGTGTCTGAAAATACATGCTTGTGAATGTATGCTCCACACACAGACAATCTGCAAATGAAGTATTATTATTATTTATTAAGTAACTTTCTGTACTACCCTTTATCTAATGATTGGCCTGGTTGGCAGGAGCAGGGACTGGACAACGGGAGCTCACCCCATTGCGGGGATTCGAACCGCCGACCTTCTGATTGGCAAGTCCTAGGCTCTGTGGTTTAACCCACAGTGCCACCAGCGTCCCTTCTTGAAGCAAAAAAAACATGCTAAATCTGAGTAACTGTCAACCTGTATAATACCCAAATTGTTATATGCTCCTATTGTGTGCTAAATAGCAGTTTTTACCCAGGGGAAAGAAGAAGTGTGGGTGAGCGCTGAAAATAGCATAGAAATATATGCAGGAGAGGTGTAACGACTTAGTAGGATGGCATCTGTTTTGCGAGCAGAAGCTCCCAGTTCCAATCCCTGGTGTCTCCAGAAAGGGGTGGGAGAGACCTCTGTATGAAACAGACAGATTCCTCAGTAGTTTCATCATTCTTTGAATATTTCTTAAGTGCTAAATGCCTCTAAAAGCTGTTGAGCGCTAGTCAAGAATCCAAGCTGAGTGCCTTTAATGGCAAGGGCACTGATCAGCTGTAACTCAGCATGAAGGATCAATGAAAGGAATCTCAGTGTCAGAGATTACCCCCTGGCTCTGCATTCATCGAACTGGGTTTGTCTATGCAGCCTCCTTTATCTTTTCTGTGCCAGTTTCAAATGTAGCATGTTCTGATGCCCTTGCAACACAATTTCAGACAGTTTTTCTCTCCAGCAAAGGATAACCTGGGTTGAACTTTATTTCCAGCCTAGCTAACAAAAATCTCATGAAGGAAGCTATTTTCATGGGATTGCTATTCCAATTTTGCAGACTCAAGAGGTTCTGATTACCTGCTGAACTTTTAGATGTTTCTGTGAACTGAAGCAAACTACTAAAACTTCTGAAGATCACATGTTAGTAACAGCAACACACACACATACACCCCACCTGCTAAAATGCATTACCTGGGATATATATCGCCAGGTTCCCAAATCGAAAATGACTTTCACAATCCCAATGGAATAACACTACTAAATCTATAGATGAGCATTTGCTTGCAGGGATTTATTACAAATTGCCTTAACATACACTGTAGGACATATCATTCCAGCAAAGCAGACCAAAGGGCAACTCGGAATAGCTTCTTAAAAGTTTTTAAAAGCTTCACTTCATATAGGAGATCCAACATGGACAAGACTGGATTCCACAATCAGACAGTGAGCACTTATGGTCAGAGTCCCCATTTTCAGAGTGGGGGTGTTGACTGCAGGAAGTCTCTTTGCATATATGTTGCATTGCATAAGCAAGAGCAAAATTACAATACTTTACATTTCCCATTCTTCTTGACTTTCGTTCAAGCACTTTGTCACTGGAGGATTGTGGGAGTCATAAAGCCACGGCAAAGGCTTGTAATATTGCAGGGTGCCCCCTGACCTCGGCTGACCAGCACTCTGAGCTTTACAATGTATTGGAATGTATTGACCTTAAAAGGAGTTGTGTTTCCTCTGGGCAGTGATGACCCTATATGGTGATGGGGGCAATAAAAGCCTTGACCCGATGAGGTAACGTGAGACATTGGCAAACGGCCATGCGGCTGGAGAGAGACAAAGGATAATAAAGAAGCTACAGGAGGAGAGAGAAGTTCGAAAAGGAGCTGCTCATACCATCATGAAAATATTGCTGGCTCTCTGTGTCTTTATTTTATGCTAAACTGCGCCATTTGTAACGGCTGGCTCCGACAGAGGATGTTAATAGGTGCAAATGAGAATCCCATCATCTAGAACTGGTATTAATGGAAAGTAACATTGATGGCAGTTCTACATTACTGGCATGGACGTGGATGGCGCTGTGGTCTAAACCACTGAGCCTAGGCCTTGCCAATCGGAAGGTCGGCGGTTCGAATCCTTGCAATGGGATGAGCTCCCGTTTCCCAGTCCCAGCTCCTGCCAACCTAGCAGGTTGGGAGTACATCAAAGTGCAAGTAGATAAATAGGTACCGCTCCAGTGGGAAGGTAAACGGCGTTTCCGTGTGCTGCTTTGGTTTCGCCAGAAGCGGCTTAGTCATGCTGGCCACATGACCTGGAAAAACTGTCTGCAGACAAATGTCGGCTCCCTCGGCCTGTAAAGCGAGATGAGCGCCACAACCCCAGAGTCGTTTGCGACTGGACTTAGCTGTGTGGGGTCCTTTACCTTTACCTTTAACATTGATGGCATGGTGGATTTGGAACTCAGTACTGACTTCTAGGCCTTCACCACTGATGCCTCTGCTAGATCACTCCTTATTTAAACCTGCAGATAAATACAACCAATTCATAGATTTCTAAACAAATGGTTTCTCTATAATTAGATATCTGCTTGTAAGAGGTAAGGCAATCTCAAAAGTGGACCTGGTGGCAAAGACGAAAGGTACAAAATGTTCCCGCTTGCAACTGTATCAACTATGCACTTTTGCAAAGTATCTGGAACGCATGGGAGAGGGCTTGAGACAATTGACACCTTTTGAATCACCAAGTAGCAGACCTAACCATGACGCAAAAGGGGCCGCCTCAAAGATATATGGTATGGTATTAGACAGCTTTGTGGGCAACACAGAATATATTCAAATGAGGTGAGAAACTGACATAGGGATTTCAATAAGTAAAAAAGCATAAGACTCTATATGGTGCAATCCATCTTTAAAAACAATTTCAGCTTGCCTCCTGGAAATTTTCCTTAAAATTAGTGTCAGAGACTGGGCAGAGGAGGAAGGGTGGAGACCGTCTCCCCAGCATGTCCTTCTAGAGAAGAAGGAGACAGTTCAGAGTCACAACAGGAGTTTGAGGGAGGTCACAGCTCAGAAGCAGATGAGGGGGAAAGCTGGGAAATAATGGGAGAGGAGGAGGAAGCACCAGGGGAGTGACAGTTGATGGACTCAGTATCTTTAGAAAGCATTCCAGACCCCCCCCCTTCCCAGAACACAGCGGGCCTTGAAAGTAGGAGAGCAGAGAACTCAGAGACAAAGGGCACACCTCAGCACCCATAGTGATGAAGCATGAAAGGAGAGAGGGAGGAGGGTGGAGCCTCACCCGGAGCAATGCCATTACTCCAAGCGGCTGCATTTCTATGCCTCTCTCTGTGAATATTGAATAAAAAGCATTGGTAAGAACTTTCCTTGTCTTATCCGTTCCTGGCAACCTAGGGGGGGGGGTTAGATCCTCTGATGCCTGACAATTATCTTTTGGTGGCAATGGATGCCTTGCAAAAATAGATACTACAAGCTCACCTGTCATGCGTCCCAGTTCATGTCTTGATAGCACAGCAAGCGTTGGGACTTGCAGTGCACTGTGCATGGAGAATCCAGTGATAGGCGTTATCCACAAAGAAGCACAATTAGCACAAACTACGTCTTCACATCAGCTCATCATACCTTAAACCCAGTTTATGTCCCAAAGACTCCCCTGTCCGTTTCATGGAGGCCAGCTCATGCTCAAAGCAGCCATACAACTACCAGGGCAGGAAGGGATTCATATAAACACGCAAACACAAACACACACACAGCCTACTATTTGGTGGCAAACTTAAATACAGGATTGATAAAAGCACTGGAGCCAGTTGGCCCCATTACTCAGTTGACAGAGAGGCAGAGGTCTCACCTTTAATAAGTCTAGTTGACAACACTGCATTGATAGCGTTAAGTTAATTGAGTTTATCTACAGGACACAATTCACAACTCATGCTGGTAGAAGTGCAAGGGAGACTTGGAAAAGCTGTAAGTCTCCCAAGATAAGTCCAAGTGCTGTTCTGTTTATTTTTTATATTTTACTACCCTGTGAAGTTTTCCAAGTGACTTGGCAGGTGTGCAAGGGAGCACTTTAAAACAAATTATGGCTATTATGTAGCTTTAGTGGTGGCAAATATTTTTCAATGATGGGTTTTCCCCATTTTTGGCAATTTTCAATCAAGCACAGCTAAAGGGTTTTGAATGAGCCTGGGCATCCACATAGCAGCAACTCATCTGAATCGTTCCCTCACCCCACCCCTTTGTCTAAGAGCCACTCATCTCCTCCTTTGTTTGGAAGGCTCTCTCTAGATTGGTCACAGAGGATGCGGAAAATGGGGCAGGCAAGTTGATCGTTACTGCTGTGAGAAGCAACTGGGTAAATGAAAGGAGGTTTATAGCCATCAAAGCCTAAGACATTATCTCTCAAAAAATCCCAGACCTACGAACAAGGATGAGAGAAAGATTAGGGGAAAGTTTATTGCTTTGAACTAAGGAGGCTTACAGCCTGCATAGGATCAAGTATTCCCATGTTGTTGCAGCTTTTAGGGAATTTACACAGCTTTGTATGCAATTTTGTCTAATGCACATATTTTTGCAAAGCAATTCCCCCTGATGTAATGCATTTTTGCATTTTCTTTTCCCTAGTACAGGCATTTTATGTGTATATGCATCCGTACATATTACTTGACTGGAGAACTGGGTTGCAAAGTTCAGAGAAGTGTGAATTTCCAAGGATCATTGTGTTTTGGTTTGTTTGGGAAAGAGCAAATTTGGTCGGTTCACCTCTTAATGTGAACTGAATTGAATTTCTCTCCCTTCCTATGTCACACAGTCGATGAGTTCTGGAAGAAAAGTGGTACAAAACCAGAATGGATCCCTTTACTTTTTGTTATTTGCCTTTAGCCCTTTCTAAATGTACTTTCTGTGTAGGAAACCATAAATAGATAAGGGATAGCATTATGGTTAGCGGCTCTGACCTGACCAGCAATCCTTTTAAAATATATTTAGATAGTTCCACATGTACAGTTGTAAACATGATCAGCCTTTATGTACATTGTAACTTGCATGAATAGTTTAGAGCTAAGTAGAGTAGTCGAGGACAGGGTTTCTATTCCTTTAATAACTTTGTAGAGTGAATTTCCTCTTCCACACAAGTATTAAAGGTACAAAAGCCCTGCCCTCTTTTTACTTCTCCTGCCTAATTCTGAGCCTGCCACCATGATGCCATCCTCCTGCCTTTAAGTTCTTTGGAGTTTCTGGAAAATACTCTAGTAAACTACTTGATAGACCTGACGGAGCCCAATTTGAGAAGAGCGTTTACTATGGCCCGTTTCCATTCTATACCCACGGCCTTCCTGCAGGGGATTTACTCTAAGACCCCTATTACTCAGCGTTTATGTCCATGCACAATGAATGAAGTAGAGGACTTCATACATTTCTTTTTCTACTGCCCTATTTATGAGCCAATAAGACCTAAGCTCCTCCTCTTGATCCCGTCCACCATTACATCTAAGGAAGACTGTTTGAAATCGCTTCTTGTGGACGCAAATCCCCAAATTTCACGTGGGGTGGCAATCTTTATAGTGCAGGCTCTGAAACTCAGGGCTACTCTGACTGGGTAGTGAGTCCTAGACCTGGACCTGTTTTAATTCTTTTTATTACTTTTTCAACCCAATGTGCCGAGCCTATTTTGGGGCCATTTTATGTTTTATATACATCCGCACTTTAGATTCTTGGCGCTGGCAACTAAATCTTTACATTATTGTCTTAGGGTAATTTAAATGTCATTACGCCAGTAATATCGCTTTGAATTTTGTTTGGTTGCTTGTCTCTAGTATTTTTGTCTTATTTTGCTATGGCTGTATGCTAATGCAATAAAGGTTTTATTATTATTACTCTAGTGAAAAACACTCACTTGGGCAAGAAGAGACTGCAAAAAGTGAATGGGAATCAAGGTGAATCAAGGGGAGTTCACCCATCACTGCTCTTTGATATCACAGAGAAAACTTGCTACCTGACTGTTACTAGAGTGAACGTCCTATTCAAATGTGATTTTAAGTCTTTTTGGCAATATTAAAGCACTAGCATTGCATCAGAGACAGGGGCAGGTGCTCAAAATAACCAACTGAAGCACATCTAAAGAACTACCTTTCCACAGAAAGAAATAAGATTGTTCTGCCAGTAAAAGAAAGAAAAATGGGCCTTTAGCATATTTATGGCTGTAATTTGTGGAAACGATTTACAATGCACTATACCATTCCAATACATCCTGAAGGTTATATTTACAGCTTCAGTGCAACTATATCTTAGAGGGTGTGTGTTGCAGAATACATCCCTGGACATTCTATTTTACTTGACTGTGGATAGATGGAATAGCGGTACTATTGGGTTAAATTTGTATCCTTCTGCTAAATCAGAGGGGCGGGGAGAGCTGGATCAAGCCCTTTAAAAGTTCTGTCTAGGTACCCAATTGGTCATTAAAAATAGGGTTAGGTGTCACTGAATTTGCCATTGAATGATGTACAAAAAATGCATGTGCTAGGGTAAAATGTACATGAAAATGTATATCTTACTGAAAATACAAAAATGCATTCTATTAGGTGAAATTGCTCACAACCATGTGTATATTGAGAGAAATGGGCACAAAATGCTATTGCATTTTCATTTTAATCATTTTCATTGGTTAAGTCATCATTATTATTATTATTATCATCATCATCATCACAAATGTATGTGGAAATGTGTCCAACTGAAGTTAAAAGAGGGGGCTGAGAGCCAACAGAGGCAGATTCAGTCATCCCTGAGTTAGACCTTGAAGACACATCACTTAAAAAGTAGGGGAGAAGGAAGGAGAACATGTTATTTGTCATGTGCAAATAAGGTGAAATAATTCATTTTGCAGTGTTGGAAGCCACTGCAGGATTTATTTATTTTTACACAGTATTTTTTAATACACAAATATATTTTTATATTTTATCTTTTTCCTTTAGTGGAACGAACATTGCATAGGAACCTGACGTTGACATATGCCTCAAAATAAGCAATCAAGTGTGTGGATTGCTTCCTTTGCAACAGACAAAGCATCTTAGGCCAATTAAAGCATTAGCTAAGATTTTGTTCTAATTCCATCTGTTAAGCCAGTATTAGCACGAACCTATGAAGTGGTTCTTTTTATTATTATTATTTCTGACATTTGGAGGGTTTCAAATCAAGTAACAGTTGGATTAATCTCATTGAGCAACATGATACACAAAGTGAAACAGCGTCTCTGCTTATGACATTTAGCAGGTTTCTTGATCTCCTCACTAGCTGCGTCTTTCCCTCACTGTGTCCTTTTGCACTGACATAGCAGCGGCTCAGATGTATTGAATTCAGAGGATGGCTGCCACCTGCCTCCATTCATGCAATATTGCATTATACAATAGTGTGACATAAAGCTAAACTTTAACACCATTAGCAAATAATGCTCACAGCCAACTCAGTTTTTATATAGGTCTTGCCCTATTTTATCTAACTTTCTTCATTATTTTTTTTAAAAAAAGAAATATAACATTTAGGAAGAAAGGAACAAATTGGATGGTAACCTGACCCCTCACAGCTAACTTAACTAAATTAATTCTAATTTAAATGTTCTTCAGTTTTATATATCTATATCTAGCCAGCCAGCCAAAATCCCCCCCCCCAACATTTAGGAAGAGAAAAGCAAAGGTAAGGTCAAGGACCCCTGGATGGTTAAGTCCAGTCAAAAGCGACTATGGGGTTGCGGCGCTCATCTTGCTTTCAGGCCGAGGGAGCCAGCGTACGTCCACAGACAGCTTTCTGGGTCATGTGGCCAACATGACTCTAAACCACTTCTGGTGCAATGGGACACTGTGACAGAAACCAGTGCGCACGAAACCCTGTTTACCTTCCCGTCACAGTGGTACCTATTTTTCTACTTGCACTGGCGTGCTTTCAAACTGCTAGGTTGGCAGGAGCTGGGACAGAGCAACAGCAGCTCACTCTGTCGCAGGGATTCGAACTGCCGACCTTCTAACTGGCAAGCCCAGGAGGCTCAGTAGTTTAGACCACAGCGCCACCCACGTACCTTAGGAAAAGAGGGACAAATTGGATAGTGACCCGTCCCAAGATGTATCTCATGCAAAAGATAGGGGACATGTAGCCCAGAAAACCTGCCTCTTCTCCATTGTCACTAGATGCCCATACAAGGCAGTAATGTTTGTACAGTCTCTACTTGTCTGATATAAGTCTCTTCCAAATAAACTGTGCTGGTTTTCTTTTTCTTTAGTATTTATACTTTTTTGTATTGATTTGACTACCTTCAATGATGATTATTTTTTAAAAAATCCTGAATTTATTTTTTCTCTTCTTCAAATAGTGATTACACAATCTGGGCCTACAGATCTTGGGTTTTATACATGTATGCCCTACTTCAAATATTATACATCAGGATGAATGTCTAGGGGCATTGGAGATGGGGGACGTGAGCCAGGGATAACGTTGGCAAGGCAAGCTTCTACTCTGCACCACAGATAAGGAATTTATCTAGGAACAGTAATCACACAATTCAGTTCAGGTTCAATCAACAGAGGAACAGGTAATCTACAAGGTAAAACATATCCTCCACACACACAAAAAGGAATGCTTTCTGAAATACTTCACTTTAAGCACTATTGTACAAGCAGCTAAAGCCCTCATTTATTTATTTTTTCAGCTAGTCCTGTACACTCAGAGAACAGTTAGATTCCCAGTAATGAGCATAAATCTCTTAGCCACCTCTTTCCGATTTAGATTTTCACCAACATTAATTGAAACAGCAGCAAAAAAGGAGAAACCAGCTTTTAGAAGCATTGCAGCATAGAGTTAACAGTTGCATAGCCACCTGAAACGCAATTTCAAATAGCACAGAATTCGTAGCCACTTGGGGAGATGATGGGTATAGTATTAAAAAATAGGACATTGCATTCTTTAGCCACACTGTGTGAGCCTGGCTTCCTCCCAGCTTTCCAATTGAAAAGACAGCTGTGCAGACAAGTGAATTGGATGCTGGTTGGGCCATCAGTCTTGCCTCCCTGCACCTACTCACCTGCTGCCATTGCTGCCACCTCCTTCTTGGGAAATTTAATAAAAAGTGCCCTACAGCTGAGTGACTGAGATGAAAAGAAGCTGCAGTAGGGGTGGGTGGGAGAAAGTTGGTTCAGTTCGTATTTAAAGGCAATTCAGTCACATTTGCCCTTTCCAGAACACAGCCATTGTTTGAAATGTGTACTTCTCTGAATTTTGCAATGTAATTCTTCTGCCAAGCAATTTGTGCTAAAATGCATATACTGAGATAAGGTAAAGGTAAAGGGACCCCTGACCATTAGGTCCAGTCGTGGCCGACTCTGGGGTTGCGGCGCTCATCTCGATTTATTGGCCGAGGGAGCCAAAGTACAGCTTCCGGGTCATGTGGCCAGCATGACTAAGCTGCTTCTGGCGAACCAGAGCAGCGCACGGAAATGCCGTTTACCTTCCCGCCGGAGCGGTACCTATTTATCTACTTGCATTTTGACATGCTTTTGAACTGCTAGGTTGGCAGAAGCAGGGACTGAGCAATGGAAGCTCACCCTGTCACAGGGATTCGAACCGCTGATGTAATGATCGGCAAGTCCTAGGTTCTGTTGTTTAACCCATAGTGCCACCCATGTCCCTATATACTGAGATAAAGTGTGCTAAATTAGTGAAAATAACTTACAAAAGTGATTATATATATATATATATATATATATATATATATACACACACACTCACACACCGTATTTTTTGCTCTATAAGACGCACTTTTCCCCTCCTAAAAAGTAAGGGGAAATGTGTGTGCGCCTTATGAAGTGAATGTATGCTGCACAGCTATCCCAGAAGCCAGAACACCAAGAGGGATAGCTGTGCAGCGATTCCTCTTGCTGTTCTGGCTTCTGGGATTCAGAATATTTTTTTTCTTGTTTTCTTCCTCCAAAAACTAGGTGCATCTCATGGTATAGTGCGTCTTATAGCGTGAAAAATATGGTATATGGATAAATATTTGCAAAAATGTGTAATTAGGAAAGACCACATACAAAAATGTTATATCTGGAGAATTCCACACTAAAATGCTAATCAATTTTCATTATATCTTTTTCTTTTAATTGCGAACTGATGTGGAAATATGGAGAAGGGAACTTAGAAAACTGAGAAACTGAAATCGACAGATTCACTCTATTTCTTCAAGCCTTACTTTGGAGCCCTGTGCAAAAGTGAGATGATCTGGAAATGAGGGGTGTGGGAAGATTGATCTCCTCATGATGCAGGACTCCAAAGGCAAAGGGAGAAAATAGCACAGATTCTCTGATCAGGTGAAGCAAGAGAAAACAGGTGCTGCATCTTCTACATGGAATTCCCACTTCACAATATATGCTAAGTGCATAGTGAACATTGTGACAATACATAAATTATAACATTTCTCTTTTGAGGTGAAAAAACCTCTATCGAAAGGTCAAAAGACAGGGTAACTGCAAACTTGCACTTTGTCAAAAAAAGCAAGAGGGAGAATTCAGCACTAAAGAGGCCATCTCCTTGTCATTTATAGACTAACCTTCACACTGTAGTTGGTATTTCTCTTCTACCGCTTAAAGGATAATTAAGGATAGAGCAAGTAGTTATTGAATGTTGACAACTTATTGAATGTCAGAGCTGGGTGAGAGGCATTGGAGGCCATTGTTGAGACATGGAGGGGAATGCTACTTTGGAACTGCCACGGAAAGAAATTGTTCACTTTGCAAGGTGATTATCATGCTGGTATTTGCTGAAGCTTTAATAACAGCCGCACAGTTATCCAAATTGGCGTCACGCTGTGCTATTGCTATTATTTGGATATTTGGTAATATATATTGTACCTTTCATGCACCCTCCATTTTAGTGGCAAAGTGATGGATTTAGGAGGTCAAAAACAACAGAGCCCAATGTCAACATTGGCCGGCTTCAAGAATGAGCTGGCCGCTGGTTATACTCACATAATGGGCAACTTTAAGAATGTTAGGTGACAGTTAAAGGCTTCAGATGCCCCTCCAACTCTCAGAACCTGAATTTTATTGTATAGGAAGTCTTTGATGATGCCTAACTTAGTTTCTATGTAGCTGAGGGGTATTCATAAATGTTTTTTTTTTCCTTTCTATAAATGGGATCATCCTCAGAAGGTGGTCCTTCTTGTGACTGGGCCCCTGGACACACCCCTGACTAAGTAGGTTTTGTTTCTAGGTCTAAGTTTCATTTCTCTAAATAGGCATCACAGGTCACAGCCAATCAGGAAAGGGGTGGGGGTGGTTAAGGAATTATATAAGCATCAGCGCAAGAGTGCCCTAGGCACTTGATTGGCGCTGCTGAACATCCACCCTTTGGACTTTGTGTGAGTCGCCTGTCTTGGGACAGGGGCTGGGTAGGAATCTTTATCCATTTGGCAAATTGGCACTGGCCACTTGGTTTTTTGCCTAGCCCCTTAGCAATAGTCACAACTTTCCAGGTTGGGCGGTTAGGCATTGGCTTAATTTTGTGTGTGGAAGGGAGGTGTGGCTATCACCTGCCCCTCAATGATCAAAAGGTATTCCGTTAAAGGAATCTGGGGGTCCCGGATCTCGTCCAAAGTCCCCTTGATGTGCTAGGGCCATGCTGGGATCACAGGAACCTCACGGTAAGCTTCTGTCGGGCAAAACCCCAATGTTGCTGCCCTGATGGGGCAGTAGTCTGTTATAGTCTTCAGCCAATGCCTATGCCAATACCACTCACATTTAATTTGCAATCAATAAAGTTGTGGCCTTAATGTTACCCATCAACCTTAATTCTGTGTCCGTGTGTAGTTATTTCATGGGGGGCTGGCTTGGGGCCTCAAGACACAAATTGTATCTCTGGTGATGCACACTCTGTAGCTATAATGTCCATACTTCCTGAAAAGCTCGTGAAGTTCTCAGTAAGGCAGTGGGGAGGTCAGCATGATGCAAACACGTGAGCAGTAGAGCTGGATTGGATCCACCAATGTGTTTGCACCACACCAACCTTCCCCACCTGCTTGCCCTTTTGAAAGCTGGATCCTTTCATCCTGTATCCTTAAACCAGTTTCTTGTTTCTCACTGTAGTGGTAGTTGAGGGAGGGCCTCATTGACCACCTTACTGGACTATCAGAAGATGAATACTGGCAGCTTTCCAAGCTCTTTCTGTGTCTTCTTGCCCTCGCTCACGGCAAAGAAAGTTTTTTTCCCACAGCCCCGAAATGGTAGCTTCTTTAAAAGACGCACAATGAGAAAATTGGATGGAGTAATTTCTGGGTGGGCTAGTGAGGTCTTTTATGTCATTAAACTGTTTTCATTTAACAGATGTACAAGTCTCCATTCTGAATGAGCTATAATAGACTGTCCTGTTATTCACCATCATTTTCAATCATTAAGTATTGAACTACTTGACAGTACTTTCCTCCAACCTGGTGATTTTGTGTGAGTGATATTGTAGATGATATAATATTATCCTCATGTTGAATTGTGTGTGTGTGATTTATTTATTTGTTAAGGTTAATTGTGTGGTTTTGGTGTTCATGAAAGAATGGTAGGCTTTTTCCATATATATGTCTACTCAGATATCCTATACATGCTTGCCTTTCCTGTAAAGTCATGGAAGATAATACATTTTCTTGTTCCTGGTTGCCTTGCAACATACTTCTTCTCACATTGTACAGTATTGGGGAGGGGGTGAAATAATGTTCCCTAGAATTGATGCATCATCTATGAAATGTGAGTGGCTACCAGTCATGGTGGCAGTGTGCTATCTCCAGCATTGGAGGTGGTTTGCCTCTGAACACCAGTTGCTGGGGAACACATTATTATTGAATAGGATGCCCCTATTTTCATTGGAGAAATGTTGGAGGGTATGAGCCCTCTGTATAGCCCAGGCTATCTAAGGGATCATATTCTCCCATACAAACCTGTCTGAGCAGATCTTTGAAGGAGGCCCTTCTCTCAGTCCTGCTGCCCTCAGAGGTACATTTGGTGAGGATGCAGGAGGGGACTTTCTCAGTAGCTGCTCCCTCACTTTGGAACTCGCTTCCTAGAGAAGCTAGACTGGCTCCCTCCTTGTTGTTCTTCCATCAGAAGCCAACATTTCTCACAAAAATGGATTCCCCAGAACCTTGTTGTCCTTCCATCGGAAGCCAATATTTCTCACAAAAATGAATTTCCCAGAACCGTAATGCATAACTCAGGGATGGTACATTCTGTTTCACCTTGCCTCTGACATGAGTTCTCACATAACATGCAAGATCTCATGCAATTTCAGTGAGATCTTGCTGGAAATTGATGAGATCTCACCTGAAACCAGTGCTGATGACACCTAATGGCTTTGCCGCCCCTGGCATAACTGTTTGGGACTAATGGCATACAGGGCTCCTTTTTGGGCAACATATTTTCATGAGAATCCCAACCAACATTGCCAGAGAGGCATGAAGGCTTGGCATAAGTAAATAAAGCACTGGGCAAATGGACTGAAACAGCCATATGATCCCGACATGGATTTTAAGTGTTAAGTTTACCATGAGTTTATAATTAGAGTTCTACCTTTCACAGAGCTAGAGTGTTCAAAACTGCGCATGAGGAAGAAGAAAAAGCGACAACAAATAGAGCAAATGACATCAATCAGCTTTAATCTGGCAGATTTTGTTTCTGGACTGTTGTCAAATCTACAAAGGTTTACGAAGTAGGAAAGGCTTTTGGAATCGTCAGGATAAGGGGGGGAGTGTACAATTGCCTTTAATTATCCACACATTGGCAATAATCAGGGGGAAGCAGGGAGGAAAACTTAATGTGTTATGCCTCAAGCAGCTGCAATTCAAACTGTCTAGAATGAGTAATGTTCATAAATATCTGAGTTTGCTATTTCCTATGGCTGTAAGACATGGCAGACTTAACAAGCTCAATAGCAATATGTAACATCTACTCCCGGCACATATTGTGGAGAGGCACCCATATATATGTTTGTAAGCTATGAAACTTGGTGATGTTCTTGATGCTGCTATAGGCTACTGATGTGAAAGCTGACTCTAGTTAGAAGAGATATACAGTTAGGCCAAGGGTGCCAGCAGAACTGCCTTCATCACTGTAAAGCAGGGACGGGGGATCTTTATCAGGCTGAGGGTCATATTACTTGCCTGGGGACCTTTCCAGGGACCACATGCCATGTGGGTGGGGCCAGAGGCAAGTGGACTAAGCCCCAAGTATATGAAAGACTGCCTCATACCCTATAGACCAGGCCAGGCATAGCTGTCAACGTTTTCCCCTTTTTAAGGGAAATCCCCTTATTCCGAATAGGATTCCTCACAAGAAAAGGGAAAAGTTAACAGCTATGTTCCCAGGTGTTGCCAGGCTTCAATAAATCCTTTCCCTCCCATGGTGGGGAGGAAAGAAAAAAGAAAAGAAGAAACTACCAATTAGTTTATTCAATAACCACAGTGAGAGACAAAGGAATAAGGTCTCTCTCTAGGTAATGACGTTGCTTCATGTAAAGTCCCACCCCCTCAGTTTCTCCTATACTACGTCACCCCTGTGCCAGCTGATCTGTGCTTTCTGCCTCTGAGCATTCTGTTCTGCTACTCTCAATGCACGCCCAGTCCTAGGAGAGGGAGAGTCAGAGATGCTGTCTCTCCCCTGGTGCTTCTTCTTCCTGCTGCTCTCCCAATATTTCCCAGCTTCTTCCTTCTGCAGCCTCTGAACTATGGCCTTCTGCAAACCACTATTCGGAATAAGGGAATTTCCCTTTTTTAAAAAGGGAAACATTGATGGCTATGGTCCAGTCCCTGATAGGTGTTAAGATCCGTGGGGGGGGGGGTGCTCTGGCGTCCCACATCCCTCAGAACTTTGGGGTGGCAGCGGCCCAGGAGAGGGGGATTCCAAGTGATGGAATTTCCTCCCCACAGAGGTCTGCCTGTCTTCTTCACTATACAGCTTTCAGCAAATGCTGTGGTCACCAGTTAAGCAAAAACACTCACAGAAGGTGGGGAGGAGTGTGGCTGAGGACGGTATGCTGCCTGAGGAGCCCTGAAGACCAGGAGTTCCTCATCCCTGTTATAAATCTTCTATATACTTGATTCCAAACCCCTTCTTCTATGGTTGGTTTTGGTAATCTTTTGTAATATGGCGTCCCGTGAGAAGCCAAAATTTGGCGTCCCAAAAAGGACCTTCTCAGTTATTAATCTTCTCGATTTTGCACTCCCTCAGTTTGGCACCCTTTGCGGGGGTACAGCTGTACCACCCTAAATTGGGCACTGCCTTCTTCAACAGGTAGAAGGTGAATCCAGGTAACCATTTGCCAAGCTGCAACTTTAGTATGATATGCACATAAACTGCTTAATAAGGCAAAGATACATTTTGTGCTGTTGATTCCTGTTCTAAAAATAGTCTGTAGCGGTTCCACGTCAAACGCCCAGTCTCTCTAGCTCATGTGTGAATTATATTGCTTCTTTTTATTTATTTGTGGAATGTATGTTCTGCTTTTCAGCTTGTATTCCCAAAGTTTCATTGACTAAATTACCATTTGAATAAAGTATTTAAATGACTTTCTTTCAGCCGCGTACTTCAAGCCAAAGATTGGCTGTCTCCCAAAATTTCTTCTGGGTTTCCTTAGCATATTTGTTCATATCAGATGATATATTGGGTCGGTTCTGTAATTACACAGCTACTTTTTAGATTTGTGTCAATAGGAAGTTTTGCTGAAGAGTCGAAATCTAAAGGTTTCTTCATAGCATAATACTTGATTATCCCTAAACCAATCGATCGTATGATTTTCATTATAGCTATGTTTGTATAACTAGTGTCAGGGATTGGCTGGATGGGGGAAAGTGACGGGCACCGACTGTCTAAGAGCCCCCACAGGGAGGATATGGAAGAAGAAGACTTAGACCCCAGATCATGGTGGTGGGATACTGGGGAGCATTCTGGGAAAGGGATGAGTTGGGAGGTGCTTGAAGCAGGAGGTTTTGAGCAATCAAAGGAGGTCAGAAGAAGAAGGTCCTTCAAGGACAGGGCTAGAGGCTGAGAGTAGCATTGGGAGCACAGACTCAGACAGCAAGGATGCAGAGGTTGCCCTTGCTACCCAACTTACACAACACTATCAAACCTATAGTTACGTAAATCCAACTAACAATAACATCCACAACATAACTGACTGTGTTTAACTACAGTTATACCTCATGTTACGTTTGCTTCAGGTTGCGCTTTTTCAGGTTGTGTCCCGCAGTGACCCGGAAGTACCGAAAAGGGTTACTTCCGGGTTTCGCCACTCGCGCATGCGCAGACACGCAAAATGACATCACACGCATGTGCAGATGCAGTGAATCGCAACCCGTGCACGCACAGACACAGGTTGTGTTCTTTTCAGGTTGCAAACGGGCCTCCGGAATGGATCCCGTTCACAACCAGAGGTACCACTGTATAAGATTCTTTATACATCACATAAACATACATCTTTTCACATTATCAAATTAAGTAGAAGCAATAAAAGACCAACATTTTGAACAGGAAATACAAATAGATCAGTTCTTATATACATAATGTCCAAATAGAAGCTTTTTTGTGTTCCACGTATGTCTTTACGAATGCAAGTGTCAGACGCGACAACTTTAAGAAAATTAACTTGTTCTTTGTAATGTTCCACATATGCCTTTGCAAAGTATAGTTTTTGTATGCAGTTGCTGTATGCAGGTATCAGACGAAAGATACGAAAGATCTTAACATATGCCTTTGCAAAATATAGTTGCTGTATGCAGGTATCAGACGAAAGAACTTAAGACAAGGATTTGCTACCCAACAGCGGGACAGTCCCAGTTCTGCTTACTCCCCCCCCCGAACACCCCAATTGAGGAGGGTCCTGCATGTTGCTGAGCAATGGGCCAGACAGGCCCAGAGGAGGAGCCCACCCCCTTGATCTGCTTGGGAGGAATCCAGAATGAGAGGCTAGAGGGGAAAGGTGGGGACACTGGTCAGTTTCAGCAACATCTAACCAGAGGAACTCTGCTGTGTTGCTACTTTCTGTGAATAAAAGCTAATTGCATTTCATGCCTCATCTTCTTTTCTGCCCTGTTGATGATTTGTACTCGCCTGGCAGCGCCTTGACAACTAGAAAGTTATAGAAAAGGAGGTGAGACATCTGAACTCAGCGATCATTTGAACTCTGGGAAAAGGTAAGACATCTGGAGTCTGGTGTTGTTCTCTCACCTACAAAAATCTGTTTGTAAGGACATGTTATGGGACGCGGGTGGCGCTGTGGGTTAAACCAGAAAGCCTAGAACTTGCCGATCAGAAGGTCGGCGGTTCGAATCCCCACGACGGGGTGAGCTACCATTGCTCTGTCCCTGCTCCTGCCAACCTAGCAGTTCAAAAGCACATCAAAGTGCAAGTAGATAAATAGGTACCGCTCCGGCGGGAAGGTAAACGGCGTTTCCGTGCGCTGCTCTGGTTCGCCAGAAGCGGCTTAGTCATGCTGGCCACATGACCCGGAAGCTGTACGCCGGCTCCCTCGGCCAATAAAGCAAGATGAGCACCACAACTCCAGAGTTGGTCACGACTGGACCTAATGGTCAGGGGTCCCTTTACCTTTTTAAGGACATGTCAGTGTGATTGGTCTGTCTCTTTTCTCAATCTAAATGTTTAATTTTATGGGTGTCTTGGAAAATACTTTTCTCCAGATCACCCAGATAAGTAGTTATCTTCCATCTGGATGACCCACAGATTATAATTACCTGGGAAATGAAAGTATGTTATTAGGAGGAGACTAACTCCTAGCCACTCAAGCTTGTATATTGAGTCCCTGGGTAACTATTTGTTTATCTGCATTATTTTTCACACCCTGATCAGCATTAACCTAACAGATTATAATAATGGCAGCCATTTCCCCACCCCTTGTGCTGGTCTTCCTTCTGTTTTTCGTCTGATAGGCATTTAAGGTGACACAATGCTACAAGATTATCTCAAACAATGGATTAAAAAAAATTCTAATATTTGAATGTGAAAGAGACAAATCAGAAACCTCAAAGTGCAATTAAAGGAACTTAAACATGTTAGAAGAAATGGTCGTATTTCAGAGCATGTTTCATTATGTAAACGATGCAATGCATGTTTCAAATCTGAAGTTTTTAAAAAGTTGTCTGATAAATCTGATATGAAGTAAATGGAAAGCTACCTGTCCGTTCTTAGCTCATTCCACACACAGTCAAATGGATTTCCAGTCACTTTTCCTAACAGGATTTAATCTGGGGAGTGAATGTGCATAATGAAGCGTTTCTTTTTCTCCAATTGATAACATTTCCTCCCATTAGTTCTACATGCTCACTAAATGCACATCTTCCCTTCTTGTCTATTATCACCTGTTCTACATAAGATTAATGGGAAGTGATTCATCAGAGGTGCACATTTTTTGAGCTTTAATTTTTAGTGCTTCGTTGCATTGTTGCATGATAATTAGATCACGGAGGAAAGAGGCTATAATTCATATGGAGGGTAGTGTTGAATTATCATGTCCAAATGATTCCATATGTACTTGACAAACAGTATTCCCCCTCCCCCAAGTATCTAAATAATATGAAACTGCTATTTGGAGAAGAGGGAAAGCTGGCATATCAGTGACCAAATTTATGTAAACATAAAAGCCCAGTAGGATTCCTAGCACTAAAATCTAGAACAAAAACATTGTTCTGCTCTTTTGTTTGGAGCCTGTGCATATTTTTTGGGAGGGGGTGAGGCTCGTGTATGAGAATTTTGAGGTAGATTGTAGTTGTAGGGTTGGAAGGAACAAATGTTCTGATCTAATTCTGTTCCCAAAGGCAGATCTATCCAGAATCCCTCTCCCTTGCTACTTCCATTCCCCAGTCCTCCAAACCCCTTTTGATGGTGACTGGGAATCTTGCAACCCAGCCTACCACAACCCACAATGCCATGCTAAATTTGGGGCTGTTTGGCTTCCAATAAGTCAACACCCTCCCATCAGATGTCAAGGAAATAAACAACTATCTGACTTTTAGAAGACATCTGAAGGCAGCCCTGTTTAAGGAAGTTTTTAATGTTTGATGTTTTATCATGTTTTTAATATTCTGTTGGGAGCTGCCCAGAGTGGCTGGGGAAACCCAGCCAGATGGGCGGGGTAAAAATAATAAATGATGATGATGATGATGATTTAGAAGACTTTTAGAAGACATCTGAAGGCAGTCCTGTTTAGGGAAGCTTTTAATGTTTAATAGACAATTGTATTTTAATATTCTGCTGGAAGCCACCCAGAGTGGCTGGGGAAACCCAGTCAGATGGGTGGGGTATAAATAATAAATTAATAATAATAATAACAACAACAATAATCATTCCCTTAAAACTTGTTGAATGATAGCAAGACCTTGAGGCTTCAGACAGCAATAGGACTGCAATGTCTTTCACACAAAAGGTGCATCAGATACATAAACTGAAATGTGATGATGTCTCGCCTGACTATGCATCCCATTCACAATGGAACTTTACACTGGAGATTGTGTCTGTGTTTCTCTCTGTGTGTGTCAGTGCTACAAGTGCCAATAGTGTCAAACATGAATCAGACGCCACACAGGCATTCATGCTGACTATCATATGGTTTGCGGGTAAGGGAGCCTCATTATCTTCCCATGAGTTTATCAGTATCAGACTCATTAGACAACATTAGTCAATGTCACTAACAGTAATCATTTGCGACTTACAAGTGACTCTTTGTAGGTTGAACACAAGTACCGTATTTCACCCCTACCTTAAAAAAATTACTCCACCTGGCTCATAGCAGTAATCAGCCTATGTAGCAAGCAACAATGTTAGTTTTTTAAGAGCCATTTTAGAAGCAACAGCATATGCTATGAGCTTTCGTGTGCAAGCACACTTCTTCAGATACACTGAAACAGAAGTTGCCAGATCCTTCTATATAGTGAGAAGGTGGGGAGGGGTATTACTCAGAAGGGTGGTGGGAATGGGAGATTGGCAGATAGCTGAGATGAGCCTGCTGACGACTCTTAACGACTGTAATAGGTCTTACAGGAAAAGGCAAGGGGTGAGAAGGTGAGAAATGGCTTAGTCATGTATAATGGGATAAGAATCCAATGTCTTTGTTCAAACCAGGTCTCTCCATGGTTTTAAGTTTGGTAATGAGTTGCAATTCAGCAGCTTCTCTTTCCAGTCTATTTCTGAAATTCCTTTGTAGTAAAACAGCTACTTTGAGATCTTGTATAGAATGTCCTGGGAGATTGAAGTGTTCTCCTACTGGTTTCTCTGTTTTGTGATTCTTGATGTCAGATTTATGTCCATTTATTCTTTGGCGTAAGGTTTGGCCTGTTTGTCCAATATAGAGAGCTGAAGGACACTGTTGGCATTTGATGCCATACACAATGTTAGATGATGAGCAATTGAATAGTCCCGAGATGGTATGTGTGATGTTGTTGGGGCCAGTAATGGTGTTGTCCGGGTGTATGTGGCAGCAAAGTTGGCATCTGGGTTTATTGCAGGCTCTGGTGCCAGTGTCCGTGTTAAGTCTGGTTGTAGTATTATTGTGGGTTAGGAGTTGTTTAAGATTGGGTGGCTGTCTGTAGGCAATGAAAGGTCTTCCTCCCAGAGCTTGAGAAAGAGAACTGTCATTGTCCAGGAGAGGTTGTAGATCTCTGATGATGCGTTGTACTGTTTTAACTTGGGAGCTGTATGTGATGACTAGAGGTGTTCTGTTATTTTCTTTTTTGGGTCTGTCTTCAGCAAGTTCTCTCTGGGTATAAGTCTGGCTCTGTTGATCTGTTGTCTAACTTCATCTGCTGGGTATTTTAGTTGCAACTCATTACCAAACTTAAAACCATGGAGAGACCTGGTTTGAACAAAGACATTGGATTCTTATCCCATTATACATGACTAAGCCATTTCTCACCTTCTCACCCCTTGCCTTTTCCTGTAAGACCTATTACAGTCGTTAAGAGTCGTCAGCAGGCTCATCTCAGCTATCTGCCAATCTCCCATTCCCACCACCCTTCTGAGTAATACCCCTCCCCACCTTCTCACTATATAGAAGGATCTGGCAACTTCTGTTTCAGTGTATCTGAAGAAGTGTGCTTGCACACGAAAGCTCATACCAAGAACTAACTTAGTTGGTCTTAAAGGTGCTACTGGAAGGATTTTTTTTTATTTTGACTATGGCAGACCAACACGGCTACCTATCTGTAACTGGAGCATATGCTATGTGATGCTTGTCAAACACATTGTTGGCAAAAGATAGTTGAAACTATGTCTTAAGTTTACTATCCACATCAAGCTTTGAGGCTTATTCACATATTACAGCTTTTACAATGGAATATTCCCCATTGTTTCTCATTCAGCCTGGATATCTCAGTTGGTTAGGGCATGGTTCTGATAATGCCAAGGTTGCAGGTTTGATCCCCGTATGGGAGCCAGAGGTCTGGTTTGAAAGTCATTTAAACTTGGAATGATCAAATTTAAGCTCCTTTTGTCTCACTGAAGTCTGAGGAGATGAATCTGAAATCTAAAATTCTGGCATAACAAGTTTGTGGATTGGGTCAGTAGTGATGCATTTACAAACAGATTAGGAAATTCAATTTGAGTAGAGTGATCTTTGATAAGAGTGCCCAGCAGAATGAAAAGTCAGATCTATATGGCAGTTAATAGGTTTGCTCTCCTGTATGTTCCAGCTGCTGGCAATTGAGAAAAAGGCAGCAGGAGTGGAAATGGAAATCAAATTAATCAAATCAGAATGAATGCTTGGACTCACAAGGACAGGACAATTTTCAAAGAGTGCAGATCAACGGTGGAAACGGAGGTGGTACCAACTGGTAGAAAATCAGAAGGAATCATGTTCTAAATGATTTGGGGTTGGGAAACAGATGTGGAAAGGGACCACATAAATAAACCTTTTTTAAAAAATGCCACACTTATCTAACAAAATCCACTGCTTTCAACTTTTGGCTGATTGAAACTGGGGGAAATGTCTGCGCTATCTATATTTCTCAGGTTGTGTTTGGTTTGGTTTTAGTTGCCTGTCACTTCAATAACTTCACCACTGAGTGGTGCAGAAATTAAATAATACTGCTAATACTGTAACAGTAATAGTAAACATAATGAGCACACGATCAAGACAAGCTTATGTGCATTTAGAATTTCTCCATGCCATGCACCAGAATGTTGTGTTGGCTGGTTTCATGGTGAACTACAACTCCCATCATCCTTGACCATTAACCAAGCTGGATGCAGCTGGTGGGATTAGTAGTCCAACAACATCTGGAGGACCATGGGTTGCCCACATCACAACTGAAAAACAGTGATGGGAAATGGGATACCGCCAAGCTTAAACTCAACACAGAGTCTATTTTCAGCAGTCCCTGCACATTCCAGCTCTAAGTCTAACGTAGCTTTCTTGTAAAGGAATTGTGGGTGGAATGGGAATGATCAGAAATTCTCTCTTGGTTCACTTTGTTTCCACATCCAGGGTTTTCTACCAGGACAGCAAATAAATGAATGAATGAATGAATGGTCAGGATAATGGGATGGAAAGTTGGAGGCACCATAGAAGGTGGGGACATTATCTCATTTATCATTCAGCATCTTTAGCATCACCATCTGGCTTCCAGTGAGGGAACTGCAACAAAACTCTTATTTTCTCAGCATCACCATATGGCATCTCTTGGTCGAAGAACACAATAACTTGTCAGATGTGAGTCATTAATGTGAGAAGCGCATCCAAGAATTTATGAGGATGCAGAATTTGAAATGTGAGGACCATTGCAGGACTGTTATTGGTTGGGCAAAATTAGTTGTTGCCAGAAAGTCCATGGGAGACAGAAATGAAGAAAGTTACATGTTGTAAGTTATATTGTGTGATGCAGATCAGCCATTGAAGATCCAAATCTAACCTAGCTATTCTCCTGGCTCACTTGTCACCCCAGATACAGGAGAATAACTATGGCGACGACAGAGAATGGGGAGCAGTAGACTGAGTGTTGGAAAAACGCCCCCGCGGGAAGGGTGCCAACTTCCCAAGACACCGGGGCTTCTCTCTGGTGGTCACTCTCTGGCTGGAATCCTCCCTCAGTCCAGAGAGACCGGTAATAAGCGACCCCTCCCTCCTGTGAGACGAGCACATTAATCTTCTGCCATTCCATCACAGAAGAAAGAGACAGCCCGTAGTCTACTCAACTACTTTATTAAGACTGTACAAGCAGCTCTTACAAACATGACTGCTCTCCTGAGCAGCAAACAGAAGAGTCTACGACTCGACTCACACTTCGACTCAGAAGCAAAAGTAACTCTCCGGTTACATGAGAACTGGCAGAGACTTCCTGTCTCACGCTCAGAGACATCACATGATGTCAACACAGTAGCTGCCTCTTTGCAGCTGGTGAGAACTGAAATCCCAACACTGAGTACACTACTGTAGCATTCGTACAGAGTCCCTGTTCGTTTCACGGACTATTGACCTGTACACCACTACTTTATTCTTCCACTGTCACAAATTTTGTGGAAAAGACCCAGGGTTCCCTGGTGAAGTATTGAGTCTCAGTCAGGTAGAGTTAACAATGAAGATTAAAGTTTATTTCAAATACAAACAAGTTTTAAAATATATTCAAAATGTTGTTACTCTATTCCCTCTCAGTCTGTCCCTTCCTCTATCTCCCCCTGGCCCAAAAGAACCAACCAAACTAACTGTCAAAACCTCTGGGCTCAGCCTCAAAATCACATAGGCTCCACCTCTGGGCTTTCTTATTGGTCAGCCTATTAACCCTTGTTAAGATCAGTCCTTGTTTGAGATAAACCCCATAGCAAAGATACACAGTAAGGTTTTACCCAAGTGAGCTGAATTAGTGAGGTTACCTTTGCTTCAAGCTAGCAAGGCTTTCCCCTTATTTCATTAGTCGGGAAAGCACAACATGCCTATTTAGGTACAAAATAATTATTGGGATTTTAGTATATTGGTTTATGATACAAGTTGAAGTTCTCAATAAAATATGTAAAAAGCCCCTCCTCTGCCCTCAGTTCTAGATATTATGATTCTGACACAATACAAGTTGCCTAGATACATTTGCTCTCACATTACCTATAAATAATTGTTTTTATCTCTGTATCACATTCTGAACAACTGAAGTGTGGGGACTACATGCTGTGCTGTAGTGTGGCATGAGCAATATGAAAACTGCATTTGAAATCAAATGGGATAAATCAGTAATTTTAGATATTAGATTGTTTTGATCTGGTGCCAAATTATGCCGATCTTTACTATTGCTGTCTGCATGCCAGTGAAGTTTATCTAGAAATGCCTCAGCTATTTATTAGTGGAGAGTGCCCAGGTATCACCATAGCACTGAAGTGGCACACGAAAAAAGATGGTTTCCCGTTGGGTGAAATTTGAGACCTACCAAATAGCAGATGGTGTAATGGGTCAGTGTGTCTGGCTGTTAACTAGAAGGTTGATGGTTCAAGACCACCCAGGGCAGGATTCCTGTATTGCAGGGGGTTGAACTAGATGACCCTCAGGGTCCCTTCCAACTATACAATTCTATGATTCTGTGAATTACATAGAATTTCTCAGTAATTCCCTGAGTATCTACCATCTCTCCCAGGCCCTTTTACATCTACCTGAAGCCACTGAATGAAGTCACTTGAAGATCTTGAGATGTCATCAATATGCTAGCGATACACATCTCCACCTCCTCCATTCCCATTCATCATTTTCCAACTTCTGATCCCAGAAAGCTGGTAGAGGTTTGTCAGCTCAGGAGTGGATCGAAGCAAACTGAAACATAATCTTTTAAAGGCGGCCCTTTGTAAACACCACTACAGTGATTCTCTATGCCTGGGGCCGTCTCTAGAGAGAGTTTGGACTTCTTAGTTGGTCTAAAACGCTGCTGCTGGGATGTTGATTGGTTCCTGCTAATTGGACATATATAATAGCGATCCTTTATCAAATGTGCTGGTCACCAGTTTGTTTTCAGGCTTAATTAAAAGTAGTGATCTTTACTTTTAAAGCCCTCAGTATTCCAGGACCAGGTTACCATGAGGATTACTTGGCCCGTATGAACCCAGCTTAGCCTTAAGATTGGCCTCAGATAGTCTACTTTCTAGCCCATCACCACTGGAAGTACAATGGACTCATCAGGGGCTGATGCCCATTGAGATTGGCAGAAACACCAACAGCAGATGGAGCCAGAGTCAATGGCAGACACAGCCAACTAATTCTAGTTTTGACCTTCATCCTTCCCCCCTACTGAGTTCTACAAATACAACACAGAAACTAGGTAAAAAAGGGTAAGGGACCCCTGGATGGTTAAGTCCCATCAAAGACAACTTTGGGGTTGTGGTGCTCATCTCACTTTCAGGCTGAGGAAGCCAGTGTTTGTCCGCAGACAGCTTTCCGGGTCATGTGGCCAGCATGACTAAACTGCTTCTGGTGCACTGGGACACCATGACAGAAACCAGAGCACATGGAAACGCCATTTACTTTCCCGCCGCAGCAGTACCCATTTATTTACTTGCATTGGCATGCTTTCAAACTGCTAGGTTGGCAGGAGCTGGAATAGCGCAATGGGAGCTCACCCCATCATGGGGATTTGAACCACCAACCTTCTGATTGTCAAGCCCAAGAGGTTCAGTGGTTTAGACCACAGCACCACCCGCATCCCTACTACACAAAAACTAAGGAGAAGGAAAGCTGACTTTCAGTGTTTCCCCTTGGACTGGGTGTAAGTTAGAAAACATACAGCTGAGGGCAGACTGCACTTGGCAGGATGCTGCCCTATATGCCCTAATGGACCAACCTCCACTGGGAGGACTGGAAAAAATGAAAGAAGCCCATTGGCCTGTGGCATCAGAACTCCAGGATGTCCTTTGCAATAAGGTCTATTGGCTCCCCGCTCCTCTGATGAAAATCTACGCCTACCTATTTAAACAGGAATGTAATACTTTGTGGTCTTCTGTTTTTATGATTCTTTTTGTCAAATGAGACTCTTTTAATAGTATTATAGTTTTTTAATCATAGCTTTGGAAATCCAGTGTTTTCTACTGTTTTACATGGTTGCCTGATTTGATTTGATATGTCCATGCTTATCCAAATTGGGGTGTGAATTGAATAAATATACTCCCATACTTCCAGAGAAGGCAAATTCACCGATGCACTTGAATTCTAACCTCATTTGCTTGAGAATAAGTTCCATTAATTTCACCTTGGGGCACAAACCACTGAAATGTAAGTGAATCTTGAAATCAATGTAATGTTAATTTTGGTTCTGCAGATACAAGTGGGACTTCAGACTGCCTAATGTTTGTTGCCTCCATTGCACTAAGGTTCTCAACTCATTCCTGACTTAGATGAAAACAAATTATGGAAGCAAGATTTAAAAAAGAGAAGATAACAGCTTCATCTTCTTTCACGTTGTTTTAGAACATTTGTTTTGTGTTGTATAAAGTATTAATAGGTTTCTTTCAGGGGTCAAAACCCTCCCAAGCCTTTAATGTAACATAGTACCAAAAACATCAAACAATAAAATGTAAAACTAAAATGACCACTAACAGAACTAGACATAATATTAACCCCTCCTCGCTCCAGTGAAATACTAAACTCCAATAACTGTTAACAGCAAAAACCTATTCAGTTCAGCATACCAACAACAAGTGGCAGAGAGCAAAAAGGATTTTAGGGTTCTTCTACACTGATTGACTCCTGATTTATCCCTTTCAGTTATACTTGAAGCTGCCTCTGAAGATGGTTGGGAAACCTCAGCTGGTGCAGAATAGAGAAGCCAGGTTGTTCACTGAAGCAAGTGGTGTGACCATACAGTGATACCTCTGGATGCGAATGGGATCCGTTCTGGAGCCCCATTCGCATCCTGAGTAGAACATAAAATGTGACTGTGCGTGCACGGGTCGCGTTTTGCCGCTTCCGCACATGCTCGTGAAGTCATTTTGAGCGTCTGCACATGCGTGAGCGGCGAGACCTGGAAGTAATGTGCTCCATTACTTCCGGGTCGCCACGGAGTGTAACTTGAAAACGCTCAACCTGAAGCACATTTAACCCAAGGTATTCCGCCAATCTTGGCCCAACTGCACTGGCTGCCAGTGAGTTTCCAGGACCAATTCAAAGTGCTGGTTTTGACCTATAAAGCCTTCAGTGGCTCAGGACTACAATATCTCAAGGATCACCTCTCCCCATATGAACAGACCCGGATTCCTTTGTTACCCTTGTTTGGGTAACCTGAGAATGGGCCTTTTTCTGTGGTAGGTCCCCATTTGTGGAATGCTCTCCCCAGGGAGGCTCACCTGGCACCATTATCTGTCTTTAGGCACCAGGTGAAAACCAGATTTTTGGCAGATTAACATTCTATGTCCTTTTAAATGTGTTTGTGGCAGGGGGTTATTGGTTTGTTCTTGTTGCTTGTTTCTGCTTTATTATGTATTTTTATGTCGTGAACTTGTTCCACAAAATTGCTGCTGAAAAAGCCCTATAAAACAGTATCATAAGTTTTAAAATAATTTAAAGGAGTGAACAACAATTCAGGCCACATCTGCAGTATGTAGTTGAAGCGGAGCCATACCACTTTAAACCATCATGGCTTCCCACCAAAGAATCCGTTGAACCATAGTTGGTTGTGGATGCGGAAAGTTTTTAGGTGACTCCATTCCCCTCCCAGAGCTACAATTTCCAGAGTTCCCCCAGAAGAGGCATTGACTGTGTGAAACCACTCTGGCAACTGTAACTGTGTGAGGGGGATAATGACTCTCAGCGTCCTTAACAAACACCAGTGCCCAGGATTCTTTGGCAGAAGCCACAATTGTTTAACGTGCTGTGATACTGCATTATATGTTTAGTGCAGATGGGGCCTAAAACGATCACTTCCTCTGTCTGAAAATACTGCATTTAACTCTATTTCTGTGGAGCTAGACTAGAAGAAATATGTATGCATTCATGAGGCTAAGAAACGGGAGGAAAACAAACCTTTGGGCATATAATCCAGCTCCCTCTGCTGCAGACAGCAATGTCCGAATCTGTTTAGGAGGAAGTGGATCCACAGAGCATCATAACATGTACTATATACTTATATAGTAAATCAATTGGCTGCTCTTTGCTGGTATAAACTGCGCTACTTCTGTACCAAGTACGTTTCCTTTGGAATATAACCTCTGTTTTCTTCGTTAAGGATTAGATGAACAACAGGGTATACAAAGTCAATTCTCCAAAGTCCTCCACCTTTGCTTTAATTAAAAGAGAAACAGCCGAGTGCTAAACACCTCTCCTTGGAAGTGAAACCCTGTTAACTTCAATGGAGTTTATGTCCAAATAAGCAAGCTTAGTTAGACTCACAGCTCAAATCTCTCACCTCCATGGTTTCCAAGGAAAGCTTAGAAATATGTGGAGTGGGTGTGCTCTTCTTTGACCACAAAGGGTGCTTAGTGATTAGGAAGGTAGGGTTTTGGTACACTGCAAGGCACCTTTACCTGCCCTGGCAGTTTTCTGTTTGTGATGCCCATTTTCTGCTAGCATTTCTGTACTTCCTCACTTGCATTGCTGTCAGTGCTTCAGCCCTGTTCAGAGCCTTTTCCTGGAGCACCACTGCAAGAGCCTTCAAGAGCCCAGGGCATTTACCTACTGAACTGGATGTTTGCATTTGTAGCAAATGAATTCCTGCAATGCATTCCTGCCAATGTGGTGGGCACATGTAGTAGCAGCCATCAACTTAGACAAATTCCTAGAGGATAAGGCTATCCATTCCTACTAGCCACCACAGGCGCCAACTCTAGGGGGCTGGGGTCCTTTGGGCCCCCTCAATATTTCTCCTCCCTGCCCCTCCTGCCTTTCCACCTCCCTCGGTCTGCTGCCTCCTGCTACCTGGGCACCACCCTCTGCATCTGACTTGCCTCCAGGAGGAGCAAGGGGGAATGGACAAGGGTGCAGGCAAGTGCACAGTGTGTGCATATCTGCCACCCACCTGGCGTATCTGCCCATCCTTCTTTCATCTGCTCGCTCACTTCTTCTGTGTGGCTTGGCATGAAACATGCCAGCAGCAGCACACGGACAGGCAAGCCAGTGGAGGTGGTGCCCTCCCACAGTGTGGACAGGGCCCCCCTCAGGGGCTAAATCCCACAAAACCATGGTGGTGGCCCAAGCTCTGACAAGCGCATCTGGACAGTGGACCTTGGCCTCCAGCACGGGGGCAACCAGGCAGCAGAAGAAACTCTTCATGCTTCCTGTCACCCTCAGAGCCCTTGCCAAACCGTCTTTGGGCTGCTGCTGCTGCTGCACATTGCACCCCTTCCCTGCAAATCTGTGACCCCCCCCCCAAAAAAAAAGGTCTGTGAAAATCTCACACTTACCTTTCTTGGTAAATATTGGTGTTCCAGAACACAGCAGGGCTTGTTTATCCCCCCCCCCCAAAAAAACCCACCTTTTGTGTGCATGTGTCTGTGTAGCTACTGTCAGGCGTGACATCGCATGTGTGACGTCGGCCCCGCTATCTGATTCATGAGATGGCACCTCTGCTAGCCGCAATGACTGTTGTGCTTCCACCGTTAGAGGCAGTCTGCCTCTGAATACCAGTTACAGTGGTACCTCGGGTTATAGACGCTTCAGGTTACAGACGCTTCATGTTACAGACTCCGCTAACCCAGAAAGAGTACCTTGGGTTGAGAACTTTGCTTCAGGATGAGAACAGAAATCACGCATCGGCGGCGTGGTGGCAGCAGGAGGCCCCATTCGCTAAAGTGGTGCTTCAGGTTAAGAACAGTTTTAGGTTAAGAACGGACCTCCAGAACGAATTAAGTTCTTAACCAGAGGTACCACTGTTTATGGATGAGGATACATCTGCCAGTAACATGTGATCTTTCTGAATCCATACAAAACATCAAGGAAGATAAATTACTCTAAAAACTACGTTGACAACAAGATAAATCTGAATTGCTTCATGAAGGCCCTTTGAAGAGGCATAACTGTAAGTGCAGGGTTGGTTTAGACATTTTGAAATCACCTCATCTGGAGCATCCTGAGTATCTCTGGAATACAGCAGTGTGGAAGAAAAAACATTCGATTTGGCATTTCTTCCGCTACAGGTGCTGGTTCTTGGCAGCGATTCTCATGAGCCTGCTGGCTAGAAAATGTGCCATGTTTGTGCCAATCTAGGCTTCCTGAAATATTCCACCCTGTTTGCAAGTCAAAAATGCAGGGCGGGTTTACTGACTATTCTTTAGAGTGACAGATTCCTCGACAGGCTTTGTTTCCGGAGGGGTTGTGGGGAGGGGGGACATATCAGAAAATTTATTGGAAAATTTTCTTCTGAGAAATCTGTCTTGGGTAAATACTACAAGAATGTTATTGCTAGCTCATTTTGGTTTCTGAATGACGTAGTGGGCCTAGAGAGAATGGGTAGGTGTGGGAGGCAACCCCATTGCTTCCTTCAGTAATATTATAAGAAGCTTAAGCAATATTAAAACCGGAGCAGCAATTTTGCCTGGAATTTTCCATCCTTCTTGCAATGGAGAAAGGTGTCATCAAATACTCCCCAGGAGGACCCTGAAAGTCTCCAACAATTCAGGGGCAATCTGAAAAAGGAAATTCTAAATAAATAAATAAATAAATATTCCTGAAAAAAATAGGTCCAGCTCTATGCAAATTACTGCTGAGGAGTGGCAGATATAGCAATGTATTATCTCAGGTATTACATCTTCTGTCCAGGTGTATCCCCCAAAGATGCTTGTGATGTACTGCATCAGGGATGGGGAACATTTTTCAACTTGGGGCTAATCTTCTGGGGGCTGCAGTGTGAAAATTGGATGAGCCTTCCCCACTCACTCCATTATAACCATATACACATCCATGCGAACCGAGTCTATTTGCAGAGAGTTTCAGACATCTAAAGTGGCCCTCATTCTCAAGAGCATTGCAAACAACTGCAGGTCTGTGAGTGTCTGAGGGATCAGCCAATGAAATATAGTCATTTTATTGTGGAACGCCCTCCTCTCAGAGTCCTGACTGGCTGTTGCTGTTTCAGTGTCAAGACATACCATATTTTTCGCTGTATAAGACACACTTTTTCCCTGCTAAAAAGTAAGGGGAAGTGTATGTGTGTCTTATGGAGCGAATGCAGGCTGCGCGGCTAAGCCAGAAGCTAGAACAGCAAGAGGGAGCGCGGTGCAGCGCTCCCTCTAGCTGTTCTGGCTTCTGGGATAGCCCACGAAGCCTCCACAGGGCAGTGGGATAAAGGCTCCCCACTGCCCTGCGGAGGCTTCGCGCAGCTATCCCTGGCTTTTGCGGGAGGTGGGGGAAGGGACAGAGCACGCGACTCTGTCCCTTCCCCCACCTCCCGCGAAAGCCCCAAGAGCCGCACTCCCTTTAAAGAGCCACACGGAGCATGTGTGCAGCTCTTGGGGGCTTTTCCCCGAGGAGGGAGAAGGGCAGCCCGTCAGAGCCTGGCATGCATACAGGCTCTGCTCAGCACTCCCTTTAAATATATATATATTTTCTTGCATTCCCCCTCTAAAAACTAGGTCCGTCTTATGGTCAGGTGCATCTTATGGAGCGAAAAATACGGTATTTATGTGCCTAGACATTTAAAGGAGTTTTTCTTCTGGACCATTTAACCTTCTCTTGTTCTGCACTTTTGCTTTATGCTGCCTTGATTTTTTGATATTCCATGGTATGATACTAAAAGATTGATTCCTTACAACTGTGGGACACATATCACATGGCACTTGCAAAAGTGCCGCTTCCACAGATGGAAGCAGTTGAGTGGGCACATGTAGGGGTAACTACGTCCCCAGCTGTTGAAATACTAACAATAACATCTTGTGTGTGACCTTGTTGATGGACTCTTAGTATGATGCAGCATAGACGGCTCTTACTGGATTCTAAGTTAGTTGCTCTGCTTTGCACAACAGCCTGTGTGCCTTGCAGCAAAGGCAGCTAGCATTGCAGGTCAAGATCATCACTCACAACTTGTTTGCCAGTTGCCAAAGGCTGAGTACGTGGCAGCCAAGGCTCACCTGCTGCAAAGTTGGTGGGGAATATTGAGTCGGAGGCTGGCAGCAGTGCTGCAGCGTGGAGTGCAGCGCGAAGGCTCATTTGGAAGGGGAAATCTTATTATTCTTGCTGTGATAGTTGGTAACTGACCAGTACAACTTCTCATGCAATTGCATGTGTTCTCAAGAAGAAAAAACACACTGTAGAACCTCTTAAAACTGCATTTTAACCTGTATTTTAAATTGGTCCCCCCCCCATTATGTTTTTACTGTAATCTTACTGGTGTTAGCCGCCCTGAGCCCGGCTCTGGCTAGGGAGGGCGGGGTATAAATAAATTTTATTATTATTATTATTATTATTATTATTATTATTATTATTACAGGTGGGATGTAATGGGGAGAGCTTGGTTTTCTGCCTGTATGGGGGTTTCTTTGGGGGGGGGGAGATTTTACTTTAATCCAATGGAAGGAGTCCCATTGTAGCACAGTGCTGTTTGTGGTACAGGGTCAAGCTGAACTAAATTGATTTGCATTGTACCTTGATTTAATGTTGCGCACATTGAAAAGACTTCCTGCCAGTCATGCTGAACAGCATACTTCTGACTTTCCACATATTTTATACCTTGATTCTGTAAATGGTTACAGTGACATAACTAACAGTTTGCGACACCTGCCAAGAGTTCCTCTCCCCCCTTGCCTCACAGGCTTTTAATTAAAACAGTCTCCTGACAGATTTGCCACTGAAATGTTGACAAAAGGCAAAAAGGAAAGTGAATTTGTGAGCTCCTCTTCAGCACTCTTGGCAATTTGGCGGTGAGTCCACCAGATGAGTAGAGTTTCTTAGGGAGGTTTTGCACACTTCATTTAAAAAAAAACAAAACACCTGGATTTTGACTGAAGTGCAATTCAGAATCAACTCTGGAAATCCTTCAGTGCCAAAACAGCTGAATTTGGAGGGAACCAACATTTTCTGTGCTTATAATACTTGCATGATTTCACATCAGAACTATTATGATCCCCACCCACCCCCCACTCCCCACAACTCGCTGGGCCCTGTCTGTAGGCACATGATGCATTTGTTTTCATTGGGGGTGTGCAACCCCCCCCCCAACACCACACTCCTCTGAGCAATGCCCAGGGAACCTCAGTATCAATGTTCTTCTAACTTCACTTAAAATGCTTTCAGATATTCCAGTTCAGCAGAATCATCCATACATCACCTCAAATTTCATTTCAGATGAATCTGGCAGCAAATCTAGTGTTAACTTACAACTGGTGCTCACTGAGACGGGTGGGAGAGAAGGCAGGGAGGTCAACAGTTGTTGTTGTTTAGTCGTGTCCGACTCTTCGTGATCCAATGGACCAGAGCATGCCAGGCACTCCTGTCTTCCACTGCCTCCTGCAGTTTGGTCAAACTCATGCTGGTAGCTTCGAGAACACTGTCCAACCATCTCGTCCTCTGTCGTCCCCTTCTCCTTATGCCCTCAATCTTTCCCAGCATCAGGGTCTTTTCCAGGGAGTCTTCTCTTCTCATGAGGTGGCGAAAGTATTAGAGCCTCAGCTTCAGGATCTGTCCTTCCAGGGGGCACTCAGGGCTGATTTCCTTCAGAATGGATAGGTTTGATTTTCTTGCAGCTCATAGGACTCTCAAGAGTCTCTTCCAGCACCAACAGTAGGTGGCGCCAGACAGCCAGTGGCAGGTGGAGCCAATTACGGTAAGTCCATTCTTGTCTCCATCCTTTCCCTACTGAGTCTTACAGCAGTAACACAGAGACTAAGGTGGAGGAAGCTGACAGATAATGGCATCCCCTGGATTGGTTGTAAGTAGTACTGCTCCGGCGGGAAGGTAAACGGTGTTTCCGTGCGCTGCTCTGGTTCACTAGAAGCAGCTTAGTCATGCTGGCCACATGACCCGGAAGCTGTACACCGGCTCCCTCGGCCAATAAAGCGAGATGAGCGCACAACCCCAGAGTCGGTCACGACTGGACCTAATGGTCAGGGGTCCCTTTACCTTTAAGGCAAGCAAATGGGGGCTGGCTGAGGGCAGACTGAGATTGGTGGGGCAGTTCCTCCTTCACTCTAATAGACCAGTCTCCATTAGTTATAATCACTCAGGTAGCTTGATTCCCTTCATAGCTCAAAAGACTGGTATGTTGCTATCTTTGCAGACCAATAAGTGTTCTGATCATCTTTCTTCCTTCCTTCCTTTCTTCCTTTTTCCTGCCTCCCCATGATGTATTTTTGATGGTTGTTCTTCCACTCTCAAGTTCCTATTCCATGGTGGTTCACCTCCACACTGCACACCCAAAAAATCCAGAATGTTTTCTGAAAGCAACACAACTCCCCACCCCCTTCAACTTCCAAGAAACTAGTTGTGAGGATTATTTTAACTCAATGTGTTATATTTTATATATTTTTTTAAAAAAAAAAAATCTCTCTAGATTTCCCCCAAAATATGTATTGGTGTTACAGCACAGTGCTTTCAGAGAAATGATTACTTTAAAAGCTAAGTAGATAATTCCCAGAGGTCTCAAATAGCTACATTTGCAGCTGGAGATGTTTTGAAAGTTTTCACTGTAGCCAATCATCTGGCTGAAAAAAAAGGTTAAAAAGCAGATGCAAGCGTTTGATCAGCTACAGTGAAAAACTTTCAAAAATGCTTCCAATAGCACAGTCGCTACTATTCCAGCCTATACATGTAGCTGTCACCAGAATCCATTGAGCCATCAGTCAAACCCAACCTATTATTGCAATTTATCTATACAAAATATAGAGTTGGATCCAGACCAAGTATATCCTGCTTAAATACCACTGAAATCAATGGGGAAAATTAGTCCTTACTAATTAAGTCCCCTTGATTTCGATTCAGGGCCATTTGACTGTAATTTACGTAAAAATAGCTGTGGTTTGCAGCTTAGCCACCAAGTCTTAAGGAACATTAAGCAACCCTTCTGCCCCCTTTAAACCACAAAAACCTGAGACTCCTCCTTATCAGATTAATCCTGTAACAATGTATATTAAACATGTTCATAATTTAGGGATTTTTTTGGGAGAGTAACAGGACATATTTTCGTTTTTTACTTTCAGCATTTGAATCTGAGCAGTTATAATATGCTTAAGTACAGTACTGGATATCAGAGATGAAAATGCTGCAACTAAAATAAATAAATAAATAAATAAATAAAGCATGAAGGTGGGGGAGACAGCGGGGTGGAAATAAGGGACTGTACTGTTTTATTGCAATAATGGGAAAACCATAGATTTTTTTAAAAAACCAGATAGATCTATGCTTGTAGTTTTGTTCAAGAAAGAACCATTAAAAAAACTCAACAAAGTGTTGTAAAAGAAGATGAAGAAGCAAAGTAAATAAAATATAATGGGTAGCAAATGTTGCAGAAGGAAGAGGGAATGAAAGAGAGACTTATATATGTAGGCATATCATGGAAATAGTTAAATTTATTCCTATGATCATGGAGCATTTTGCAGGTAAACAAAGCAGAGTTTTTGAAGCAGAATTTCATTTACAGATCTTTATTTTCAGATTAAGACCCAAAATCCATAGAAGTGTGCTTGTCCACCCCATGCTTTAAGTCTAGGACAGGAATAAGAAGCCTGTGATCCCTCCAGATATTGTTGAACCACATCTCCCATCATCCCTTGTCAATGGCCATGCTTGCTGCAGTTGTTGGGAGCTGTAGTTCAACAACATCTGGAGGGCCACAGGGTGCCTAACTCAGGTTTAGAAGGAAACCTTATTGCCTGCCATAAAAACTATGTCTGTGCCAAAATCTGTCCTCTAGTCTTCTTTTTTTTAAAAAATGATTTTTTTTCTGCCTCATTCTGGGGGTACCTGAGGATTTTTTTCCAAATTTCAGTCAAAATAACTTACGTTATTTTATGTTGGAAACTATTAATTAAAAAATTCTTTAAAAAATTCTCCTAGTATATATGCTTTTTTGTATGCACTTTTGCCCCAATAGACACATTTTGTCCAAGTAAATTCCCCCAATGTTATGTATCCTATTTTCACTGGTATGTGCATATTTTAATGTATATTTTACTGTAGGATGTGCATCTTTGTAAACATCACTTGACTGGAGAACTGCATTGTAGAGCAAATCTTGAAGGATGTGGCTGTTTGCATATTGTCATGGAGAGTGCAAATTGGGTATGTTTGCCTTTAAATGCAAACTGAATTGAATTTCCCCCCACACCACCACCCAAACCACAGGAAGCTGGTTGAACTAAATAAAAAGTTAGCTACTGATGTTAGCAGAGGGTGACACCCAGGAGATGGGGAATCCAATTCTTGAGTTATATAAGCAGCTGTTATTAAAACACTAGCAGAGAGCCCCAAGGATGGATTGAGACCATTCTTAGATTGTGTTGTAAGCGCTGGCTGTGATTTGGAGTTAATGAGTGCTATATACCAACTCCCTTCTCTGGCTGCATTCACACAGCAGTTTATTCTATTTTCCTGACATCTTCTAACTGTTAATTTCTGCATTATATCTGAGCTTTCACATGGTGTGAAAGCCACTTCCATAAATGTACAGTGCAAGTCTAGGATTCGTTTCTGCATTATTTTGCTTTCAGAAATAAAAAAAGCTTGCAAATAACACGGAAATGAGCATTAAACTTGTGTAATATTGCACTTTATCTCTGGAAGTGACTTTTACGTCATGTGAAAGCTCAAATATAAAGCAGAAATTAACCGTTAGAGAAATACCCGTGAAACAGAATCAACTGCTGTGTGAATTCAGCTTCTTTGTGGCCTAACTTGTTGTTCCAGAGCAACGGTGGTGAATCATGCCTTCTTGCATGTGTATGTGTGTGTGGATGCATGCATGATTATATATATAACAGGATTATAGAATTGTAGAATAGGAAGGGACCCAAGTCTAATCCGAACCCACTGCAATGTAGGAATCTCAGCTAAAGCATCCATGACAGATGGCCATCCAACCTCTGCTTAAAAACTTCCAAGGAAGGAAAGTCTACAACCTCCTGAGGGACTCCATTCCACTGTTGAACATCTCTTACAATCAGGAGGTTTTTTCATATATTTAGTTGGAACGTCCTTTATTGTAACTTGAAGCCATTGGTTCGAGTCCTACCCTCCAGAGCAGGAGAAAAACAAGCTTGCTCCATAAATATATACATGCCCATCAATTCTGAGATTAACAGGATTTTGACACGGGCTTATAAGTGCAACCGCATATTCCTGCATTGCAGGGGCTTGGACTAGATGATCCTCGGGGTCCCCTTCCAAATCTACAATTCCATGATTCCCTTTGACTTGATCACACACACTGGAACAATCCACAAAAAGCTGCAGAAAAAAGTCCCATTGAAAGTTGGACTTCCATAGGGCTCAGGTTGAAAGGGACTTGCTCTAAAATAGGTATGCCTAGTCTCTCAATGTTATCCTATACAACTCAACTCAGAATCGCATTCCATTAAGTTGCGTGGGGTTAACTCCCAGGTAAGCGTGCATGAGATTGCAGTCTAAAGCGTAGTGACCTCCTTGCTGCACAGACTTTTAGAAGACATCTGAAGGCAGCCCTGTTTAGGGAAGCTTTTAATGTCTGATGAATTACTGTATTTTAATATTTTGTTGGAAGCCACCCAGAGTGGCTGGGGAAGCCCAGCCAGATGGGTGGGGTATAAATAATATAATTATAATTATAAGTTATAATTTTATTATTTAAAGGTCTCTAGATTCTTCTTGATCTTTCTGCTGCCTTTCCTTTAGTTATGCTTAAGATACTTTCAGTTCCATAGTTGCTTCCCTGCTCCCCCCCCCCAAATATTTTATTCAAGTTGGCACCCTGGTCCCAATCCTAGGTATGCTTACTTTGAAGTAAATCTCAGACCAATGTGATTTGCTTCCCAGGCTTGGAGCAGGAAAGAGTTTCAATTTCTGCAATTCTGTGCGCATACGCATAGGATGGCGGGCATGGCGCTACCAGCGAATACAACCCTACTGAACATTCAGTGGGTTCTTGGAAGAAAAGGGGCGCAGGAAAGGGACCTAGCAGGAACGTTTTATCAGCCGATCCTTCGTAGAGCTATTCCGAAGGAATGGCGGATATTAAATCGGATCGGGCAAACGGATCCGTCTATTTCTAGCAATCCCCTGTGCTCAGAAATAAAACGGTGCACGAGCTTCAGTTCCATTCATGAATTCGTCTTCTCCTAGTGCCTCCAGGAGAAAAGCGAATCTCCTGCGGGGAAGAAAAAGTGCAGGAGCCCTTAGCTTTCTCTCCTTCAGGCATCCAGATCCTCTGTTGCGCTGCTGCGTAGGATCAGGCTGCCCAGACCTTTCCCAAACCGCCTGGGTGGTCCTTTCCCCTCCGCCAGCTGAGCGTCCCACCTGCTCCCGCCAACCTGCGAATAGGAGCGTCTCCGCAAAAGCGTCCACCAAGACGCCGGCGCGCATCCATGGCGGACGCGTTCCTGCTGGCTGGGAAGGCGCTGCCTGCGTCCTCTTTCCCTGCTGTAGCTAATCAGGTCACGCTGGGGAGAAGGAGGAGGAACCGCGGCCGGGGGGAGGGGGGATCTTTGCGCGCTTACTCGGAGAAATGCGGCACTCCCTGGAGCTCCCAGCCCAACTGCAAGGGCAGACGCGGCAGCTACTCCTTCCTTTCCTGGGAGCAGCGCGGAGCGCGGAAGGGAAAGAGTTAAGCCGCTCGCCTCGGCTGTAGCCGTTTGCGAAGATCGCAGCGTCGGAACAGCTGGTCGTGGGAAAGGGGACGCGAAGGACCTTGGCTGGCTTGCTACACGGCTCTAGGGCGCCGGAGAGTCGTTGGGTTTTTTGGGGGAGGTGCGTGCATTGTTTTATTTTGCATTTCCCACTGTCCCCCCCATCCCTCTCGCTGCGGGACTTCAGCGACCCGTGTTCGAGCCCTGGAAGGAACCGGTGTGTGTGTGTTTTGTGTGTGTGTTTCTTTTTTGCACACGCGCAAGCACCCGCCCGCCCATCCTCACCTAGACCTGGGCTTGCTCGCTTGCTCGCTAGATGCTGCCACTACCGCCGCTGTTTCCTTCTCCACCTGAAAGTTTCCACCGTGGAAGGCAGCCGCGTTGCAAGCGGAGCGCGCTGCGAAAGCCTCGCGGGGAAGAAGCCATCTCCTTGGAGTCATTGAGAATCTGGACTTGAGAATCCGGTCTCTGCATACAGACAAACAAACGACACCCCCCCCCCGAAAAAAAGGCAATTCGGAGTAAAAAGCCTTTCCTCTTCTTTTTAAAGGGTTGCCAGTTAACAAGCAAAAAAAGGAGGCAGCAGCAACTGATTGGGGAACCTTCCCCGTCCTCCCCTCACGTTTCTTTCTTTTGGTCGCCTTCATCTCGGGGATCTTAATTGTGGGAAACCTGCCAACAGATAGATAGACGTGTACGCAAGCCAACTTGGAGAAGCGGCGAGGCTTCCCTGCCCACCCTCTTGCCGGCGTCGTTGCCTGTGGCGTGGCAATGTGAGTGAGGATTGCGCCGCCGCTTTCGCCCTATTCCTTCCTTCCCGTCGGCGAGGGAAACCGTGGAATTAGAAGCCCGGCACGGATCGCGCGTGTGCGCGCGTGGTTGTGGAGAGAGACCAGCTTGGTTGTGTTAAAGGACGCCGAGGAGAATTCAGACGGCATCTGGGTAAGGGGATCTCTCCGTTTGCGCTCACCCCCTTAATGCCCCCCCCCCCAAAATAGGTTCTAGATTCCACTCCACCCTTTCGCAGTAAAAAGTGCAATCTAGTTACCAAACGATCTTTCTCCTCTTTGCCGTTGCGCCGGCGTTCTCTCTATTTTTCTCTCGCTCTCGCCAATCCGAGGGAAAGTTATTGTCCATATAAATCGGATGGGAGATTGCGGATAGGAAGGTGGGTGAATGGGGTGGGGGGAATCCTCCATTTGTACTTTGCAATGTTTAATCTCACAGCTATGGAGGCTTGTCATATTTTTTCTCCTTGGCTCTATCCGTATGTGCGGCGCGCAAGGATGGGCGGTGAGGGTCAGTATCCTAGTCTTCTTAGTCCTAAGGAACCCAACGCGTGTGTGTTCTCCTCTCTGCGGGAGAAGGGAGAGGCATAGAATTTGCCCGATCGTCCAGTCGAGCTTTTCAGTTACAAAGCAGATAGTTGTCTGAGGGATTTTAACTCCGGTGGTAAGAGACTCGTGTTCATCAGAAGGGGCGCCTCCGTTTTCGTCCACTAGAGGTTCCCCGGGAGCGTGAGATGGAGAAGGTTGAAGAGGAGGGAAAAAAGCGAGCGAAAGAGAGACTTAGCATCCTGGAGAATAGGGTTGGTGGTGTCACAGCAGCACCTGAGGGAGAGCGGGATTTGGGGCGGGTGGGGTCTCTGCTTTTCCTTTTCCTACCCCACTCTCTCCCGAAACTTTACCTTGCCTCTTAAGTTTATCCCTTCCGGAAATGCTCTTCTGCGTGCTGCCAATCGCTCACACCCCTCTTCTGTCTGCAGGAGGGCGGAAAAAAATCTAGCCTAGATGTTTCTCTCGGCATAGGGCTCGTTAATATTTCAGAAATAAATTTCTGAACCTTCCTCAGCCCCCTTGCCTACATTGCTGTTTCTTGATTTTCCCACAGGCAAGAGCTTTTTTGGTGACCCATTTTTCTGTGGTGTTAAAGAGAGGAAAAACCGGCATGGATGGATGGAAGGAGAATGGTTTTTGGGGTTTTGTTGTTGTTGTTTTGTTAGTTTGTTTGCCTTACTCTTGGCTTTTCCTCCTGAGAGGGCAGGGTAGGCTGTGGTTTTTTTGTTTCCCACATTTTCTATTTAACAAGCACCATAATTCAGGGATCTCGGATCTTCTCATTCCAGACCCTTCATATCATTTCCACACACCACCATCAGAGTCTTAATAAATTTGTATGCCACCCTTCACCCGGAGATCACAGGGCAGTTCACCACATAAACACACAAAATGCAATATTCAAAAGTTTAAAACAAAGGCAAACCAACAACCTCCCTCCCACAAATACTATTTTTTGTATTTTATTTTATTTTGAAGCTTACATAACTCACACCCACTCTCTCTCTCACACACAAGATCTCACTAAACCTTTCCCTTCCTCTTACATAGACTTCTCCATTCATTTTCAGAAATGATTCAATTCTCGGCTCCTCCAGTAGTCCACTTTGGTCAGAGCTGGGGTCCTTTCTTTCTTGAGTGTGATCTTCAAAAGCTTGGTCAGGAGTCAGTGTGTTGTATGCTGCATCTAGCTAGTGAGCACCCATGGGTGAGTGAGGGTGAGGCTTGGGAAGATTCTGAAAGAAGCAAAAACCTGCAGCAACCTAAAAGATGTTACCATGTTGTCACTACCTTCAGAGTTTCTTCTGGCACTCTGCCATGAGGCTTCAGGATACAATTGGCATAGTTGGTACTGAAAAGGTGCCATGTGGAGGGAGATGTAGCCCTGAAACAACAACAATAATAATAATAATAATAATAATAATAATAATAATAATATTTGTACCCCAGCCACTCTAGACAGCTTCCAACATATATAAAAACATAAAACATTTAAAAGCTTCCCTATACTACTATACTATAGATTACTAACTAATTTATCCTTGCCTGGGATTTGGGGTGTGTCTCCATGCCATAGAATCACAGCACCTTAACAAATAGCGAAGGCTCTGGAAAAGCCAGGAGTCTCCTCTTGGATGACCACTAGGCAGAGACAGAAGAAAAATTGTCTTCCTCTAGGTGGCTCTGGTTTCTGATGTCTAGGCTGAAGGGGAGACATGGTCAGCTGAAATGGTTTGACTGATAAGGCTCACAAGGGACACAGTGTTCTGCTTTCAGCTGTCCCCTATCATATTATGGTCAGGGAATGTGTGTTTAGCAGGTGATTTGAGTTGGGAGAAAGAAAACCCATTCCTGTTTATTTGTGTGTGCTAGAAAAAATATTAATGGTTCTTCACTCTCTCCATCCAGGCCAGATATTTGCTTTACAGTTTGAATAGAAATGCTTAGGTTGCAGGTTGCGAGGGTGGGTGTAAGGTGCTGATAGGAGCTTAAAAGGAGGAGGAAACCATTAATGTAGCATTGATGGGCGGAATTACTATTGCAGGTGGTGTAAGCCTTCACAGTATCTTCGGTGCGAGGAAGATCCATTGCATGCAAAGGCTGTGATGCTCACTGCATTATTTTGAAAGATCATTATTTGTCTCATACATGAGAGGGGCTGACATGCTATGTAGAAACTGTCTTGTTTCTAAAGCGAAGGTTCTAATTGCTGCCAAGTTCATGTCACGAAGCATATCTTTGCAATATGCAGTAATAGGAGGTGTCTAGCAAATACAGAAGTGTTCACATTGATGTTGCTTGTGATGATAAAAATCTATAGCCACTGGTTTTTGAGAGCCAGTGTAGCTTTGCCCATTATGGAAAAGTTTGAAATTTCTTCAGTACTTGTGAGATATTGTTTCATGTCCTTTGTAATAATTGTGTTTTCAATATGGTTTTAATTCTGGTTGCAGCCTTCAGATCAAAGGCTTACTAACAGCATTTGTCTATTTAGCTTTTCTGTTCTTTATTTTGGAGCTGTTTGAACCGTTGTCATTTTGAAGTAATTTTTTTTTTAAAAAATGAGAAAATATGAAGCTTTGCTGACTAAGTTCCTCCCAAATATAGCTGAAAACTTGAGTGGTTTGCCAAGAAATGAGAGGCATGTTAAAATATACGGTTTTGATGTTGAAAAGAGCTGCCTTCATATTAGCTCAAAACACAGCGAGAATGCCTTAAGTGTGAAATTAATCACCTGGGGGCTGTACTTTAGAGAAAGAAAGCATGACCTGCAAAAAGAAGAATGAATAAAGATTATTCTTGTGGTCTTGTGTGGATATTTTAGGGGCTGGAGAGAACGACCACATGAAATATACCTCAAAGCACTTGTGAGTCATGTGCTGTGTAGTGCACAATCTCACATCAATGGGAATTGGGCAGTAGTCTGCAAGCACATGGGAAGCTACAGGATGAAAGAAGTATGCAACATTTAGACTGCAGGACAGAGTAAATGTATAGCCCAGTGCTGTGCATTCCAACCCAGAAGCAAATCCCACTGTGTTCAATTATGCTTACTCCCAGATAAATGTGCACACAGCCTCCAAGAGCAGACCATCTATAAAGCTTATTCTGTGTCACTTGTCTTCGCTATCAAAATGCCACCGCTCTGCTAGAGGCAACTCCCATTCCAGGGAGCACATCCATGAAAAGGTTTCTTGCTGCAACAGAGAATGTCGGGAATGTGTGTTCATTTTCCAGTATTGTGACCTGGCTACTAAATATAACGTTCTGTTTAAAATGCCTTCACATTTCCCTTTTTAAAAAAAAACAAAAAAAGGAAACATCTAACCTACACTCCAGTGTTACCTATAATACACAAATTAAATGTGACTGCATCACATCTCTGAAATTTCTGTTCGCAAACTGAATTACTGAATGTAAAAGGTGTGGCTAAATAAAGGGTATTGCCATTCGCTGTGATTGGCTCTTTAGGTACAATGGCAATAGCTCTCTGCAAATATTTTGTTTCTAGATATTCTGTGAAAGGGCTCTAGGTGGAAATGTTTTCCTGTGTATTAAGAGCTGAGGAAAAGACAAAGTGGTAGAGATGGTTGTCTGTGGCGGATGAGCTACCTCTGAGCCCTGTAATCTGTTTAACGAGTGGTGACAAATTACGCTCTATATTCTGGGGCAGTATTGATATAGTTGTGACCGTGAGGGTGGCACTTTGCTGCCTGCAGTGGATAAGAGGCCCTCCCTCTTCCAGGTACAGACCAGGCTGGCAATAGAATCTTATAGAATCATACCGTTGGAAAGGACCCCAAGGGTCATCTAGGACCCACGTACCTACAGGACCGCCTCTCCTGGTATGCCCCACGAAGGACCTTAAGGTCCACAAATGACAACATTTTGGAGGTCACAAGTCACAAGGTGGTTAAATTGGTCTCAGCTAAGATCAGGGCCTTTTCAGTACTGGCCCCGACTTGGTGGAATGCTCTGTCACAAGAGACTAGGGCCCTGCAGGACTTGACATCTTTCCACAGGGCCTGCAAGACAGAGCTGTTCCACCTGGCCTTTGGTTTGGACTCAGACTGGCCCTTATGTTTCCCTCCCCTTATGGTTTTGATCTATGGGCTACTTTTAAAATGAGGCTGCATTTTAAACTGCATTTTAACCTGTATTTTAAATTGGTTCCCCCCACCCATTATGTTTTTACTGTAATTTTACTGGTGTTAGCCACCCTGAGCCCAGCTGTGGCTGGGGAGGGTGGGGTATAAATAAAATTTATTATTATTAGTTCAACCCCCACTGCAAGGTAGAAATCTCAGCTAAAGCATCCACGACAGATGGCCACCCAACCTCTGCTGAAAAGCCTCCAAGGGAGGAGAGTCCACCACCTCCCGAGGGAGTCCACCGCTCTTAACCACTACATCACACTGGCTGTTCTCTTAATTTATTGAGTCTATGGAACTGTCTGAACAAAGGGTGAGAGCACAGATTGATCTAAAAAATTCACTGAGTCACTGAATAAGGTTCAATTGGTGGTTTGTGGAATTGGGGCATGTGAGAAGAACTTGAATGGTCTTGAAATAGTTGAGAAATCAAGCTAGGAGAGATTGGGTATCCAAATATAGACCTTCCAGTTCACTTCCTACAGTCCTAATACAGGTTTGCATACATACATGCGTGCATGCGTACATACATACATACATTTAAACAACTACCAGACTTTTAGAAGACATCTGAAGGCAGCCCTGTTTAGGGAAGCTTTTAATGTTTAATAGACTACTGTATTTTAATATTCTGTTGGAAGCCGCCCAGAGTGGCTGGGGAAACCCAGCCAGATGGGTGGGGTATAAATAATAAATAATAATAATAATAATAATTATTATTATTATTATTATTATTATTATTAACCTTTACAAATGGTAGTACTTTAGTTGCTGAGCAGGTCCATCCCTGGAGAGATCTCAGGAGCTTTTCGTAATGAAGTTGCACACTTTTCTTTGATCCATTGCCTCAGAATGAACTTTGGTTAGATGTGATATTGATAACTTACTTTTCTGCACCCTGTTGACTAGGATTCCTTATTCACATGAAGTCTCTTCTTAATGCTTCACATATGGGCATATTTTACAGATCAAATTGATTTAATCTTATATATTTCTCAGTGTGCTTATCAGTTTAACTTCTGTTCTACATCATGGGCATAAATTAAGAGGTTGTTATCTCTCTCTCTCTTTCTTTCTCTCTCTCTCTCTCTCTCTCACACACACACACTCTCTCTCTCTCTCTCTCTCTCTCACACACACACACACTTGTAAGATGTATTTCTTCAATTATAATTGCAGGAAGCAAGTGGTATCCCATAATGACCAAACCCCCAAATTACAGGGGGCACGCTAATAATTAACTTTAATTTTTTAGATTTAAATCCTTGTTATATTCATATTGTCCTCTGTATTTCTGATATATATATATATATATATATATATATATATATATATATATTATGATCTGTGATATTGTGTGTGTTGACGCTGGTCTGTGACCGTATTAATAAATTCATTCATTCATTCATTCATTCAATTAATGCTTTTACACTGAGTCATTGACATTCTGTGGTTTCTTCTCTTACACCAAGCTGAGAATCAGCCATGCTGAGGTTGATGGACTTCAGACCAGCAAATGCATTCCTTCCCATTCTATCAACTGAAACATTTCTCTGTTCATACCTTTTAAATCTGCAAGTACTGGTTTAAGAGAGAAAACAATGCTTTGTGCAAATGGAAGATACAATTAAAACCCCTTCTGGGTTAGATCCATTTACAGTTCTTTGAAGAGTTGGTCTGATGGTTGGTGTAAAATGCATTTAATTGGGTTTGTTATTCAACCTATTCTTCCCCCCTTAAAGAACAACCCGCCGTCCCCGCTTTTCTAGATATGATGTTTTCTAAGGAAGAATGCTTTCTATCTATCAGATAACAATCTATAACTTGATGGTGATGAGAAGTATTAAATGATCATCTGTATTGCAAAGTTTCCTCATTTATTCTGTTTTCTTGTGGTGCATAACCACTATGGCTTCCCACAAATTAACACATAAAGAGTAGATGCACAGAGTGAATCATAACCCACTTCTCCCTCCCTCCTCAAAACTTAACTAGCTTAGTTCCAGCTTGATTTGTGGATTTCTGCCATGCAAATGGAAACTGTTCTTGGCATGTTTGAGTGACATTTCAGTGACCCACTTTCTGTTGGAAGGAGGCAAGCCAAGTGTTTTGTTTTGTTCCTGGTATTCTTCCCCCCCTCCTTTCCACAGAAAACAGCCATAAAATAATACCTGTGATGATTATTTGCAATCAAACTTCTCAGAGGTATGTGTCTGATGAGAAGCTAATCTTGAATTCACTTTGAACCTTGAATCTGATGTCTGTCTGCTTTGCTGAGGAATTTCATTTTTTAATTGATGGACTCCAGGCTATTTCATTGTAATGCTTGCGTGTAAAATTTTTGCTAGGAGAGGGCAATTCTGTGTTGGCCCTTGCCTTAGAGTAGGGTTTACCAGAGTAGTGCTCTTTCTGTTAAAGTAAGTGCATATGAATATGTATGTTAAGAGTATCAATAACAATAAATGTAATGTGATTAATTGACATGGGATCGGTTCTGAAGCGTCTCTTCCATAAACAAAAATAAGAGAGCCCATTCAGGCCCCTGATATAGGAAGGTGGGGAGATAACTTCTGAGATTCCATTTTGAGGATAAAATTGCTTGCATCCAGTGGGACCTTGACTCCACTGTTATAGCAAATGAATCTCGAGAGGTGTCTAGTCATGTTATGTTTGATGTGTTTCAGTTAGTAAGGCTCGAGGATGTAGAAAAGCTGCTTGGATTGGTCAGGGTGACCACATGTGCCCTGGACCCTTGCCCATGTTGGCTGATAAAAAATGGAAGGGAGGGGACAGCTGGCTGGACCATGGAGGTGATTTACTGCCTCTCTGTGAGAAGTGGTGGTCCCTGCCTGCTTGAAGAAACTCTCTCGATTCAGAAAATCTAAGTAATTACCAGATAGCTGCCAATCTCACCTTCTTGGGCAAGGTTCTTGAGCAGGTGATCACGGCCCAGATCCAGGCATTCTTGGAGGAAACTGTTTTGCCCAGTTTGGGCACAGAAACTGCTTTGGTTGCCCTGCTTTTGTCTCTGGAAATAGGTTGTTGCTGATTCTACTCAACCTCTCAACAGCTTTTGGTATCCTTCTGGAGCTGTCCAAGTTAGGTGGTACTGATTTGCAGTGCTTCCAGTCCTACTTGGATGGTCATTTCCAAGGGGTGATGCTTGGGCAGTGCTCTTTGGCCCTGTGGAGATTTCAGTATGGGGTTCCTCAGGGTTTCATTTTATCCCCCATGCTGTTTAACATCTACAAGAAACAGCTGAGTGAGGTCACCCAAAGTTTTGGAGTATGTTGTCAGCAATATGTTGATGGCACACAATTCTATATCTCTTTTACATGTGAAGGTGAAGGGTTTTTGGGAAATGATATATAATGAATTGAAAAGGATGTTTAAACTGACAACCCCTACAAAATCCAAAACCTTTTTTTTTTTACTAGGAATAATGGAAACAGAGGTCCCAAGAAAGCTGACTAATATATTTATGTATGCAACAACAGCAGCTAGAACTTTATATGCACAGAAGTGGAAAGGAGGAGGATTACCAACCAAGGATGAATGGCTTATAAAACTGATGGACTATGCAGAAGTGGCAAAATTAACTGCTAAACTAAGAAGACATAATGATGAACTTTTTAAGGAAGAATGGAAGCAATTGATGGGTTATGGAGGGGTGGGAAATGAAGAAGTTGTGTATGTATATGATGATAAGTGGTTTGAAATACATTTGGAGACTTAATAAAAACTATAAAAAGTCCTCTGCGTATTTAGTTGAAAATTAAGTTCCAATGGGCTTGGAGGTCCTTTCTTCTGAGTAAAAGTGGTTAAACTAAGGCGGCTATTTCCAGGCAATGACTGTTGGGGAGTGAGCTCTGTTCTATGCAGGAGTAGCTAATATGGTGTCCTCCACATTGATGATGTTGGACTCCAATTCTGTCATCATTGACCATTGCCTGTACTAGCTGGAGCTCATGCCAATTATAGTCTAACAACATTCTGGAGAGCACTGCCTTGGCTATCTCCGAAACCTATTTTGCTGTTCTGTTTCATAGAATTAATTGCAAGTTGAAAGAATGTTTGAGTCCAATACTATTTCATAGACTTCTGCTAGCAGTCTAGAGTGGAATTGAGTTTTCTCTGTCAAACTGAATGTGACTGGAATCTGTTTCAGTACTTGATGCTGCCATATCTTCTAAACAGGGACTTGTGTGATTTTTCTCTGAACTTCCACATTTCTTTAATAATGGAGATGTGTATAAGATACATTGCTGTGATTTAATTTTTAGAAGTACAGACAGAATGCTTATGATGGTTGTGTCTGGGGCTTTTGTCCAGAGGCTCCTGATTACTTGTGATGTGTTTGTAGAGAAATGCAGAATGTCTGTCAGCCAAACTTATAAGTACAATTGGAGGCTAATTCTTTCCTTACCAACTGGGGATATAGTCATGAAACAGCCTAATCAGATGAATTTTCCTTTGCCTAACAAATGTGCCAGCATTATGGAAGCGTAACAGTGACAAACTGAGTTTCTTTTTATTTATTCATCAAATATATACCTCAACCTTTCTCCAAGGAGCTCAGGGTGAAAAATGGAGTCATTCCCATTTTATTTATTGAATTTGTACACCACCCTTCATTCATAGGTCTCAGGGTGGCTCACAGCATCAAAACACAAGATTTAAAACATAAAATACATAATGAAAACAGGGTGGGGGGAACCACTTCAAAGTAAATTGAGTGTGAGTGATGAGCCCAAGCTGAGCTGGTGAGCTGTCTATCTGAGTGAGAATTTGATTCCATGCCTTGTCTTTAACTTGCATTTGTTGCTTTTTAAAAAACGTTCCAGGAGAATTTAGATCAGTGGCATGATTGCTTGAGTTATCTAGAACAGTCTGTTGAGTGGGCAATGTGATATGGTTCATCTGGAAGTTCCGGCTTTGGCAAAACATATCCTAAGGAAATAATCAGTTTCAATAACATTTATGGAGTTTTCTCTACAGGGTCCTGTACATCTCTAAAATGATGCTCATCTGTATGGAAAGCTGAATAGGTGAGAGAACTTATTCAGGAACATACGAGCCAACTTTTAGGGGCTGAGGGGTCTTTGGTCTCCCTCCAAAAATATTTCAGGTGGCTGGGGGCCCCCAAAGCTGATGGGCATTGCCATTCAAATGGTGTGTGTGCACCGTGCCATGGTGGGGCTTACCTGGCCCCCCAATATTAGGACTAACTTAGGATCTTTATTTTCAGTGGGTCTGTTCCAAGTAAACCTTAGTTGAATGCAATCCATGGCCTCTTCAGCTGTACATTTATTGGATAAAGGGCAGAGCCTTTATGCTGGAGCCTAAGGCTCGACCTGTTCAGACTGTGCATATCCCTGTCTTTCCTGTAATCTTGTAAGCAGGCTTTTGGTGCAGAAGCCCAAACTAATGGGATTTTGCCTATAACATTTACCCAGTTCTCTTCCTGGTACCATAACAAACTTTTTAGATCCCAATTGAGAATCATCCTCTCCACATTTTTTGCAACTGGATTTTTATGGGGTGAAGTTTAAATGCAAGAATGTTGTTGTTACATGACCACTGTTTGGTGTGAAAATGGGCCAATGGTCCATTGCATGGTCTAATCATCAAGGTTGAAGGGGGTTGCAGTCCAGAACCATCATTCTGCCACCCATGAGCTGTGCAGTCTTCAGAACTTTAAAGACCTTGACTTGAGTGGCAATGATAGTGAGAGATGATGGGGCCAGCGAAGGCATGATTTTGGTCATTTCCTGTTTTGTTTTTCCCATTCTTCTCACTGCAGGTTTCTCCTTTTTTGTCTCATGTGCTCTAAGCAGATTCTAACTTTCCCTTCCCTGCATTGTGCGCTGAGACAGAGATCCCAGCCATTGGAATGAAGAAGAAAAGTTGCCCAGGGTCAGTGTTATTATAAAAGGTCATAAGATGGCTTAGCCATTTTACCACTCTGCCTTTTAAAGTGAATTCTCCCATTTTTTTAACCAGCATGTGGGAGTCTTGGGCCATTAGATTCCTTGCACTCCTGCAGTATATTTCAGGAAATAAACATCTGCCGAATTCTGGTAGAAATTGTTTAATAGAATTATGAGTTTTCAAAAGCCCTCTGGAGAGAAATATAAATATGTGTCCAGTCCCCAGCTACTCTCTTTTGTAGCTGGGCGTATGATCTAGCTCCGAAATGTGTTATTCATATTTATGTGGCCCAGGGAAGAAATCCATGTTGTTGCTTCGAGCATTATAGGCGGTGTGCAAAGACAATAAGTTATCATTATTATTCAAGTTGTATTTCTAATATATTATTTATATTGTTGCCCAAGAAGAACTAACTTCTTTGCAGCTGCATGAGAAGTAATCTTAATAGATAGTGGATTTGGTGGGGGAGGGAAGAGAGAAATGGAAACCCTTGTACATACTGCAGAAGGGTTAGAGCACACAGTGAGTACTTCTGTGTGTTTCAATACATTCTTGTATTTCCATAGTTCTTCACTTATCTGGGACATCTTGATCAGGGGGAAAATATTGGTACATCCCTTAGTCCAGGCTTCCTCAACCTCGGCCCTCCAGATGTTTTTGGCCTACAACTCCCATGATCCCTAGCTAGCAGGACCAGTGGTCAGGGATGCTGGGAATTGTAGTCTCAAAACATCTGGAGGGTCGAGGTTGAGGAAGCCTGCCTTAGTTTGTAGTCATCATGTCAGAGCACTGGTAAGGGAAAGGGTTGAGGCAATGGGTCCCCCTTTGCTTCTCTCTGCACTGGCGAGAGCCAGTGTGGTGTAATGGTTAAGAGCGGTAGTCTCGTAATATGGGGAACTGGGTTCGTGTCTCCGCTCCTCCACATGCAGCTGCTGGGTGACCTTGGGCTAGTCACACTTCTCTGAAGTCTCTCAGCCCCACTCACCTCACAGATTGTTTGTTGTGGGGGAGGAAGGGAAAGGAGAATGTTAGCCGCTTTGAGACTCCTTAAAGGGAGTGAAAGGCGGGATATCAAATCCAAACTCCTCCTCTTCTTCTTCTTCTTCTTCTTCTTCTTCTTCTTCTTCTTCTTCTTCTATCTTATGCCCCTCTCCCTTTTCAACATGTTGGCTGAAAATGTCTCCTATCTACCTCAATGGTTCCTTGGGAATTTTTGAGTCTCAACCAATTCTTTCTGCCATCTAGGAGCATATTCCAAACCTTTAGTCATGCTGCACACAGTGTTTGAAATTAGCCAGGCGCCAGGCACCTTTTGCACCTGGCTATTGGTCACTTGCCAGCAAGTAAAGATGGCACCTAACATCTCCACCATCTGGAGGTGCATGCCCCTGTCAGAAATAGCTGAAACAGCCAGGCACTTGTCAAGTCTAAAACGGTTGTGGTTCTGTCACTTCCAACTTCATCGAAGATTCCAGCATCCTAAAACTCATAAGGTTAATTTCTAGGTGACAGCAATTGAAAGCAGTGGAGATTTCAGTGTAGTGGCATCCTGAATGGTTAAGAGAAGGAGTCGTCTTTGAATGCTTGTCCATCTGGCAAAGAAATAAAACCTTTTTTCTGTGAAAAAAGTAAGGCTGAATGATCAGATCTGGATGGAATATCGTTAGACTGAGTCCTCAGCAATTATTTCACTAGTAGAAATAGCCCATTGTATTTCACTTCACAGGGGGGAAAACACAAAGGACTCTTCCATGATGCAAATCAAAATTACCTCCCTGTGTATTCACATTGTATATTATAAATATCATGCAGGTTTTTATAAAAGCGGCTTTTTTCTCCTAGCAATTGAGATACTCTCTGTTACATACATCAGTTGATATCTGCAAGACCTATATTTTCCAAAGCTGCTTTAAAAAAAATAAAATATCTGTTTGTCTTTGTTCTCTGCTGGATGTAAGCACAAAGCATCAATGTTATTTCCAGCCCTACTTTTTTCCAGGAATCTTGTGATGGAGGCAGGAGTATAACTTCTGTAAAAGAAAATATTTATTGATGCTACTCTGAGAATTACATCGCCAACCTAGACTTTATTCTCCCTTTCCTCCACTCCCTCCCCCCGCCCGGCCTTTATTTTAATAAGAACCACAAATTGAAATGTTATGGCACACATTGTACTTTTATTGCTTTCTTTACTGAGCAAGTGAATCGGCACATTTCATTATGCTATAACGTAATCTGGTTATCGTTTTCAAAAAATTTTAGCTGGAATTTCTCTGCAAACCTACCTCAGCAAAGCCTTTTAAGGCATCCAGAATTTGCCTTTCAGGGTTTGGTCTGCTCATGAATCCCAGTGCTCCAGGAAAGCTGTTGCATGACCTTTCAAAGTATGAAGACTATTTCAAAAATAGTGACATGTTTTGAGATGGTTTAATACATTTGTAGCATGTTCCACTGTGTGCTTTTTCATTGGTGATTAAAATGGAGGATACGTAACAATGATGGCTTTAAGACAATGGTTTTCTGGGGGAATACTTGGTTTCCTTTGAAGCTTATCAGGAATCCTCGAAGAGAAGATTTATAATGCTGGCCAAGTTCTCCTGAATACATCATGCTTGTGGCAATAGAATTTTTCTCTGCAAGATGAGTGCTTGATGTTCTAGAGGAAGACCTCAGGCCTATGTCAAATCTCCCCAGGTCACACTCCTCTTTGGATGTGCTCTGTACTATCAAGTACACTTGAAAGTCCTGGAGCATCTCTGTGAAAAGTAATAAAGTCTATAGATTGCCTCAGTGTCACCCTCTGACTGCATTGCTGGAATATGAAGGAAGAGGCACTTCCATTGCTCCACCCACTTTCTCCTCTGACTCCACCAACCTCAGAAGGTTGCCTCTGTTGCCCTCAGATTGAAAAATGTTCCCCAGCCCTGTTCTAGAGCATGATCTCCATTCATGGTGGGCAATAGTGATGGGTCTTAAGACTGGTAACAGAGCGTGGTGTTGTTGACACATCTCTGTCATGTAAGAGAGGCATCTCTGCATTGAAGGTTTGTTCATAAAACTTTGGTATTAATATTATTGGTATTAATACTCGGGAAGCTATCTCTGGAGACACTCTTTATAGCACAATTTGAGATCAAGTATTCACAAATATATTTTCCCCATATTAAAAAGTCATTGAAAATGTCATTGTAGTATCCTAACGAAAGGTCAATCAACATATGTTCATGGAGTGCTAAGAATTTGACATCACTGGAGTTCAGTCTTACTACTTGTTTGTTTCATTCATTTTTCTTTCAAGGAGCTCAAGGTGGTATACATGGTTCTCCCCCTCCCCATTTCTTTCTCACAACAACCCTGTGAGGTAGGTTAGGCTGAGAGACAGTGACAACCCCCAAGGTCACCCAGTGAGCTTCATGGTTGAGTCAGGATTTGAACTCTGGTCTCCAAGGTCATAGTCCAACTTCCCTGGGATGAGACATCATTTCTAGCCTCAACTTATTCGTGCCCTTTCTGACATTGTTTCTACAATTTGTATTTTAAGGTCTGCAGCGCTCTCAAATTACAGTTCTCCCACCTTTTTCCCAGTTCTTTCCTCATACAATTCTGACAGTTCTATTAGCAGCATGGTTTTAATTTGAGAAGCATTTTTCTTTTTCTTTGTTGGGGGCTGCTTTGACCATGGGATATGGTTAGAAAAATGTGAGTTTCCATGCACCCTGCTTTCACTGTCATCAGCAGGGCAGCTTGTCTCTCATGCTATGATAACAATGTTGAAGCAATCTAACATTTTACCAAGGATAGGTAAAGCAACCTGGCGTTGGGCGTTTAATGACTCTCTAATAAGGCAAATGTCTAACATGGGCAGCTAGCACTAATGACTTCCCCAGCACACAGTGTTTCAAAAACCTTGTCCTACTCCCAAACATTAATTCCTTGCTTCCATGCATCATTCAGAAGTCATACAACCACAGTTCAGAAAGAGGGAGGATGACAGAAAGAATGAGGAACGGGAGTGTGGTCACTTAAAGCGGATTGGAGGCTCTCAAAACACAATTTCCCAGTAACCACAAGGGGCATTAGCTAGGGAATGTGCAAGGAATGCCATCCTAAAGTACGCACATTATTGTCTGATTCCAGCCAAGTGTGGGTTGTCTTTTTGGCTGAGTAGTTTCTATAATACCTCTAGGGAACACACTTCTACTTGCTAAGACCTGCTCCTCACCCCACATATCTACCAGACACATCCTGGAGTCTCATTGTTGTCTTCTGTGGACAATGCATGGGCCTTACTTTTGTGGCTGTGCATTCCAGGGATGATCAGTGATGGTGAGCAATGGTTTTTCAGGCAAGAATGTTTGTCATTGTTAAGGTCCTCAAACAAAACGTTTCCCCCAGGCCATCATCTGAGGCTAGGACATTCCAGTTCAGTGGTTGTTTTTTAATAGATCCATAGTTATGAGAGACAATGTAACAGCATTGCTTTTTCCTGTTGGATCTGTGCTGTCATAGAGGCCCTTTTTGGGGGGGAGGGGTCTGGAATATACCAGTAGGTCTGCATGGCTATTCTTCTCTTTTCCTTTGTTTCACTTTCTCCTGGATTTATGAAGATGCTGAGCACTGAAGGCTGAGCTGCCATTTTGCATTATAAAAAATAATGTGTAAATGGGATGATTCAAAAGTGAATGGGAGCTAAATTTGCTTTGATTTCATCCCCCCCCCCCAATTGCGCGTGCTAATATCAACTGTTTCATAAGATAAATCACTCATTCCTCCAGGGAAATAGCATAGACCTCACAGAGCAGCAACTAATGGCCAGGACTTGAAGTTGCCATTGCACTGAGTGGCAAGCCAGGGCCGAGGAACCTGTGGCCCTCCAGATGTTCTTGGACTCCAACTCCCATCAGCCCTGACCAGCATGGGTAATGGTTAGTGATGGTGGGAGATGTAGTCCAATCTGAGGTGGGGAGATGCCAGTTTTTTGCTAACCTGTGCTGCTTCACAACCTTCAGCAGCAATAAAACTCGGACCCATGCCTTGCATGAGTGGAAATGTGTTCTCTTTATGGAAGAGAACCTTTTAGATCCAATAGTTTTTATGTTTTAATATTTTATTTTATTTTTAAAAATACTGGGTTTGATCAACTTTCATGGGTAAATGTACAGTGGTACCTCAGGTTAAGAACTTAATTCGTTCTGGAGCTCCATTCTTAACCTGAAACTGTTCTTAACCTGAGGTACCACTTTAGCTAATGGGGCCTCCCGCTGCCACTGTGCAATTTCTGTTCTCATCCTGAAGCAAAGTTCTTAAGCCGAGGTACTATTTCTGGGTTAGCAGAGTCTGTAACCTGAAGCGTTTGTAACCCGAGGTAACCACTGTATTGAGAGAATCTGTCCTAGGAAAAGAAGAACTTTAATCTTCAGGATAATTTGAAGTTCATCTCTTAGTATCCACGCTGCTATTCATATATTTTGACAATTTGCAGATAAAATATGGATTATAACTTCCTTTAAGTAACAGCGGCAAACGTAGGCATCTGATGATATAAAAAGGAATCTGCAGGGTTGTTGTTTTTTAAGATTAAAAATTGTGAGAGGTGAGGCTGGATCCTTACTTTGGTTGGCAGAGAAAGTAGACAGCGTTTAAGCTACTGAAGTTATGCCAATGACATATCTGGTGTTGTGCAGAAGACCCTCTTGAAAAATTATCCAGTTTTCCCAACCAGCAAACACCCTCCAGGGAGCCTCAGCCAATCACAGGCTTCTATTGTACCAGTCTTACATGTGTTTTCAAACACTGTTTGTCACATTCACACTTTATATTTACAGTTGTGCATTTAAAACATCCGAGGTGGCTCCTTGGGTCTGTCTGTGTGCTTCTCGGCTTTTTATTTTATTTGCCTTGAAAGGCATAATGTTTGCAACCATATTGCAGGACTGACTTAAGAATACACTGCAGCCTTGAAAGCAACTCAGGTCCCCATTTAAGGGTTCTGTTTCTTCATGCAGTGTGAATCTTATTTGCTGCGAAGCTGTTCGTTAGTGTAAGTATGTCAGGGTTTGTGCGGCTGGTGAACAAAGTGTGTGTCACAATCCCATCTGACATAGGCCTCTTCTGAGGAAGAGGCTTGGGGCACTGTGGAGAACCTTGCCCCAACTAAAGCCCTGCCCCCATTTCTATTTTTCAGAAGAGTGGCAAGGCATGAGTCTGCCTTGCCAAACTTCTGAAACTGAGCCATTTGAATTTAGCCATATGCATACCTTCCAACATTTCTCTGATGAAAATCAGGACATCCTATAATCAACACCACCACCACCACTACCATCATCTCTGGGTGTCTTCTAACATACATAAAAACATAATGGAACATGAAACATTATAAAACTTCTGTATACAGGGCTGCCCTCAGATGTCTTTGAAATGTTGTATAGTTACTTATCTCCTTGGCTCAGGGGTTGCATAACTACATACCCACCAACATTTCTCTGATGAAAATAGGGACATCCTAAGGAAAAGGGGGACATTGTGGGATCAAATCAGAAACTGGGACTGCTTCTGTAAATCCGGGACTGTCCCTGGAAAACAGGGACACTGAGAAGTCTGTACAGTGGTACCTCAGGTTAAGAACTTAATTCGTTCTGGAGGTCCGTTCTTAACCTGAAACCGTTCTTAACCTGAGGTACCACTATAGCTAATGGGGCCTCCCGCTGCCACTGTGCAATTTCTGTTCTCATCCTGAAGCAAAGTTCTTAACCCGAGGCACTATTTCTGGGTTAGTGGAGTCTGTAACCTGAAGCTTCTGTAACCTGAAGCCTCTGTAACCCAAGGTACAACTGTATATGGTCATGACAAAAAATGTATGTGTGTGGCTGGCGCTTCTCACCCATTTCCCTGCTCATAAAAATTAAGAACTATGTTTATGCTTGTGTTTCCTAAATGTAGTGAGGGAACCTTCCAGTTAATGTTATTTTAATAACTTCTGATAAGGTTGTCCCAGAGTGGTGTGGCTATAGATTTAGCTATGCAGAGTAGTTCTGTAGCTTCATATTTATTTATTTATTTTTTTAAAGCAGATACTATACCTGTTGCCTTGCTCTGGGAGGGGGAAAAACCAACTACAGCTGACCTTAGCAGACTGGGTCAGCATATACTGCATTCTTGTTGAATTGTCTGTTGGTTCACAGGCTCCTGGCTAATGAATCTTCAAGTGTCACTCAAGATCAGTTAGAGTGCAGTCATTGCTCCTTTTTGTCCCTTCTAGTCATCTTTTCTTTTTAATAAACCAACATTAAATTACTCACAATGGACAAGTGTGGCAGCTGGCAGTGTCACAGAGGGACAGCAGAGCATATTGCTCAGAGGGCAGACTTGCAAAAAGCCAGGAGGCAGCTATTCCAAGCTTAGGTCTGGCAAATACTCAAGAATCACATGTAAATTTGGGGCACAGGAAGAAACAGAGAAATAATGCTTTGGGGGTATGAACCCGGGCATTTAGCACTCCTGAATTTTCAAGCTTATAGAGTAATGCCTTGACTGTGATTTGAAGGGGAGAAAAATATGTGCCGGTAATAAATGAGTGGAGGGATTCGATTTTACATTTTTATCTCTCCACAGACCATGAGTTAATGCTAAGACATGTGTTACAGTCAGCTTTCTGACAACTGATTGCTGTTGCATAATAGTTATTGCAAACATATTTGAAGACTATATGAATATGATCACCAACTTCTTCTATAGAGACAGTATTTTAATTTTTGAATTTTTTTTTAGGAAACAAATCTTGTACCATCTGAAGCTTCTTTTGTTTGAGGGTATAAATGTGTTGAGGCAAAAATCCTCTTCCTTTCATGCACAGCCCACAAAAAGGATCCCAGAGGGAGGGGGGATTTTTGACCATATCTCAGGGGGAAGAAGAAAATTGGCAGAAGCCATTGGGGATGAAGGACTTCCTTGGACAAGGCTGGGCTTTGTGGGGTGTCTATTTTAAAAACTTAAGTTTCACCACCATCAATAGTAGCTGCCATGTGTCTCTTCTTCTCTCCCTCCGCCCATGTCTCATTAGGAGTCTCATTAGGAATGACATATGTCAGGATGTTGTCTTTCAAGAGGCATTGCTGGAGCAAGGGGAAATTGTCAGTCCCTGCTGACTAATGTGAAATAAATTGGCTAAGGAAGGAAAGGTTCCTCTGAACTCAAAGCACCCACCCACAGTGGGGAACCTTCTAGAAGAGGCCATTTTGATGACTCATGAAGCAGCTGCATGCAGAGACAGGGTCCTTGGCTCTAACTCAATTGGTTTCTTTTGTCCAGTAGCACCTTAGAGACCAACTATGTTAGTTCAGAGTACAGTGGTACCTCGGGTTACAGACGCTTCAGGTTACAGACTCCACTAACCCAGAAATAGTACCTCAGGTTAAGAACTTTGCTTCAGGATGTGAACAGAAATCGTGCAGCGGCGGCGCAGCAGCAGTGGGAGGCCCCATTAGCTAAAGTGGTGCCTCAGGTTAAGAACAGTTTCAGGTTAAGAACGGACCTCCAGAACGAATTAAGTTCTTAATCAGAGGTGCCACTTTATAAGCTTTCGTGTGCATGCACACTTCTTTAGATACACTGAAACAGAAGTCACCAGACCCTTATACAGTAGTACCTTGGGTTAATAACTTAATTAGTTCTGGAGGTCCATTCTTAACCTGAAACTGTTCTTAACCTGAGATACCACTTTAGCTAATGGGGCCTCCCGCTGCTGCCGCACCGCCACCGTGCGATTTCTGTTCTCATCCTGAAGCAAAGTTCTTATTTCTGGGTTAGTGGAGTCTGTAACCTGAAACATCTGTAACCTGAAGTGTCTGTAACCTGAGGTACCACTGTATATAGTGGGAGGGTGGGGTGGGGTTTTTCTCAGAAGGGTAGTAGGAGATGGGTGATTGATTCAATGGCTATGGTAAACCTGTTGATGACGGTTAATGCCTGCAATTAGTCCTACAAGAAAAAGCAAGGGATAGTATGCAGATGACCAAAAATAGCTTTAGCATGTGTAATGAGACAAGAATCCAATATCTCTATTCAGATCAGGTCTCTCCATAATTTTCAGTTTAGTAATAAGCTGTAATTCAGCAACTTCTCTTTCAAGTCTATTTCTGAAATTCTGATTCAATCACCCATCTCCTACTATCCTTCTGAGAAAAACCCCACTCCATCCTCCCACTATATATAAGGGTCTGGTGACTTCTGTTTCAGTGTATCTGAAGAAGTGTGCATGCACACAAAAGCTTATACCCAGAACAAACTTAGTTGGTCTCGCTTCCAAGTGGAAAAGTCAAAATTAGAAACAGAATTGTTAGAACCCAAAACTAAAAATTTGTCAAGAATGTATAACTTGCTGTTGAAATGGAATACTCAGGATGAAACGGTGAAATCTGCTATGATTAAATGGGCACAAGATGTTGGACATAATATTATGTTCGCTGACTGGGAACAGTTATGGACCACAGGTATGAAGTTTACGGCATGTAATGCCTTAAGAGAGAATATTATGAAAATGATATACAGGTGGTACATGACCCCAGTCAAGCTTGCAAAAATTTATCATTTGCCTGATAATAAATGTTGGAAATGTAAAGAAACTGAAGGTACATTCTTTCACCTTTGGTGGACGTGCCCAAAGATTAAGGCTTTCTGGGAAATGATATATAATGAACTGAAAAAGGTATTTAAATATACCTTTCTGAAGAAACCAGAGGCCTTTCTCTTGGGCATTGTCGGCCAACTGGTGCCAAAGAAGGACAGAACCTTTTTCATGTATGTTACAACAGCAGCAAGAATACTTATCGCAAAGTATTGGAAGACACAAGATCTACCCACTTTGGAAGAATGGCAGATGAAGGTGATTGACTACATGGAATTGGCGGAAATGACTGGCAGAATCCGAGACCAGGGAGAAGAGTCGGTGAAAGAAGACTGGAAAAAATTTAAGGACTATTTACAGAAATATTGCAAAATTAAGGAACTTTAGAAGGATGTTGGATAGAAACTAAGAGGTTTTTAGCTGTAATGCTTTAAGAGACATGGAAAAAAAAGGTTAACAATTGGGTAAAAGATTAATGGTAAGGATTTGCTGAACCAACAAATTGAATTGGAATACAAAGAAGGGAGGTACGAGGAGGTCCGGGGAAATAAGAGTAAGGAAGATAGGTTATGGAACATTATTGTGTTTTTAACTGTTTTATTTTGTATGTTTTTTCTTACTTTTTACCTTTTTGCTGTAATTTATACTTTTTTCTTTGTTTTCTGTATTTTTGTGAAACTTTAATAAATATCATTAAAAAACAAACTTAGTTGGTCTCTAAGGTGCTATACTGGATAACATTTTTCTATTTATTTTGACTGCGTCAGACCAACACGGCTACCTACCTGAATCCATTGGTTTCTGACATTGAGGAAGAGCAATATCTTGGTGGTGAAATCCAAGTTTTGCACGCAGAGGTTGCCAGGTTCAGTCCCCAGGAATGCCAAGCATAGCAATGAAAATGCTCTCATTTGAAACCCAGTTGGTAATTTTAAGGTAGACAGGCAAAAATGCTGATCCCAAAGAAGGCGGATTCCCATGTTTCTTCCTAACTTTGACCAAATCGGAACCAGTGTCTTCCTGAGAGAGAATTGACATCTTCTCCACATTGAGCATTTCTTCAATCTCGCAGATGTCAGACTTGCTTGACCCACTTATATGTCAGCAGCCTTCCTCCTGATTTTTTCTTATTCAATACACACTTTCACTTAATAGATTACATTTGAATAGCAAACAACTTCATATTTTATGTGTCATCTTAAATATTCATAGCAGCCTGTTGTCTCGGGGTAAATACCATATTTTTTCCTTAGTGATAGCACTTTTAGAAATGAAATCTGCACACTGTCTTGCAAAAACAAAAAACAAAACAAAACCATGGTTCTGGTGTCCCAGATGGTGATAAATTTAATTTTAAACAAGATGACTGCAGGGTAGAAACAGAGTTAAGGGTTGCTTGTGTCTAGCAATCACAATTCATATTTATAGGCTGTGTCAAGTGCAGGAATTGTAGCGCTGTTGTTGTTTTTAAGGAAAGGGCTATTCCTTGGTTTTGATTATTCCATGAACTAATCCAGTTTATGAGGAGGCTTCTTTTAAGGTGTCGGAGATGGTAAAATAAAGGATTGGGGTTTGACTAAAAAAGGTTCACTCGGTGCATTTGAGTCAGTATGGGCATTCACGAAGATGAGAGAGAGGGCTTGTCCATACATCAACTTGTCCCAAGCCTAGGAAGCACAAGTCTGAGTGGTTTTCCAATTGACCTGTGCACTATCTAGGTAGGGGTCTGAGTGGGTTTCCCCTTCCTCTGCTGCTTTCTTAGGGAAAAACCTGCTTTTTAGCTCCAAATCAGAGCACATGTCAATCTGTGGATAAATGTGAATAAGCCCAGAGAGAGCACTCAGAGAGATAAAACTTCAGTTTGATGCTAGCTTGTAAACAACCTGGATCCTGTGTTTGGCATCAGAGGCCCTTTTCTATGTCCCCCATCCCAGAAAGGTTTGGAGGGTGGCAACAAGAGAACTGGCCTTTTCAGTGGTGGCTCCTCAGTTGTGGAATGCTGTCCTCAGAAAGGCTCATCTGAGGCGACAGGCAAAAACATTCCTCTTTACAGAGGCCTATGGCTATTAAATAATCTATGGCCTGTGAAAGTATGGGGACTGTTACTATGATGATGACTTTACTATTAGGCTGTTTGTCGGTATGTTTTTTAATTACGTTTTTATGACTGAAGTTCTGTGATGTGTTTTTGATGTTGTACACCACCCTGGGACCTTTTGATAAAGGGTGGTATATAAATTGAATAAATAGTAATAATAATATTAGACGACTCCAGTTCTACTCACCACAGCTCATCACTGATCCCAGGGCTTCTCTTTGCATTGCAAGGGAGAGAGTTTCTCTTCTAAAGCCCTTGCACTTTGCAGAAAGTTTCAGGATGTGCTGGGCTCTTGTTGCATTTGCAGAGACGTTTGTCTAAGGCGATAGGAAGTTGTAGGAGTCCCCCCTCTCCCCAACCTGTCCAAACGTTTGTGCAAGTCAAAAATCCCCCTCAGAAATCAACCAACCAACCAACCAACTATTCATTCAATCAATCCATCTTTATTGAAGTCAAAGACCAGACAGCAAAGTTAACAACAACAACAACAACAACAACAACAACAACAACAACAACAACATTTGCCACATGTTCATGAAGAAGTGGATGCAATTAAAAATTCCCTATAAACTTACATTGAAAATAAGCCTCCTTCAGCTAAAATCTGTATTCCAGAGATTAAAATCAGTACTCATTCGCCTGTCATCACTGTCACCACAGCCTGTCTTGTCCCCATTGCAGAATTTTGCAACAGGCCTGAAGATAGCCAGATCTTTACCCCTCAGAAAAAATGTGGAGCTTTCTTCATTTGCCAGAGAGCTCAATGTTTCCTCTCCTGTGTGTAACACTTTAGAGAAGGGAAGCAGCAGTTGGAGAAAGTCTTGTACTGTTTCTTGCCATCACCATACTGCAGTGCAAATGAAGGGAATCCCTGTTTCTCCCAAAATGCTGAAGTTGCTAGCAAGGACAAATGCATACTACCTGGCTGGCCAAGCTGATGTTTGTGGACCATTGGAAACATGGCACTGAATGCAAATGTTCAGGGCATCTCAAAAAGTAGGCTGCTTAAGGAATGGCTGTTGTGCATCCTGCTCTTCCTCCATGTTCCCCATAAGTTAGCCATCACATGGAATCCTTGCAACAACGCCTGGAAAGGAATGTGGACAAATGCACTGATGGAAAAACTGGCACAAAGGGGGAAAGACAGGAACATTTTTTTTAAAAGACAAAAGGGGGAAAAAGCTTCAAATGATATGGCATCTCTTTATTACAGTGATACCCTAGTTCTCAAATGCCTTGGAACTCAAACACTGCAAACCCGGAAGTAAGTGTTCTGGTTTGCAAACTTTTTTTGGAAGCCGAACATGCTCTGCTTTGAGTGTGACACTTCTGTTTTGAGTGTTACACTGAGGTCTGTCTGTTTTTGCTATTTATTTTGTGTTTTTGTGGCTCTTTTTTGTGTGTGTTACTGTGTGAAATCCAGTTCAGCTACTAATTGATTGATTGATTGATTGATTCTGTGACTGCAGTGCATTGTTTACTGCTTTTATTTTATGGATCAATGTTCTCATTAGATAGTAAAATCCATGTTAAATTGCTGTTCTAGGGGTTGTTTTTAAAAGTCTGGAATGGATTAATCCATTTTGCATTACTTTCTATGGGAAAGTGCGCCTTGGTTATGGAATGGACTTCCGGAACGGATTAAGTTTGAGAACCAAGGTACCACTGTACTAATGTAGCACAAAAGGAGCATAGCTTGTAACCACTAGCCACACATGGTCTTCTGTGGAATGACTGTGTAAGGTGACACTACAAATAAAACAGGAGTTTTCTGCTCATAAGTAAAGAACAAGAGATATTTTACAGGATGGCAGAAATTCAACCAATGCTCTCACCTGTATATTGCTTACGTGTTTATGACGCTATACTGCGTTTTTGTAAAAAAAAAGCCAACCATATAAAGTTTGTTGTTGTTGCTTTTCAAAAAAACTCCATCCCCTGTGAAAAAGAGTGGCAAATTGTAAATTATTTAGTGCATTATTGCAGATTTACCACCATGTGGGAGGGTGCCATTTTGGGTTTCCTGCCTCGGGCACTAAAATGTTTCAGACCGCCTCTGCCTCAGAGACTTATTTGTGACATTCTCTCAATGCTTGCAAAAGAAATCAATGTGCTTCTAATCCCTCACTGCCATTATTTCTCTCCCCCACCCCCAGCCACTTCTTTCTATTTGAAAATATGTCCCTTACCAAAGGGCAAATTGCAGCATTCCTTAGATTTAGTTTTTTCAGTCTGAAGCCTCTTCCCCTTGCCTTTAACACCTACACGCACTGCATGGTATTTGGGAAAATATCTCTCTCCTCTTAGCATCAACAAAAAACCCCTTCCGGTAGGCAAGAAAAGCCATCAGAAAATGCATGTTCCAAGCTGCTCAGCACTGTTTGTCAGAGAGAGAGAGAGAGAGAGAGAGAGAGAGAGAGAGAGACACACACACACACACACACAGTCTGTCTGTCTAGTGTCTTGTGCCTTTTAAGGGGTCTCATATATTTCCCCCTTTCATAACGGTTTTCAGAAAGCTCCTGTTGTTCAAAAAGAGCGTTTTTCTTTGTTACCAATGTACATGCCATGCAATTCTGTGGAGGAAAACCCTTCAATTAAACAGGCTTTGCAAATAGGTGTTATGGATTATATGTTGTTAGCTAGCCGGTAGGAGGCGATGAAGTTTATTTTCCAGTACTTTCTGTACTCTTCCATTAGTGCTTTTAAAATATGAATGAAATTAAACTTTTTTTTGTTATTGCTTCCTGAATGGAGACACGAGCACAATTTTGCTGTATATGCAGGGCATGATTATGTAGGAGAGGCTTGAAATGCCAGTAAAGAGGTATTTTCATGTTGGTGCTCTCCTAGCGGTATTTGTTTTTAGCCTTGTTGTGATGTAGCTCTTTTAATATTCAGTATATTTAAGAGCTCAGAGTTAAGGGCTGGGGGTGGGAAATGATGCTATATATGGAATAAAAAACAAGAGCAGCAAGCCATATTTTTCAGTTACAAACTGCTGCAAGCCCAGAATGTTGATTATTTTTTTTCTTCTCCATCTCAGCTTTCCTTTGGATTCATATTTGCAGGTCCAAGCACAGTGGGTTAGTGATTCAGGTGGTGATTTTATAAAGGCAGAAATTACTACAAGACCGTAATCTGGGGTTAAAATAGGCCACAACTTTCTTGATTACAGATGTGTTAGGCTTTGGCATAGGCACTGGGTGAATCAACCACCCCTCCTGCTGATTGTTTCCTCTTTCAGGGTCGATCCTGGGTTCAGGGATCTCCCCATGACACAGATAAAATGAAGTGGCCCCACCTGAGTGCCAGTAGGGTGTTCTATGGCCTGATGGCCCTGTCTGGACTACTAGACAGAACTCTCCCTCTGGACCCCCTTTACTGGATTCTGCTGAATTTTGATCCTGATCTGAGGCTGGGCAGGGCTCCCCCCCCCCCACGACCTCTGTACAAACTATTGATCCAACCTTAGTTGAGCCTTGCACCAGAGTTTTACCTCACTCAGACCTTACAGTTTCTTATGAAAGGTTGCTACTTTCACCTCAGCGGTATCCTCTTTGTTCCTTACAGAGAGCTCCTGCACAGGTTTCTCCCTATTAATGTTTAGGGCTCTTTCTCTGTCTGTTTCACTTCAGACAGATCACACAGACACAACACTGTCCTCAGCAGTATCCTGAGAAATCTCCCTCAGCAGCCATTCTGCCACACACAGAGAGGGAGAACAGAGAGCAGTTAGAAAACAACAGTTACTGGAATAACAGTCACAACAGAATGGAATTCTTCTCTCATGTGACTCACAGTCTCCTAATCACATGAGAGATACAGCCAGAGGGGGGAAATTCCACGTTAAAAGTACACAGTAATTTAACATAAGTAAGCATTCCCATTTCAGGAAATTAAATCATTATCCTTAACAGTTTATGGATCTTGGGTGGCAGACACTAAATTTCAGAATATTCTGAATGAAACTTGTTTAAAACCTTCAAGTTGCTGAAGGAGGTTCTCCCACAAATCAGAAATAAGTTTTCTTTCACATGAAGGGAATCATCATGTGGCAAAATATTAGAAACTTTACAATGATAAATTAAACAGGGCTGTTATCAGCATTTGGTTCTTGCTGGAAACACAAACTGCTGTGATCACTGGCCTCATTTTATTGCCTCAGTTGGCTTTGATAGCCACTGGGACCATGAACAATTGAAAAGATGCCACTTCCGAGATCTGATTACTTCAGACTTTCTGAGGCCCACTGAGATTCCATCTCAAACATAAGACACATGACTTGTTTTCTACAGCTTGTATTCAAACACATGAAGGCAATTGTGTCTATCATGGCCAAATATATTTATGCAAATAGGATGGCTTCCTGCCCAGCTAAAACGATGTTTACCAGCATGAAAGGGATGGCTGCACACACAGGGTGGCTTCCTGAGAAGCATGACCTTAGCAGCCTTTGTGCTCTTCCAAGAATGACCAGCTCTCCCGAGAAATTAAAGCATGTTTACCAGACTCCCTTACAAAATGGCACAGGGCTTTCAATTGTACACTCAGGCTGGGATTCAAAGGGTGCAAGTGGCTTGTGGTAACATATTGACCCTGTGAAGCTGAGAGATGACTGGCCCAGGAGCTTTATGGCCTGGCCATAGGTCTTCCCTGTCTTAACTCAAAAACTTTTAACCACTGAGCTGAAAAGACTGGTGCCATGTTTAAGAATGCTATATTTTCAGCGTTTGCAAACTGGCAATTCTTTTTTTAATTTTTTTTTATTAGGTAATTCAACAAAACATATTATCTTAAAACATATAATCCTTAATCCCCTCCATTTCCCCCCTCTCCCTTCCTCCCATAAAACAACCCACCCCCTCCCCACCCTCTGACTTCCCTCAGTTCCAATCTCTGGTTTCTCTATAAATGCTATTCTCTGCATGTTACAGAATTGTATAAGTCCTTAATTTATCTGATTATTATCAATAAAAAGTTTGTGAGTGTTTATTCAAAGCCTGCCAAGGAGTCCAATTCACTTTGTTTCATCTTTAGATATTTTGTAAAAGGTTCCCATTCCTCTTTAAAGTCACAGTTATCCTTGTCCCGTAGTTTATGTGTCAATTTTGCCAGTTCTGCTTAGTCCATCAGTTTCTCTTGCCATAATTCTTTAGTCGGGATTTCCTCAGTCTTCCATCCTTGTGCTATTAAGACTCTTGTCGCTGTTGTCGCATACAAGAAGATATTTTTCAGCTTCTTTCGCATGTCTTTTCCTACAATCCATAACAGAAATGCTTCAGGTTTTTAAACAAATGTTAGATGGAACATTTTCTTCAATTCATTGTATATCATTTCCCAAAACTGGCAATTCAAGAAAAGCAGTTCAGACTAATCCATATCTGCACTGCAGTGAATTGGCAAGGCACTTATCCATACGGTTAATAGCATGTATCTTAAACCTTTCCAGACCCAGGACCCACTTCCAACCCAAACATGCACTTGGGGACCCATTTCCTAATCATTTACCATGTATTTGCCTGGTGGTAGCACTCCTGCTGCAACCCACCTTGGATCAGGCTGTGGTGCCTTAGTGGTTCTGCACCCACCAGTTGAAGACCAGTGGTTGGAAAGGCAAAGAGGAGGGCCAGCTGGTATTGATGAGTAAATGGCCTCGGCCCAGTATACCTGAAGGAGCGTCTCCACCCCCATCGTTCAGCCCACTGAGGTCCAGCTCTGAGGGCCTTCTGGCAGTTCCCTCACTGCAAGAAGTAAGGCTACAAGAAACCAGGCAGAGGGCATTCTCAGTAGTGGCACCCTCCCATCAGATGTCAAGGAAATAAACAACTATCTGACTTGTAGAAGACATCTGAAGGCAACCCTGTTTAGGGAATTTTTTTAAAGTTTAATGTTTGATGTTTTATTGTGTTTTTAATATTCTGTTGAGAGCTTCCCAGAATGGCTAGGGAAACCCAGCCAGATTGGTGGGGTATAAATAATAAATTGTTGTTGTTGTTATTTAGGTAAAGAAAGTGCCTGACTTTCAAAACGAGTACTTGAGTTTTCGGAAGGACACGAATACCTGCTTAATAGTTTCAAACTGTTACAGTAGTCCAATGTATGTTCATCAGCACCATGGACAGCACAGAGTCCCAGAGATTCCACAACTCTGCTGTTCTCTTCAATGTAAGCTTTAAATAGCTGTTATTCCAATGCAAACATGGAAGAATGTAATAACGTCTACTTATTTAAGAAAAAGCAGTATCTTGCTCCTCAATTCAAATGTAGGTGGTACCTGTACAGTCCTTTCTGGGGTCTTGGAATATACCTTCATAAGATGCATGATTATCTACTTATAGTTTGCTTGCTTTTGGAAGTTTTACTATTATCCAACCATACTGATGGGAAATGGAAGGATCTTTAACTGGATAGCAGGGCTAGCCCTTAACTCCACTGTCATTTTTTGGTTAAATACTTCAAGTACAATTGTGCAGGCATGAATATCCAGCATGGAAGTGTCACATAACCAAAATCCCATTCCCAAATGTGTGTGAAAAATGGAGAAATACTTCAGTCAACATGGTATCATAACTTTTGGCATACAACATAGTGTTGCATTTTAAGAAGCTAAGGCAAAGTCCTTGCTTTTGCCTGTTGTAAGAACATTGTTGCCATTTCAAAAGTCTTTCTGACTTTCGTGCAAAAGAATCCTGTAATATTTAGGGATTTTGTTTTAGGGTTAGATTCAACTAAGTAGGTGAGCTAGTGAGAACCAGCACAATGAGCTCTGTTAGTGCAATGTTGCTTTCCTCCTCCTATCCCTTTGTGTTCTGAGAGCCAGTGTGGTGTAGTAGTTAAGAGCGATAGACTCATAATCTGGGGTTCACGTCTCCGCTCCACCACATGCAGCTGCTGGGTGACCTTGGGCTAGTCACACTTCTCTGAAGTCTCTCAGCCCCACTCATCTCACAGAGTGTTTGTTGTGGGGGAGGAAGGGAAAGGAGAATGTTAGCTGCTTTGAGAATCCTTTGGGTAGTGATAAAGTGGGATATCAAATCCAAACTCTTCTTCTACTTTTTCTGTAACCTCAGATCAGCTTTGTGGGGGTCTGCAGAACCTTAAGGAATTGTACAATGGCTCAGACGTGCATGGGTATATTATTTATTCATTTTTAGGCTTTGCTTGCTTTTTGATCATCTGGTTTTTAAAAGCGGTTCGTAAGAGTTTTGAAATATGTTTTTTATGACCCTATGCCCCTAAACCTCGGCTCTAACTATGAAAGATTGTTGTTCTACATAACAGATACATCCCCAGGATCTTAAAAGTTACCACTCGGCTCACTATTTTGTAAAGCAAGAACAAACTGCATACCATTTTGGTTCAGGTGGGTGTGTGGGGGGGAATGAAGAAGCTGAGCATACAAACCTTACCGTTTCTCCACCATCATCTCTGCAGGCACGAAAGAATTGTCGGTCTCGGTAACCAACCACGCATATGTTAAAAAGGGCTTGCTATGACTTCTGTTTATGCTACCCTTTGATATTTTTGTCCTTGAGAAAGATTTCATTTTGGCATGATGCAAGTACTACTTATTGCTTAAAACATGGCTTTTTGGAAGTCCTGACCTTAAGGTATCCAGAAACTTTTCAAGTAGGAATGAAAAAAAGACTTGATTTATGCAGTCACCCACTGTGTTTCAGGTCATTAGTCAACATCTTCGTATTTTAGCTGAATTGGAAATGAGAGTTAGATAAGAATGCCAGCTAGAATCTATGGTTGCTAGCGGTGCCACTGTGATAATATATTGCTTCTACACTGTTAGTCTTCTTTCCCCTTTTCCTTTTTTGCCTGAAGCAAGTAAACATTCATTATTCTGAATGGTTTTTCATGGGTGCTAGAGGGTGGGCAGGGTGTGTGTGTGTGCCACATTCTTAAGTGAGAGAATTGGAGCTTCATATAGCACCCAAGGGTGTGGGGATTGTAATCTAATGCTTATCCACCCATTCACAGTTGCAGGAGGCAAATGGCATGGAGCTTGAGAGGTGCAGCCACTTGTGGATTTATACCAGCGTAAAGCTCACTTAGGCTTTTGGGAGTGCCCTGCAATCTTGCACACTACCTTCTCCTCACATGCAGTGGTACCTTGGTTCTCAAATGCCTTGGTACTCAAACAACTTGGAACCCAAACACTGCAAACCCAGAAGTACGTGTACCGGTTTGCAAACTTTTTTTGGAAGCAGAACGTGCTCTGTTTTGAGTGTTACGCTTCTGATTTGAGTGTTACACTGAGGTCTGTCTGTTTTTGCTACTTATTTTGCATTTTTGTTTTTGCTGCTCTTTTTGTTTTTTTGGCTGTGTGGAACCCAGTTCAGCTACTGAGTGATTGAATGTGAGACTGCAGTGCATTATTTATTGCTTTCATTTTATGGATCAATGGTCTCGTTAGATAGTAAAATTCATGTTAAATTGCTGTTTTAGGGGTTGTTTTTAAAAGCCTGGAATGGATTAATCTGTTTTGCATTACTTTCTCTGGGAAAGCACGCCTTGGTTTTGGAACGCTTTGGTTTTGGAATGGACTTCCAAAACAGATTAAGTTTGAGAACCAAGGTACCACTGTACTCTTCTGCCAGCATCCCATTCTTACAGACAATTCCCTGCTTTCCATTTCAGGGTGAAATACGGCAGCTACTGTTCTATCTGCCCCAGTACTGGGATGCCACTGCAGCAGTAGCAACCTAAGTCTATATAAATTTGGTGGTGGTGGGGATTCCTTTGCTGGATGAAGAAGACTGTGTGAACCCATAGGATGCTCCTGATGACCAGGGTAAGGTGATCTGGCAGTGTGAGCCTGACCCTAAACCTGGGAGGACAGTGTCTTTCTTGCAGATATGTTGAAAGTTAGCTTAATCGTGTGATGAATTTAAGTGCCAAAATGTCTGGGGAATCCCTACTCATAGTTTTTATTCAGCCTGTGCTGAAGCCTTAAGCTGAGTCAAGCTGTTTTTCCATCGAACCCAATATTCTCTACTTTAGGCGTAGCTAACCCATGGGCCATATCTACACCCCCCCTCCATCTCAAGGTGCAAGTGAAACCCTCAATTTTTGGGTGGCAGCTGTTTTCCCGTATTTAGATAATATTCACCTTTACTTCCCATTTATTTCACATGGTTATGGGTATCCAAAAAAATATCCCATAGAACAGTAGTGGTGGTAAAAGTGTGATCTCCTGTGAACTGCCCATCATTTCCTAGTGACGGACACTTCCACAGCTTATAACACCAAGGGAAGTTGTATGGAGGCTTCAAAAAACACTTGGGTCACTTTTTAACTTCAAAAGCCTGTAAAATAAAAGATGGGGAAGGATGGGCATTCTGATCGTGGTGTAGAAGAGGACAGAGAGATTTAAAGCTCTCCGCCTCAGAACTGCAGCCAATATGGAGGCTGCTCTATTAGGAAAGGGGGGCGTCTGTATCTTGGGCACTGAGGTGGATGGAGAGGTTAAAACCTCCCCATCCATCCCAATGTCACCATCTATACTGAGATTTCTCCCTCCCACTGCTCACAAGACTGATCTGTTGCCAGCATGTTCTGGATTCTCTCCCCCCCCCCCCCCATTCTGTGAATGTACAAACACACTGGTGTGATTGTGGTGTGTGTGGTATGTAAATGTGCATGCCGGCTGTGAAGTGACTGTTCCCCCTTTTTGGCCCTGGAGGGGTTGCAATGTGACACTGGGGCCCCTGGGGCCAAAAGCTTAGCTACCCCTGCTCTGTTCCCAAGTAGCTACAGCTCTCTGTGATTTGGGGCAGACTATTTCCTAGCCCTTCAGCTTGAGATCCTTTTAACTGCAGAATATGGGACCTTCTGTGTTTGCTCTGCTGCCAAGCTATGGCCCATTTCTGACATATTTTATTCTATTCCATGCTGTTGCAAGCACATGTCTGTTGACTGAAGCCACCATCCATGCAAACTTCCAATAGCGTGCTCATGTTCTGTGAACTGTGAATCTTGTCAGTGCAAGTTAAGGAAAGTGACATTTTTTCATTGGACATATTTACGCTAGAGAGAGCATGGAAGCTTGCAAGTTCAGATCCCTTCCCTTCAGCAACCTGGTGCGTTGGAGAACAGTTATCCAGCATGGTATTCTCCAGAAGCTGTTGTATCACAGCTTCCGTCATCTTTGACCATTCACCATGCTTCCTGGAACAGGCACTATATTGGCTATCCATGCTTTTATGCTCTGACTTGAGTATCTAAACTGCTAGCCAATACTTGGTAAGTGGAATAGAGATGTCTTGCTCTTTATCATGAACTTTGAGGAGGAAGAGGATCCCAGCGAAGAGGTGTAGCTGGGACTGGACACACTGGGGCAAGCTGGGGGTGGGGAAGGAGAGATTGGATTAGGAAGTATTCACAGGGTGATGGAGGATGACGAGGGGATGTGGGGTCAGTGCACAGGAACCAAGCAATGGGACCCATTCCCAGAGCCAGAGGGGCCCCCGTCTCCACAAACACAGCGGGCTCTGAGGCATAGGGAGTAGCAGGCAGAGCACTCCAAGAGGCTGAGGCAGGCAAGGGCCCACAGCCCAGCTCCCTAGCTGGCCAGATAGAGCTCGCTAGCTCTGCAAGATGGCTCTTCTCCTCAGCTGGAGAAGACTTGGAACAGGTGAGGGTCTGATGCCTCATCAAGCCCAGATGCTGCAATCAGCATGTGAAGAATAAAAGGGAAGCAGATCTGAGTTGCTGTGTCTGCTCAACAGCCCATGTTGATGGACCTCAGCTTCGATGTTCTAGGACAGGCATGGCCAAACTTGGCCCTCCAGCTGTTTTGGGACTACAACTCCCATCATCCCTAGCTAAGAGGACCTGTGGTCAGGGATGATGGGAATTATAGTCCCAAAACAGCTGGAGGGCCAAGTTTGGTCTTGCCTGCTCTAGAATCTCTGTGGGACTGTGCTTCAGGTTGGACTTTGGACATGCGGCTTAACCCTGGAGTGGCGACTTGACATACTGACTTGCTGCCAGGTAGGCCAGGGGTTTAGTACACTCTTACTACATAGGACATGCCATCCATCCCCTTTGCTATTGTGAAACAGTGGCCTATGTGTGTGCCGAGTGTGTGAGTTGATGAAAGACTTTGAGTCCCAGGTTACTAGGCGCAGTGTTGAGACACTGCAAATTATAACCCACAGAATTTTTCATATAATTGTATAGTTGGAAGAGACCATGAGATTCATCTAGTCCAGCCCCCTGCAATGCAGGAATCTTTTGCCCAATTTGGGACTCGAACCCACATGTGCTAAAATGTGCTGCCCAGCCCGGGGGGCCATCATGGACTTTGGTGGTTGTTCTGGGGTTGTGTTCTAGTACTGTAGTAGAATATTTCATTTCTTGATACTGGAATGTGTACATTCTAGCTCCTTCATCAAAACAGCTCATAATACTTGGTAGCAGACACGCCATTGCTTATATGCTCTCACTGATAGAATTTGGATATAATAAGTTATTTCCTTATTACTTTATGTCTTGGTATTTCTTGACATATTGGATCTTGAGCATAATAGCAGGCCATAAGTGCTCTGATAATAAAAAAAAAAGAAAAAGCAGGAGACACGAAAATCTAATTACATAAAAATCTGAAAATTGAACAGGCTTCCTGATAATTAACTGCATCTCACTTGAACCTGCCTGATGTTAATCATTCTGTTTTATTATAGGATTCCTGTTCAAGATAACATAATTTAAGGGGCCATCAGCATTTCTGATATAAATGGCTCCTATTGCAATGTCATTGTTTGAGATGCCCAAAGCAAGCAAAGCGATATCTCTTATTGGACTGATTTCTCTTGGTGAAATGAATTTTTAAAAAATCAAAAAACACCTTGCAAAGCTGTTCAGATAGAAATAGAGGCAGAGGTGGAATCCCAAAGAAATCAAAGTTTCATTCAGCACAGACTTAAATCTTAAATTTACATAAAATTGTACATTCTGTAGTAACAAAAAAACTCTAGATTTTCCTCTGTTAACCCTAGATCACTTTCACACCTTACATTTGAAGCACTGAGATACCATTCTAAACAGCCATGACTTCCCCCAAAGCATGCTGGGAAATATAGATTGAGAAAGGGGCTGAGAGTGGTAAGGAGACTCCCATTTTGATTCAGTGCTACAATTCTTGGAATGGTTTAGCAATCACCATTGGTATGGAAATTATACCTCTATGTGGGGAGAATAAGAGTACTAGAAGTAGTTAAGAGACCGCTAAAGAAACTATACTTCCCTGCACTCTTTGGGGGAAGCCATGAATGTTTAAAGTGCTTTAAATATATGGTATTAATGCAGCTATATCCGAGGCTGAATCCCAAAATGGTTTTCGTCCTTCTAGGGGGACAGTGGACATGATTTTCACCACTCGACAGCCTCAAGAAAAATGCATAGAGCAAAACCAACCCCTGTATATTGACCTGGCTAAGGCCTACAACACTATAAATTGTAATGCCCTGTGGACTGTCCTTCTGAAAATTGGCTGCCCAGATAAATTTGTGAACATCCTTCGGCTCCTCCATGATAATGTGACAGCAACAATCATAGATAACAATGGCTCTCAAAGTGAACCATTCACAGTGGGATCAGGTATTAAGCAGGGTTGTGTTGTAGCCCCAACTCTGTTGTTTTCATTGCCACGACCCTAAACTTTGTTGACTTTGAAGATGTTCGACCTCAGGATGAAAGGGAGAAACATGCTAAGAGGAAGGCACGTTTGGCAAACCTTCACCATGATCAATTCCCGTCTAAAAACCTATGTCCCCACTATGGAAGGACATGTGGATCCAGAATTGGTCTCCACAGTCACTTACAAACTCACTGTTAAGACCATGTTCATGGAAGACAATCTTACTTGGCTATGAGTGATTACCAAATAAGAAGGTACTGTGACATAGGTGGTATAAGCAGTTGGAGTATGTGGCACTCCTATGTAAAAACAGACTAGCCCCTGAGTCTGGCTATGCCATAACCCGAGCTATGCCTTATTCCCCTATCCCCTACTCTGCTGCTTTCTTCCCATAGGAAGGCAACCTAAATCAGGTTGGAATATTTGTTCATCTAGCCCAGTGGTACTCCAGCATGTTTGACAAAAGTCTTTCACATTACAGTACTTGCTTCCATGTCAAACTTGCCCAGGTTCATGGAGCCAAGTCATGGGGCACTCTGCATGTACTGTGCAACATGAGCTAGAGAGGCATTATTCAATTTGTGGTGCTCAAAAAGGTTGTCTGCCACTTTTGTGAATCTCTCATGGGGGATTCTATTTCTAGGAATGTGACTCTGAGTTTCTGTAGTCATCTGCGGAGGCAGGTGATGTGTAGTACTCAGTAATTGTCAATGTTTGTGGTGGGTAGGGCTGGGACCTTGAAGGCAAGACAATGTACTGATTAGTGTTGCAAAAAAACAAAACAACCCAACAACAGACAGCTTTTAACTTGCACACATGAATTCACAGTGCTTTAGCTGTATTCAGGTTTGTGGCTTAGAGGGTGCTCAGACATTTGTCCTTTGTCCCTGGTGACACATGTCTGTCTGTTTCTTTTTTAAAAAAGAAAGGGCTTGGAATGCCTGATTCAGAGGAACTGATTGCTATGGGAATAATTGTATCTGGTGTGTTAGTGCATATATTGGAACTGAGAGAAGCTACAGAAAATTCTCCAAAGGGGAATCTGGTACTCCCCTTGGCAGCTTTCTCTGCTTTCCAGAAAGCCTCTCTAGAGCATTTGGAAAACCTGCTGAATGGTGTGTGATTTGGCATGGCCACAGTGCAGAAGGAGAAATCTTCTCGAATTGGAGCTCTACTCATGTGAGTTATCTCTGTTTGGGATGTGAGCCTCCCTTTCCTAACATGGTGTTCTGTTCCCATATCATTCAGGAATTTCTGTTCAGGGAAGCTTTTAATGTTTGAAGTTTTATTCTTTTTTTTTTTTTTTATAAATTTTTATTGGGTTTTCAAAAATTTTAAAGACAAACACACAAAAATACAACAAAAACAAAACAAGACAAGCATATTCTCAGGACCTTACTTTCCTAACCTTGTTCCCTGGACTCCCCCCCACCCCCCTTCTTACATCCCTATTCCCATAATTAGCTCAGCAAGTTCTAGCTTCTCCTCCTTAACCTATAGATTAATATTTTTGATATAACTCTTCCTAGTTAACCCCATTTTTCTTATCCCCATCTCTTATAAACATTTAGATTCTTTCCTAAGGTCGACCCAAATTCCCTTCCACAGATTTCATTTTTATATTAGATATAGGCCCTATTCACCCGACCCAAAATTCATAAACATTTTTACAATTCTGCTTTCCCCTCCCTCCCTCCCCAGGTACTAGTCCCTTCTCAAATAAAAGTCAGCAGTAGTTTTTAGCCTGGATTCCTCACGTCCGAGGCTTTCAAATCTCTTTCAGTTCCTCTCCGCCGGTTTTGTTGGAAATCCTTTATGTTGGTCGTCAGGTCTCGAAGCAGTTCAATCTCCGTCACTCCAGTTTTTCTTCCCACCAGGATGCTTGATAACAACTGCTGCCAAAAATCAACCAGTCTTTCATGTTCAACAGGGGAGCCCCAATCATATTTCTTATTTCCTTTAAGTTCCTGTATTCCAAATACTTTAGGGGCCCCCTCTTTCATCTTTAACATCCTTTGCAGGTTTATAATCCATGTACTCCAAGAGTCTTTTTCCTTGCACTCCACCATTGTAGGCTTTTTGTTGATATTTCCCATGTGTACTTTCTCCTCCGATTCTTGAGGTGTCACTTCTATTTCAGCTGCAGATTCCTTTCCTGTCAAGTCCTTAATGCATTCAGCAGAGTTACTTATTCCAGAGGTCAAGGTCATGAGTTGTTTATTCATAGTCAAGCTCTGCTCTTGCAATATTCCCACGAGAAAAAACATCCTGTCTATCTGTGCCTGTAATTTTCCATCTGCAGCCATTGTAATACCTTAAGAATCCCCCTAGGGGGATTCTAGTTGTTTTGTAAACTTTTTCCAACAGTCCAAATCTTTTTTGTTTCTTTCTTTCAAATTTCCAACAACTTATAGCACTTTTAGTCCAGAGAGATATTAGTTAACAATCTTTTAACTGAAACTGTCCCTTTGACAGCTCTTTTGACAGCTGTCAAACTCCTTATTCCTCTTCAACAGGCTCAAACGCGGGACTCCCCCTGGTCCAGGGGGGGGGGGGGATTTCATCAAAAATTTCCAAAGTTCCACTCTCACTCTCCAGTACAACACCTCTTTTGTCAAATCGTGGAAGTTAGTTTCTTTTATATTAAACAAAATAACCTCTCCACCTTAGTTCTCTGTTCCTTGCTTAGAATTGTCTGTAAGTAAGGGGGGGTGCGGACTTCCTTTTAGCACACCCCCCGGTCGTCTCGAATTCACAGGAAAAGTTTCTTAAAGCCAAATTCCATCTACTCACGGGTTATTCTTTTTCAGTCCAATTTTCAAGGAAGGAAGTCAGCGCTCTCCAGTCCTGGCTCGCGGCTTCGCTCCACCGAGGTAGCGATCGACTCTCAGCGCCACGCCACCCTCCGTACCCTCTCCGCAGCCTTTAAAAAGGCTCTTCGTGGGTCGGGGGGGTGCTTAAGGCGCCCACCGAGTCTTCCCGTCCGCAGGCTTCAGCGCCTGCGGTTTCTAAGGGTCCCCGCGTCGCCGGCGCGGCAAGACCCATCCTCAGCGGAGCCGATTCCCTCCGCAGCTCGGAGGGAATCCGCCATTTCCTGATCGCGCCAACCCGGAAGTCCGAAGTTTTATTCTGTTTTTAGTCCTCTGTTGGGAGCTGCCCAGAGTGGCTGGGGAAATGCAGACAGATGGGCGGGGTATAAATAATAAAATTATTATTAATATTATTATTTCTCCCAGTCTTCTAGGAAGGATTTGGAGAGCTGCAGGTGGGAGGAAGTGATGAGAAATTTCTTTTCTGTTCATGGGTCTGAGGACACAAGCCTACTGGTCCTTAAGATGTGTCAAGATAGAGCACACTATTCCTTTCTCTGTTTTTTAAAAACATGATGTTGCACTAATTTATGAAGCAATCTTTTCAGAATCACCAGAAAGCTTCTGTTACATTAGATCATTACTTGGATTCACCAACAGAGAGTGAATGAACTTCAGCGAAGTCAAGGCTTGCTGTTTTAGCTGGGGGTGTCCTTACTCCGTACAGTTCTGGTATGTAATCTTATGGAAAACAATCCCTTTACTTACTGTTTCAGGTTGAGAAAAGCTTAAAAGACCATGGACTTAAATGAAAGTCATTCATTTTTATCTCCATGCTTTCGCCTAAAGCTACTCCAAGATTGATGTCTGTATTATGAAGAGAAAGGCAGGAATAATGATTTAAAAAAGAGGTAGCAGGTGCCGTGTACACATTGGTGCTGCCTTGCGAATATAGTAATATAAAATTGAAACCTTACCTTTTTAATTATTCTGAGATGTCGGGAAATTATCTTCTCTCAATTTACCAAGGATGACTGGCTGATTGCTAAGTCTCTTCTAAGAGTGCTTCCTAATTAACCTGTCACAGTAAGGGCTAGTATTGTGTGTTGCTCTCCTCCACCCCAACCCCAAGATGTTCTCTGCAGCATAATGTGTCATTAAGCTGCATGTTTATGAAATAAAATAAGTAAAGGTTGGAGTGGAGAGAAAAACAAACATCAGTATGAGATGAAGTTACTAATTTTGTAGCTGCAACACATGGCAGTCTCGGAGAGGAAAATTAGAACAAACAAAAAAACACAACTAACATTATCCTTGCATGCAATTAGTCATTTGTAGAATCTTCCCTATTTCCATGGGTGTTCCATTACGTGGGGAAGTGTTGGTGTGTTGAGTTGATATTGATGGCTTCTAGTCACGATTGGCTGTATGGTACCTTCAGTTCTGGAGTTTGCCTCTGAAGATGCATTGAAGGGGAATATGAAAATGCTCTTGTTCTCTTAGCCTGCGTCTGGGGTTCCTGTAGACATCTGGTTGACCACTGTGAGGAACAGAATCATAGACTTTTGTTCCAGTCCAGCAAATAACTTATTAAGGTTGTTTTTTCCTGCAATGAGAGGCATTCCACCCCCCATGAAGGTTATCAAAATTTGATTTTGTGTTTGGATCCTAGCATTTGTGTGAATCATTTCTGTTTAAAGACACACACACGACTCAATTGTCATCTTTTTTTTAAAGCAAAACAAAACCAGAAGTGCATATAGACATACATTTTCTTCTTAACAACCCCCTCCCCCCAAACTGCCCCCCCCCCCAGTTTGCTGCTGTGCATTATGCTCAGCAATTACAATTTTGAGCTCTTTTTTAAAGTGCTGGCTGGTTGGTCTGTTTTTTATACGGGTTCTTCTCCCCCATCGTGTGCAGTAAGCTTCACTGCAGCCAGAAACAATTTTGTGGATCTGCAATAACTGTTTGGGAGTGTGTGGTTATAGTCAACCAACTGTGAATATGTGGTTTGTTTCCTCTCATACAGAAACAATGGATAGTTTTTGCACCCATACACACAAGAGTTTGTAAGGTTTCTGATATAAGTAGCATTGTGAACACTGCAGTTCATTGTCTGTCTGACTTCAGGTTGGTAGAATTTTTAATATATATTGCAGGGATGGGCAATTTTTTAGGCCCATGGGCACATTTAGATTTTTGAGTGAGTGCTATGGGTGGCGCAGAAGAAAAATGCACCTCTCTTCCAACTTCACCTCTATGTACTTCTCAGTACCTAGAAAGAGGTAACCACTGTTACCACTTCATGACCAAGTGGCAGGCATTGGGGAGGGGGCAAGGCTTGGAATTTTCACATTTGCCAGGGGTGAGACCTCGAGGGTGGCCCATGGGCACCATGTTGGTGATCCCTGTAGTTTAGGGATGCTTTTCATTCCTTTTGTTATATGATTGTGCAATGGGCTCTGTCCTTGGTCTGTTTTAAATAGGGATAAAATTAAACGTATTAAGGTACACAAATGATTGATTGTCTCACTAACATCTGGGAGAGATGACAGCGCCACCCAGACTTAATTCCTTGAAATGTTATTGTGGGTTGTGTCCTGCAATATGAGATTATGGTACAAAGCAAACCAGGGACTTCAGAGGCACAGAATCAGCTGGGTAATATGTATCTTTAAGTGGTAAGGATTTGAGGTCCCTTCAGCTGTGCTAAGGCTGTGCAAATTGAGCTGTTGCATGGGGAAAACACATAGGAGTGGGATGAGCTCCTTAAATGGTTCCAGTTACTAGGGTGTGCATTGACCACATAGTTTGCCTTATATCTGTGTCTGTAGTGTTGGGATGCAACCTGATCTGTTTGCATCCAATCTGTATTGCTGATTCAATTTCTTATTGAGGTCCAAATCAGATCTGTTAAATCCAAAACTCTGCTTTTCTTCCACCGACTGTGAAGGAGAATTTATGGTTGGGGATCTGTTGAGGATATCATCAACCCAATGCTGCATTTTTGAAAGACCCAGGAAAATGCTTAATCATGGATTTGTTTAATGGGGTTATAGGTATGCATGATAAGACTAGTTATCTTCCCAATCAAAAAATTATTTCTTGCAGATCTGTACTTTTTTGTTTGTTTGTTTTTGCATTTGTAGGTCAGAAGGTTATTAATAAATTCCTACCATTGATTTGTGTTCATTGACATGGGAATCATTTGATACGGGGCACATAGGATCTTGCTGTTTCCTCTGTTGATTCTGCATCTTGAGGTATATTTGCCTTGCATTTGATTTGTTGAGATTCCATCGTAGCAATGCTGCACGTTTAGGAAACCTCTTGTGATGACCTACAGTTTGAACAAATAAAGTGGATGTTATAAACCGTTCTTCTTATAACTTTTCTCTTTGTATCGCCTACTTTGATTTGACCTGAGTGGAATAGCACATTAAGCCTTCAATCGAAGCTTCTAAAGATTGAAACAGGGGGATGGAAAATGAGGTGCCGAGGGTCAATAGTCCATAGTACTGAGAGGATTAGGCAGTCTTAACTGATGAAAATGCAGTATTGGAAAAGAGAGACAATTTTTCAGCCATATTCCCTCTTGGCTAACCTTTCAGGAATTGCGTGTCAGTAGTAGTGCTGGAGGAGACTCTTGAAAGTCCCATGGACTGCAAGAAGATCAAACCTATCCATTCTTAAGGAAAGCAGCCCTGAGTGCTCACTGGAAGGACAGATCCTGAAGCTGAGACTCCAATACTTTGGCCACCTCATGAGAAGAGAAGACTCCCTGGAAAAGACCCTGATGCTGGGAAAGATGGAGGGCACAAGGAGAAGGGGACGACAGAGGACGAGATTGTTGGATAGTGTTCTCGAAGCTACCAGCATGAGTTTGACTAAACTGCAGGAGGCAGTGGAAGACAGGAGTGCCTGGCGTGCTCTGGTCCATGGGGTCACGAAGAGTCGGACATGACTAAACGACTAAACAACAACAGTGGGCATGGCCAAGACAAAATTGGGTGTCACCAACCCCCAAAACACACACACACACACACACACACAGAGAGAGAGAGAGAGAGAGACTGCTCCTTATCCCCACAGGTGTTTTTTCTTTTTCTTTTTTCTTTTTAAAAAGGCATATCAGCTTATTTTTTCACTATTTGACTGGCCTCAGTCCCAGATTGGGGGTGATCTTCCTGGAATTAATGCTTCCCTGATCCCCACTCTACTCTCCAGTAAGATTACCCCCGTTGCTGCCACCACAGACTTGAAAAATAGATATTGGAGTCAATATAAAGCAGGGGTCAGCAAACTTTTTCAGCAGGGGGCCAGTCCACTGTCCCTCAGACCTTGTGGAGGGCCAGACTACATTTTGAAGGGAAAAAATGAATGAATTCCTATGCCCCACAAATAACCCAGAGATGCATTTTAAATAAAAGGACACATTCTACTTGTGTAAAAACACGCTGATTCCCGGACTGTCTGCGGGCTGGACTGAGAAGGTGATTGGGCCACATCCGGCCCCCGAGCCTTAGTTTGCCTATCCATGATATAAAGCGTTTTCCAAGCTTGTTTGTGGTACAGCTAAAGTTGAAAAGACACTGCAGGTTGTATCCGACCCGTAGCCTAGCAGCTGCTCATCCCTAAAACTTAGAGCAGGCTTCCTCAACCTCGGCCTTCCAGATGTTTTTTGCCTACAACTCCCATGATCCCTAGCTAACAGGACCAGTGGTCAGGGATGATGGGAATTGTAGTCTCAAAATATCTGGAGGGCCGAGGTTGAAGCCTGACTTAGAGGGTTAAGGCATTGCTGCATAACTCACATAATGATACTGAGAATGGGGCTTCCTAGAGCATGTTAGCATAATATGCATATGCAGACTGGGCAAAGCGTGTTCTCCATAACAGAGAGCATGTGTTGCAGTGGAGGCCTGAAGGCCACCCCACTGTTGTTGGGCAAATTGGCCACATGCAGTGATTGGGCAAGGAGTGTTGCTGGGGAGATTGTTATGTTGCAAAATGGTGGGAGGGATCAGAGGTCTTAAATACAGGGGCCTTCTCTTGGGCTGCATGCACTGGATCACCCACCCACCCTCCCTGAGGAGGGGGGGGGTTCGTTGTCCTCTGACCTTGCTATTCCTGTCATGGGGTCATCTGCCTCGGGTCAGGGGCCTGGTAGGAATTTTGTCCTTTTGGCTGATTGGCTGTTGCCATTTGGTTTTTGCCTAAGGTAAAGGTAAAGGTAAAGGTAAAGGTACCCCTGCCCATATGGGCCAGTCGTGACCGACTCTGGGGTTGCGCGCCCATCTTGCTTAAGAGGCTGGGGGCCAGCGCTGTCTGGAGACACTTCCGGGTCACGTGGCCAGCGTGACGAAGCTGCTCTGGTGAGCCAGCGCAGCACACGGAAACGCCGTTTACCTTCCCGCTATAAAGCGGTACCTATTTATCTACTTGCACTTAAGGGTGCTTTCGAACTGCTAGGTGGGCAGGAGCAGGGACTGAACGACGGGAGCTCACCCCACTGCGGGGATTCGAACCGCCGACCATCCGATCGGCAAGTCCTAGGCGCTGAGGTTTTACCCACAGCGCCACCCGCGTCCTAGTTTTTTGCCTACTGCGTAGCAAATCGTCACAACTTGTAAGGTTGGTGGTTAGGCATTAGTTAAAATTGGTTGGTGGAGGGGTAAGTGCCTACCCCTCCAAAGGTGGTGCTGCATAGGGAATTCCGTTAAAGGAATCCAGGGGCTTGCCATCCCTTTCGTCCTAGTCCCTGGCATCGGACTTGGGTCGTGCAAGCCCCCGGGGGCATGAGGGTGAGAGATGAGGGACTGATGGCCAGCTTCTTTTCTCCCCAATATGGTTCTCCCTGACTGGCTTCTGCTGGAATCCGGAAGTCAGTTCTGTCCCTGGGGCAAGGACAGATAGTCGTAACCAATGCCTAAGCAACCACTCACGTGTGTGTATTTAAATAAAGTTGTGGCCAAATTCATGCCAAAAACCTTAAACAAAAATGGATGTGTGAAGTGTGAGTTATTGGGGTGGCCTGGGGACCTTGACGCGCAATTGTGGCAATCGGCAGCAAGAACAAGTACATCTAAGCAGTAAGGCAGCAGTTGGACCTCGATTGCTATTTTTATTCCCACGAGAGGGATTTGCATCTAAGGTTAAACATTCTAGGGTTTTTTTTAATGCTACATGTCCCTACAAATCTATAAGCTAAGGCATTTCATTAATTTTGGTACCAAGAACTGTCCAAAGAAATAGATGGTAATTGAAATTTAAAAAGGAATAACACTTCACCGCTACATTTCACATGGGGGGGTTGGAGTAGACTTGTGTGCCAAGATCTTTGCGTGCTTTCTCTCCCTTGATTGCTAATGATGTTCTTTTAATGCATGATCAACAGGCTTGATGGAAAACATGCAAACTGAAGCTCTCCATTGCCTTTTGTACCTATTATGGGTATGTCATGCCCTGGGAACATGACCCACAGCAACTAAGCACAGCACTAACAATTCCAATGACTGCCGGCCATTTTGTGAAGGAAATTTCAGCCTCCACCCGTTCCTGCTATTTGGAACCAAGGTGGCATGCCACTTCTCCATTTTTAAAATATGTATCAGAATCCAGCCCAATCTGAACCATAGACATTTTAACAGTTGGTACCAGCAGCTGGTACTTCCAGGAAGCTGAGGAACTGACTGAGCATCGTTGGCCTCTGCAACATTTGCTTTTTGCTGCTTCCAGACCTCCTCTGAAGCCAGGTTATAGAAGCCAGCTATATGCCATCTATTAAGCCAATATTGGTTTAAGTATATAAATACAAAGCATAGTTCATGGCATAGGTGAGAGAACCCCTATGCCATGAACTATGCTTTGTATTTATATACTTAAACCAATATTGGCTTCTTTTGGTAATACTAAATTTATTCTTTTCCCTTTTTTTAATTGTTGGTCTTTGTCATTTCTGAATTTACTCTGTGTGTGTTGTAATCTGCTTTGGGTGCCCATCGTGGGAAAGCTGCATATAAATAATCTGTCACTCAGAAGCATGGGTTGGCAAACTAAGGCATGTGGGCCGAATCAGGCCCAATTGCCCTCTGGATCCGGCCTGCGGACGGTCCTGGAATGACCGCTTGGATCGGCTTGATCGTTTGGGCTTTGCCATTTTTTTTGCAATTTTGGGGGGCACCATTTTTCCCCTCCTCCCTCCCTCACACACACTGCGGCAGCGCCTCCTCCCTCCTCCCTCCCTCCTCCTGGCTTCTCCCCGCCCTGCGGAGGAAGGGAGCTGGGCTTTGATGGGTGCCAGCCAATCTAAAGCCTCGCTTTAGGCTCAGACTCGCAACGCGCCTGCCAGCCTCTCCATCCATGGCAGTGCTGTGGGAATTGTGGAGGGGCTTCGGCTGGAGCCTGGCACACCTGCTGGCCCTGTGCCTGGTGCCTGGGAAAGCTGGCCTGGAAAGGAGAGGTGCTGCCACTGCCACCAGCTCCCAACCGCAGGCAGAGCGGTGGAGGAGGTAGGAAAGTAGGGGGAAGGGAGGGGCTGGGAGAGAGAGGGGGAGAAAAAGAAGCCCCCCCCCGCCACATACGTGTGTGCGTGTGCGCGTGTGCACGCGCACGCAGTCCAGCTCGCCACAAGGTCTGAGGGGCAGTGAACCGGCCCCCTCCGAAAAAAGTTTGCTGACCCCTGCTCAGAAGGTTCCCAACTGCAGGCAGCTTCCCTCCATGACTTGCAAGGCAATATGACTTTCTCCACAACTTACTCCATGACTTGTAAAGCAGTGAGAGAGGCGAGGGAGAGCAAGTTTGCCTGCCTTTCTATAATTTCTGTCTATGGTAGTTACACACAGCCTCACAACACTAGATTGGGAGGCTGGCAAGCTTATGTGATATCCTCTTTTATCCCACAAAACATGTTATTGTTTAGAAATGGGTTGCTTTAAAGCAACAAAGATTGCTGGGGAAAACAAATGTGCACAGGGCTTTATTTTTCCATTTATAAATTGGACGGATGGAGCTGTCACCGAGACTTGGATCAGTTTCAGAAGATTTATTGCCCTCAATTTAGATTTATTCATTTATTTGGGTGAGGGTGGGGTGGGAAGAAGGGCAGAGGAAAAGAGTGACTGATAGCAGGGACTGGGAAGATAATTGGGCAGATGGACATGGAGCTCCACACCTGGATCTCAACAATGTCTGACTGGAACAATCGGAATGCATGACTAAGAGACGAACAGGATTTGAACAATATGAAGTTATAATTACACATAAGGGCTTCTTATAATGATTGATTGCTCTGAGCAACAGCTGCTAGAACTTCATCTTTCCTTCACATACATTATGTGGCAGCATAATTGAAATGATGGAACATTTTACAAATGAGCATGACTGACGAGAAGAAAACAAAAGCATTGGGAGTTATGTGTGATTCTTTTCTCTTGTTGCTTTTGTGGTAAACATACTCCCAAGGAATCCAGATGGTGAAGCATATAGTGTGTACACACACACACACACACACACACACACCCCAAACCCATTTGAAGTGATGACTTTGTCCTGTTGGTTTGTATGGGAACATTCAGATGTGGGAGGAGAAAGAGGAAGGAAAAAGCATTTCTACTGAAACTTTCTAAGAATAGGAAGAACTGAACCAGTGTCCCTTGGTTGTCCGATCTAATTTTGCTGTTGATATATCGTCTGTTATTACATTAAGTTGTATTTAAGGCAAACTATACATTACTTTATTTTAATGTTGTTTCTCTGGGACAATGTGAACAACAAAGAGTGGGTTATAAATAAATTAAATAAATCATACAGCCAGTGACAATTTTCTTGTAACATAACTGAATCAGTCATACTGACTCAGTTTCAAATGAGCTTTGTAGCAGCAGCTCATTGTCAACTCTTGTTCATCTGCTTTATTCATTTTCTGCAATCATAATGAACTTTAATTTTAGAGAACTAAATTACCTGGACATTATGTTTGCTCTTCCCCACTGTGTCGGTCTTTGGCATGATATGGGAATGAACCATTTATGGTTACTATGCAATTCTAGTTTATATCACCAGTGTGGAATACTGGTTCCATGTTTCTTTAGCAATAATTCAGTCTGCGAGAATTTGTAGACATGGAGAGCTCCTGAAGGAACCTCCCTGTTTCTTTCACCGACATTTATGCTTCACTAGAAAGTGTTCTAGCTGGTTGGAGACACTTAACTATGAAAAGAATAGACACTTTTCTGGAGCGTAGGATATTCTGAATTTTTCATTTACAGTACGGATGGAGGACTTATGGCCTTCCAGAATTTGCTGGAGTACATCATCCACCTTGGTCATTCTTGCTGGGTCTGATGGGAGTTACAGGACGTGTATGGTGCTGTGGTCTAAACCACTGAGCCTCTTGGACTTGCTGATCAGAAGGTTGGGGTGAGCTGCCGTTGCTCCCATTGCTCTGTCCCAGCTTCTGCCAACCTAGCAGTTCAAAAGCATGCCAGTGCAAGTGGATAAATAGGTACCACTGCGGTGGGAAGGCAAACAGTGTTTCTGTGCGCTCTGGTTTCCGCCACGGTGTTCCATTGTGCTAGAAGTGGTTTCATCATGCTGGCCACATGACCAGGAAAGCTATCTGTGGACAAACGCCAGCTCCCTCGCCCTGAAAACAAGATGAGCGCCGCACCCCATAGTCGCCTTTGACTGGACTTAATCATCCAGGGTTCCATTAGCTTTAGCTTTAGCTTTTTGCCTTACAGGTTAATGCACAGGTTTGGATCATAGTTTACTGTAATTGAGTGTGATTGAAGACTGAAAAGGCACAAAGATTGGTTTAGCAATGGTGCAGCCATCTACTGGAACTATTACTGATTGTTCCTCATTTGTTTGCTGTTGTGTATCATGCCATGCCCAGCACTCATCCCAGTTATTCAGTCAAATGCTGATGTGCTTGCTATTCATTTTCTCCATTTGATGCAATTGGTTTATCTGTACAACAACTTGTGTTATTATGAGTTGCAGCTGCTGGTTCTTTTTGCATATCAAGTAACTGTTTGGAAACCTGGTTCTATATTTGGAATACTTAGCCATACTTACAAATCTGCAGCATTAATTCCTCAATAATGTCATGTCAACTATCCTGAATATATTATAATGAACAAAATAGCATGAGTCTCAGAAGAAATATCCCCTAGATTAAGATGATTAACAGATTTTGGAGAGAAACTGAATAATGATGTTTTTCTCCTATCAGTAGGTTTCATAATAGGGATACACTGTGTGTACATAGCTAAAGGATTTTGAAAAGTCTGCCTTTAGGAAATGCTGTCTGCATGGACTTGTCTATCCAGGAAACCTTAATCACACGCCATAGCATCGGTGTGTATTGAAGGATTCTGAGGGATGTTTTAGGGCTCATGTACAGCTCACTTGGGCCATAAGTCAGGCCTTCAGGGACTTAGTCAGAAAGGTCCTTTTGTGTTTTATCTATATAGGGACAACACAGGAAGCTGCCTTTTGCCAGGTCAGACTGTTTGTCTACTCTGCCAAGCAGTGACTTGGTGAATCGCAGTTGAATTCTGAACCACTATGCTGGACTAGCTCTGTGCAGGTGTCTTGCGAAGTAACACCATCAATTATTATTTAAAAAAATAATAATAAGGAAAAATATTGTGTTTTCTTATTATAGGGTCAGAAATCTCTCCCAGAAAGATTGTTTATGTATGTAACAACAGCAGCTAGGATTCTATATACGCAGAAATGGAAGGAAGAAGTTCCAACTGAAGACGAATGGATAAGTAAGATAATGGTTTATGCTGAACTGGCAAAATTAAGGGAATCTAATGATGAGTGTTTTATGGAAGAATGGATGACTTTTGGACAATTTAAAGAACTATAGTATTATGAACTCACAAGTAGGATTTTGAGCTATGAGCAACAGAAGTAATATTGTGGTTATGATTTGATAGAGAGATGATAGTGCAGCAAAAGGGGAGAAACAACAACTCCACAGAAAAAGGGGTGGGAAGTAGACAAAAATAAGAGAAAAGATGAAATTGTGTTTTGACTGTATGTTAAAAATGTTGAAATTCAACAAAATGTAATTTTTTTAAAAAAAGTATTGTGTTCTGTTGTTGTCCAACACACAATGAAGTTGCTCTCAAGAAGGAAGTGATGGAGTCATTCTTCAGTTTATGACCTATGTGTAGAACCAAGGAGATTAAATTTATTATGTGGACAGTCTTACATTATTAATTTTATGGCAATTAATCTTTTTCTCCACATTTAGCACAGTGAAAGTGATAGAAAAGGGATTTCGTTGCTAACCAGACTCACTGGAGAGAAGAGATGTAAAATCTAATTTTGTAGTGAAGAAAATACCTCATTGTGCTCTTTGCAGGTCCCAAGGGACTGGACCTCAAAGGAAGTGGGTTTCATTAACATTTCATTTCATAAGATGTTTAGATTATAGTTGTTACTTCAGTTGAGTAGTCATGGTTGTAGCACTGGAAATACCAAAATCAGTACGGACAGTTTAGAGCAGCGGTTCATGGAATGGTTTCTATATCAACTCATCTGTCGAGGAGCTATAGAACAGCAGATTGCCATTGAAGCCGTGTTGCCACCATGTTCGGCTCCACTCCCTGACTCTTCTGACGTCCCGCTACGACATTGGCCCTCCCACTTTCCCTCACAAGTTGGTGCCTCTTTAAAGGAATAAATGAAAACTCATAACTGTGTATCATTTGGCTCACCCAGACTGCTGTTCAGTGTGGCTGGCAATCTTCCTCTACCTCCATGTTGTCTTTATGAGGTTCTGCTCCCAAATCATTGCCTTCCCACACTTTACCACCCCTCAGTCCAGATTTTTTCATCCCAAGGATACAAACAGTGTTGTTTGTAATACAGTGGTACCTCAGGTTATAGGTGCTTCGGGTTACAGATGCTTCAGGTTACAGACTCCACTAACCCAGAAATAGTACCTCGGGTTAAGAACTTTGCTTCAGGATGAGGACAGAAATCGTGCAGCGGCGGCAGCAGGAGGCCCCATTTGCTAAAGTGGTGCTTCAGGTTAAGAACAGTTTCAGGTTAAGAACGGACCTCTAGAACGAATTAAGTTCTTAACCCGAGGTACCACTGTAATAACAAAATTCTGCACTCATCTCATTCAAGGCTCTCTGATCCAGTGGAGACTTGCATGGCAGAAGGAGGCAGGTTTTTGCAAGTTCCACCTTTCTCTTGCAGCTCTCAATACCACTTCCTGATGCCACGGGGGGGGGGGCACCCCGGGTGACATCCCTGAGGGGGTTGACAAAATCCCCCCCCCCCGGCGGCGTTCCACCATGCAGGATCATCCCCCCTGGGCATGATCGCCGGCATGCCGATTGCACCCCAGGGCGGATCGCCCCACCCCAGGTGCACGGCATTTGCGCCACTCCAGGTGCACGGGCGGCTAGCTCTGCCACTGTCCCGAGGGCTTCCCCAACCCTTGGATCAGATTTGAGGATGGGGGCAAGGGCTGCAGAAGGAAGGGGGAATGATAGAAATTTGCCTCCCAGCGCCCCTTCATGGAAGCCTCCACTGGATCAAAGAGCTTCTATGAATGGTTACAACTGGGGAGGACGGACAATGGCTAAAATGTTTTGATTTGAAAGACAGTTAAATTAACCTTTTAATCCACTCCTTGACAATACCTGATGGGTACTTATTTTTATACGTTTTATTGAAAATATTGTGTGTTTTAAATTTTCTCTCTCTGAGTTTTCTTTTGGGGGGTGGATATTGGGTTTTCTTGGGTTGTTGTTCTTTTAATTATGTATTTTGTGTTTTTATATTGTGATTTTTATCCTGTGAACCACCCTGAGACCTGTGGGTATAGGGCAGTATATAAATTTAATAATAATAATAATAATAATAATAATAATAATAATACATTAATAATAAATTATCTGGAAAGGGGAGGGTATCATCATCTAAATTTGGCATATACACATTAAGGAGATATAAACAACAACAACAACAACAACAACAACAACAACAACAACAACAACAAAATTTGCCACACTAAAATACCAGGTTGGCCCCAAATGCTCCCAGACTATTGTTTTGGCTACAACCCTGTCGGCACTTGCAAATTGTGTTTAATAATAGAAGGGATATGGAACAGTCCATCAACCATCCTTCATTTCCATCTGTAATATGTGTGTATGTTCACAAACCAAAATGGTGGCTGCTTTTTTCTACCACCCTGAAGAAGCCATCTTCAGCTGGCTGTTAAAGGGGTGGGGAAAGTCAGACCTCCATCCTAGGTTTTGGATGTATACCTAGTTTCTGTAACCATAGAGCACCTTAATTATGCTGAGATACCCAAATATAGGTGTGGCACATACTTCTGTAGATTATTAAAATGTTGTATTTTTTTTTTAAAGCCATTTCATTCTGTATTTGTGGAATCTGTGACTTCTGGATATTCAGTTTGGTAACCACTGAACAACACTTTGAAGTTGTGGCATTCCCCTTCTTTTAATTTGATAACTGTAACAACAACAACAACAAAAATTACTTAGTTTGACTTTTTTAGAGTGGGACTACGAAGTCATTACATAATTATTGGAGAAAAGGTAATCTGCTTACAGTGGTACCTCGGGTTAAGTACTTAATTCATTCCGGAGGTCCGTACTTAACCTGAAACTGTTCTTAACCTGAAGTGCCACTTTAGCTAATGGGGCCTCCTGCTGCTGCCGCGCCGTCGGAGCACAATTTCTGTTCTTAACCTGAAACAAAGTTCTTAACCTGATGCACTATTTCTGGGTTAGCGGAGTATGTAACCTGAAGCGTATGTAACCTGAAGTGTATGTAACCTGAGGTACCACTGTATTTCCAGGTTCTGAGTCAAGTAAGATACCTCATGACAAAGGGAAAGGAAGTGCACAGTAAAATGTTCTAGAAATTCTGGACAAAGAAGTATAACATGCAGTAATTTGAAAGAACATGGGGTTCCTATTGCAGTGCCCCATGGCTTTATACAATAGTGGCTTTTGTGGGGACTGTGAAGCTTGAAGTAGGAGATTTGAATTCTAGCCATCCTTCATACAGTATGTCTTTTGGCACACACTGTCCCGGTCACATTATTTAAACAGTAAACACAAATAACCAATTAAAAAAAACAGTTTTTTTCTCCCTTTATGATTGCCGATCCTCCTGCAGTAGCAATAACATTAGTGCTAATGTGCAGTCCCTTAAGCAGAGAAAAGTCAGACAGGATGATAAAAGATGGCTGTGATCCCTAAAGGAAACTCAGCTTCAATCTGACATGACTTTGTGCAGAAAGAAAATCTTGCTTTCTGTATGAATAGATCTCCACTGTCTGCATGTGACATTCTTCCATTCTCTCTCAGAAGAGCATTTTCTATCAGTGAAAAAGTGATGTCTTGGGTAGTGTGGAGAAAATGATACATATCCAAAGCAATATAACTCTAGATAATCCATAGTCTCATTGAAGGTGCTCTATTCTTCTCAAAATGTTTCATTGTGTGGTTGAGCTGCAATTTGTAGAGCACAGTTTTGCAAAGGGGTTTTAAAAACCAGTTCCAGAGTAATCTAACCAGTTAAATCCTCCGCAATGCATTTTTTTAGTAGATAATTTAATTGTTTTGTGGGGTTTGAGGAAGTGTTCTCACATCAATCCAGAATGATTTATCTACCTACTAAGTTTTAACACCGCCACCCCTTTCATGACATGTCATTTATTGTACTGTTTGGACCAATGAAAATTGTTTTGTCATAAACTATTTTTTGGAAACCTGTCATTTTTTTCCTCTCGTTTTCATCTTTTTCAGAAAGATTAAAACCCCTGGGTGTGGGATCTGCCTACAGTTTGGCAGACCTAATCCACTCTGACTGCAGGTTTCGTCCGCTTTTGCGAAGTGGGGGCTGGCGGGAGAGGGAACTCCCATCATCCCTAGCTAGCAGGACCAGTGGTCAGGGATGATGGGAATTGTAGTCCAAGAGCAGCTGGAGACCCAAGTTTGGGAAACCCTGCTCTGTAATATATAGTCTTTTTGCAATTTTTGCCAGTATATGCATTTTTGCAAGCAGTTTCCTCCAAAAAGAATGCATTTTGTATATTGTTTTCACTAATATGGACATTTTCCTGTGTGCTTTTCATTAACATACTGTCAGCTGTTCAACAGTGGAATGGACTCCCTCTGAAGGTGGAAGACACTCTTTCATTGGAGGTTTTTAAGCAGAGGTTGGATGGCCATCTGTCATGGATGCTAGAGCTGAGATGCCTGCATTACACTAGCTGACCCTCAGGGTCGCTTCCAACTCTACAATTCTATGATCATACACAGGGGTCTCTACATTCTTTCATTTGGAGGACTGCATTGCAAAATTCAGTGCTATGGAAATTTTTAAGGAGAGTTGTGTTTTGGTTCACATACTGGCTTGGGAAGAGTAAAGTTGATGGGCTTGTCTTAAAATATAAACCAAGGGCTTATTCACACTTACTTTACCCCCCCTGCTCTTTCCAGGCAGTAGTCTGCGCTGTAACGCTCCTTGACTGTGTATGGGTTTGTTTGGGGGTTTTTGTCCCGAGCATTCCCCACAAAAACTCACTCTTTAAAGCTGAATCAGAGCAAATGTCAATTCAGGTTTTCTACAGTTTTATATTTGCTCTGATTGAGCTTTAAAGAGTGTGTGTTCCAAGTGGAAAGCCTGTGGCTAAAATAAAGGCTGCTGAGACATAAAGCTTTAAATTGGGGACCTTGCCTGGAAAAAGCAGAGGAGAGATAAGTGTGAAGAAGCCCCAAATGAATATCTCCCCATTTCTGTTTGTACTGCTCACCTCTGGCTCGCCACAACAAACCAAGGAAAATGCAGATATGCCATATCCCCCCTCCCCCACCAATGTTCCTATTGTAAGTTTTGTTTATAAAGCTTGACTTAAAATGTGTACAAATAATCTCTAGAGAATTTGCTGCATTGCATATTTCTGGGTTCTTGTGGAGTCAGTCCAGAACATGTCCCCTTCATACCTATGGGCCCTTTGTTGCCTATGTCATAGGCATATTACACTGGTACTTTGGCTCTCAAACTTAATCTGTTCGACTCCCGAGACCTTTCGAAAACCAAGGCGCGGCTTCCGATTGGCTGCAGGAGCTTCCTGCACTCAAGCGGAAGCAGTGATGGACTTTTGGCTTCCTGAAAACGTTTGCAAGCTGGAATACTTACTTCTGGGTTTCCTGCATTCAGGAACCAATTTGTTCGGCAACTAAGCCATTCAAAGACCAAGGTACCACTGTACTTGAGAAAAATGGAAATGGTGGGTGCTTGGTGTACAGATCCTGAGTGAGAGGCAGGAAAGGGAAGACCTCCCAGGGTGAGAGACTGGGAGAAGAAAGAGAAGCTCCCAGGTGAAAGTGGGGAGGGTCCATGTCAGGCTTTGGGGGCTTGGCTTCCTCTCCCCTTGGCCGAATAAATGGTTAATGAACACAGCAAAAGAACAAGTGACCGTTCTCAGAGTGCAGGTGCTCCCAATTAAGGTTCCGCCCACTTCCCTCTAGTCACTTCCGTCCTCTCGTCTCCTAGCCACCTGATCTCTCAACTTTTGTGAAGCTGCCTTAACTAATCTCCTAGCCTTGGGACTGAGAGGCTGCACATCTTCCAGTGAGAGAGAGTCTGCTAGCTCCCTCTCTTCCTGTTCTTCTTCTTGCTGTTCACCTCCCAGTTCTGCCCAACTATTGTCTTCTGAACTGTCCCCCTCATCAAACCATTGTTCCAAATCAACACTACTCCACTGCTCCTGTGGAGTTTCAGGATCCTGGCCATGAGCAGGGGAAAGGGTAGGCTCCCACCATTCCTCATCAGAGTTGTACTCCTCAGCCTGGTCTCTGACAGTCCACCACTTTCTGTGTGAGACCAGGGTTAAGAGCTGCTTTTGAGGAAGGACTCTTGTATTTTCTTTTCTTTCTCTCTGTTTTTGCTTTTCTTTATGTAGGCTGCTTATGTTTTTCTGTTTTGTGAAAAAGCTTTAATAAAATCTTACTTAAAAAAAAACACAGAAATTTTCTACATCTTAATCTTGATCATCAAGTTTGCTTCTCTTCCATCTTCCATTCCAGTTCTCACCTGCAACTGCCTAGCATTTAGTTTGCTTTTTGTTGTGTGTCTTTAAAAGCTAAAACCTAGTAAAAAAGTACTATTTCCTGCCTCATGATATTTTCGACAACGACAAAAGTAGATGGCAGGCTGAGAAATTAATAAACACTAGAACTTTTACAATAGCACTAGGTTTTAGAAGGAAGAACTCCTGTGCAGTCATCCACAAAAGCATTATGGGAACATAATTCTTTATTACATCAGTGAGCCGGGAAGGTGACAGAGAGTGAATGGGCTGTAGAAGTTATTCAGCCACTAATGTGACATCATATTCTACAATGAAATACAATATTGTTACAGTTCATGACATCTTCTGCAGTGATACAGTGTCTAATTATAGTTTATGACATCATGCTGCAAAAACATGGCTGTAAAATGGTCAGAATTTACAGGTCTAGTTTGGACACCGTTTTGTTACAATGTCAAATCCCAAGGAGGCTACTCCAGGAGCAATATTTTAAAACTTCAGCTTAAATTTTATTCCTTTCACTTTTGAGCTGCTACCCCACAGGGCTTTGTATAACAGGAATGTGGTTACTGGCAGAATATTTACAATAGACAACATTTTTCTTTAAAATAAAAATCCTTGTTAGTGTGTATTTGTGTAATCAATACTATTACTTTGCGTAACTCTTCTGCAACGAAGGTCTTAGATGATTCAAAAAGAACGTGTTGTTTGTGTAAGAGAATATTGATACTTGGTGTTACCCTGAAATGAGTCTTGTTATGTAGCTGCTGAAAAGAAATCTGTGCTTAGTAGGGGTTTTCTGTTGTAAAAGCTTGAATCCTTTCATGAGGTAACAACTAGATGAAAATTATGAAGAAGTAAAGTCAATAAATCTGTAACGTTTTTGCATAGACAAGAGATTATTATGGCAGGCACTTGAATGGTTTGTGAGAAGCTGGTAAATAATGTTTACTCGCTTGTGCAATGATGGAACTACTGAGGATGGAATTGCTGACAGATATGCCATGTGTTTTGTGTGCCAGGCATCTTTTGAAGTTGATTGAGAGCAGGGGAGGGAACTAAAAGGATTTGCTTTCCTCCCTGTGGTTTTATCATAGAGGTTTCTCTAGGAAAGTACCTTTCAGCGTTTTGAATGATGAGGGAAGGAGGTAGAGAGTTTCAGGCTTGTGTTCTGTTCACTTGCACCAAAAGACACAGAAACTAAATGGAAATTAAAGTGAAAACAGATGTAATATCAACTATTACGGAATGGCAGGTTAAAATGATAAATTATGCGGAACTGGCCAAACTATCAGGGAGAATAAGAGATCAGGACAAACAGAAGTTCTTTGAAAATTGGAGTAAATATTTAATGTATATAATAGACAATTGTAAATCCTTAAAGACACTGGCAGGGTTTGATTAACTTCAACAGCATATGGTCAATCAGATAAACGAACAAAATACGCGATGTAAAGAAAATATATGATACTTACCGAAGGGTTGGAAGGAAGTCTGAAGCTTGGCAGAGCTAAAGTTATATATGAGATTTACTTGTGTAACGAATGTATATGAATGTATATTTGATGAAAACTAATAAAAATTGAAATTAAAAAAGAAAGAAAAGAAAAGGTGTGTGCACAGACCTAAGAGCTTTAACAGGCAGCATTTTCCAACCAAGCAATACAACCAGAACCTTGACCAACTACATTCTTTCTGCCTCACCCCTGTGGGGCTAAGGAGCCCAGTTATGACACCCCTTGCCTGCAGAGCTGGCAGTCTCTTTAAAAAGGTAAAGGTAAAGGACCCCTGACAGTTAAGTCCAGTCACAGACGACTCTGGGTTTGTGGCGCTCATCTTGCTTTACAGGCCGAGGGAGCTGGCATTTGTTCGCAGACAGTTTTTCCGGGTCATGCGGTCATCATGACTAAGCCGCTTCTGGTGAAACCAGAGCAGTGCATGGAAATGCTGTTTACCTTCCTGCCGGAGTGGTGCCTATTTATTTACTTGCACTTTTTGGCGTGCTTTCAAACTGCTAGGTTGGCAGGAGCAGGGACTGAGCAACTGGAGCTCACCCCGTCATGGGGATTTGAACCACTGACCTTCTGATCAGAAAGCCCAAGAGGCTGTGGCAACAACCGCATCCCCTCTTACCCTTTCTCAAATACCCTCCCTTGTGGAGTGTTCCCTCAGCCTCCTCTCCCCTCTCCTTGGGAGTCCTGCAGTCACCCCTGGTCTCTGAACTGCTCCCACCTCTGCCCCAAAGAGAGGTGCCTCCTCACACTGCCCCACAGGGGCCTGGGACTTGTCTGTCCATTCCTAACAGCAAGGGCTGGAGGACTGGCTGGCTGTGCTCCCTCACCCACTTGTTTGCTTGCTTACTCCAAGGCCACCTCAGCTCCTGACAACCAGCACCCCCTGGCCAGCCCTAGAGGCACCATTCCCCTGCAGAGCTTGTAGGCAGGGCTTCTGCAGTAAACAGCTGTGCAAGCCTTTGGGAGGCAGAGACATGAGAGGGCATTATAGGAGGGAGAGAAAGAAAGGGGGACAGAGGCCAGTGTTGCCCACGGCTCCCCTGACCATCATTCAAGACACCCCAGGGTGCCATGGCACACTGGTTGAAAATCACTGCCCTAAAGCACTGGGACTGGAAAATCCTGTGCTTGTTAAAAACTAGACCTGTCAGTCACAAAAGAGTTCTCCTTTCTGCACTCACCCCCTCCGCCCACTTTATAGACCTAAAATTGTGTACGATATGCAAGTTGTTATTCTAGAAGGAAACAGATGTGTGTGTTAAAATAAGATTGGGTGGCACAAGAGGTTTTCCTTTTCTCTAAAGTATTTTGGTCTCTGACAACTGTGTTAGTAGTCCCCTTGGGGAACTGTAGTCAAGTTATGATGGATGATAAAAACATCTGAGCGAATAAAAATTGTGAATCTCTAATGAATGTCAGAGCTAACTGCTAAGATTCTGAGCATGGATAAAATGGTGGCTGTTCAGTCACATTTCCAAGTCTGCTTCTACATAAACCAGGACAAACCTCTGCTCCTCTTTGGGGGTGATGGTTCAAAAATTGGTAATTTGTCTCCATTTTGGAATGGGCATAAGAAATGTCAAATAGTATATCCAGGGGGGAAGGGGACATGAGACAAAGGTGAGACAAAGGTGAGTCAAGTAGGGTTTGTTTGGGGGGTATTGGTCTTTGGGGTCCTACTATTTTGCCTACTCCACACTGCTGGGAGATTCTAAATAGTTTTTCAGAGTGGCATGGAGAATATTTGGCTTCTCTGGTAGATGAGGGGATTTTTAAGGACTGGTTTGATAAACACCCAAGGTATTATTGAGTTTATGACACACTTCAGCTGCTTTCCACTGTCTTTGACTTGGGTGGGTGGGTGTCTTGGAGTACTCTTTTGGCCTGGCATGTGCACTTTGATGAATAGTAGGCAATGGGAACAGGGTGTGCATGCCAGGTTCACATACTCAAGGCACCCATAGCAAAGAGGGAGAATTTACCTCTAATCTCTGCTTGCATGGCCACAGTGTGATCATGCCCACGAGATGGAAGAAAGGAGACCCTTATTTACACATGTTTAATAAATATAAACATTTTACTATTTAATTTTCCTCTCGATACATCTTTACAGGTATGCTGGCATCTTTACAGGTATGCTGGCAAAACCAAATTAATGCTCTTTGTAGACAATTCACATGTTTCCAAAATAGTTGGCATTGCTGCTTCTGAGTTGTCCACTTGGCAGCTGCATTTTGTAGCTTCCTGGCCATTTATCCTTGTCTGCTCCTATTGGCTTCAAGGCTATTAGGATAAGGCACTCTGTGAATACTCAGTGCATTGACCTCAGAGTGTACCTGTTCACGTCCGCCGTAAATTTCTCTCGCTCCATCTAGTGAGCAAGGGGCAGAGTGAACAGCCTTGCGGGTCTCTGTTGAATTATTTGTGCACAAGCATGTGCTCATTAATGTGAGAAAGTGTTTTCACATTCTGGTTCTAAATATATCTTCAGGGAAAATGAGGTGAGAAAAAACGCATTGTTTACATTTTTCACCGTTCTTCTTCTGAGTATTTCATTTCCGTAGCTGGGGTGGAAGGAAGAAGTAGATTATATGTGCTAATAAGTCTTTAGGTTCACCATGAATCCTCCTCACCAAGAGGTTATTTCTGCCAGCATGGAGGTGACAGTTGCTGTAATTGTCCAAAATACTGGAGCATATCCAATTTGGTTAGCACTTTTGAATGCTGCTTTTTGGAGACATATCACAGAAGCGTTTAATGCCGGTTGTTCTGGTGTCAGGAGGTGCTGTGGAAAGTGTAGGACAGGGAAGAGGGGAGAAATGTTGTTTGTAAGGTGCTACAAATGGAAGAAACCATGTGGCTGATATTATGATGACATGGTAACTGACTTTTTAAGCATACAACCTATTTCATGGTTAAATGTTTACTGTAGTACTTCATATTACCCTCTCCCGCTATCCTACAATATTTTTTTTACCTGTTTATGGAAAACAGCACATGTGCTGGTCCCGTGGGTTTCCGTGAGACGTGGTCCAACTCCAGTCCAAGGTCAAGGGTGCAGTATTGAGGCTGTCCCTCAAAGTTGAAGCTGGGTCCAAACTAGGGATTCGGGCGAGGTCAGGAGATCCGGCAGGACAGGGTGCAGGCAGGAACTGACTACCAACAACATTGCTCCCACAACTTGGGACTGGGGCTGGCTGGCTTTTATCTCCCCTGAGGCAAAAGGTGGTCCCGGTCCACAGGTGACTCGCCTCTCCTGGCCTGGAGGCGAGCACTCCTCCTGCGGGAACTTAGTTCCGTCCACCTCTCTGCCCTGAGCCTCTGCAGCTCAGGAGAGGCTGGAGGGTTACTGGACCCAGAGGCAACCTCAGCTTCCCCTGACGGGACTGAGAGTGGAGCACCTGCAGGCAATGGGTCCTCCACCACCTCAGGAGCCAGAGCAGACTCAGCTGGTGCCTGCACCTGAGGATCCAGCACAGGTGAGGACCCTTCAGGCTCATGCCCCAGCCCTGGCTCAGCTGGTTCTGGAGGCGGGGAATCCTGTGCAGGCTGGGATTCCTCAGGTTCAGCCTCCGAGTCCGAATCCCAGGCCATCACAGCACATCAGCCAAAAGGTTCTAGCCTAAGCTTCAGTCTAACAGGATGAGCTGATTGATTTCTTTCATGCAATTCACCAATCTGCTTTCTGAAGTGGCATAAACATCCTAGCAGCAGTTTTATCTAGTAAGTCTCTAAGTCTTTGCATCTTCTCTTATTTCAGTTACTGGGTTATCATCAGAATTCAGTCTAATTGTTCTTGGCTACTCATATAGGATTGACAATGGTAGCAATTATCTGTAAGAGATCGCGTTGTGTTGGGAATGTAAAATGAAAATAAGCCCAATTATTTCTTCCTCTTTTTATTATAAACAATGTTCCTTTTAGCTTCTGGATTGAGATATCATTTTATTTTTGACAAATCTCTGTGTCTGATACATAGTGTGCTTCCTTTTTTAAAAAGCAATAAAATCTTGTCTACATTTCCTTCGTGTGTGTGTGTTTATGTATATTCATATATGTATGTGTCCGTGTATGCACACAGATACACCCCCACAGTGTATATTACGAGTATACATTGGCTTTATGCGTATCCCAAATTATGAGATGAATTTCTGAGTCAGATTGTGCCATTAACACGGTGTCTTGACTTGGGTCAGGGATTCCCTCAGCCTCTGCATTACTCTGTGATTTTGACCTTCTGAAAAAGACAACAATTCCGCCCCCCTCACATTAGTTGAATGGAACCAGGCTGACTGGGAAACATCTAGAGTTCAGGGGGTGGGGGTGGAAAGAAGAGGTGTGAGGTGAGAAGGTTCATTTTGATGCACAGGTCTAGTTTTTAAACATGGTGAATTATTTCCACAGGGTACGCCAATCATAGGGAAGGATTAAAAGTTGTTTTTCACATAGAAAAAACAATTGTGTCACTGTTTTGGGTGGGTGGGGGTAAAGAGATCTCTTTTCCAGAAAGAAGAGGCTATATCCTAAAAAACAAAAACACAAAAACCACTAAGGGATGGAAGAAACCAATCACCCACCAACAAGCCTTCAAGTACTGGTCATTTCTGGGTGGGGTGTGACATTTTCCCCACCATAGCCCTATCTGTGAATCCATTTTCTTTCCTACTACCACCATGGTTTGTTTTTCTTTCTCTCTACCACCCCTTATGATTATTTATTTATTTTACCCTGTTTTTGTGGGGAAACTACTGTAGCCATAAAATTATAAGACATGGCAGTTTTCACCCCCACAGAAGGAAGTAACCATGCCTGCAAATTTCATCCTGAAAATGGAAAAAAAAAAAAAGAGAAATGCTCTCAAAATCAAAGTTATAGATGCCCATCATAAAACATCCTGGCTGTGCAATATGACAGGCTGAATTCACTTGGGAGAGGCTGGTCTGCCTGCAAATTTCATCCACTTCTGTGGAAAGAGAAAGAAGTTTTTAAGAGCAACTCCAAAACAGCTTCCCAAACCTACAGATACAAGTTAAATCTTGTGTTCAGTGCACACCCCTAGCGTATATGTGTGTGCTGATTAATAAAATAGAGGTACTAATTTTTTTAAAAAAGCAAAACATTTCAGCTTACACCTTCTTTACCCTGATCTGTGGGATTTGGTTTGGTCTGGTTTTTACTTGTTACTATGTTATGTATTTTTGTGTTTTTTATATTGTAAGCCACCCTGTGATCCTCAGATGAAGGGCGGTATCAAAATATAACAAAGAAATGAAATAAAATAAGCAACTTGGCTACAGAATCATCAGAACTGCTTAAAAATGCAGAAGCTGAAACAAGTTGCTTTAAAACGTTTAACACCTGTGTTTTCTAAGTCACTAGGATAAATGGATTTTTGTGATTAGCTGCACCTTAAAGGATCAAGAACAGACTTCTCTGAGGTGTTTGATGCTTTAAAAGCACTCAGAGATGTGTACATGTGAATAGAATAACTAGTCAAATAAAGCAAGATTGCACTGTGATTGCAATAGAACAATTTTAAAGCACATTGTCTAAATGCTGCCACATATTCACACCCTTTTCAGTATTTTCATAAAGAAGCCAAACACTGTCGTTTTGTACAAGAAGACCATAGGAACACAAGGTGTTTTCAGAGAAAATAGTAAGCTCTTTCATAACAGCAAATTATCCAGACTCTCATATGGAGTTGTGTTGACAGCTTTGCTCTTTTCAGTTGTACTGAAGACCTGGGTCTCTGCAGAAGCCTGGAATCAAGTTGACATGAGGGTCTGGCTGAAAAGGGATACACTGTGTAGGAAAATTTTTTTTGTGCACACACTGTATGGTAAAAAGTTTTCATCTTTGGATTAGAATTTGCATGAACATCTGCTGAAGTTATTGTATAAACCAATGGTGACATTATGAGGGAGCTGTGGACATGAGCAGAAAGAGAGGGCCCAAGGAACGTAAAAGAGGAAGTCAAACAATGTACAGTGGTACCTCAGGTTAAGTACTTAATTCGTTCTGGAGGTCCGTTCTTAACCTGAAACTGTTCTTAACCTGAAGCACCACTTTAGCTAATGGGGCCTCCTGCCGCCGTCGCACAGCCGGAGCACGATTTCTGTTCTTATCCTGAAGCAAAGTTCTTAACCTGAAGCATTATTTCTGGGTTAGCGGAGTCTGTAACCTGAAGCGTATGTAACCCGAGGTACCACTGTACAGGGTGACCCAAAAGTAGATATACAGTGGTGCCTCGCAAGACGAAATTAATCCGTTCCGTGAGTCTCTTCGTCTTGCAGTTTTTTCGTCTTGCGAAGCACGGCTATTAGCGGCTTAGTGGCTATTAGCGGCTTTAAGAAAAAGGAAACAAACTCGCAAGAACTCGCAAGACGTTTCGTCTTGCGAAGCAAGCCCATAGGGAAATTCATCTTGCGAAATGACTCAAAAAACGCAAAACCTTTTCGTCTAGCGAGTTTTTCGTCTTGCAAGGCATTCGTCTTGCGGGGCACCACTGTACTGCTTTAGAATCCACTTGCTTTGTTATTGGCTCAAGTTTGCGGTCATCATTCACAATACCAGTAAAGAAAAACCATCCTTTTATCTGACTTCTCTATTCTTTCCAACTGCCAGCCTCAAATTTTACTGCCACTTAATTGTGTGTCAGTTATGTGTATCCATATTATCTGTTGTGATGAATTTCATTGATTCAACTGTTTAAAAGGTAAAGGTAAAGGACCCCTGGATGGTTAAGTCCAGTCAAAGGCGACTATGGGGTTGAGGCGCACATCTTGCTTTCAGGCCGATTGAGCCGGCGTTTGTCCACAGACAGCTTTCCATGTCATGTGGCCAGCAGAACTAACCCACTTCTGGTGCAACAGAACACCCTGATGGAAACCAGAGTGCTCGGAAACACCTTCCCACTGTATGTACTTTCACTGGCGTGCTTTCAAACTGCTAGGTTGGCAGGAGCTGGAACAGAGCAATGGAAGCTCACCCTGTCATGGGGATTTGAACCATCAACCTTCTGATCGTCAAGCCCAAGAGGCTCGGTGGTTTAGACCACAGCACCACTTGCGTCCATCAACTGTATCTCTACTTCTGTATGCCTACTTTTGGGGCACCTTGTATTGCAGGCGTGCCTCCACTTACGCACGACCATGTCTGCATGTGACACTGTGAAATTAATAATTCAATTCAAACCCAGAAATGACGGGAGAGAGCTGGAGAGTCCTTGTGGAGCCCCTCCCCGGAGCCTGAAGAAGACATCAGTGAGGGTGGAGGAAGCCCCGAAGAGATAAGGGTTTTGTTGATGCTGCTTAGCCTCTCCATCTAACAGCTGATGTGTGCAGTAGCGCAGCAGCGACAGCCACTTTCCCCATGTCCTCTTGCTGGCCCCAGAGCTTCAATTCTAGTTGTGGATAATTTTGGATGCAGTTATTTTTGGTATGGATTGAAGAGAGAGCAGCAGACAGAGTGTTAACAGGGTGTTTTAGAGGAGGCTCTTCACTTTACACGATTTCAGTTAGGAACTCTGGGGCCTGGAACAGGGCACCTGCGTAAGTGAGGGACATCTGTACTAAGGTTTGAAGTGGCTTTAGATGTTGCTTGAGACTGAAATAGATCAGAGTCAAATGTCACGTTGAGCTTCTGTGAATTCAATGGTCATATAGGTGAGTCATGAAAAGCCATGAGATACAGTTTGCATTTGTGGAATAATTCCTCATTCTCAAAATAGTTCTCTTCCCAATAGAAGTGGATTCTTGCAAATAAGATCGGAGGAATTACTAGTTTTTCTTTCCTGCCCCACACATACATATATTAGTCATAAGTGACATTTAAAAACAACAACAATGCACACGCGCACACACCATTTGCCTAGGCACCTGGAGGCAATTTTTCCTTACTACAAGTGTAGGGGCAAGGGGCTATTTCTAGACCTAGGTGTAGATTCACTGGTCGGTGTTTATTATGGTGTTAGCTAATAGGCAAATGCAGTCCTTGTCGCCCCAGAAATTGTGCTATACTTCAACTCCTTGCCCAGCCTGGTGTCCTGCAGGTAATTTGGACTACAACTCACAGCATGCTTGACTGTTCGTTCTGCTGGTTAAGCTGATGAGACTTGGAAAATGTCTACAGAGTATCACTCAAGGAAGGCTGCACTCGCATTACCCAAAGCAAAACAGTGAACCCCAGGTTCAGCTAACCTGGTGCACTAGTGGAAGCTATCACAGAGGTTCCCATTACCACAATGGGGCTTTCACTCTTCCCTCTGCATGTCCCCCGCCCCCTCTCAAATCTTCCATGTAGGGTCAGGAGAACCCCCAGAACAGCACTTGGTGGGAAAGGAGAGGAAGGATTACTCCATATGGCCAGCAGAAATGCTTGGGTAGGCAGAACAATCAGAAGAGTGTGACATTGAATTCCACCCTGTGAAACTAAAACTTGTATTTGTGTGTGTGTGTGTGTGTGTGTGTGTGTGTGTGTGTGTGTGTTATCTGTGGTTCATTTCTGCTTTAATAGAGCATTTATTTCCTATTGTGCATGCCATGAAATTCATTTAGCTGTTTGCCTTGCTGTTTTTGTGGGAGTTTAAAGTGTTGGAATGTCCTTCACAGAAGCCATAAAAGTCATCCAGTTCGTCATTAATCACTTATTCTTATAGATTTCAATTGCTTATGCACTGGTGTAAATCAAAGCAAATAGCTTATGAAGTAAATACCTTACTGCATAATTGGGGTATTGTCTGATCATTTATGACTACCTTTAAATCCAGAATATGTTCTCCACTTACCATTCGCCTTTGTTCCTAGAGTGCAGGCATTTCTTATAATTAAGTAACTCTTGGATTCAAGGTAAATTGATGGTTGGTGAGGCATAAAGGATATCTTTCTGCTTAATGGATATTTTCCTCTCTCTTTTTGCATGTTTCTCCGTATTCAGTATTGTGTGCCAGATTCCTGGTTTTGTTACTGGGCTGCTGAAGGGACTTCTAAGCAACTGGAGATAGGGCTGATAAGGGTTTTCTTATTTTTGACTCGTTCATTGCCTGACCTTTAGCTGTCTATTGAATCAGAATGAAGAAAACATTAGAACACCTCTTAAAACTGATGAGGATTACCAAACTGTGTTTTCCAGATCTCCTTCGAAGGTGAAATTTGAGGTTGCTTTCAGGCAAAATTGTCCCAGATACTGCCAGTAACAGTATCAGTAAGGGACCAGTCCTGATTTCATTCCAAAAATGTGTTCACTCCTGATGCACCCCCCTCCCCAGTGTTGCATTTTGGAAGTCACCTGAGGCAGCAGTCGGTACCACCCTGATAAAATCATCCAGTAAGCCTCATGGGATTTGAACTCTGGTCTCTTAGGTCCTTGATGAACTCTAACCACTGTCTAATTATTACAGAAAGCAGATATGCTAGTTTTCCTATTACTACTACAACATAATGCTTTAAAGTGTTGTGACTCAGTTCTCAGCAATTTAAATATACCGAAGTGCAGGTCAGGTAATTCCGTATAGGAGTTTGCAGATAAAGTAGAACCTGTTTTTCCCAAACTCTGAGTGTTAGGCAGAGTGATAAGGGGTAGCATCAGCGGCGTAGCGTGGGTTGTCAGCACCCGGGGCAAGGCAAGTAATTTGCGCCCCCTAACCCCTAACCTGCCGCCGCTGCCAGCTTCTTCTTGCTGCTGCCTGGTCTGGTCTGGTGTGGTTTTCTCCCGCGCTCAGCGCTGCGCTGGGCGGCCGCTGCACTGTCCCTTCCCCAGATAGTCCCTCGCTCTCTCTCCGCACCGCACACCTGGCACCCACCCCCTCCACAGTGGGCGGCGACCCAGCGGCTCGGATCGGATTCGCACAGCCAGCACTGCAGTGAGAGAGAGTGAGTGAGCCAGGTAGGGGCAGAGAGCTGCGAGTGCTAGCGCGTCCCCCCAGATGTTGCGCCCGGTGCGGCCGGCCCCCCCTGCACCCCCCACGCTACGCCACTGGGTAGCATTGCTGAAAACGTTCCCAAATGCACTTTGCAGGAATGCAGCACTCCATTGTTAGCATTTGTGTATCGTATAGGAGCTACTTAATAGCCATGCATCTGAGAAGACAGTAGAGATTACAAGGATCTGCCTCTTAGTGAATCAGAATTTTGGACCACTGGAGGTCTACATTTCTCTGGCATTGTGTTCCCACAAAGTGGCCAGGCACATGCCTCCAGAGCAGACTGTGAAATTGGTGCCTTCCTTCCCCTGTTGTTCCTTTCCAGTACAGTGGTACCTTGGTTCTCAAACTTAATCCGTTCCGGAAGACATTTCAAAACCATGCAAAACAGATTGGTCTGTTCCAGACTTTTAAAAACAGCCCCTAAAACAGAACATGAACATGAATTTTATTATCTAACGAGACCATTGATCCATCAAATGAAAGCAACAATCAATGTACTGTACTATAAAATAAATAAGACAGTATTGTACATGATAAAAATTTAAATTATTCTTTTTTTTCTTACCTGCACTGATGATAGTCATCATTTGGATGGGAGGCTTTTATCCATTTCCGCAGTCACACAATCAATCAGTAGCTGAACTGGGTTCCACACAGTCACAAGAACAAATTAACCGAAAAAGCCTCAAAAACAAAAAACCGCAAAATAAATAGCAAAAATAAAAGCGCCAAACTTAATCCATTCCAGAAGTCCGTTTGACTTGCAAAATGTCTGAAAACCAAGGCGCAGCTTCTGATTGGTGCAAGTGCCTTGGAAACAATAGCCAACAGCAGCATCAGATGTTCGGCTTCTGAAAAACGTTCGAAAGCTGGAACACTGACTTCCAGATTTTTGGCGTTTGAGAACCAAGGCATTTGAGTACCAAGGTACCACTGTACTGAATTCTTCAAGCAGCCCTACCCCTGATTCACCGAATGCCAATGCTTTTCATCTTCCTGAATGCCACATGTCTTACAATGTAAGCTGCCTTTTGGCAATGAATTACCAGCTTCATATGTTGCTCCCTTGAAATCTGTAGCTATGATGAGCAGCTCAGATTTTCCTGCCCTTTCCCAAGAACTGCTTGTGCCACCAGGTAAGGTGCCTGCCTGTACATACTGAACAATGCAGGAAACGTTTCTTTTACCTTGGGCTGATCAACACTAGGCACAGAATCAGACCTGCTAGCCTGCCTGCTAAAACCCCTCCTACAACACCGTTCAAGGACTTGTTCTGTCATTCCCACTGCCTGAACCCATTGGTTAGGTGCTTCTTGATCCAACGCCAAGACTGGTCACAGCTAAGAAAAGAGTCTATCCTCTTAATCATGATGGTTCAATGGTAACAAAAGAGATTATGGATTGTTCAGTGAATGCATCTCTCATGTGGAGAACTCAATCAATGTTTGGCTGGTAAATAAGGAATGTATGAAATTTTCCTGCACGTAATGGATGGGGAATGCTATCCAGTTTGGGGGCCCACGGGAAGAAAATATATCACCACTTCAAATTAAAAAAGAATAAATCATTGTACAGAGGTGTGCATGCATGACATTAATTTAAATTCTCAAAAGTGGGATGCAGGTTTGAAGTTCTGTTGCTGGCCATCTAGATGCTCTCTTAATTTCAGAATGTTTATTTATTTATTGCTTGCATTTATATCTCAGTTTTTGGCATCTCTTTATATGAAGCATATTCTTTACTCCTTAGTCTTGGGACATTTATTTGTTTATGTGTGTGAATTTCAGTCCTTGGGTAACAGCCAAGGGAATCGTGTGTGTGTGTACACACACACACACACACACACACACACACACCTATGTAAACATACTAGAGAAACTACAAGCTTTCGCAGGCAACAGTAGATGGATAAAGTATATCCTAAAGGTACCCAAAGCATGATAAATATTTTGATTTTTGCTATTTCATGTACTTTTAAATCAAGCTTTATTTAGAAAGGTTTTGACTGATTCATGAGGTCATCAGTCGTGGGAGGAAATAAAAGGAAATCTTTTATTCTATCTATTCACACAGGCTACTAATCAATTTAACATCTATTGCTGGCAATTATCTTCTGAAGCTAGCTGTATCCCGCAACGTTCCAATCACATTCTGTGGTTTTGCGAGGTTATCTTTTAGATAGATCTACTTAGGAGAAATTGGCTTTTTTCATATCTGATACTTTTAAAGCTTTTTAAAAAAAAAAAGTTTACAAAAAGAGCGTTAACTTTAAACATAAGCTGTATTTCTCACCTTACGATGATTTCTACTATGATTCAATGTCATTGTAATTCTGTTCTGTTTCATTTAGGTGAATACTAATTTCTTTCTCAGCAAACTGAATTTGTGGGAGGGGGGCTTTTCATTACCAATTTTCTGAGAGATTCAGCGGCTGGGTTGGGAATTCTGTATTGGAAAGGGGGGCTGTTGTAGCACATGAATACAGTACATACCAATATGTTTTCAGTGTGTCTCCAGGGTAAAAAGAGTTGTTCCTGACTTGAATGGGTTCCCAGTGCGTAATAACATTTTTGCACACCTTTCAGTGTCACAGTGACCTCAATTCTATGAGAATTGATATTTATGTAGCTAAAATAGTATGATTGATACACAGGATATAGGCATTAGAAGATTTAGGGGAACCTAAAACCTAAAGATTTGTAGGAGTTAAAAATGATTTAGGGGTGGAAATGTTAAGGGACTGGTGGCCCCCAAAAGCTCAGTGATGACTGAGCATGCACAGTAGACGCTGAACGGTGATAATTGCAGCATTTGTTTATTTCATTTCATTTTATATAAAAAAATACTGCTTGATTGTAAAAACAATTAAAACAACTATTTAAAATATTGCAAAAATTGAAACCAATGAACTAAGAAACACATCAGCATTCTAGATATCTGGGTAAACTTGTCTAAACAAAAACGCTTTTAGCAGGCACTGAAATGCATACAGTGGTACCTCGGGTTACAGACGCTTCAGGTTACAGACGCTTCAGGTTACAGACTCCGCTAACCCAGAAATAGTACCTCGGGTTAAGAACTTTGCTTCAGGATGAGAACAGAAATCGTGCAGCAGCAGGAGGCCCCATTAGCTAAAGTGGTACCTCAGGTTAAGAACAGACCTCCAGAACGAATTAAGTTCTTAACCCGAGGTATCACTGTACAGAGGAAGACAGCTGCTTGCTATCCATAGGCAGGGAGTTCCAAGGTCCCACATTAAAATATCGGATTTCTTTCAGATGTAGAACAGATATGATGTAGCACCTGTAACACTGCCATTTTTGCAGAACAAAGTGGTCAAGTGGGCATATATGGAGCAAGACGATCCCGCAGGTAAACTGGTCCCAAGTTGTTAAGGGCTTAGTTTACAAAGGTCATCCATCAGGGTGACCAAGGCTGACTCAGCCCCATGCCCAGGCTTGAACCTAGATTGGAATGGAGATTGGCCAGAGGTTGAGCTAGCACATGCTGTTCACCCATGGGGGCGGGGCTAGCATCCCAGGGGGGCACTGCGCATGGCGAGCGTCCCCAGGGGGACAGAGCGGTGATGTCACCCCCACTCAGGGTTGACACCCGGTGTGGGTCGCACCCACCGCACCCCCCTTCCTCTGCCAGTGAGATTGGCATGAATGGAGTGAGTGGGATGGAGTATTCTGCAAAAGGGCATGACTGGCTAGCTGGCTGAAATCTTGTACTGGAGCACTCCGCACTGCAAATGATGTCACAGATCCCACTTGAAATCCAGAGTTGATAATATTCAGTGAATCCTTGAGCACTTTTCACTGAACTTAGTTTTGAAGAAGTCAGAGCCTGTTTTAATTGCCTTAGTCTCTTGGTGGAAATCTTATGATTTAATGTCTTCATAATACGCTTATCACTTCAAGAGTGAGGTAATAACAGCAAGACTTCAGCTGTGAGCCATTATTTGAGAGTTGATGTTCACGATGCACTGTTTCTTGGAGAGTAAGTAAAATTAACTTTCCTTTATTATAAATACTTAGAAATCAGTTCCCCTCCTCCTTCCATTTCCTGTGGGGCAATAGAATTGGATTTAATCCCACACCCCTTCAACTCACATGACACCTGTGAAGGAAAAAAAGGAATTAAAGAACCAGAGAGGGGGTGATCCAGTCAGAATTTAGCTGTGAATAATTTTTATACTATCTTATTGTCACTGGTAAAAACCAAAGTCAAGATGATCCAATGGAAGCAATATAAATGAACATCAGATACAAGGTGCCTCAAACATACACTGTTTTTAGTAATCTTTACAGGATCTCTGAATGGTAGGGGGCTAAAATGGTGGCTTGCTTAGCAGTGAGTTGTTGGCTATTTTGAGTTTTGTACTGGGGAGTTTGTGTCTCATTGTCTTGACTAGTAAGTTATGTTCACTCTGTCTTAAATAAAATAAATATGATTGTAATATATGTTGCTTTGTTGCACTAAAATAGAGTTGTTAAGTATCTAAATGGTAGGCACTGTACAATACAGATAAATGTAATAGATCTTAGCTAAGGGAAAAGTTATAGTTCAGATAGAATGAGCTACAGGAGCCTTGGTTTTGCATTCTCCTTAGCAAGAACAAACTAGGATCTCCAGTCACAGAATGACTGCTCTGTTCTCACCAGCTGATGTTCAAACAAACCACTGTTCCCTGAGTTCAGACATCATGGGAAACTGTGGTTAGTTTAAACAGGAAGTGAAAGCTTCTGATCTCCTCTGAGTCCAAGGCGCACCATTATCCATTTATGCAGTGGATAACAATGGTTTTCTGTTGTGTCTGTGGGCAGGGGGAAGGTTCAACACCATTCACACTTAAAGAGATGGCATTGGTTTCATTCTGTCTATCTTATCACTAAATAGGGCCTTAAATTTGTGAAATTTTCCTGTTTCCTTCATATTTTTGATGTGCTTGCTGAGCCCTAAAATGAAATGAAGGCAAATACAATTTCTTTTTAAACTTATAATGCAATTTTCCTATAATGTCTTGTTCTAGTTGTCTTGTGACTTTGGATTTACTGCTTTTTAAAATTTAAATGCTTACTGCTTGCAAATACTCTAGATTGTGTAGAAGTTATTTCCCCATGTGATATACAAAGAAATGGCAGTTTTGTATACTGATTCATTTGTAAATCTTGGCATGACTAATTTCACTTTACCTCGTTTATAAGTAGAAATGTTTTGTTGAGGAAATCATTTTGTCTTGCTGCCAAGCCCACAAACCCTTTCTCCTAAATGTGGACATCACAAAGTTAGATGATGAGTGTAAGATATCCATTTTTGTCATGGTGTGTCCAATGTACAGCCAAAAAATTATATAGAGAGTTGATACAATTTTTCCTGTTTTTATTGTACTTCACATGGTTATTTTATTGTTAACTGCCTTGAGATCTTTAAGGGCAGTATATAAATATTTTTTGATGATGCTGATTTCTCAGAAAGAATGGCTAGGAAATTAATCTGTTTCTAATATCCACCAGTCTTCCCCTTTTTGTGTGCAATATCCTGTATCCTTTATATATTACAGCCTTCTAGCAATAAAAAACTCATTCCTATTTGTCAGTTGCATACGATGTCAAGAAACAATTCATTTATATGGGGAACATATAATGATTACCTTTTTTATACTTCTCCCAGGTAAAAGCAATTTGGATATAAATAAATCCCTGAGTACATGATTCCATTTTCTCCTACTGGGGTCTTCCCACGCCTCCTGTGAAATGGTCTCTCTCTCTCTCTCTCTCTCTCTCTCTCTCTCTCTCTGTGTGTGTGTGTGTGTGTCTGTGTCTGTGTCCATCTCGTGTGTGTGTGCTTTACAAAATGAGCCAAATACTGTATATAACCTTTCCTGCTGCTTTGATTACTGCAAATATTCAAATATTACTGTAAAAGCATTGTCCCATCCCGCTGACCCCTAAGAATTTTGAAAGAAAGGATTGACAACAAGTAATATTTAAGCTTGCTAGTAGGGTTTACTCTTTGGAAGAAGAGAGAGAGATTCTGATATCATTACTGACTTTCACGAACAAGTGCACTTGAAAGTAGATAAGGAATTTTTCACCCATCTGGGCTTAATGTTGTCCTTTCAGTTTGATACATGGATCCTGCCATGCCCAGGTTTATGTTCTGTGGACTGCTCTACAAATCCAGGTCTGAAGTTATTGTGTCTCACCTCTTCACATTGGGGTGGGACGTGAAGCAGACCAGAATCAGGCATGCATTCAACAGTTGTAGGTGTATACTTTGTGCAAGGCAGCTATGAGGCTTTTGTTCAACACCAGTGACTCCAGCAAGGCCTTCTCCTGTACTTCGTTTCTTCATTCATGTGAGGTAATACTATATAGTGCATGAATTGTTGTACAAAGCCCAACATTTTCCCTTGTCCCAACCTGTTGTAAAAATATGCTCTGCCAGACCCCTAGTGCACTTGCCACCATTTCTGATACTGCCTTCCCCAGTTTTTAAGGTGGGCAAGGATCTAGATATAGGTTGATTGCAGTGTCCTAGATGATACGTTGTAATTACCAGACGGTGTGCTCTGCCTTACTTAATGATGCATCGGTTTACAGGATTTGGACTTACAGCCTGCTCCTGCCCTTAAGGCATAGTTGCTGTCCTTGCAAATCAGTTGCCAATTAAAAGCTGTATCCTGCCTTCCAAGGTCCGCTATAGCAAATGCTTAATAATTAGTTGCTGTGTATTAGAGCAAAAACTAATAATTTGCTTGGCATATTTATTTGCTGATGTGTGAAAAGAATGACGGGAACAGATTATTATCATACCCTTGGGTAGATTCTTCATTGCAATAACATTGGGCCATTCTGCTGTGGTTTTGTTGTGTTTTGTGGAGCTATACTGTTAAATATGTTGGTAATTCACTGTGGAGGAAATTCTGTAGGAGATGGGATCTTTTGTCTCCATCCAGACTTTTGGTTCTGCAGCACCTTCCTCTATCCTGCTCCTCTTTCCCTACAGCATTTTAGTCCCAATGATTTTCCTTAATTATAAACTGCAATGAAACTTCACATCTCATTTCAAGCCCTGAGTCCATCTGGAAGTATGATGGGTAAGTGCCAATAACTTCATATGGCTCAGAGTCTCTTTCCTGGTTCTGCAAGTATGTTCTCTGAGTTAACCAGGATATTCTTGTTCCCCTCATGAACATATAAGAACTTGGAGGCCTTAATTTAGTGTTGTTATTGTTGGCCCTTGCACAGAAATGCTCTCAATAGAGCCCCTTCCCTGAATGGACACCCATCCTTGTCATTGTTGCCACTGCCCTCTCCCTCTGGGCACAGTCCTGGATGAAAGAAGGGTGTGGCAAATGGAGATGTCCTCCTGCATCAGGCCATAGAGTCACCAGTGACAGCTAAACAGGACAAAACAGCAAGGAAGAACAGAGCCTTTGTGTCAGCAGTGGACTTTTTCCTGGGGCATGTGCCTTGGCCTGTACCAACTACAACAACTTCTGACATCCAACCCAGGTTGATGAATTTATGCCTCTTTTTTTGTTTTTGTCTTTTACAGATGACAAGTGCCATTTTACACCTTAAATGATGATGATGATGATGATGATGATGATGATGTGTGCATTTGTGAGTGAGTGAGTGAGAGAGAGAGAGTGTAAATAAATCCTTGGTCACGTGTATGTTTTCCTTCTATAAAGTTGGGTGAACTGTAGAACAGTATTACATGGGCAATATGATCAGCCAGGGAATCTCAGGTTGATACATTTCACAATGTTCTGACTGACCTGGTAGCACCATGATTTTTCTATGTACTGTGGCCTAATGTGAACCCACTAAGCATGCATTGTGTTCCAAGGAATAACTTGCAAAGGGGCTGGGTAAGTAAACAGCAGTTCATAGCTTCTCATTACATTTCACTGGAACTCCAAAACTCTTCTTTCCTGCTCCCCCTCCTTTTTCCCCTTCCAACAAGATCTAACAGGATCTAACAAAATGTGACACTAACGCCATGGATTTATTTATTTTGAATGATGCCTTGGACAATTTGCATTTTGACTCCAAATTTAGGGTCAACAAGTGGGACCTACATGAAAATATTGTAGTGTAATCTCACCACCTAACAACATTGCTCCTGTTCAAGGTTCTACTCCGCCAGCCATGACCTCTCACCCAAGATACTTCATTCTATCCCCCCCAACTGACCCTCAACATTCTGTGAGTACTGAGCACCCTCAGTCATCGTTGGGTTGTTCTTTTTTGGGGTGGGGTGTGCCTTCTTATATTTTCTTTTTCGAAGGTGTGGTTTTTTGTACTTCTGCAAACCTCAGTTGCCCCAAGCATGCTTTTTGTTATTTTGGTACCCACTACCTAAATGCACTATGACCAGGAGTGGTTTCATGTTAGTCATTCCACGCATGAGATGCTAATCCAGCAGAAGTTAAACAAAAGAGATAGTCTGGAAGTTGAAGTAAAAGGCCTCCCTTTTCAAATATGGCATCAGCTTAGTCTCTGGACAGAAGACAGAAGAAACACTATCTATGGCAAACATTTCGTAATATGACACCACTCCTACTGTCCTTCTTAACATTTATTTGAACTCCAACAATGTGCTCCAGTTGTACATAGAACAAACACACATTTGTCAATCACATGGGGCTATGCTTTAAGTTGCAGGCACTTATTGTTAAAAGACTGACAGTTTAATAATTATCTAAATGCCATGAGTTTGTAGGTATGTCAGGTGATGATAAAAAAAAAACTTTCCAAAGAATAAAAAACTCTGCAACATAGTACAGTGGTACCTCGGGTTAAGAACTTAATTCATTCTGGAGGTCCGTTCTTATCCTGAAAGTGTTCTTAACCTGAGGTACCACTTTAGCTAATGGGGCCTCTTGCTGCCACCAGTCCACCGCCACGTGATTTCTGTTCACATCCTGAAGCAAAGTTCTTAACCTGAGGTACCATTTCTGGGTTAGCGGAGTCTGTAACCTGAAGCATCTGTAACCTGAGGTACCACTGTATTGTTAATTTAAACCTCTCAATTGATGGTAGCCTGCAGACTGTGGGATAAATGCAAAGACACAGAGATGGATTTTGCTTACCAATTTTGGACCATAGTTTGACTGTTTGTTTATAAAAGTATTTATAAACTCTCAACTCTTTAAAAAAAATCATGCTGTACAATAAATAATTAAAGCATCATAACATTGCAACAACATAAAGTACAAAAGAAATGACCATCACAGAATCAAATTAATGCTGTCAGAACTCTTTAATGCTTTCTGGCATACAACCTAATGTGAATGGTCTCTTGATATGGTCAGCAGCTCAAACTAACATAGCTTGCCAAGTGCTTGCTATGAAGCCAGAGCAAATGAGAGTGACATGCCTAGGGCATGCCTAGCCCAAACTTTTATAATTTGCCTTGCTTGTGGCTCAGCCCTACATATGATAAAAGTTTTGAAGAGAACATTTTATTAGTAAAATCGTAGCTAGTACAGGCAACAAAAGTCTAAACGATTACAAACTATCCAGTTAAATAAGATGCTGGAAGTTGGTCTGTACTTGATCAGGCAATTGAAAGTTTATTTCTTGGTGGCAGACAGCTGTTAAATTTGGCTTGTAAGCTTATTCTGCAATGAAACCAAGTTTGGGTTTCAATAGGCAAACTGAGATCAATGATTATAGGCTTTAAATAATTTTATTAGGGAGAGAACATCATGGCTCAAGTGGAAATGAATTGCATATTTGCCAGATGATGAATCAAATCTGAGTATTTGTTTGCTCTGTCTCCTTAATTCATTTTGAATGTTTAACTTAATTTGTTGCATCAGTTTGTAATTTGGGGCTGTGTGGTTTGTAGCTGATAATTTCGACTCTTAGTCTTGCATTTGACAAAGTGGGCTCTAGCTGACAAAAGCTTATTTCATAACAAATTTGTTAGTCTTTAAGATGCTGCATCTTCATATCTGTTTAGCCCTATTTTGGTGTTAGTTGCTTAGATGAAGGCGTCCATCTGTGTTGCTGCACAGTTACAATCAGTGAGAGAAGGTGGGCTGCTAAGCCAGCTCCTTCCAGACCCCTACTTCTCTACCCTCCAATCTTCCATTTGTTGACAGCTTAACTTCTGAAGTTTGGGGAGGGCTCATGTACCAAATGGACATGCCTTATCAGGGTTCTAAAGTGCATAGGGCAGTTGAAAAAAGGGGATGTGGGAGAGAGGGTGGAACTTGACAGTACACTGAACTCTCCCTTGTGTGATTGCCATTGTATATAGACACCAAATGCCCAAATGGACCTTTTGTTTTGGTTTTTTCAAGACATTTTATTAGTTTTGCAAATAAAAAATACAAGTAAACACATATCAATAAAGTCATACTGTATGTGGAGATTCTCTGAATCTCGTGACTTCCCCCCATCCAATCATTGGAGTTTTATTTCAACATCTACAACTGTATATTAGTACGTATTCCAGTTTTTATATCTGCTTACAGTGATCTCCTAAATAACTTATGGATTTTTCCCATTCTTTTATAAAGTTTTTAATCCTCTTGATTTCTGAGTTTTCCAGTCAGCTTTGCCATCTTGGCATAGTCCATTAACTTGATTTGCCATTCTTCTATGGTAGGGACTTTGTCGTCTTTCCAACTCTGTGCCAATAACATCCACACGACTGTTGTTCCATACATAAAAAGTATTTTCTGCTCCTTCGGAATGTCGGTACCTGTAATTCCTAATAAAAAAAGCTTCTGGTTTTTAAACAAAATATATTTTAAACATTTTTTTTCCATTTCATTATATATCATCACCCAGAAAGCTTTTATTACCTTACAAGTCCACCACATATGATAAAAGGTACCTTCTTTTTCTTTACATTTCCAGCAGATATTTGAACTTGTCTTATACATTTTTGCTAACTTCGTAGGAGTCAAATACCACTGGTACATTATATTTTTATATAATTTTCTTTCAATGTGGAACAGCTCAAATAGACCTTTTGGTGTGAAATGATATAGGATAAATGAAACTCTTGTTATGCAAACATCAGCTGTTTGGAGAATTAGTTTCTATTTACCTTTAGCTACATGAGGGCCATTTCTCCACCATTGTTGCTTGAATTGATCCATTCTGAAATTTTAGATAGAAGATTCTATATCTGGTTTTGTACTAATCTGTCCATTCTGATTCCTCTCATTTTTTCCAATCTTAAGCTCTGTTCACCTCATTTCTTTATATGTTAACTCAAAGTTTTGTGTAGGTGACTAGAATCATCCCCAGATCTCAGCTGCCAAAGGACTCACTTCACCGAAACATCCAACTTTTTATGTTGGCTTTCTGCCAACGTATTTGTTGGCCTATGAAAAGTTGGTTGTCACTTTTTTTGTTCAGGGTTTGTTAGGGGTGAAAGGGGAAAGTGGGTGGAGCAGCTGATGGGACTCTCATTTTGGCAAAGTAGACTACATCCCACCAAATCAAAAGCCAGAGGTTTCTTCTATACCTCTCCCACCACCATTCTTCTATACCTCTCCCACCACCATTCAGGCAGCAGAAGATATCATAGCTGAAGAACACATTCTGCCAGGTTGAAGCACTTGAGGAGTGACAGAGGTGTTGAATGGTCACTGTAAAATGTGAAGGTTCATTATTGTTTCACAAGTTGTGTATGTCTTTAAGGGCCAGGGCAAATAACGAGACCCAGTCTTGCAGCTGTGAAACATAGCAGGTGCTGCTAGGTTGTGTTAATTAAGCTGTGTCAGCATTTGGGCATAGTATATAAGGAGCAGCACCTAGCTCTCTCATTACCCTGGGGGATGGGTTGGTGGTTGGGTCATGTTTGTTGTTATCTTTAGTGTAAAATGAGCTTTTGTTTTGTTATTAAAACCTTGTTAAAGTTATTTTTCAGTTCATTGTTATGCATGGTCTCCCCAGCAAGCTCTCTGCAGCGCTACTAAACTGCATATAGCCACCAAAGAGGGTGTGGCCTGGACTCCCAAAGGCCAGATTGAGAGTCTTGGAGAAAAAGAATGCAAGAAGTTTTCTACACTTGCTGTAACCTTTTTCTATCAAGCTATAGGTCAGACTTGGGTCGCATCCCATAAATATAATTTGGATTAAGGGGTAATCAGTCCAGATCTATGCTCCACTGAATGTCATTTTAAAGAAAATTCTTGGCAATCTTTTTCTTGCTAACTATTAAATTTCAGCGGGATTTTTCAATGTCCAAATGTCTAAAAAAAAAAAAAAAGACAGCTATTATCTTATCTCTTTCATCTTATTACTGGCTCCTGTTTCAAGTGGTGTTACTCCTAATATATATTTAATCAAGGAAACATGTTTTAGGAGCATAAAATTAACCTGGTGATTTCAAATGTTCAGAAGGAAGTTCTTTTGCTTGGAGTGGGGGAAATTGCCTAATTAATTTCTGCTTGCTCACTCTTATCCATAATAACTCCTGTCCTGCCCCGTCTGCTCGATTTGAACAGGAGTTTTAAAGGATCACCCCCCAGTCTTTGATACATAGAATTAGTTTGCTGAACCAAATGAAAAGCAGCCCATTTTGAACCTGCATTAGTGCACAGTCTTCGTTTGCTCAGTTTAATGAGCAAATATGCCTTCAGACAACTGTCAGCCTACAGTATCTGATGCAAATTGAGGTGTCATCTTGTTGTCTTCACATGCCAATAGCATCAAGGAGTAGGTAGTCGCAAATGATTTGGATTTAGGAGTTTAAACTGCCTTAAATGAAATGTAAATCTAATGGGAGACAACTTGATTCCATACGTTAATAGAAAATCAGGACTACTGATGGCAGCTGAAAGTTACATCTTCATTTATGAGATTATGATTCCCAACGTTACCCCCAAATTCTTGTTTTGAAGAAAAAGAGTGAGACAGTTTAGGACTTCTGGACATTGCACTGAGTAGTGTGTCAACATTCTTCTACTTAAAGATTGTTCATTTCTTGGGATGAATTTTAATTGGTGTTGGATCACCTGGAGTCTAGGATAGAAAACAATTGAGAACTTTTTTAAAAATAAAATGCACTTTAGCAGTTCAAATGGTTGTTGTTTTTGTTTAGTCATTTAATCACATCCGACTCTTTGTGATCCCATGGACCAGAGCACACCAGGCACTCCTGTCTTCCACTGCCTCCCGCAGTTTGGTCAAACTCATGCTGGTAGCTTCGAGAACACTGTCCAACCATCTCGTTCTCTGCCGTCCCCTTCTTCTTGTGCCCTCAATCTTTCCCAACATCAGGGTCTTTTCCAGGGAGTCTTCTCTTCTCATGAGGTGGCCAAAGTATTGGAGCCTCAGCTCTTGAAAATATAGGCTGCTGCCTAAATCTTTGATTACCAGCCACATGTGGTCTGGTTCTCCGTAAGTGCTTTTAATTTATGTAAATGCCTATTTGGATTAACTTCCAATTGTATGCCATTGGGCGACCATAAAAAAAAATGATAATTTTAATGAACCGTGTTGGAAAGTGCCCTTGCTGAGTCATAATGGTGGTAATGAAAATGACATAAGGAGCATGACCCAACCGCAATTCCAATTTTCATGAGTAGACAGTCATTTTAATGTTAAGGCATCATTACCGGTGCATATGCTTTTGAGACATGGGACTAGAACATAATTGTTTATATGCCACCTCTTAGGACAATAGGTGGAAAATTATGGCTAGCAGTTGCAGCCAATTCTTGGAAGAAGTGGATTCTTTGTTCCAAGCTGAATGCCTGCTAAACTGAAGTTAAAGGCACCTGTGTCGATACCACTGCCTACCGTATATGTTTCCATTTGCATCACTTGCTTAATAGAAGAAATCTGAGAATGCAGAAATGTCAAAATAAATCAGAAACTACTGTATATTTCAGTTCCAAAGATTCTTTCCCTTCTGATGTGGCAAAATTGGTCTTCTTGTTAGGTATAGTAATTTAATTCACTGAAGTTGTAAATGCTTGTATGCATTACTGTGTGTTTAAATTTGATGAGTTGGTAGCTGAATTCTAGTAGTTCTCATGTTGATTGGCTAATGTTAGTCACATGGGAAGTATCTAATGAAGGAGAGACTCAATTTTATGTGAAGCAAGATGACTGTGTTTTAGAATCCACTGTGAACACTGTTAAGTTGAATAGATTGTTGGAGTGTTTCTTCTCGACTTGAAAGAAAGAGAGCAAAGCTGAAGGATGAGGTAAAAGTAGAGCTCTCTCATAGGAGTTGCAAGGCATGGCCTGAAATACAAAAGGATGAGTGCTGAGCTCTGGAAAGAGAGGAAAATACAGTCGTTTGGAAGTTAGAAGAAGAGACTGTCAACCCATGCTTTGAAAAGCATTTAACTGCAAATATTATGTTTTAATTTGTCTATAACTATAGGTTTCTGTAAGTTTTTGAATGTTAAAACTGGACATTGAAGCAAAGGGTGTCAGTCATATGTATGATTTGACCTTCCTTGCTATGTTTTTGCTACTCTTACTTCAACACTTCTCTAGTCTGGAATATGATCCAGGACCTCTAAACTAGTAATCCCCACACAAGACACACTTTTGCACCATGGGAATTCCATAAGTTTCCTATGAACCCCAATAGCCCATCTACAGAATACGCTTTGCCACCTTCCAGTCAGCTCTGCTGGGCAAAGTCTTCTGTTGCATGATTCAGGTGTTCACAATGTTAGAAGGTGCCACTGTTCTTCCTATTATAATTATGAATGCTGAGCACCAGTGAGGCTAGATACAGTGCACAGAGTGTTATCGGATAAACTTCTGCTTGGAGCCAACACACAAAAATCAGTGGACAAATTAGTCACGACTAACTGCATGGATTTCAGTAGTTCTACTCTGAATGCAAACAGATACAACACGGAGCCAAATAATTGGAGAGGGCTTTGATAAATTGATGGTATTGGTTACTATGAGAACTTGATTTTTGAACATAACCCTCTTATTTCAATACATACTAGCAAAAATTGCTGTTTAGAAATGAAATTAAAAGATATAATATTAGGCTGAGTACAAGAACCATGTGAAGATAAGATTTAAAATGCTTCATGTATAACTATGCTTTAATTATTATGGTGAGTGGAAAACATGATTAAGTTTTGAGATTTGACCCTGCATAACATTCTTCCAAAACTGATAGAGTTACTTTAGATGATTAAGCTAAGACAAAAATTCTCATGTGACCATATGCATTAGCTTATTCTTCATTGTTTTTGTGTGCTTATGTGATAAGGGATTGGTAAAAGTGTGGTTTATATTTGATGTTTGTTTTTGAGGAGATTAGGGTAGGAAATCCAATTAATTAGCACCTGTATAGTGTCAGTGCACCATAAAATTTCCATGGGAACATTTTAATATGGCAATTTATAAGAAACTCTAATTAGTAACTATTGCTTTGCAAAAATGAATTTCCCCTTTCATGAAACTTTGTGTTTAAATGTAGCAAAATTATGGGGCCAACATTACCTCTTCAGCTTGTGAAATATATGTAGAGAGTTCCAACTCTTTTAAATGATAACACTGATATTAAAAACATAAGGGCAACATTTGGATGGCATGCTAAACCATCAGTTAGCCTCAGTGTCCTTGGGTTCACATGCTCCCACCTGGTGTAGTGGTTAAGAGTGGTAGACTCATAATCTGGGGAACCGGGTTCGCGTCTCCGCTCTTCCACATGCAGCTGCTGGGTGACCTAGGGCTAGTCACACTTCTTTGAAGTCTCTCAGCCCCACTCACCTCACAGTGTGTTTGTTGCAGGGGAGGAAGGGAAAGGAGAATGTTAGCCACTTTGAGACTCCTTCGGGTAGTGATAAAGTGGGGTATCAAATCCAAACTCCTCTTCTTCTCCTTCTCCTTCTCCTTCTCCTTCTCCTTCTCCTTCTCCTTCTCCTTCTCCTTCTCCTTCTCCAGAATGGCCATGAGGACAAATTCAGAAGCTTTTGTTTAGGATTTTGCTTAACTGTGACAATCCAGCTTGACAATCTGTGGTCAAGCAAACATGGGAGCTAAAGCTTCTACACTCTCCCTTGCAGACACACTAAAGGAAAAGAAAGGGTGTACGAACCCAAAGATCACTGTGGATCATTCACGTAATGCTAAACTATGGTTTAGTGTGATGTCTGAATGTGGCCATAGTGTAAGAAATCTATGTTTCTCTCTGTTCGAGCAGTAAGTTTCCTGAATAGTTATTTGATTTTGTTAAAACCATTCTAGGATATTTTTCTCTAGGAAGAACTCTAGTAGAACTGCTGGGCTTTTGTACCCTTTATATGGTGTAGTAGAAAAATAATGTGATGCTGAAGTTGTTTTCATATTGTATCCTAAGCATATATCTGAAATTTTCTCAGCATTGTCAGGGGGGCCTAAGTGAGAAGATCAGTACTGATGGGCAACCTGCCCTGAAAGATAGCTTCCTCATCGTTTTCCATCTCCCCCCTGAAATATGCAGCTGCACTAAAGTCTACCTCATAATTGCTATTCAGTTGGGGGCACAGTACTTAACCTGTGCATGCCCCCTCATCAAAGAAATGGATATCTCTCCTTCCCTGAGGTGAGAACACAAGGAAGCGGCACTAATTTTTATTGACGCCGAAAAGGCCTTTGACAATGTATCCTGGCAATTTCTATTAGGATGCATGGAAAAAGCAGGGATAGAGGGCACCTTTTTGGAGGGAATAAAAGTTATCTACTCAAGCCAAAGAGCAAAATTGATTATTAATAACGACTTAACCTATTCTTTCGAAATCTCAAAAGGAACTATCTCCTTAGCGCTGCTTTGAATACATCCCTTAGTATTTCTGCTATTTGGATAAATGTACAGGGGCTATTTTGTTAATATGCTGTCTCTGTTGTGGTCTGCTGGAATAAATATCATGTTCCATCCATTCCACAATACCTTTCATTTTCTTCACCTGGAGTGTCAAGGCATAGTCAGAAGGTAAAGCAATGGGCAAGCCCATTTTTAGGATATCTCTGCTCTGTTCTGCCTTCAGCTCATGGTCCAATGGACAAGATTGCCTTGAGGATAAATGGCAGCTGAATCCATAACTTTAGCCACATAACCTTTAACTAGCACGGATACTTCATTACACTATCTGTGGACAGGGGTGGAGGAAATTTTCTTTAAGTCTGCATTTTTAAGAAAACTAGCAAAATTCTCACCTGAGACAATACATGGATTGGAACTCTTCTGGATTTTATAATGTGACTGTTGGCTCAAAAAAACCCCATACCGGATTGCAGGAAAGTATATTTTAGGATATAATATGTTTAGAAATACATACAATGGGATGCAATATTTTAATATGTATTTTACCATTAAATACATATCTAAATGCAAACTTTTGTATGGATTAAGCACACACAGACACACGAAAATGCAAAACCCACATGGAATGGCTTTATGAACGCTTGCAACATTGATGTGGACCTAGTGCTGAAATGGAAGTTGTAAATTGAAGAACTTGTGTGCCTTGCACTTGCTGAAAATGTATTAATCTACCAGGGGTGCCTGATTATTATTCTTTCTTATATTGTGCAAATCCATGGGGTTGTGTAACATCCAGCTATGCAATGCAAATTGGTCTTGGATCTCTTGCTGCTAATTTGGAAATGCCTTTCCTCTTATAATGTGGCTGGTATTTCAATCGCCTTTGGACAGAAAAAAAAACCCCGATGTGTGCATTTCACTGCTGCACATAACCTATGTTGCTTTCTTTAGGATTAAGTTGACAGAAGCATATTGGTTTCTGCAGAGAGGACTGCTTTTTTTGTATGCATCATGAGAAGCATTCTGTACGCATATTGTCTGAATGGCAACTAGCCTAATACAGTGGTACCTCGCAAGACGAAATTAATCCGTTCCGTGAGTCTCTTCGTCTAGCGGTTTTTTCGTCTTGCGAAGCAACCCTATTAGCGGCTTAGCAGATTAGCGCTATTAGTGGTTTAGCGGCTATTAAAGGCTTAGCGGCTTAGCGGCTAAAAGGCTATTAGCGGCTTAGCGGCTTAGAAAAAGGAGGGGAAAGCGAAAAAAATCTCAAGACTCGCAAGACATTTTCGTCTTGCGAAGCAAGCCCATAGGGAAATTCGTCCTGTGAAGCGCATCGAAAAACGGAAAACCCTTTCGTCTAGTGGGTTTTTCGTCTTGCAAGGCATTCGTCTTGCGGGGCACTACTGTAATAATAAAAAAATCTTTTGTTTATTATCAGGGTAGCAGTGTTAGAAAAAGGGAATTGCATAAATAAATGTGTATCATTTTGGTTTGAAAATCTGATTTTCGCAGCAAAATACAGAGTGTTTATGACACGTTTAGAGCTAGGTTGTATCTGCTGGCACAGATAAGAGCCTTTGTTGTCATGTTTTGGGCAGGAGACAGGACAATCTTGTGTCCGATAGGAATCGTAAGGTGCTGACATTAAGTAACTCAATGTTCCTTGTGCTGCTCCCTTTAAAAAAAAAAAAAAAAAAAATTACCTCGTGCTACTCCCACAAGAGGTAGAGATGGCCTTCAGCTTGGATAGCTTAAAAGGGCGATTAAACAAATTTATCAGTGGTTACTAGCCACCGGTGGCATAGTATCAGGGGGGTGGGCACAGGGGTGGTTGCCCTGGGTGCAAAATTTGTTAGGGGTGCAAAACTTCAACACCTTCCTCAATAAAGCTACACGCTTCCGTCACTGGGCTCCATTGAAAATGCCTTCTCCATGCGACCTCTCCAGAGAACAGAATGACTCTTCTTTTCTTATCTCTGTGGCTGTGATCATCTGGGTGATGTGGATGCCTTAGGCAGTTGAATGCGGATGCATATTCCATCCAATTTCCCTCTCTCCCTCCTACTCCACACGGTCCCGGGCATTGGCTGTTGGCAATTGGCCCCCTCGGGAAAGGCTGACTCCTCTTCCCAGGCACTGGGGCCTCTTGCCGATGATCTGCCCCTGGCTGGTCTTCGCTCAGTCCAGGGAGATCAGTAATAAGTGACACTTCCCTTTTGCAGCAACAACAGGAAGGTCTCAAGTTACACTGAGAACACAACCTTGAGAGCAGCGTAGGACATCCTGTCTCTCACACAGTAGCATCAGAAGAATCACATGATGTAAACAATGTGCTGCTATCACGCCGCTGGTGAGCTCTCATATCCCAACACTGGCAACCCACACTACACCACTGCTATCCATGATGGCTATGTTTTCCCTCCACTGTTGGAGGCAGTATGCCTTTGAATACCAGTTGCTAGGAATTGCAGGCGGGGAGAGTGTTGTTGCACTCAGGTTCTGCTTGCAGGTTTCCCTTGGGCTTCTGGTTCACCACTCTGAGAACAGGATGCTGAGCTAGATGGAATTTTAACCTGAACTATTATCTACTCACTTACCTCTTAGGCTCAGTAGTGTTTCTTACTTGCTAAATCTGAATATTAACTGTTTGGCTTCCACCAGATCTGCAGGCCTTCAGTTTTTGAGTTTTGCATTAGAACCTCTGATCTGCAGTTGACCTAATGTGGATTCATCCTTGTTTATGTGCATCATCTCAGTGCATGGCTCATGTGATAGCTCAGCAAATGAAGCCAGATATCTGACATCTTTCGCCCCCCATCCTTGCTTGCCCACCACAATTTTGCACCATGCAGTAGAGTTCTAATAACAACAACACCATGTTGATCCCACAAGATGGAAATCTGGTCACCGTGATCCAGGCCTGGGCATACTGAAACTCTGAGCCACCATGGTGAGCAATACCGAGTTGTTAACGAAATTCAGCATCAGTAGAAGCTTTAGTCCTAGTATTTAGAACTGGAAAGGTTGGTAGGGAAGAAAAGGCAGCTATGTCGAATGTATGATATATGTTGTAATTTGCTACCAAGAGTCTAAATGTTATCAAAACGCTGCAGACTTTTCTTATTTTAATAAGCAATTCTTCCTAGCTTAGGCAAATCTGACAGAGCCTTGTGCTGAGCCTCCTCTTCTCAAAGGTGACTGTACCCTCTGCTTTTCTAAGGGCTTGCTATCAGGAAAATGCTGGCCTACAGAACGTCCAATTTAAGCCAGATGAAATGGGCAATTGTATTTGCTTAGTCACACAGCTTTTAAGGCTTGCAAGCCAAGGCTGTTTGGGCTTCCTCAATCTTTTTTGGGGGGGGCACCCCCCATTGTTGAGGCTGATCTCAGAGGCAGGTACAGAGCGAGGTCAGGAAATCACGTCGGGTCACCTCAATGTTCTTTAGAATATGGGGCCTCTGTGCTGGTACATGTTCAAACACTATGCTGGGCCATATTGAGATGGGAGCAAACATCATATCAGCTCTCCATGATCTGCCTGTTCAGGAACTCAAGCCTTCATTCCCCATAATGGTCCAGCACACTGAAGGGGAAGAAGAAAACAGAGCTCATATATGCCTATGCCAGTGATAGGCAATGTGGACTCTACACTGATTTTTCTTGGACTCCAACTTAATGTTTATTTTAATTTATTAAATTTGCATACTGCCCTTCATCCACAGATCTCAGGGCTGTTCACAAACTAAAAATGCAATATAAAAGCACAAAATACATGATGAAACAAGAACCAACCAATACCCCCCTCCCCACTGCCCCTTCCTTCAGCTATACTAGTAGTTAACTGGTTTGAACAAAAAGTGTCACAATGATACAAGAATCTCATCCTTTTCTACAAAACTCAGTCTGATGATCTGTAATTAGGTGTCTGTGGATCTACATGAGAATCTGTATTTTAAGGTGAGTGTATGTGTGATATATCAGCAATAAAAATATATTTTACTGGCTCTGAAATAACACTTCAGAATTCTAGGGAAATGGCAGATTAATCTCAAATGTCATCAACAGTTCATACTTGGGAGAGGACTGCTAATCTCAAAGCAAATTCTTTATGGTGGAGCCAATTATCATTGGTTCATGGGGCCATTTCTTTTTTAGAGAGAAGGTTAATAGTAGTTTCGTTCTCTTGCAGGAGCTATTTTTGCTGCTGCTATGGCTGTTCCAACTCTGGTCTGATCCTCGTTTGGAGGAAGCACTTGACCCACAGGTTCTTAGTTCAGGAAGCATGAGGAAATGGTGGTTTAAGATACCATTTCCAAAGCTGGACATAAAAAGCCCCCTGGCATATGGCTCAACTGGTAAAGGTAAAGGGACCCCTGACCATTAGGTCAAGTCGTGACCGACTCTGGGGTTGCGGCGCTCATCTTGCTTTATTGGCCGAGGGAGCCGGCGTACAGCTTCTGGGTCATGTGGCTCAACTAGAAGCCAATAAACCATGGTTTGTAGAACCAGGTTTGTTACATCTGAACCGAGCCCAAGCATGTAAAGTAACTAGCAATTTCCCATTGAATTCAGCTGTGTGCTATGAAATACAACCTACACATCAATAAGATGCAAATATTTTGACTTCTGGGGAACTATAAGCTATTTTTGTTTGGTGCTGTTTTATTCAGGCTTTTGTTCAACGTGTTGGAGCTTAGGAAAACATTCTGATTAGTTCAGTGTCCCTGGAAATTGAGCATAGGCCTGGTCTATTAGACAGTACTCTCAAGTTGAATGGTGCACAAATATGTTGATGGAGCAGGTTGGCTTTGGAGAGATGCAGAGCAGGCACATCTAGGAATCATAGCTCTTGTCTTCCAAGACAATGCTACTGCTTGCTCATTGCTTTGCCTAGCACCTATGGTCTGACTCCTTGACCAAATGCTACAATGCAGCAGTGATGACCCTAACATGTATCCCATGAGCAGAACAGTGTGTGATTGTCATCTCCAGATCAAGTAATCTTTCCCAGTGACACTGTCTGTAAGGTGCTTGGAGAAAGAAGCTATAGGAGCAACCAGCCTTGGCCAGAGGTCACTGGGAACTAGCTCCAAAGGTTGGGAATGGCTTGGGGAACAGGAGAGTAGCTACCCTACACACAAGCATCTTTCATGCCTGCCTCACACTGGCTTATGGAAGCACCCACTCTGGCTGGGAAGATAACTGAGCCATAGGGCAGTTCTCAGTAGCAACCTGTGCTAAAAGGAAACTGGCATTTAATATAAGCAATGCACATTAAAGTATCAAAGACAGGAAAGTTCTGTCAAGTGACATATTAGATTAAGTAATATGGAATATATTTCTACCTTTCAGTGTAGTTGTTTTGAAAAAACATGCAATCATTGACATAATTTGCTGGCATCAGCATAAGTTGATTATGCATCTAAATTAATTAAGGATTCTCCAGACTAATTGAATTAAAATGCAGACGAGATTCACCGAAAATGTCCTGGTGAATTAATCTTGCATACAGCTGCAGAATGCTGGTTTGGCCAGGAGAAGGATGAAACCAAAATGTGATGCATTGCCAATTAGTAGAAATTTCAAGTGGTCCTCAAAAACAATGTGTCTTTCAGAGAGAGAAATTCTGTTTACTGCAAAACAGTTGTGAGACCAAAGAGGTCTCCAGGATAGACACCCTTTGAGAGATTTCTTAGTTGACAAGTTTAAATAAACAGTTGGTTATCTAGGCACAGGTAATCTCTCCTGTGTGGGAGTTTCTCTAGATCCATAACTCCATCCAGAAAAGAACCTTAAGTCCAAGTGTGTCATCTCCTTTTTCTATGCAGGACAGAGTTATCAGTTTGCAGAATACATTTGGCGTAGAGTTTTTGATGTGATGTAGATGTATTGTCACAAATATTCCAGCCAGACCCCTTGTTGTAGTGGTGGTGTTTAAATGAGACCCCAGAGCTTTGTGTAAGACCTAGGCTAGAACTTCTTCAGACCTTGGTGAACTAGAACACACATAAAACGTAGACTGGAACTCTCCAACATTACAGGGAGGGTGTACCCCTTTGGGGCCTTGAAGCCGTCCTCACAGGAATTTCATCATATGGGATGGCCAGCTCAACCCCACCTCCCACTGTATCCAGCCATGTGCTTTGTTCAAGCACTTCATGGTGTATCCAAGCCATTTCCACAGGTATTGCAACAAGAGGTAGAAACTCAGAAGGCCTGTCCAGAGAGAAATGCCTTTTGAGGGCATGCGCTGAGCTTGGCAAATTGCAGCCTAACAAGATTAATGTCTGAGGGAGTTTTATGATCAAGCGAAAGGAGGAACTTATTATAGAAAGTGCCTTGCAATCTTATCTGGAGGATTCAGTTGTAGGAGAACCGCCAGGAAATGCTGTGAACATTCATCTGCCGTACCTTTTTTTTTTTTTGTATGACTAGGTAATAGGTTGTACTCGTCTTATTGCTTTATTGCTGGAGCTCCAAAGTTTTGCTCCGCATCGACCATTCCTTCTCAAATGAATTTTCTACATTGTTATATTTGTCCATTTTATACACCCGCTGTGCATCTCCCCAAAGGTGGATAAGTTCATTTCTAGGATTAGGCATTGTTTGTCTTTGGAGCACAGTGCATTTGAACAAAAGGTCTGGTTGCTGCTGCTGCTGCTATTAGTAATGGATTGTGTTTTAAATGAATTTTATTGTAATTTTATTAGGGGGGTTTTTTTATCATAAAGCACCCTGTGCAAAGGGTGGCATATAAATCACCTAAATAAGTAAGCTAAATAAGCTTGGGGAGGAGGAGACATAGGGAGCTGTGGAAAGGCGGAGACAGCTGCCTCATAGGGGCAAGATCTACCAGGAAGAGCTGCCTTCTGGATTGTCTTGTTTCTTTGAATAAAGAGTTAACTTTATTGACGCTGTGTGAGCTACTTCTGACCTGCTCTTGGAACCTGCTCCTGACAGCAATACATCCTCTTTTGTTTGCTTCCAGCACTGGATAATATTAATACTGTCTAGTTGGTGGTATGAATTTACTCTCCAAATATTCTTCCTTTTGAGTTTTGATACTGAGGTGTCACTGTGTGTTCTCTGAGTGCTGAAATATTTATTTGTTCACTTGGACCAGTGAAATGTTGTTTAAAATAGTTCCAAAAATGGATGCACTATTTATAAGAAAAGTGAGTAACATATGCAGAAAGAAGACAAATACTTCTTGATCACATCTGTAAGCAGGTATAAATTTAGAGTGATGCCATTACTCTTATGTTTACTCAAAAAAATAAAATCGGGAAAAAAATCATGGTGGCAATCTCTGTCCATTAAATGTTTTTATTCCCTCCATGGGGAGCTAGGCAGGAGAGGATCGGTGATTTAAATTTGGAATTCATTAGGTTGCCCAAAGCTTGAATTCCCAAATTATCCTTCACCTACAGATAGCTTTCTAATGGATATATTTGGCATGCAATCCTGTGCAGCAACAGTAAATGGACTTATTGATTTACTTGAGTACGCACACATTCATGAAGGAAGGGGTTTAATGTATTGCTTTGAAATGGCAGACAGGAATTTGCAGGAGAACGGTGTAAAAAATGGATGACAGGTAGGCAAAGATAAAAACAGTGAAACTAATTGACATGCTGAGAGTCTGCTCAGTCCTGTGATGAACCTGGATTGAATACCTCAGCTTCTAGCCATGTGCATGGCTGTCTTTTTAAATTGGCAAGGCTGCTTCCTGGTCAGGCATGCCTGTCTAGCTTACATCTATTAAAGTTAGCAACTTTAATATTCTATGCCCAGCTCCGCTCCCTATTCCATCTCTTAATGTTCAGCATTGCAGTGGTTGGAGGAACACTCCATATTAATGCATATTTGAACATGATGCTAAGCAACAATTGACCAGTACATATGGGCTTTTGCATTTTCCCACCCATCTTCTCTGGCATGGCTCAAAAGTGGAGATTGGGAGCCTTTGCTTCCATTTTTCAGTAACTGTAGTTTAACATTACACGTGATACCTAAATGGTGATGTCTAAACTTAATATTTATTGAGAAAAGCCAACTCCATAGACCAGAGCTTGTAGTTGACTGGCTTCAGGAAACCATAGTTAAGGCTAACCACAGTTTGCCTGGGTTCAGATGTAACACTAAACCATGGGTAGTTAGAAATAGTCACAAAGCTTCCAATTTCTCCTCCTATCCACATCAGAAGAGGAAATGGGTTGATGAGCTGACTTATTTGTGTAATGATGACCCCTTGTTTATTTTTAACCTCCAAATTATGTCGGTGTATGAGATTTCTATGCCTATGCATGCATACCCACTACAGTTAATAATTACTAAAAGTTTTTAAAAAAATATTTTGTAATGTATTTAATGTGAATTGTGTTCTGCTTTATGTAGTGTTTTGTAAGCCACTGTGGCATCAACTTTTTGATAACAGGTTTCTGAAATGGTGAAGGAATGACTAATGAATACAACAGGTAATCGCTGCCCCAGCATAACAGTCTGCAGAATTTATCACAAGTGTCATCTTTGCCATAGTGAGAGTGCCCTGGCACCATTGTTTGCGGCTGGCAAGGCAATCTGTGTTGCTGACAGTGTTAAAGTCAAGGGGGCCCTTTGTAATATAACAATACTGATATATGCGGTGCTAAATTTAGGATTCTGCTAGGATCCTGAGCCAGAGCTGCCTTGTAGGTTGTACAAGTGTAAGTGCTTTCTCCCCACTGTCCACTTGCTTTGTCCAGCTGTTCAGCAAGGAGAGAGCAACACTGTTTGCTCACCCTCACCACAAATAAATAGAAGCGGCTAGCTCAATCAGCAAGCAGTACCTCACTGTCCCAGCTGTTCTCTGCCTCCCTTAGCAACTTCTGCTGATGATGAGTGCACAGATTGACTCAGTGCCAAGGTGTCACGGGAGATACTAGAAAATGAATGTTTGGAAGGGATCTTTGCTTGCCTCTATTAGTTTGGGCTGCCAGGAAAGGGAAAGGAGGAAAACAGGAAAGTTTTCTGGAAGAAAGGGGGCTTGATCTGGCATGTCTGCTTATCAAGCGTGCAACCTGCAAATCCAAGGTTGTATTACTATTATTTCTGCACCATCATGAATTTCCTCTATTTTTGAAATCCGTATGTGATTTTGTTTATGTCTGAAATAAATATTTGATTTCTGAAAGTTATTTTGTATTGATAAATCCAGTCTTCATCTGTACAGCTTCTCTTATGGGGTTCTATAAGATCTGCAGTGAGAACAAAGTCAAGAATAGAATTTGTTGATCCTTGGCTGCCATAAATGTGTAGTGCTGGATCATAGTATTTGGTCCAAACTTTTTGGACCAAAAATTTTTTTTTTGTGATCTTCAGGGATTGGGTGCAATACATACTTTCAACTGGTAAAAAACAAAACAAAAAATTGCTACCAGCTCAAATTGCAGAAAAACTGCAACAAGTCAAAGCAGCCCAGGGACAGTTCTAATTCAGAATGGCCTGCTGAAGCCCTCTCTGTTAAGTATAGTAATTTAATTAACTGAAATTGTAAATGCTTGTATGCATTGCTATGTGTTTAAATTTGATGGGTTGGTAGCAGAATTCTCAAGAATTATCATGTGATTGGCTAATATTGGTCATATGGGAGGTATATAGTGAAGGAGAGAGCCCATTTTATGTAAAGCAAGAGTACTGTGTTTTCAAATCCACTGTGAACACTGCTCAGTTGAGTAGAGTGTTGCTGTGTTTCTTCTCAGCTTGAATGAAAGACAGCAATGCTGCAGGAGAAGGTAAAAGTGGAAATCTCTCATAGGAGCTTCAGGGCATGGTCCAGTTGAGATACAGAAGGCTGAAAGTGCTGAGCTCTGGAAAGAGAGGAAAATGCAGTTGTTTTTAATTTAGAAGAAGAGACTGTAAACCCATGCTTGGAGAAGCACGCGACTGTAAATATTACTTTTAAATTCATCTATTACTATAAGTTTCTACAAGTCTGGACATTGGTTTAATTTCCAAAGAAGGATGTCAGTTTAAGCTTCCTAGCTGCGATTTCACTACTCTTTCTTCAACACTCTCCACACCATGACATAGTGCAGTTCCTATTATACTATTCTCAAATATGCCTATAAACAGTTTTCATTGGGAAATGAATGGACCTATGAAATATTTTTTCTGAGTTCCAAGGGCAACTGAGGCTGTCAATCTTGTTGCTACAGAGCAGTGTAAGTGAGGAGGAGTTAACGAGCTAACTCTGATATTTGAGAAGTCAAAACATGTTTTGCCAGTATTGCTTGTGTCCTTGGTGTGAAAAGGAATAGTGAGTGAATATAAAAGAACATTTCGTCAAACTTCATTCGGTTCCCTTGTTTTCACATGTACTCCAGGCAATGAAACACAGGTTCTTCCCCCTTCTCTCCTGCTGTTTCCTTATTCGCTTTCAATGCCTGCAGACTGATTTTGAGTCCGATGGTATAATAACTTCAGTAATAACTCAGTCACGTGTTGGTACTTTCCTGTAGCAAGAGAGCAAGCCTAACATCTCAACTTAGAAAAGGAGTATAAGGGAAATGAAAGCATGTAGTCACGTTTCTGGCATTTGGGTTAATACTGATGAAGCCAACTCCTTGTTCCCATTCTCCCTGCTCCTCATCTACTTGTTGGCTTGTTTTGCATTTGGACACCTCTTAGTATCATACCCAAATTTAGTGTGATGGTTCCCTTATCCTAGGGTTGCCATATTTCAAAAAGTACGTACCAGGGCATAACAAACAGGATTGACTTGCCTACAATCCAGGACAAAGCACCGCCTTTTAGAAATTTCTCCTGGGCGCTTCAAATCCCTGCAATGTGAGGGAAAATCCAGACCTATGCCAGTCCTACTGTATCCAGGCTATGTTAGGATACAGTTGGATGCCAGTTTGAATCAAGATAGGCGACTGAACACTATTTTGGGGGGTTTCATAGAATTCCCGCACACTCCAGGTATGAGGCTGCTAGTAGAGTATAATTTCTTTAGTTCATACAATTTATATTCTGCTTGATTGACACAAAACAAGTAATAAGAGTGGTCAAAATAATCTGCAAAATGATTTAGCCTAATGTTGGTGAGTTGAATACAACATCGTTTTAGGTGAGAAAGAGCAAGTGATGTAGGCTTGCTGGTAATTCCACCCGGCTGCAGCAGGAGAAGAGGTAAGAACCCAAGGCTCATGCCATTGGCTTACCTGGGAAACCAAAGAGCTCCATTTGCTCTTCCATAACAGTTATGTAGCAGCAGCCATCCTATCTGGCTGCTGCAGAGGGAGAAATGAGAAGAGGCCATTCCTAGAAATGGATGGACCAGTCTTTTTACTGTCCATGTCAGTTTCACATCTTCTTATGCAAAAGTTCCTTTCAGCATTGATCTGCAATTTTCCATTTTAAAAGATAATTCAAATTCATATTTAAATCCATACAGGGCCGTCTTTACCTGGGGGTGCAAGGGATGCAGGACACCAGGGCGCCGTATTCTGGGGGGCACCAGGCACCTGCTGCTGAAGCCGCCTAAGCTCTTAACTACCTAACTGTTATGAAATAATAAATAATTTTGATCAAGCTAGAAAAACAAAATACATATATACCTAGGTATTACCGAAATGTATGCCTACTGTTTCACTAAAGGGCTTTTGACGTTGTGTGTTCATTTACCAAAGACGTGCTGCGTCAGCAGCGGTGCTTGTCATTCACAATGGCGACACTTGACTCAACGACGGCGCTTGTCATTTTCAACTGCGCTGTGCACACAAAATTAACTCTTACATCAAAATATGTTACGTATTATATTGAGCTATGCTGCTCTGCAGCAGCGGGGTCTGCGGCACCTTTTACATGACTGATTTTTCTCCTAAGTAGGTGCCTAAACAATACTTATGAGTTTAAGTGTGCTGGTGTTGTATACTTAAGTGTATTGACTGAGGTCCAGCACCGAGGGCCTTCTGGCGGTTCCCTCACTGCGAGAAGCCAAGTTACAGGGAACCAGGCAGAGGGCCTTCTCGGTAGTGGCGCCCTCCCTGTGGAACACCCTCCCACCAGATGTCAAAGAGAACAACAACTACCAGACTTTTACAAGACATCTGAAGGCAGCCCTGTTTACGGAAGCTTTTAATGTTTGATGTATTATAGTATTTTAATATTTTTTTGGAAGCCGCCCAGAGTGGCTGGAGAGGCCCAGCCAGATGGGCTGGGTATAAATAATAAAATTATTACTATTCTTGTAAATAAAGGAGCAAATAAAAAAGTTTGTTTCTTTTTCCTCCCTTCTTTCGTAAACAAGAGATAATGCGTAAGCAGGGTGTCTGACATAAGCATAAGAACAGTTAATTTGGGGGCTAAACTAAATTTGGGGGCGCTGGGCAGATCTTTGCACCCCGGCAGCGCATATGCTAAAGACTGCACTGAATCCATTCCTGTGTCAGCTCAGTGCATGCCCCAAAATATAAGGCAAAGGGGAAGGTTCTCATGTTTCTCAGTTGGATTGAACAAGTGTCTTTAGGCATATCAGGAACTCCATAAACTTCAGAGTCATTTTGTGACCTTGGCTGTCTAAAAACTGCATGGCTGTGTGTGAGAGAGATTCCCCCCCCCCAAAAAAAAAAATGAAATCAAGTTGACTGGGAAAACTCCCAGAGCTCAGGAGCTGTGGGTAGTCTTCTTATTTGCTTGAAAACTCTAGATTTTGATCACAATAATTTTCCCAGGGTACTCAAATCATATTAATAGTTGCAATGCACAATCAGTGGTGATTCAGCACATTTGGTATAGCATTGTTGGTGGGGGGAAATCTTGGGGAGGATGACAAGTGCTGTGAACATTCTTGAAGGTAAATTCCATTGAACTCATTCATGTCATGTTGTTCGGATCAGACTCTAAAGTGAGCAGTTATGAGAACTTATGATTTCTTAGCCTATACTAGCTTAAGGATAAGAATATTAGACTGTTTAGAAGAATCACTTGCTCAGCACTTTAGAGGAAACAGAAAAGGTAAGTTGGTAGGTTATGACTGGTGAAACTGTCTTTCAATATACATATTCGAAAGACGGCTCTAAGAATTAAATGATATTTCTGTCATTTTATTTTTGACACTTCTCCATGAGAGCTGGCGTAAAGATTTGTTTGATGAAGAGGAAAGATGTAAAATGCTAAAAGGAGTCAAGTCAGAAATCACACCCTTCAATTGATGAAGTTTTTATCTTAGAAATTGCATTTGTGGAAATGTATTGCTACTGATAATAGAAATTCGTACTGACACCTAGTTTGAGACAGATGGAATAATGATATGCTTATTAGCATTTCTAGCAAGGCAAGCAGTGGTATATAAATATGGATGTTTGAGATGTTGCTTAAATTACACACTTGTAGATAGAGTTGTGTCAAAAAAAATCAGAATTGTAATATGCTGTAATTATGAAAACTTGGCATTAGTAGTGACTGCAGAATGCAGAGGATGGACTTATATTTTAAAATAGAGAGAACGAGGGGAAAGTTGAGATGCCTAGAATATTGGGGGGGCATATGTGTGAGATGAGATGGTGATGAGTGAAGACATATTGGGGTCAACAACATACGCAGAGATAAATCATTTGTGTTCCTGGAACTGCAACACTTCAGACTACAGCTGGGAGAGTATGTGTTTGAATTAGCATTGAAAAGGAGTCCAAAAAAAGTTATAGAACACCTCTTCATATACTGTCATTGGTTACATGTTGAGACTTCAAAGAAAGAAAGAGAAAGAAAGAAAGAAAGTTTTGCTAGACGTTTCTTCTCTTTCACAACTTCACGGGAATGGCATAAGTTAGGGTATCCTTCAGGGGTCCTTGAGAGGCGAATAGCCCCAGGCCCTAGCTGGGGTGGGCCGGGCTGATCAGTAGCAATCTTGAACCTTCCAGTGGTCTCATTCACTTGGCCTTAAGCCTTGCTGGGACCTCAGCGCTAGGTGACTTCCAAGAGGATATCTGGCAAGTGTGCCATGATTATGGTTGGGCTTCAGATCAGAAGGAGATCTAGCCCCCTCTCCACAATGCCATTGCCAATCCTACCTTAGCCTGCATGTTGAGAAACTTGTGGCTAGTTTTCACCCGCACTTGTCTCTGAGTCACTTACTGGGTTGCGTCAACACTTGGGGTACAGATGGGGGCTGTCTAAACGACTGTCATTGCAATCAGCTGATCAGTGCTTATAACAAGCTTTGCTGTTAAGGAACAATCAGGAGCACACTTTAAGGCTTCAAATTGTTCCTTTACAGCCACTTCTTTCCCTGCCACGTGGCCCAGATTAAGACCCCATGCAGGGCCTGATTTGGCCCACAGGTCTTCTCCCACTGCTGATTTAAAACTCTAAAATCAATTGGCATGATTCATCTACAAATCACATATTCCATCCCAACATAATTGGTACTCAAGACAGACCTGATTCTTCTTACACAATACATCTGAGAGTTTTCTCTACAAGCGTTAAGTTCTAGAAATATGGCTTATGTGGGTGACTTCTTCCATGTACTAATCTTTCAGAGAAAAACATTGCTTTATTAATTTCTGAAACGTGTATACTGCCCTTCAGATGAAGATCTCAGGGCGGTTCAAAGCATAAAGTTCAAGATCTTTGATATCATTGTACTCATCTCTAGGAAGGAGGACAGAAGTCAACTTTAAAATTGCAGAGTAGTCATCTTGACTGGCATTCACAAGAGAATTGCATGCTGAACTACTTCATACATAAACACACTGGGTTCAGATGAATAACCTTGCCCAGGAGAGACAGTGAGACTTCAGGTCAAGCTTCTGAGCTTCTCATAATACATTTTGTAAAATATTTTTTATTAATTTTTTAAATTTTACATTTGAAATTAAGCACCTTTTATTCTACCATACATTCATTGACTTCCCTACCTCCCCTTCCAAGGTTCATTTAACTAATCCACCATTCCTGCATATTTTAATATATCCAAGCAATTTAATTTCCCTATCTTACATCAGTTCAAAATATGTTATGCTCTTGAATTACTTTAATACTGCCAGCGTTTTTAACTGTACAGAATTATTTTCAATATACTCAACAAAAAATTCCACTCATCTTTAATTACCTGTTTAATTACCAGGATCTGTCCTGGAGTGTCAACACAAGGGGGCTTGTGAAGAAGGTGCAGCAGAGACTGTACTTTTTGAGAATACTAAGGAAAAACCATCTTCCGCAGAAACTGCTGCTTGCCTTCTATCACTGTGCCATTGAGAGCGTGCTCACTTATGGCTTATGTGTGTGGTACGGAAGCTGTACTACCCAGGACAGGATGGGGTTGTGCAGGGTTGTTAAGGCAGCAGAGAGCATTGTTGGCTGCCCACTCTCCACCTTAGAGCAGATTTATGCCACAAGGTGCCATAGGAAGGCACTGGACATAGTAAAAGATCCATCGCATCCTAGTCACTGTCTCTTCGAGCTTGCCGTCGGGACGGAGATACTGGACGATGAAGACAAGAACGAGCCGTCTTAAGAACAGCCTCTTCTCCAGAGCGATCTCGGCCCTGAATGGGAAGCCCGGACTTTGAAAGTCATCTAATCTCCCTTGCTGTATTATACTGTATTGATTAATTAGTGTTTTTATGGAGCAGTCAAGTAATTTCGTTGTCCCCGAAAGGGGCAATGACAATAAAGATATTATTATTATTATTATTATTATTATTATTATTATTATTATTCTCTTATTCTACTTGCTAATTCTGCATATTCTATCATCTTAAATTGCCAATCTCCCTTACTCGGAACCTCTCTTACTTTCCATTTTTGGGATAGCAGAATCTGAGCCGCTGAGGTGCATACATAAATGTTTTTCTCTGACTCCTGGGAAACTCTGAACAATTCCTAGTATAAATGTCTCTCTTTTTTTGGGGGGGGGGGAGTTGTTTGGAACTTTTTTTATCACATTATATATCATTTCCCAAAATACTTTAACTTTTTTGCATATCCACCACATATGGAAAATGGTTCCTTCTACTTCTTTACATTTCCAACATGTCTTGATTCCACCTTATACATCTTAGCCAATCTGCTTGGAGTTAAATACCATCTATGGATCATTTTTGGGTAAATCAATGTTGTTGTTGTTGATCTAAAGGAGCATTTGAGTCTATAAGCAAGGGAACATTATGAGCTATAACATACCAATATTGACAAAGGGTTGTGGTCAATGATTAATTCTCTATAGTTTGTAGATGTTAGAACTGCAACCTCTGGAAAACCATCTTAAGTATTCCAGCCACCCGGGGAATTAAACAGATGTTATGTCCTTAAAAAGAAGAAGAAGCTTTTAATAAAATGGTTGATTGTAACCCTAAGAAAGAGAATCTCCCCCACACCCCTGGCATAAAACATTTCATCCAGCTTTAGACAGACCATTTTACCCTATTCCCAAACAAATTGGAGTCATATGGGGTTATTGCTTTAGGAAATGTTTGGCAGAGCAAATGCTTGAACATTAATTATGTTGAGAATGAAGGTATTGCTTTTGCTATGACCTACAGTGAAGACGCGGGTGGCACTGTGGGTAAAACCTCAGCGCCTAGGACTTGCCGATCGCATGGTCAGCGGTTCGAATCCCCGCGGCGGGGTGTGCTCCCGCTGCTCGGTCCCAGCGCCTGCCAACCTAGCAGTTCGAAAGCACCCCCGGGTGCAAGTAGATAAATAGGAACCGCTTACTAGCGGGAAGGTAAACTGGCCACGTGACCCGGAAGTGTCTGCGGACAGCGCTGGCTCCCGGCCTCTAGAGTGAGATGAGCGCACAACCCTAGAGTCTGTCAAGACTGGCCCTTATGGGCAGGGGTACCTTTACCTTTACCTTACAGTGAAGACATTAAATAACAGTATGCACAAAAGATGTAATTCCTTGAGTTCTACCTTTACGAATTGTCTCCCTTCTTCTTCTTTTTATATAAAAAAATAAGCTTCAGAAGATTTGGGAAGTGTCCTTCTCTGGAAATACTTCAGAAATGAATGATTAAGGACTATCCTACCCTTTCTCTCCCATTTCTTTTTTTCACGTCTCCCATATTTCTTTCATTCTTTTCCTACCTATGGGCCAATTTCTGTAAATTGGCCAATTGTTGCCGGCAGTGGGAATGGTAGATTTCTTTGAAGCCCACACTAAAAGCTTCATGGAACTTTGAAGTGTCAGGCATAGCCCTATTGGCTTTAGCCCAAACGTAGCAGAGTTTTCCTGCACAGCGAGGAAGCTAGTTGCGGCGGTAATGACTAGTCAGCTAGACTCAGAATAACTATTTACAGGATTTATTAAAAGGAAAAAAAAAACCAGCAGAGTTTCTGCATACAAAACAAAGCAAATAAATCCTTTCTTTCTCTCTCTCTCTCATAACCATACACAGCACTTCTAACTCCTTCTCCTAACACACCTCACACCAAACTGTGCTAGCAATCCTAGATAACAGAGTTGAGTGCTGGTCGTTAACCAATCAGAGTAAGTAGTTTCTAGGCCAAGCAGACCTTGGCTTTCTGCCAAGAGTAAATTGACACTGCCTTGAGTTAATTGTGTGAAGCCAGAATCTGTAAGTTTCCCATGAGAATCAATTAACAGAAACTGAACACCCCCTCACAGATTCTGCTGGACAATTAACATCAAATAACACCTATGTAGGAGATTATTTTTCCAGCAAACCTAAACCCTTGCACATTTGCTTGTTCTTTATCTTTGCCAATGGTTTAGTTAATACATCTGCTACATTTTCTTCACTTGATACATAAGTACATGTGATTATATTGTCTTGTACACAGCAACGTACATTTTGGTATTTTACAGAGATATGTTTGGAACGTGATTTGAAACCCTCTGTTTTACTTAAGGTTATACAAGCTTGATTATCAATGTAAACTCGTACTGGTTCTCCACAATTTACATTTAAATCTGTTAACAAATGCTTGAAATAAATCACCTCGTTGCACAATTCACTCAATGCGGCGTACTCCGATTCCGTTGATGACACACTTACAACGTCTTGCTTGCGTGACCGCCAGCTGATTAAAGCTCCACCAACCATTATGACTAGTCCTGTGACAGATTTTCTATCTGGCAAATTTCCCCAGTCACTATCACAGTAGCAACTCAACATTTCGTCCTCTGAAGAATTTAATTGTAACATATAGCCAATTGTCTGTTTGAGGTATCTCAGAACTTGTTTTACCCCTTTCCAGGCATTTAGTGTGGGTTTTGAGACTAATCTACTTAATATGCCTACTGCGTAGCTAATATCAGGTCTGGACCACTGTGCTAGATACAATAAACTTCCAATTACAGAATGATATACATCAGGATGTTCAAATTCAGGACTCTCATCCATATGAAGTGTTTTTATGAAACCTGGATCCATAGGCACCGCTGCCCCTTTGCAATCCTGCATCCTGTATGTAGTCAGTAGTTGCTTAACTTTGTTCTGCTGACTAATTAGGCAGCTGCCATCTTGGGCCCAGCACACTTCCAACCCTAGATATGTCCTAACCGGGCCTAAGTCTTTCATTTTGAACTTACTGGACAATTGCTTGGCAAACCTTTTAGTTTGTTTATCTGTTTTGCAGGCATACAATACATCATCTACATAAATCAGACAAAACTCTTGATCACTGCCTGTACCACGTACATAAACACAATTGTCAGCTGTACTCTGCTTGAAACCAAATGACACTAAGGCCTCATGGAAACATTTGTTCCAAGATCTTGCAGCCTGTTTGAGACCATTTAGAGCTTTGTTTAATTTTAACACTCTATTGGAACCTGTCTCATAACCAGGCGGTTCGGCTAGATACAGGTCTTCTGATATTGATGCATGTAAATATGCAGTCTGGATATCAAAATGGTTTAACAGGAGTTTTCTCTTTGCTCCAAGCGTTAAAATCAGCCTTACACTGTCCCCCTTAGCAGTAGGGGAAAAAAGTTTCATCATAATCTTTTCCAGGCCTCTGAGAATATCCTTGAGCCACTAAACGAGCTTTGTATTTGTACTTTCCTGTCACCAGAGGTTTAAGTTTGTACACCCACCTGCAGCCTACAATCTTTGCCCCCTCAGGTGCTGCTACTGGTGTAAAAACCTTGTGCTCATTCAGAGAGGACATCTCTTCCTCCATTGCCTGTTTCCAGAGCTCTGCCTCCTCTTTTGGTAACTTTAACACCTCCTGAAAACTCTTGGGTTCTGCAATTACACTAAACACATTTGCAGTATCTGGAGAAAAACGCACCGGAGGCACTCCTTTGTTTTGTCTTTTAGATCTTCTGGGAGAAAATTTTTCTTCTGACCCACTTTCCTCCTCAGAACTACGACCTCACTTTTGTTGCTTAGCAACTGGTCTCTGGCTAATTCCACTTTCTTGAGAGCTCTTATCTGAACTTTCCTCCCCCTCAGACTCTGATTCTCTGTGTCTACCTTCAGAGTCATGGAGCTCCTGGGAAGGTTCAAACCAAACCTCAGTATTGGCATGTAGTCTCTCCCAGCCACTATGTTCACAAAAACTGGCATTCCTGGAGATCACAATGCCATTTGTCCCTTCAGCAAAGCGGAAACCTTTTCCCAGCTCCTGGTAACCCACAAACACTAACTGTTTGGTCTTAGGATCTCCCTTCTTTCTCATTTGTTTCGGAATTAATACCCAAGCTTTTGATCCAAACACATGCAAATGGTCAATTTTGGGTTTTTTCTGAAACAATTTAAAGTACGGGGTTGTACCTATTGTTTGATGAAAGAGCCTGTTTTGGAGATAACACGCGGTGAGCATGCTCTCCCCCCAATAAGACATGGGCAAATCAGCATCTTCAAGCATGGCAAACATCATATTTTGTAAAGATCTGTTTTTTCGCTCTGCAACGCCATTCTCCTCTGGGGAAAAAACGTTCGTTTTTCTATGCCCAATGCCACGCTTTTGTAACCAATCTCTAAAGGCATTTGACATAAATTCGCCACCTCTGTCCGTCTGAACCCTTCTGAGTTTAATGGACAGAAATCTTTCCACAGATGCCACCCAGCCTTTAAACTTAGTGAATACGTCACCCTTATTCTTCATGGGAAAAACCCAAGAGTAACGCGTGGCGTCATCCACAATTGTTAGTGAAAAACGCGATCCACCCCTGCTTACAGCAAATGGACCAATTACGTCCATGTGAACCAGCTGTAGCGGTGACTCACTAACTCTGTCACTTCTGGGGTAAGAGACTCTGTGCGTTTTAACCTTTTTACAAACATTACAATCAAGGTACTTGTTACAACTCTTTAAATTACCCCCATCAGCCAATTCAGACATTTTTAGTACACTTTTCCAGCAAGCATGCCCCATTTTCCTATGCAATAAGTGCACACAGTTGTCATGTATAGCTTTGTTATTCACTGCAGGCTGAGATTTACTGACTACTGCTGCAACTTGAGATCCTGCTTTAAGCCAAAACAAGCCTCCCTCTGACTTAGCAGTGCCTAAAATCTCACCAGCCTTCTTAATAATGCAACTGTCTCCTTCAAAATACACTTTAAACCCAGCTTTTAGCAAACAATCTACAGACATCAGATTGCTCCTTAATGACGGCACACAAAGTACATTTTGCAGGCATTCACGAAGACAAGGAACAAAAACTGCACCCCCCGAAATCACTTCGGAAGTACTTCCGTCTGCTAGAGCCACCTGGCTGCGCTGTGCTGAGTTCTTGGAAACAAACAATTCATCTGAATTTACGATGTGGCGAGATGCTCCCGAATCGACCACCCAGACAGCTTGTTTCTCATCAGCAATCTTGACCTCGCCAGTCACCAGCTGAGCCGACTGTTTTCGTTTGAAGAATTTCTTTTTACGCTGCTGCTGCTGCTGCTGCTGATCTCGTCTCTGCTCCTGCACCGGCAACTGAGACTTGACCAACTCCGGACATTGTCGTTTTAGATGCGCTGAAGACCCACATCGGAAACAACGCCTAACAGCAAACGCTGACTCCTCACCAGTACGCTGCTTTTGCTTCACCTCTGGCACGGCATGAGAACTCCTTCCAAACCGTCCACCTGTAGAAGCCTCTGCAGCCAACGACCTTTCTTGCCTCTTCTGCCATTCTTCAATCAAACGCCCAGTAACGTAACTGACTGATAAATCACGCTCCTGTATGCCTTCTAGAGACAAAACTAAATTATCCCAGCTTTCCGGGAGAGAACTCAAAATAATAGCCACCTTCTCCTGCTGGTCTAACGCACAGTCTCTTTCCTGTAGCGCAGCAAACTTTAACTGTAAACTGTGTAGGTGTTCCTGCATTGTAACCCCAGGCTGTAACATTGCCTTGTACAATGCCTTGCGAATGAACAGCTTGGAAACCGCTGTCTCACGCACATGGAGTTCTTTAAGTGCTTGCCACACACCTCTAGCTGTCTTGATTCCCCTCACATACGGCAACTGGGAATCTTCCAGCCCCAGGACAATTGTGGCCCTTGCTCTTTGGTCTTTATCGAGGTCTTCATCATCAGGCTTTGCAGGAAACTTACTCACCACTTGCCAGAGACGATCCCTCTGCAGCACTGCCTGCATGCGTTCCGACCACAGCAAGTAATTGGAGTCATTCAGACGCTCAAAAGCCATCTGAACTGGTTGTGAGGCCATCTTGAGAGCGATGTCCCTGGAACCCGGAACCAGCTACTCACGACCACCGAGAGAGAAAACAGGAACCACAGCACCCAGCACTCACACGCTGCAGCTGTTGTCCTTGTGTCCACTGCGTCACCAGCTCACAACAGTCAGGAACCAGCCAGTGTCCATCTGCTGCACCGACAGGAACAACAACTTCTGGGACTACTGGAACCAACACCGTTGATGCTGACACCACCACAACTCAGGCTGGCAGCACAATGCCCATAACCTCATGGAACTTTGAAGTGTCAGGCATAGCCCTATTGGCTTTAGCCCAAACGTAGCAGAGTTTTCCTGCACAGCGAGGAAGCTAGTTGCGGCGGTAATGACTAGTCAGCTAGACTCAGAATAACTATTTACAGGATTTATTAAAAGGAAAAAAAAAAACCAGCAGAGTTTCTGCATACAAAACAAAGCAAATAAATCCTTTCTTTCTCTCTCTCTCTCATAACCATACACAGCACTTCTAACTCCTTCTCCTAACACACCTCACACCAAACTGTGCTAGCAATCCTAGATAACAGAGTTGAGTGCTGGTCGTTAACCAATCAGAGTAAGTAGTTTCTAGGCCAAGCAGACCTTGGCTTTCTGCCAAGAGTAAATTGACACTGCCTTGAGTTAATTGTGTGAAGCCAGAATCTGTAAGTTTCCCATGAGAATCAATTAACAGAAACTGAACAAAGCTTCCTCCTATTACAGGATGTCACCATGCTGAAGTAATGCTCTACGGGCACGTTGAAAAGCTCTCCTTATTGACGGAAATTACTGTCGAAGTGAATATAGGGTGATGAGACAAAATGGGAGTGGATGGTGGCCACTGTAGCAAAAAGAAGCATGGCAGTCCCAATTTTGAACTAGCTTCTTTGTGGAGAAAGCTTTTCTGTCCCCGTTCCAGATCCCTTGGTATGGGTAAATAGGAAAGGGCCTGGTAAATCAATAGCTTCCTCTTTCCTTGAGAAAGTTTTTTTGTTGAGTTTTTCTCAATAAGGAACCACCGTTGCAACATTTTCTTCAATAGCAGAGGAACAGATAGTTGTTAAAAGCTTTCAGCAGGCCTGGCGTAAGTGACTGGTTGTGCCGCCACCACCCCCACCCCCACCCCCACCACCCCCATCTTAATCATTGCCACCAGCACCACTCCTGCCCCAGTGCCATCTTCGTCTTCTCCATGCCCCCCTTCATCCTCGTCTTCTTTTTACTGATATAGAAGAAATAGGGGTGGTTGGCTTTTGATGCTCAACTCCCCAAGGGACTGAGTCCCCTAAGTCCATGATTGGTCAGAGGTGAATGGATGGAGGCAGGATGCAATGAAAGCAAGGCAGATCTTTATTTTTCTGTTGCAATAGAATTCCCTCCCTTCCTTGCAAGGAGGCAAGAGAGCCAGAACCAAGAAGAAACATCTCTTTTAAGGGTTTGCATTTTGGCTTGGAGAAGAAGGACATCCCCTCTACAAAAAGTCAGAAAATACATCACACGCAAGGTGGGGTTACTGTGGCTCAGGCAAGCCAAGGTGTTTTACTCCTGAGGATTTAGCAAGTTTTACATAGTTCCAAACATAGTTTACACAAAACATTAGCATTTGATAAGACAATCAGGATGCCCGTCAGACATCCCTCAGTGCAGAGCATCTGGGCAAACAATGGCAATTAATACAAAGGAGGTTCATAGATATAGGAGAGGAATCCCTTCAGGAACTTCCCCTGATTGCTACCTGCCTCCCTGGTCTCAGGCAAGGGGGGATTAAGGAGGCAGAGGAAATATTTAGAATCTTTAGGCGAGCCAAGATGGCTTTTAGATTGCTCTCCTGTACTATTTTAGACATGTGGTTTATATTTTTACATATGTGTGTTTACCATGTGCAATTATCAACATTTATTCTATATTTAAGACCTTAGAATTCCTATAACATTAAAAAGGTAAAGGTAAAGGGACCCCTGACAGTTAAGTCCAGTCGTGAACGACTCTGGGGTTGCGGCACTCATCTCGCTTTACTGGCTGAGGGAGCCAACGTTTGTCCGCAGTCAGTTTTTCTGGGTCATGTGGCCAGCATGACTAAGCCACCTCTGGTGAAACCAGAGCAGCGCACAGAAACACCGTTTACCTTCCCGCCAAAGCGGTACCTATTTATCTACTTGCACTTTGACGTGCTTTCTAACTGCTAGGTTGTCAGTTCATAATTTCTTGAGGTGAAATTTGGTAGAAAATCTAGTCAAAGGAAGTTCTAGTGCTGCCACAAAGTTTATAGCATCATCACAAGAAACTTGTGACTTTTCTTACCAGATGCTAGTTGGTGGCAATAAGCAAAGCTCTTTGTCGAGTTTGAGAGACCTCCAGTGAAAAGTGGATAGAAAATAAATAAAAATGATTTCATAGTCCCAAATCTGTGATTGATTAGCAGCATTGGAGGACTTAGAACATATCAAAGGCTTTCAAGGCTGCAGTCCTTTGATAGAAATAGATTGCAAACCCACTTTGGTTTTAATGGAGCAGGAATTTCTAACAATAATGTGTTTCTTGGAACTCATCTAGGTTTAGTTTTTAAGTGTGTGTGTGTGTGTGTGTGTGGTACAAACCACTGAAAAAAACTACATAACCTCCCTGTATTTCGCATAGCTCAATGACAGAGCTTATTCCCCGCATGATGTAGATGGTGCAGGATTAATCCCCACCATCTGTAGTTCAAAAGAACTCAGCAGTTAGGTAATATGTGAAATCTTGAAAATGCAGTCCCGATCAGAATAGACAGCACTGGGCTACATGGGCCAACAGTCTGACCTCAATATGAGGTACATGCATCTGCTCATCTGGCTTATAATGGTTATGTGAATGAGACCTATGACATATTTTTGAGGTTGCGTCTCCATTCCACTGTGTTTCAAATTCTAATGTGAACACACTTCACCTATAACTTGTCTTCATTTCTTTAAACATTATGGTATCTTTGAGAGTCAAGAATACTAATGGGTTTTGCTTGTCAACTTAGTTTATGACCTGGACCCAATCTGTCATCTGAACTTATGACTTAAAAGAAGTTCCCTCACGCAAGATGGCAGGCCTATTGTTTCAGACTAGTGAGATGTCAGAACAGCAAGTGAAAGTATTAATATTTATATCACTGCTTTTCAGATCATAGCCTTAGTTCCCAGAACACAACGAGCAACGTCTTTACTAATTGGCTTTCAGGCAACTGGGTCTGAAGAGTTTTGTGCTTTAGGGAGAGCAGCGGGCCTGTCTAACCTATTTAATTAGATGCCAACATTGTAATATCTGAATTTCTGAGAACCTCAGATCCTGGCTTCTATGGGAATTGCACTTCATATAGCGTCAGAATGCATTTGACACATTACAGATGCATGAGAAGAAACTTTGAAGATGTGCTTAACAAACAAGTAAATGGGTAACAGGTGCTTAACTGGGTTACATCAGCGACGTACTGTAGCCCAGTTTTCTGACGCTGGCAACAGAACAGTGGATCATGGCAGAGAGTACTTATAGGGTTCCATTGTCTACTAGCTTCAGTAGTCAGCATCAGTACTATGTGCAGTCTTTGTTCACTTATCACAGATTCCTCAAATCCAGTAAGGTGAACAAGTTTCTTTAAAAGGCATTTGCTTCACTATTGCCAACACTTCCTCGCAATATGAAGCTGCCATGGCTTTTGTGGGGGCACATCTTATTTCTTGTTGGGTGATAGTGAGGCCCGGAACATTAATCACTTCTACTAAATACCTTTTTGATGAGGTATGCACACAAAATTTAACCTGGATACTTTCTGGAATGGCTTAGACAAACCACATCCAGGCTGAGCCCATGCATTTCAGCTTTGCATTCTGGATCCTCAGTTTAAGATTTCTTACAAATAAAAATTAATTGGTGAATCTTGAGTTTCCTTCTCAGGCAAACCTAGGTTGGAGTTTTGAGGAATGTGCTATGGGTTTGGAGAAGCTCAGAGAAATTTCGGAAGTGGGTTCTGAACATCCTTAAGAGAGAACCGTGCAGGTTTTAATCAAGCTGTGCTATGGTTGCTGTTAGGAATGAATTATTCAGTCAGTTTCTGCTCTGTGTCAGACTTGCATGTTCATAAGTCTGTTTCATCCTTTTTCTGAATTACACTGTAGTAAAGAAGAAGAAGAAGAACAAATATTGGCGCCAGAATAAAGATATTAAAGTATTAAATACTGTTTTGACCTTTTTTCACAAAGTAAGAATTTATACAGTTTATTTATTACCAAGCACATATTTCTAAACACATTTTGTCATTAAATAAAGACTTTGGTATTTGTTTGATCTGAGAACAGCATCACAAAATCAAAGATGTTCAATATCTAGAGGGGTCAGCAACCTTTTTCAGCCATGGGCCAGTCCACCGTCCCTCAGACCATGTGGTGGGCTGGACTATATTTTCGAAGAAGAAGAAAAATGAACGAATTCCTATGCCCCACAAATAACCCAGAGATGCATTTTAAATAAAAGGACACATTCTACTCATTTCTTCCCTAGAGCCAGGGCTTTTTCAGCTGTGGCTCCAATCTGGTGGAACGCTCTGTCACAAGAGACTAGGGACTTGACATCTTTCCGCAGGGCCTGCAAGACAGAGCTGTTCCACCAGGCCTTTGGTCAGGGCACAGCCTGACTCCCTCCATGGCAATCTTCACAGAACTTTAGCCTAATGGTTGCCATCAATTTGAGTTGAATTAATTTTATAATGAAATGATTTTAGAATGTTGTACTATTTTATTGTTGTTAGCCGCCCTGAGCCCGGCTTCAGCTGGGGAGGGCAGGATATAAATAATTTTATTATTATTATTATTATTATTATTATTATTATTATTTATTATTTAAAAACACGCTGATTCCAGGACCGTCCACAGGCCAGATTGAGAAGGCGACTGGGCCGCATCCGGCCCCCGGGCCTTAGGTTGCCTACCCCTGATCCAGAGGATAGTTACTTGTTGTGTGTGCTGACTACACGAAGTGTGTATATATAGCTTTGGGTAGCATCCTATTATTATTATTTTAGCTACCTTGTGTCTTTCCAATTTCCTGCAGGGGGTTGGACCAGATGACCCTTTGGGTTCCTTCCAGCTCTACCGTTCAATGATTCTATGACTCCAGCAGTAGCACAGTTGGCAAAGTGACCATCAGCTATTAATTGAAGGGGGAAAGGGCACCTGCACAGTCCCATCTCAAAGACAACCAGTGTTAAGTGCGCTCTTCTGATTGCCATGCTTGTTATTCATCCTGTAAATTAATTGGCTTATGCAAGAGTGAGAATCTCATCATATTTGCATATACGGAAGAGAGAGAGATGCTTAATGAGGAACTGTGCTGTCAGATACAAAAGCCTTAGGTTGCTGAAACAGGGAAGCTGATGGCCGGCTAATCTAGTTCAGCACAGTTTCTTGATTTCAGGTTCCCCCTCCCACCTGACACGTTAGAAAAAGAAAGATTCTTGAAGAGTAACTGTTGATTAGAGTTGGTGCAAATGCATTCAGGTGCATGGTTCTAATTATTGATCTGGGGAGAGGGGTAACATGTGAAATTCAGCTTCTGAATATGCTAGGGAGAGACGAGAGGGAGAATCAACTGGTAACAGGAAAGATACAGAACTGAAAGTGGACACACAAACATCAGATGTGACTCAGGGATGCAGATAGTCATTGCAGTGAGTTGACTCCTAACCTTTTGTCAGGAGTGTTTTGGTGTTTTAAGATTTCTTGCTAAATTTTGCTGTCTGGTAAGATTGGCTAAGGCTATGGGAAGGGAAGTGTTGGTTGCAGGTTTAGATGTTGCTGTCAGCACATGAGCACGACTCAGCAACTGCTTCCTGTGCCCTGCTTTCCAGCCTTTCATACCTGAGCCCTCTTTGTTTTTTGTTAATATTTAATCTTCTCACTCACTTGTGTTTGTGTTGCTTCTGAATCTCGTAAAAAGAACCACCTTGCATTTGGCAAGACACATTCTTTTACTTTTAGCAACTGAGTAGGACAAAAGTCATCAACACTGACAATGTTGTCATGACATCTTCCTCATACTGGTTAGTAGCAACCAGCTTCCTCAAATGTGGTGCAAATGAACAGTGTGTTGTTTTAACTCAGCTGATCATGAACCTGGGAGGTATACCAGAAGCTGGATTATTATTTGTATGGTTTGATTAACACAGAAGTTATAAAGAAAATGGTACTCCATGAATTCTTAAGATTTCTTCTTTGTTTTCTAACAGGAGATCCTTCTGGAAACACTACAAAATACAGAACTTTGCTTCTCGTGGGTCTCTCGATGTACGTCCAAGCTTGAATGAAGAACACGAAAAGTACTTTGCTTTATGGTAAGCTCACAAAGACTTCAGACTGTGTCTTGCTCAAAAACTTTGGATCAATGTTAAAAGCATAGCAAATGTGTAAAAAGGCATTAGTAACTGCCCTGGCATATGTCTTCCTCGTGATGTAGCAGCCAAGTGCAAAGCAATCTGAAATCCTTTCAACAATTTTACCTGAAGTCATTTACTTGGGCAAACAATAATTTGCATGCTTGTGAAATGATGTAAACAACAGAGAACAAAGTTGTCTTGGATGCAGATCCATAGACATTCTTGCAGTTCTTTTATGTTTGTTCGTTAGACTATCTTATGAGCACATGGTGACTTTTGTTTTCAGAACTTGTAGTTGCATGTTCAGACCTCCCTAAATAAGCACACATTTGACTCAAATTTTTGTTTTGGATTTTGGCAGAATTTAGGCCACAACTTTATTGATTACAGAGACTTAGTGGTTGCATAGGCTCTGGTTCGACTAGCTCCCTGCACCCTTGCAGGTAGCGCTGACCCAGAGCTCTATCATAGGTCAGCCAAGTGTGAACACCTGAGGTAGGCAGAAAGCCTGGGAACAGACTATGTCCACTCCCCAGATGCTCCCCTGGACTCAGGCACGGGCACAACCCCCTCACGGGGGTTGACCAAACCAAGTTGAGTCCCTGAATTCCTTTAATGGAATACCCTTCACATAGGGATGGCAAGACCTTTCTCCCATCCCTATCACCTGAACCAGTGCCTATCCGCAACCTTACAAGTTGTGACGATTTGCTATGCAGCACGTGAAACCCAAATGGCAACAGCCAATCAGCCAAGTGGGAAAAATTCCTGCTATGCCCCTGTCCCAATGACAGATGACACACGACGGCATAACAAGGTCAGTCACAAAATGCCCTAAATATAGGGAGAGGTGGGCGGGTGTTCCGATGTATGAGCTGAAAGAGGAAGCTCTGGGCTACGTGCATATATATAGGTCCCTCGATCCGTTTAGACTGTACCCCATTGGCCAGATTAAACCCAGCAATGAGGGACCTACCAATCGGGTGTTGTGGCTGTCCAATATACCCACCCACAACACAGGAGGTCAGTCTCCAGGTCGCACCGCAACACTTGCCCTCCTTGAGGTAGGACATGCTTTGCTTGATGTAAACATACATGATAAACATCTGGTCTTACAAGGAATTTAGGGATGAGAATAAAACCCCATTATTTTAAAAACTGTTTTCACCCAAGACTTTTATTTTTCAGTGGCAGCCTAAGGGTAAATTCTGAAGCTGAACTTTATTTATTTATTTAAAAATAAGTGGATCCTTTTATTAACTATTCCTTGTTAACTCCATAAATGATTAAATTCTTTCTGGAAAGGATGACAAATGAACCAAGCTATCCAAATCATGCTCATATTAATTAAGGACTTTTTTTCTTTTTTAATTAAATGAGCTAGCTACAAATCCAGCAATTATTTTTGAATATCTCAACAGCAGAAAAGATTTTTGTGTGTGTGTTCCACGCTCAACAAGGTGTGTTATATATATATATATAAATATGTATGATCTCACATATGGCAGAACTGAATTGCAGTTTATAAGGGTGTTTGAACAGTGGCACTTGCCTTTCAGCTGTCCTCAAGTTCATTCATCCCCTCCCCCCTCCAAAAAAAAAATTATGATGGATACCGTTCCAGAATGGAAAAGGTTGTTGTCCTGTAGAGGATTCATTCATTGTCAGTTCACTGGTATTCCCTTTGCATCACGCTGTGCTTCCTGGCGATTGGTCACTGCTAAGGTGGCATTTAAAGTATTTTGACTTCAGATGTAAGCAATAATGTTATGCAGTGCTCCCCCCCCCCATGTGTTGGGGGGGGGGCTGGCTTGGCAACACTATTTCTCTTGCTTTTTGCAAGTGCATGGTATTCAGCGTAGCACTATGATGAACATTTCAAAAGCATAAGGATCTTTCCCCACCCCTTGCCTTGCACAGCCCCAAAATCTGTTGTGATCCCCCCCGCCCCCAACCCTCAAGAGCAGATTTGGGGATGGTGCAGAGATGATGGGTAGGGAAAGAGAGAGGAGGAAATCTGTTTGTGCTAGTGTTAATTCTTGTGCTAGCATAATAAGTTCATTTAATGCTGCCCGCCCCCCCTCAGGTGTTCTAGAAGATTATTTGGTTTCTGGGAGGTTAATCCTGTTAATCCATCACGGCAGGTCAGTTGTTGCCATTCCAAGGAGAGCTCGTAGTGACCGACTTATTCCAACCATGTTTGGGAGCGATCTGAAGTCTTTCTGGCCTCTGCCTCTACTGTAGTTCATCTCTTCTGGGCTGTATTCCCTTTTTGACACTGGCACTTCTCCTGTGTCCTTCCTACCCGGTGTGCTCCCTGTGCTGCTGAACTTAGCAAGGTACAGTGGGAGACAGTTCCTCAGGACCAGGAGAAGTCACCTGTGATGGTGCTAACTCTGAAGCTTTAGCATCAAGTTCAATAGGGTACCTGATTTGGAGACATTGGTCCCCTGATCAGGTTGCAGAACCCAGAACCTGGTCTGGGTTCCTTTGCTGATGACACCGTATTCTCCAATTCAGTGTCCAGATCACTGCTGTATCCTGAAACCATAGCACAGTTGCTGACAATTGGCCATTGGATTTAACCAAAGGGCTGCTTGAGCTACGTGGAGCAGTAAGGTTTTAGGAAAAAGCACGTTGGTTCGGAGAATGATTAAAAACTGCCAAACAACTTTGTATCCCTGTAACAGAGTCGAAGGGGAGTTGTGTGTATATACACTGGTATTTCTTACTTTATCTTGGGCTGATTGTAAGATGATGTCTCTCCTTCTCCTGGAACAGCAGTGGTACACTTGTGATTGTGAGATACTTGGCATAATTAAAGCTACTGCTGTGAGTGCTAAATGCAAATCCACCCTCCTCCAATTGTTCCAAGAGTATATCAGGACTATCAGGTTGACTCCACTTCTGCCCATGGATCTCTTGTAATTTTAAATGCAGCTAATGAGTAGCTCAAGTTATTTCTGCAGTGCTTTGCCACTTCATGTCTCCAAATGAACTCCAGCTCCTCGTCTCCCTCTGCACACCCACCCATTGAAAGACTCCTTATACACACACACACACACACACACACACACACCCTCCCAGACACATACTAGACAACTTTTCCCTACTTCCAAGGGCATTTTAGGCAGAAAGTGCATAATAAAATTAATTGCGGAAATCTCGAGGGTACCTGTCAAAAAACCTGAAGAGTTCGGCCTATGTAATTGGCATTGTGTATTCAAAGTAAGCCCTTGCAAGCAGCAGGAGCCTTGGCCGTACCACAGCTGCCAGTTAAATAGGGGCAATCTGCTGCTAATGGAATGCCTGTCAACAGTTCTGCACAATTATCTGAGCAATTGGTCACACCGGCAGCGCTCCACTTCCCCCTTCTAGTCTTGCACGTGCATCATTGGGTGCGAATTATGCTGCTGGCGCATCTTGGCTAAGTGCCTGTGTGGGGCCAGGATTTCATACAAGCTCCATTGGGAACTGTAACAATACATGGTAAAGAATATGGCATGTGTTTATATACCTTGCACCTTCTTGGTTGAAGCTTGGAAGGCTTTTCTCTCTCCCCGCTGCCTTGCCATTTGCTTACATGGCAAATTCCCCCCTCCCACTCTTATTTCAAAGCTATTTTTTTGTCTTTGTATCAGAAAGGCACCTGGCCAATTTGGTTGCCAATAAAGAAATATTGCTGCAAAAATTTCTGAGATCATGGTCTTTCCAACGAGTGGTTCTTGTCCAGCTTTGTTAATTGTCTTAATTTAAATGTAGTGAAGATCCTATGCCCTTTTCTAAAAAATGTGGTTTTGGGGTGGGGCGTGGGGGGTTATTGGGTTGTTGTTTTTATTTTGATTATGTATTTTGTGGTTTTCTATTTTGGTTTTATTCTCCAGGTATCGGGTGGTATATAAATTCAAATAATAATAATAATTATTATTATTACAAGTGGGGGCTGGGGGAGAGAAAAAGAACCATATTCCTGTTTAGAGAGTACAAAGATATTTGCTGAGATATCTGCTCCAAACAAAGTCTGGGCATCTGCATATCTCTTCCATTGCAGGACAGGCTGACAGCATTACAAGTTTGGAAGTGAATTATTCCTGTGCCCCGATTCATGATTATTCTGCAAAACTGGATTAATTATCCATATGGCAACTATACATATAAAAAGAAATTCACCATTTCCCTGATGGACTGTAGATCAATTTACCAGCCAATTTTACACCCAGGGAAGTGGGGGGGGAGGACCCAAACTGTTTTAGGATCAGTTTCAGAACCTGGTCATTTCATTCAGATTTCAAACATGGTCTGAAATCTCCCAAGTCTAGTGATAATTCGGGTGGAGGGGCTTTTTCTCTGGTGGTTTCCCAATTTACGGAGATGTCGCCCTATGAAGACTCATTTTAACAAGTGGTCATGAACAGTGCTTTCTGGGGGTACTCAAAGGTACGCAGTACCGCCCCAATGTTTAAAATGTGGCACTTACTGTGACAACTTCATGGCGAGTACCAGCACTTTTTAAAAAACTTTTTTTTTTTAAAAAAAGGACTGGTCAAAAGAGATGCTTATTCTGATAACCTAGGGAGCTGACAGTACTATTATTTATATCACATTCCCTGGTAACTTATAAATGTCTGGATTTTATTCTGTAACCCTGTGTTTGTGTGTGTTGGTCTGCTTTACCTTTTACACAACCCAACTTGAAGTCTTTGGGGGGGGAATACAAATGTAAAATATAATACGTATATTGTTTGATTTTGTTTCTTTATTCTGGTGTCTAATAAAATAATAAAGTCCCAGCCAGTATGGCCAATTGTCTGGATGGTGGGAGTTGAACTGATACATAGAAGAATTATAATGTAAGCATCCAAGATTCTGGTATTTTGAATGAAATAGTTTGTGATAGGATTTTATTATTATTAATTTTGTGGCACATTGGAGCATGGAAATTAATGTATCGATCTTCTCATTTATCTTCAGAATTAGCCCATGAATTAAGTTATACTGTGTGCATGTGGCTTCCCCAGTGCTATGCACCCAACGACTTGCATGGTTAGAAATATACTTGTTGCACCCCTACTGAATCTCTACTCCCCAATCCACAGACTCACCCTCTTGGTATTCCTCTTTAATATCCTGAAAACAGGAAATCATATCCATGAATTGAATCCGTGGAGTGTGCCACTATTAATCTCTAGAAAGTATCCAATTAAAACAACAACAACACAATACCCCCTTCAGCAGTATAAAATTCAATTTTGTGCTGTCTCTGCATCCTCTTTGTGGCAGTTATGCCAGCAGGAAATGTAAGTTGTACTGTCAGTTGTAATAAGTAATCTCCATGGGATCTTGCACAATTACCTGTAGACTCATTACAGCTCTCCAGAGTTGCAGCTCATGCACCTCCTGTCCCGTGGAGACTCAGGAAAATAAACCCTAGGCGGAAATTCAATCCTCGAGACTCTTCCTTGCATAGTCATTGGAGCAAAGAGCTTTGTCAGCACTAAAGTTGAGTTCAATAAATGGCTAAATGGTATTTCAGGATACATTGCATTCATGGCAAGTTGTGGCCAGGAAGGATTCCCATACACACTCTGGCTGAATTATCTGTGGCTATGCACTGGATTGAGAAGTCTGTTTTTAAGACCACTAAGATGGGTCTGACTTGTTTAAGTACTGTATTTCAAGTTACTTGAAACTTGTTATTTTTATTATTTATTTTATGATTTTATCTTGTGATTTTATCTTGTGAACCGCCCTGAGACCTGCAGAAATTGGGCAGTATACTAATACTAATACTAATACTAATACTAATACTAATACTAATACTATTAACTACTATAGATAAAGCTGTGCTCTTTGCTGATGGCATTATCTAGCTGGAGAGAAGTTAACTCTCTCTGTTACATCTCCCATTCTTTGGAAAGAGGTCCATCATAGAATGGGAGCAGTTTTCCAGGTTTAAGTAACTTGGTTTTCCTTAGTATTTAACAGTTTGGTATATGCCTTTTTTTGGCCTAAAAGACTCCCCAAAAGAAATACATATTGCAAAATAAATATACAATAAAAGTATGTTACATTCAGTAGAGGGATCAAAACAATATAACACAGCAACTAAACTTAGTTAAATATTTAATAACTGGATGTTTTACGGGCTTTCTGGTAGACTCAAAACATGCCCTGATTTAGTACAATGAAGGGCATGAATGTTCCCTTCCATTGGAGGACTTCTTTTGTTGTCCTCACTGTATGTTAGGGAGAAGTTTCTGCACAAGGCTGAGCAGCCCCTTGAACCTCTCATATATGAAATCCAAGCTTTCTGTTGTGAGTTGGGACATTTCTGCCTGCATGTCTGGTGCTGAAATTGCATATTTGGGGATCTTTTCATCAGCTTATCTTTTTGACAGAGTTCTTGTATGCACACAGTTTTTGGAGTCAAGTCAGTGGCAGCTTTCAGTAGGGTTGTACACAGTCATCAACCCATGAACAGCTCTGCTGGACTTCACCTATGCCCAGGAAGATTAAACAAGGGGGACAAAGTGTGGTTGTTCTTATTTCATTTCTTTCTTTCTTTCTTTCTTTCTTTCTTTCTTTAGCAGATTCCATCATTGTCCAAACAATTCTATCAGCTTTCCCATTACTATGTTGTAAGTGTAGATTCCTGGTGATAACTCTTGGAAACCAAAGTCTGCTACAAAATATCTGAAAGTGATAACAGAGAATTGTGGCCTATTATATTTCTTTAAAATGTAAAGTATTCCTTGGCAGAAGAAGAAGAAGAAGAAGAAGAAGAAGAAGAAGAAGAAGAAGAAGAAGAAGAAGATATACTCTTTAGCACGGTAATAGGTCTTCCTCTGTGTCTCTGGAGGCCTTGCTTGTAGAGAGCCAATCTGCAATGAGATTCACACACACACATCAAATTGCTCTCTTAAAATCAGAAATATTTTGAATCTAAGTGGCTCTACAGTTTGTTGCATTCTTCCATGTGTCATTGATTGTAAGACACCAGTTAGAGGAAACAGTGCTGTGATTTGGAAATGGGAAACCAAAAATCCAATTCTAGGAGTTTACACACAGTTCTTTTATTCCACACTAGTGGAAGTAGTACAGAGTATCTTAATAGTCTCTATATCCACAGAGACTAGGGTTGAGATTTAGGGCACTATGCCAGACACCCTCAGGTTGAGCTGGGTCTTTGAAGCTCTCCTGAAATGATGAAAGACTCACCAGTGTGGCTCCAACCGCTTGCCATAACTTTCCCCCTTTGTGCCTTGTAGGAACTTCTAATATTTATATTTACTTTCTATTCTGTTCTATCTAGCCCAGCTTCCATCAGCCCTGGGCCATTGGAACTATCTGTCTGGAGCTCATAGGAGCTGAAGTCCAAAACAGCTGGAGGCTACCAGGTTGCAGAAACTGATCTGGCCCTTATATACTGATAGAGATAATATACCACCCCTTTGTAAAAAGATTTCCTTCACCACAAGACGATCTTAGGGCCGGGATGTTTTGTGATTCTTCCTGCTAATTTTTGCTCTGAAAGATAAGCACCAAAATAGTCTGTTTTTCTTCCTGTTGGGGAGGGTTATTTGGGACTTTGCCTGTTATGGTTAATTTGGCACAAAAATGCATAGCAAAAGTTTGCTTTTTTATCAGGGAAAGCAATCTTTTTGCTGATAGGGTTTTTCCATAGGCATCACAATTATTTAAAGAGTAGCTTTCCTTTATTAGTATAAACCGTAACATCTGAAATAGCCGACCCCGTCTTTAATGAAGTACGTGCCGTGCTCTGCTGCAAAAGGGTACGCAAAGCCTATTCTTTTTGTTCCCTGAGAGATGAAGCTCTTGTGGCTGGTAATTTATGATACTAGACAAAAAGAGAACATAGCTTGCTGTGCAGAAGCAGAAAAATGCTTAACAAGCAACAAAACAAGTAGCTAAAACAGCAGCAAGACAATGCAACTTGTCTGCTGGTACCTTAAAATGAAACCACAGATTAAGAGCTGTGTGTTGTTCCGTTACTATCTTTTCAGTGTTATTAAGCGCCAGTGTTGAAGCTCCTCGCATGAGGTATTGTTATATTTGAAAATACATCTATTCTTATTCATGGGTGGGAGGGGGAGTGTAGCCTATTCTCCAATTTGATTGTAACTGAAACTATTTGAAGGATAGGTTAAAATTGAAAACAGAGCATTGTGAGTCGTATCAAAATGTCATCCTTCATTTTTGACATCATAGAAATGCATATCCGTTTGCTAGATCAGTGTTCAGGCAAAATGCAATATCTTGGTTCAAGGGTGCATTGCAGTCAGGAAGCTCTTAAAGAGGGCATGGGACTGGACAGCTGAGGGGCATGTCCCAGGGAGTGTCCTGAGAGTTGGACAAACAAGTCTGGAGGCCTGCATTCAGCCTCTGTGCTTGAACTTTTCCACCCTTACATTAGATGATGATTGATGGGGAAATGTTCTAAACTGCAACACAGTTCCTAGGGAGTAGACCCTACTGAACACAGTGGCAGTGCCAGATTTACGTATAAGCTAAACAAGGTATAGCTTAGGGCCCCACTCTCTTGGGGGCCCCTAAAAAACAAGGAAAAAAACCCTGGATGTACATTTCCAAAATATAAGATAAAAAACAAATAAAACCTACATACAGCAAGAGTGTTTCGTGTTGTGTAGGCTCCTAAGATGTAAGTACTGGGCCCTGCCTTGCTAGCCTGCTCCCTAAAATATATCACTGGTTTGCTCATTTCTATATATAGGGTGCCTTCATTCTGCATGTGCAAATAGCTTTTGATACCTATTAGATCCATAAATTACCATATAGCATATATTCAACACAAGAAACAGTGACAATTTGTTGTTGTCAAAGGACAGCTGGACATATAAAGGGCCCCATTACCTTCAGTAGCTTAGGGCCTCATCAAACCTAAATCCGGTCCTGTGCATTGGTACTCATTCCTGAATTAACTGCTTGATGGGATTTCAGATAATCCTAGCTTGAGCTGTATGGAGATCTGTGTGTGCAACTGAATATTGGATGCATAGCAGAAGTGATTTCTCACTTAGCCCATGCTAAAGATTTGGAGTCCCTTATGCAGTTAAAGTTAAAGTTATTTTACGAAGAAGACATATGAAGAGCCGGCTGGATCAAGCGACTGGACCATTTTGTCCAGCAGGGGTGCCAACTTACTTACTAGCTTACTTTTATGCAGACTTCATTAATTTCCATTGTATAGTTTAAAACATGTATTACGGCCCTACCCTAAGCTGCCTGAGACAGCTTAGTTGTAATATCATTTAATTTATTGTTACATTTTCTACATCATGTGCCAAAATGAGTTGACCTACATTATGAATTGGGGGAGTTGAGGATTTGGTTTTTCCCCTCAGGCAGACAATTGCATTGGAACAGCCTGAATATGTTAACCCTCTTTTCTAAATAATTTGCTGAATTCTGGTGTGGACTCACATAATTAGGAACTTTTTTTGTGGGAAGCAGCAGATTAACTGAGAATCTGTTCAGGAAAGGTAATGCAAGGCTTCAACCTCAGTTCCGCTGCATCATTCAAAAGCTTGATTGGTTTGCAAATAGGTTCCTCCCCATTCCCTGCAATCATCAAATGATACCTTGCTCTGTATCACCTCTTTTACAGATTTTCCTTTTTTTGAGGAATTTGATCTTTGTGAATTCTGCTTGGATGTGCTCCACTCCTCTTGAACTCATTCATGAACCAGAGCCTCATGACCAATTAACATGCAACCTGTTTTGATATAAAATCCTTTTACTTAAAAAACCCAACCGTTGAAATGTTTAATGTAAATGGATTTTTGTCCCATGATTTTTAAAAATGGGATGGAATGGTCTTATGACACACAAAAGTGACACAGGCCATAAAATACACATTTGTGTGGGACTTCAGGAATAACTTTTTTGATTCTGGCACCCAAATGTTTGAGCTCCTCCCCTTGGATCCCTCACAACCAATTTTGAAGCCAGGTTAAGTCATATTTTTAATTCAGTTGGCATTCAGGCTGGGTAAGTATTTAAGAGCAGCGTGCTAAAACACCTGACAGCATGTCTTATGAGGGTGTTCTAAGGTGGTTTTATTGCTGTTGCTGTTTGTGAAATAAATGTAATCTTATAGATGTCTGCTCAGAAGTAGGACCAAATGAGTCCTGCAGGAATTACTCCCGGGTAAGTGTGCTTAAGATTGCAGCCTTGGTGATTTTAAGTTTGGCTTTTATTGTAGTGTCCTTTTATCCTGACTGTGTTTTAATTGTGCTTTCATTTTTATGTGTTATTGTTTATCAATCACTTTGGATTGAAGCAAGTAATACTAAGGTAATAGCTAAACATATTCTTATCAACCACTGAGAAATTTCTGCTATGAAAACTGAACACCTACATGAAGGATTTAGACCTACTATGTGACAGCTAAACCTATCATTTCAGCCTGACATGTGGTCCAAATGCCTTATTAAACATTAGGATAGAATGCCCTTTAAATATCCTTTGCGGTTGGATTGCTATCCTTTGTTCACTGGTTGTTGTTTTTATGGAGAGCCTGGGTGATGTCTCTGACAAATCAAACCCCCACACATGGCTTTAAATATTGTTTTTGTTTCTTACTGTGGTGTGTATTATATTGCAAACCGCCCAGTGATCCTCGGATGAAGGGCGGTATAGAAATTGAATAAATAACAATTATAATAAAGGCGTTGCAATTACCAGCTTGTCCTGTGTGGAGAGGCAAAGCGCTATTGAGGCTTTTCAGATCTGCTGTGATGAGGGGATAAGTGAATCAGTTTATTCAAAGTTTTATGACACATGCTGTGAGCTCCGCGATTCTGACTGGCTTGAGGCTGGGGTGCCAGTTGCTGTCAAATTAGGAAGAAGAAAAGGTGGCGGCTGTGGAAGGCACTGTCAGCAGGGAGCAATCTGAGAGGAAGAATGCCCCCCTCCCAGTCCTTTGCCTTTAGAACTGTGTTTCCCAAAGTTGGGTCTCTAGCTGTTTTTGGACTACAACTCCCATCATTGCTAGCTAGCAAGACCAGTGGCCGGGGGGAACTGGGGTTCATTAGGGTAAATGCGATATGGGGGTGCTCTGCAAGACGTAAGTGTAGCAGGCAGCCCAGCCCATATCCCCGCACGCAGGGTAGTTCTCTGACAACCTTTCAGTGTATGGCCAGTGACACCCATAAATATAACCCCTTTAAGAGGGCGACCCTGGAATCGCCGCCGCAGGGGGGTGAATCACCACTTCATCCCCCCCCCCCATTATAGGGAAGAAAAGACTAAAGGATTCTGTTGGATTGATTTATTGGTTTGGCGTGACCCCCGCTAATTGATTTACGATCCACAATTAGCTCTTTATGCCCGGCGCGCTTCCTCCGAGCTGCGCCACTCAGCTCCGTCTCCAGTAGCTCTCCAGTCACGCCTCAGCAGAGTTACACACAGCGGTGGAACTGTCACGTAGCTTCCACTTAGCTTCCGACAAACACAGACAGAGACCAGGTTTGTCTATTTATCAGTCCTTTATTCCGACTTTCCCCAGGAAATCTCCTGGGCTCACAGCAGCCATGACAAACTGCCACCTCTTCCCTCAGAGACCAGAGAGGAACAGAGTAAACGAAACTCCTCCCAGCTTCGAAAACTGACGTCAGAATGCTGAGGCATCATGGGAACTTCTTAACCTGTTAAGTTCCAAACCCAACACCCCCTCTTGCCGAACCATTCTGACAAGACCTTTTTGAGTTCAACACCTTTCCCTTTGCCTTGTGCCCCTTCCCGGCATCTTTCCCAGGCACCTGTTGAACCCCTTCAACACTCCCAGAATCACACTGTGCGACACTTTTCCACGCACTTGTGACCTGAAACCCTACTGACCCATTTGGGCCAGCAGTTGTGTCTTCTCCGTCAGATCCTTCCCCCTCTGACTTGACACCCTGTTTGTGAGCTTTCTCTATTACGCTAACCGGAGACGAAGCCTCACACCTGGACACTCCTTTCACAACCTTTGGAGATGCCCAGACCTGCCCTGAACCCTGATCTTGGACCTGGTCCCCATCACCGGGTTCTGAACCCTGATCTTGGACCTGGTCCCCATCACCGGGATCAGCCTCTGGCTCCCTTTCCTCCTCAGAATCAGACAGACATTCTGAGAGAAAAATCAGAACCATCCCTGAGTCTTGAACACCCATTCTGTTCACAGAACTCAGCCTGCTTACTGACCAGCAGCTTGGTTTGATCACCCACTGGGTATGCAAACTTCCACCCATTGGTTGCAGGATCATATCCACAGAAGATCATTTCCTGAACCTTTGGACCACCTGCCTCAAAGAGCTCAAAGGGCTCTTTGGCTACCCTCCCAAACCCGGGAAAACCATGTACCTGTGCACCCTTGCATGCCCTGCACCCTAGGGACCTCCCACATTTCCGGAGTTTGTACCCTTTTGTGCACCTGTGCAGCTTTTGCACATGACTGGGAACCTTAGCACACTGCGCCTGTGCTTTTCCAGCATTCCCACCACCCTCCAGAGGTGACTCCAGAACAAAGAGATTGTTCTGTCCCCTTTTCACGTTGGCCACTTGTTTCCCCCCAACGTAGACCTCTAGCTCCTCCTGTAAAGGAGAAAAAAAAACATGTTAGCCACAGCAGAAACCGACTTTCTCATTCCGTCTGCTAACATCACAGTTGTGTCCTGTTGAAACAGCCCTGCAGTTCCGCATTTTGCCAGCAGGCTCGCTTAGCAGGTGCTGACCAACAGCAGTATTCAACACCCAGCGTGTCACCGTGTCCTGGCTGGAGTTGTTCTTCACAGTTGCCATAGAAGCAGTGATAAGAAAACAACCCTCCCCAGCGTCTGAGCCACGTCTTTCCCTTGCGTTCCCACGCTGGCCTCCTCTCCGAGACTGATTCCCATGGGAACTCAGCTGGTTGACCTTGGGACCTTCCTGCCCAGCTGTCTCCGCTCTCCATGGGCAGCAACGACGAACTCCAGTGGAAAAACACTGCCCGGGGCTCCTCCCAGCTGGCTTGGCCCTCCTTCTCCGGAAACGCACTCCTTGCCAGCTCCGCCCCCTCTGGCCTGGCTCCCACTGCGGCTTTCTGGGAACCTGCTTTGTTGACATTCCACTCCAGCACGCACAGTGGACAAGCCTTTACACTTGCCTTTGGAATCCTTCGCCCCCCCGATCTGCTCACCAGCACTCCTTGAGGCTAAAGCATCAGGAACAGGGGCTGCAGCCATCTCTAGGCTTTTCTCAATACTTCTCCAGGGCTCTGGCCTCCTGCTGAAGCTTCACAGCACATCCCAGCAGCACATTCCCAGACAGCCCTTGCTGACTTTACGCCCTTGCCCGACTTCTTAGAGTGAGCTGTTCAAACGCAATGTCCTCCAAGACCTGGCCGCCTGCCATAGTCTTCCGTTCTCCCAAGGGGCCCCAAGCTGTACTCACAGATTACAAGCTCCTCCGGCACCCATCCGTCGGGAAACGATTTTCCAGCTGCTCTTCAGCTCCCAGCACTCAGCTCTCAGCACAGGCAAACCTCTGTGTCTTTCAGCTGCTCTGAGCTCCGCAGCTCTCCTTTGCCTCTTAACACCAGGCAAAAACTCCTGCCAGCGACTTCAAACGCATTCCGGCACTTGCGTTCCTGTGACAGTTTTACGATCGGTGATTAAGGGTCCATAACCTGTTGCAATTGATTTATTGGTTTGGCGTGACCCCCGCTAATTGATTTACGATCCACAATTAGCTCTTTATGCCCGGCGCGCTTCCTCCGAGCTGCGCCACTCAGCTCCGTCTCCAGTAGCTCTCCAGTCACGCCTCAGCAGAGTTACACACAGCGGTGGAACTGTCACGTAGCTTCCACTTAGCTTCCGACAAACACAGACAGAGACCAGGTTTGTCTATTTATCAGTCCTTTATTCCGACTTTCCCCAGGAAATCTCCTGGGCTCACAGCAGCCATGACAAACTGCCACCTCTTCCCTCAGAGACCAGAGAGGAACAGAGTAAACGAAACTCCTCCCAGCTTCGAAAACTGACGTCAGAATGCTGAGGCATCATGGGAACTTCTTAACCTGTTAAGTTCCAAACCCAACAGATTCCACCCAAGGCCATAACCGCCAAAGTTGTGACAAATTGCTACAGGGAAGACAAAACCTGCCAATGCAGGAAAATTTCTTCCCGGTTCTTCAACAGCAACCAGTCAAAGACCGTAGCAGCACCCGCTAAACAGGAAGAAATAGTTAACCTGCAAACAAGAACCACTAAACAAAGGGAGGGTAGGGAGGGTGAATCTCCAGAGCTGACTGTCTGGCTATTGTCGGCTCCACCCCCTATTTAGAGATGGGGCTGGCCCCACCCCCCAGCAAAAAACTTGATTACTGAGGATGGGTGTGAACCTCCAAAAATTAACACTGAGGGGCAAACCGGCCCCTGTTTGCCAGTAAGCTCCCTGGGAACTGTAGCACTATGTGCGATCCCGGAAAGGGCACCCACGATGTAAAGTGTGAGTGCTCACTATTTGAAAGTGAAACCATGACTTTATTTGTGCTAGCTATTTCTTTGATACCAAGAGGTAGAAGATACTTCTGTTTTGTTTTGTTTTGTTTTGTTTTGTTTTGTTTTTAATGAGCTCATCATGAAGTGCCTAAAAGTGTCTTTCTAATGTACATGCCTAGTGCCAGAGTGCAGGTGTCATACGGTGTTTTGTTTTGTTTTGTTTTGTTTTGTTTTGTTTTGTTTTGTTTTGTTTTGTTTTGTTTTGTTTTGTTTTTAATGAGCTCATCATGAAGTGCCTAAAAGTGTCTTTCTAATGTACATGCCTAGTGCCAGAGTGCAGGTGTCATACGGCATCTGATCCATAAAGTTTAGCATCAGATTAGTAGTCTTTTAGCAAATGAGTGTGTCTCCCTTTTGACCTATGAGAACAAAATGTGTGAAGTGTGTCGCACTTATAACTTTTATTGGCAAAGCTGGACTAGTGCCTAGAATTTGGTCAGTGTTGTTAGAACAAAAGGTGATGATAGAAGGCGCATGAGAATGCCCTCTGTGCTCCAGCACGGAGACTCTTAACTAGGTAATTTCTCATCTCAGACCTCTAAAGTACAGTCTATACGAGATTGATTATTCTCAAAAACAATGAAGAACATAATACTCTGTCTTTGGATGCTGTGAGAGAGAAAAAGGATTGAGAGAAGAAGTTTTTAAGTGTGCAATTCTGTGAAATGACTATTGCATGACCTAATAGCTATTCTCCTGGATCCCTGATTACATCTTTACAATTGCCACTAGACCTCACAGAGATCAGCAGCAATTAGAATTGTATTCCCTTTAAAGGGAAATTATGTGTTTTAATGCTGAGTGTTGAATCTCAGAAAACCCAATCCTAATATTAAGAAGGTATTTCTAAAAACTAGTAAGGGATAGTTTTTATTTCCAATTCTGAGCATCTGTTCACACAGTTATTTCTGAATTGAAAAAGTCATCCTGTGGTAACTCACCACCACCACCACCTCAAGAATGAATATGAAAGACAGTTTATGAACCTGTTGCCCACCCCCACCCCTGCTTAACTTAAAAGCAAATGAGCAAAATGTGTTATGTCAGTCTGAGGGTATATAGCCACAGGGTACATTTTTGGAATACTTGAAAATTCAAGCTTTGTAACCCACCTTTTTCTCTTCAAGATTGTCAAACCATCAAAAGAAATGTAGAAAGCATCAGTTTAAGTGGGTTGCTGTGGAAGATGAGGAAAATCCAGAGGATGCACAGTTAGGGAGAGAGAGGGCAAGACAACAACAAAGGCACACATGAACCTCGAGCAAATGCTGATGAGTAACTTATTACTACAGACAAATCACTCAACACATTTCACCAAATGTCTTCGTGCGAAGCAGCAACTGAACATTTTCATATATCAAAAGATGGTTCCTAGAAGCTTTTGTTCAGAATACATCTGGCGCATGAACCAAAATGGCTAGAAAGCACATTTTGACATATGAGAGTGGTCAGTTGTATAACTCCTGATGAAAACGTTTGGGCAAAAAGCTTTGGGCAATTCATTTGTCACCTGCCTGGGGTTCACCACTCGTTTTCTTTTAAAGTCATAGAATCATAGACCTGTAGAGTTGGAAGTGACCCAATGGTCATCTAGTCCAGCCCCCTGCAGTGCAGGAATCTCAGCTAAAGCATCCATTCAATACAGCCCATGTATGATGTCATTTTTGCTGCATGACGAACATGGTGTAGACTGAGGTTAGCTGCTACTGTGTTATTTCATTAACAAAGGGATGGGGTGGCGCTGCAGTCTAAACCACTAAGCCTCTTGGGCTTGCTGATCAGAAGGTCGGTGGTTCAAATCCCCGCGACGGGGTGAGCTTCCGTTGCTCTGTCCCAGCTCCTGCCAACCTAGCACTTTGAAAGCACGTCAGTGCAAGTAGATAAATAGATACCACTGCGACGGGACAGCAAATGGCATTTCCGTGCGCTGTGGTTTCTGTCAGTGTTCCGTTGCACCAGAAGCGGTTTAGTCATGCTGGCCACATGACCCAGAAAGCTGTCTGTGGACAAACACCGGCTCCCTCGGCCTGAAAGCAAGATGAGCGCCGCAACCCCATAGTCGCCTTTGACTGGACTTAACCGTCCAGTGGTCCTTTACTTTTTACCTATTTCATTAACACTTTTAGAAGAGCAATGTGTGAACAAGACCATTGGCACTTTCTGATGCTGAGTGTCAAACCAAGGCTTAATGCAGTGCATCTTTTGAAGATAGTAACATCCTTATGCGTCTTTCGTGTTCTACCATGTCTTTAGTTTCTTCCCCCATCATATGTTCAGTTGCTGTAACTATTCAGCAAGGGGAAGGAATAACACTGACATTAGAAGCCAGAAAACCCACTGGAATTCAGATGAATCCTAAGAGACATCAATAACCATTTGAAAGCCAAGAAGATGAAGATGAAGTCATCACCTTTAAAGCTTCAGCTTCATCTTAGATGTTGTTATCAAGAGCCTGCACAGCATCTGAGTTTACACACTCCATTTGCTCTCATTCCGTATGCAGACTTGCAGGCATATCACATATTTAGCATTTGACAACAGTGGAATTGCTGCATCTTACAAGGAATCCCAGTGTTGTACAAGAATTTCTATTAGCAATGTGTTAAATGCAGATCATAGGTGAAGGAATATGAATTATTTTGATCTATATGGCATTAGAGCAATGAGATGCATAAACAGAGACACCACTTCCATTCCAAGTAGACTCAAAACCCTTTAAGCTATCACCCATATGTCACCTATTTACTAATCCTATTATCGTCATTAGTCTATTGGTACCTTGTCTTCTACTTATCTGTTGTTGTGCATAGCAATGGGCTATAGGGACAAGCATTTCCCCTATGCTGCTCTATAATTTGTCTCATCCTTGCCTGGTTACACCATCAGAGAGGCAACTATGAAGGAAGACTGATATAATAATGCTCAATGGAGCTGGTGGTAAATATTTAATTGCATGTTTTCATTGTGCTCTGGTGCGTTGCCTTGTGCAATACTCAACATTAATTAAATTCCAGGCGAAAATGTATGAACTCCTTTGGGGAAACTAAATTCTAGCCGAAGAGATTCTGGCTTCTCCTGTTGGGTAAGCCTTCAAATGTATCCTGGCTTTGGAACGATTGAGCAAAAGCATGGGGAAAACAGGCAGGATATTAGCTGAGGAGCCACCAGCTTTCTAGCAGTGGAAGCTGTGGCTTCTTCTCTTTTTCTCTCTTGCATATAGTGGAAATCTGTCCATTAGGGCAAATGGGGCACTGCCCCACTAACCTCAGTCTACACTTAGCCAACCCCTACCTGCCTGTTCTTATAATACGTCCTGGGGTTGCTTTGCCTGTCAGCTTCATCTTCCCCACTCTCAATGTTGCCCTTGTTAAACTCTGCAAGCCGAAAGGTGTGCTCTGCTTATCATGAGCTGTGGGTGTGCCTGTCTTTGGTTCTGGCTCCACCTACTTTATAACTCAGTTGGTTAGAGCATAGTGCTGAAAAGGTTGCAAATTTGACCTCCCCCCCTTACAGGACAGCTGCATTCTAGTTCTGCATTGCAAGGGGTTGGACTAGATTGTCAAGGGGCTGACAGGAAGATCAGGTCATTCACAGGTCAGAGAGGGAGACGCGAGGCTAACGTGCAGTTAGTTTCTTTATTAAGGAAAGGAAGAAATGCAAGGAGGCTCATAAAGGCAAGTCACCTTAATGAAGAAGTTGCTTGAACTGGCATGCAGCCCCTCTTTCACTCTCTAGCCCTTTGAGTCAGGCTCCTTCCCTGTAATCTTCTGCTATGGCTCATCTCCCTGTGCTTGTCTGGCTCGTTGCTTGACAACATGTAACATCCTTCGCATTCTAGGAGTAAGATGGGCTAGAGAGCCTTCGGCAGAGAGGCTGTCATGTTGGAGCTGCAGGACAGATACAGGGTCTGGCTCCGCTCTGTCGTCTGTTGGAGCCTGCATCCAAAATGGAAAACTCACCTGTCTTCCCTCTGCTGGACCACCTGCCTACTTCTGCCTCTTTGTGATCACTCAAGCTGCTTGCTTCTAGTACCTCCCAGCTTCTCTCCACCTCTGAACTGTGGCCCACCACCAGGATCCAGGATCTAAGTCATCTTCTGTGCCTTCCCTGGGGGGCTTTTTGTTGGTTGATTTCCACCACTCTTTCTCATCTGTGTTCCTGACATAGATGATCCTTGGCGTCATCTATAATTCTGCTAATTCTCTGATTCCTGCCTTACATCCCACCTGTCCAGATTGTCCTGTTGAACTCAGTGCTTCTTAGGAAACATCCTGTGGGTTACACACTAAAATCTCCTACATTTGGGTCAAAGAAAAGGCATTCTCTGGAGCTGACATTTGGATTCCATCCTCTCATGAGATGCCAGGTAACTGGAGCATTGAATGTTGACAGCCCCATGTTAAATTTTTACAGAGCATCATTCTTATTCCCCTGCAGAATAGACAGCTTATAAATATTTGATGTCTCAGCTGAGAGCCTCCCCAAAAACCTCATCAGCGTTTTTCTCAAGACCAGAGGGCCAAAGAAGAAATTCCCAGAATCCCCCATCCCTCAAGATTTGCGGTGTAGAATTTAAAAGCAATTTCCCTGAAGCTCTTTTAGAATTGGTCACCTCCTATGATGCCTCTGCTGGATATTCTCTCTCTCTCTCTCTCTCTTTGTGTGTGTGAATGTGTGTGTCTTTCCTCTGTGTCTCTCTCATTTCTCAAACATTGAGCCTTTCTCCCTGATTATGTGCCCCCGTTTCCTTAAATTTGTAGGGTATCTTGATGCCTGTTCTAACAACTGTTGTCCTGCTGTTTCTGCTGGCTGCTCTCTGCTTAAACCTGTCAGCCTCCTTTACTTATACATCATGGAATCACCTTGCAGCTGTTTTGTTCTCTCTGAAAACTGCGAGTCTACCCAGAGCTGCTGATTCAGCTCTTTTCCCCAGCCCACCTCCCAGCTGTCTTGCTGTTGTCTTGTGGAAATATCTTCCTCCTGCCTGAAATAGCTCCTTTTCCCCCCTTCAAGGGCAAAGCAAAAGAAAAATGGGCCAAAGTACAGTTTTTGATGTGGACCCTTCTTTTAAACTTTAATATCTGGAGCATTCCATATATACGCTAGGAAGGTCAATTCAGTTATTTGAAACTTTATAATATACTGTTGAATACATTATTTCTGAACAGCAATTATACAACAACAACAACAAATTTATTAAATTTGTGAGGTCCATGCCTTTACACAAAATACCATAAAACATTATTAAAAGATAAACAAAAAGATTATAAAAGTAAGCTAAAATTCATGCCATGCTGTCCCAGCAAGGAAACTACCCAATAAACCCCACCATTCAGGGAAGAAGATACAACAACAGGTTAGGAGAGCAATGGGAGGGACCTCACCGTTTCATCCAGGAACCATACCCTAGTTTTCATAGCCTTCACCACAAAGACCGCTACCACATGAGAAATCCGTGGATCAGCGTCCACCAGTAAAAACTTTACTTGGTCCTCAGAGTTGACTATTGATTTGGGAATAGTTTGTAACATCGCATCCCTGAAGGCCGAATAGATGGGACAATACAACATGTAATGTATGAGATCCTCTTTGGTTCTCATATAACAAGGACATATCCGCTGCTCTACTGGGATTTTTGCATATCTGCCTGACAGATAGGCCGTAGGAATGGTTTGGAAACGGGCCATAGTAAAGGCTCTCCGAAGAGTGGGATTGGTGATATTCGCCAAGTAATTGGCGCAGATTTTGACTGCTTTCAGTCGGGGAAACCAGTGGGAGGACCCTGGGATCTGTATTTTTGTGGTATCTAACAGAGCGTCTCTCTCCAGGATCCATTTCCGGACTTTGTCCGGGCTCCACCGTTTGAGGATATTAAACTCCGGTAGGGTGTATCTAACCAGGATCTCAGATAAGTTTTGGCGCCAAGTGGTGTTCTTTTGAAAAGATACAAAGGCTTGTTTGGCCAATAAGGTGTTTGAAGTGTTTGCAAGGTTGATGTAAAATCGTAGGAATCTTAAGTGGGCCCTGGCAGACACAGAGGGTAAACCAACCTCCACCCTCAAGAAAGCTGCTGGGGTTCCTTGAGGAAGGCCTAGAATCCTCTTGAGATAGTAGTTTTGCAAAATTTCAAGCCGTTCCAACAGCCTCTGGTTCCACCCCCAGAGTTCTATCCCATATAACATCTGGGGAATAGCTTTCCCAACAAAAGCTCTTAATGCCGGGATCACCAATTGTCCTCCCCTGGTATGGAAGAAACTAAGCAAAACACCAATTGTTCTTCGTGTTAGGATGGTTACAGCCTTAAAGTGGGCTAGCCAGCTAGATGTAGCCTGGAATGTAACACCCAGATATTTTAAAAAAGGGCACTGTTCAATCACATGTTCATCTAAAGACCATCTAAAGGTGTGGTGAGCTCTAGTGAACACCACAATTTTTGTTTTGTCATGGTTTATCTTTAGTGAATTATGGGAACAGTAGGCTGCGATCCCCTCCAGCATGCTGCGTAAGCCTCTTCGGGTGAGTGCCATTAAAACCATGTCATCGGCATATAGCAAAATATTGTTGAATACATTATATTCTCTGAGGTAGAATACAACCTGGGTCCTTTAAAAAGAAATATTTGTGTTTATTTTCCTCACACTTACCTGTTTTTAGGTTTCGGGTTTTATTTTATTGTTATGGGAGATCAAGACATATACGATAGGCTCAGAGCAGACATTAGTAGTGGCTGTAAATCAATATATTAGCCTTATTTTTAAAGGCACACACTGGCACCCTACATGTTGGCATGGTCCCATTCTCCTCCTTTTTTAAAGCCTACTTTGAGTTGTGGTCAAAGTGATGTAGCACCTCTCAGGGCAATGTGGAAGGCTAAAATAATGTTTAGATCCAGTCACCCCATGCTTTTCGGAGTGCTGCTGTCCTGCTACCCACCACAGCTAGATAAACCACCACAATGAGTGCTCCCCACATTAAATGGGGGTGCCCTTTGTGTGGTCACACACAGCCCCCTGGACCCTATGCGGCACCATTAGCGCAGGCTTGGCTTCACCTTCCCCAGGTGGGATACCTGGAGGTCTCCGCCTACCTCAGCCAGTTGCCCAATCCCGCCTGGGGAGGTGTTGCCAAGGTGATCAGGCCACGTGGGGGGGGGACCATGTGCCCGCACAATAGGGGGAGGATCTTACCTGGGAATCGTCAGTTGGCTCCAGAGCTTCTCCCACCCTACCCACCCTCAGTTAAGACTTCTTTTCTCCTCAGGTACGCGGGCGCTGCTATGTCAAGGTTGCTGTTGAAGGGCCAGAAAGGAATTCTCCTACATTGGCTGGTTGCCTGTCCCGTAGCAAAACGTCACAACTTCGGCAGTTTCAGGCCTTGGGTGGAATCCTTTAGTCTATCTTCCCTAAATGGGAGAGGGCGTGCAGCGGTGACCCAGGCCCCCCTCCTCTTTGCAGCAGCAATACCAGGGTTCCCCATTAAAGGTGTTGTTTGAGGGGAGGCTTTGGCCGTACGGCGACAGCAGCGTAACAGGGGCGGGCTCTCTCTGCTTGAACATATGTTCTCCAGAGCCAGCCCACCCCCCCCCACACACACACTGGATAACCCTGATGTTCCCCAGATCCCCGACGGGAGACTGGGAGGGATAAACACCCAATGCCTGAGCCACATCTGAAACATAATAAAGTTGTGGCCAATTTTAATCCCATAGCATGTTGTCTTGAGTCGTTATTCCACACTGGGGCTGCTCAGGGTTTGGATGACTCCGCCTATCCACACAATGGAGGATTCCTTTCTTCCACTGAGTGCAGCCAGTCTGTTTCTGGGTTTTCATGTTCATTTACCTTGTTTTGTGAATGAACAACCTTATCCCCTCCTCCGTACCTGGAGAATCCCCCATCATGGCAAAAACACTGCCATTATTATTGGGTTTCTCCAGTACACCTCCAGACAGATAGGTGCTCGAACAACTGAGCTCCCTCTTAGCAGATATGCTAATAGATACGTTCACCGGCACCAACATACTTGACACATGGTTTCATTTCATTTAGTTCACACGCCATTTCACTCCAAACTCTGCCTCTTGATGAAGTCCTGAACCATCCAATTAACGTGTGCTGGATTTGAAGGATAATACAAACGGTGAAGTCTCAAATGGCAAAGCTTTCTATCCAGATTGCCAGCATAAAATGTCAGAAGTATGACCAGAGCTGTATATATATTGCAGTTCCTTGAGGAGTAGCATGCTCTGGGAACTGTAGAATGTTGAAGATGCAGTTGAGCATCACTTGAGGAAAAACAAAGGAAACCTAGTTAGTCCACTCAGAATCCTAACATCTTCTGGCAGATCCAAGTGTCCCAATTTTCCAGGGACAATTCCAGAATTACAGGAGCCCACCCCAGTTCTGATTTGATCCCAGAATGCCCCAGTTTTCCTTTTTCCTTCCCTCCATGTCTCGGAGAACAATTAAAAGTGCAAAAGCTGAGTCCTGCTTATACTGAAAATAAAATACCTCCACGAAATGAAGGAAACGGTGAAGCTGGCATATAAAGCCCTTCCTATGATTTTTGAAGGAAAAGGTCACCAATCCACTTTAATTTTTTTAATAATAATGCTTCCGTAGCCAGCCATTTCTTAGGAAATGCGTGGCGCATTAATTCCTGTCTTGTAAATGGAGACTTACACTGTCTACTCAGAAGTAAGTCCCACTGTATCCAATGGAGCTTACTCGCAGGTACCAGGGTAAAGATTGTGCTACCTTACACTGCAATCCTAGGCATTTTTACTCAGAACTAAGGCTTCCAAACATGATTTACAAATGTTTAACCTGTTACTATATTGCCAAACTGTCTATCAAGGATGCTGCTAAGCATTTATATGTTGCTTTTCTTACATGTGGATGTAGCATCTAATCTAATTGCTAGAACCCATCTTTGATATAAATTAGCCAATTCTAATACCAGCAAGTATCTGCAAGCTGCCTTGAGCCTGGTTTAACTGTAGTGAGGAAAATGTAGCCATATTTTTTTTCAAAAACTGAAGTGATGGTCTTTTGAAAGAAGCCCCTCATATTTATCTGGTAAGGAGATAAGTGTCTGACTGATCAGTGTTGGATCTTTAAATATATTGAGGTGTTTTTTAATGAGACCCTTTCTTTGAAGGCTCATGTGGAAATATCAAAGTTCTAGGACAACTGTATGAAACCTTGCTGCATTAAAAGTGGCTTTTTATTAACCCTGCCTTAAAACCTTTCTAAAGTAAAGTAGCTCAAATTCTCTATGGAGCTGATGACTCTTGGGTTGTAGAACTGGGAACATTGCAAAAATCCTTCTTTAAAAAGCTTTTTCTTTTGTCTCCTGACAATCCAGCAACTTTGATTCAGGCTGAGGTCAGACTCCATTCAACTAGAGTCCATGCATGTTGTTCCCTACTTAACCAACTTTGCAATCTGAAAGAGACCCCGGTTAGAGCTCAAAACCTTGCATTATGGTATATTATAAATTGTAAATCTTGGGTCACAAGTCACTTCAGGTCTTTCCTTAAACTGAAAACTTATAACTTTATACACACACACACACACACACACACACACACTATTTGATAGGGAAACTAACTTATATTCTATTTCCTCCCCAAACTGGTGGAGATAATTTTAAAAATGGCAATAATAGAACCTATTATCATCAGGCCATGATTATTTTTCCCAAGCTTAAGCAAGCTTTCATAGCTACTTGCTTCCAAATGAAGCTAGTTGTCATGATCAGCAGCAGAACCCATTGGACCCTGTTGGCACAATGGATTTGTATTTGGAGTTTCTGAGGTGGAAGATCTACCATATCATAGTTTGTTCTGCCCTTTAAATCCCTTGATGTTGATCACCTCCAATCAAGACATTTCCCAGAAAACAAGGCCATTCTCTGAAGCTCACGTGCCCATAGGCTTTCTCTTTGCACCTTGACAGCTTTGCAAATCTGAGTGAAATATACTCAGAGTCAAGAGTGGATTTCATGCTCTTTATTCAGCTCATAGTGGTGAGGAGGAATGGAAGTTCCCCCAGGATGTCTGCTTTATATACATTATTTACACAATGGGCCCCACATGATTGACTAATTGTGGGATTCTCCTGTAGGCCAATCAGGTTGTGGATTCACTTCCACCTGGAGCTGGATTGGGTGGCTCCTGTGGACCAGTCATACTGCTGGCATTGTTCTAGGACCAATCAGACTGCTGCATTCTGAATCCTATTGTTCTAGGACCAATCAGACTGCTGCATTTTGGATGCTATTCAACTCAGTACATAACACTGTGGTGTTGCTGTGGTGATGTTTCAATCCACCGAATCCATTTATATATCTGGTTGTTTTCTTGTTCATTGTTTCTAAGTTCTAATGTTCAATGTTTCTAAGTTTTAATCTCTCTCTCTCTCTCTCTGACCTGTGAACGACCTGCTCTGCCTGTTGGCCCCATGACAGACACATTACATGGGGAAGCCATGTCAGCAGTGCAACACTGCCCGTGTTGCCAGCCCTTCATGCTATTGAGTTTGCTTGAATTTTTCAAATAAGCAGTGCAATTTATCTCTTGCCGGAGGTCTTTCTGATCCTCTTGCACTGGAAATAAATATAATATGAATAAGTCTCTTACTTCTGACGTTTTCACTGGCCCTACATACAGAGCTAATGATTTATTTCAGGTTTTTTTAAAGGAATATTTTTAGACCAGAAATTTGAATTGTGTTGACATGGTGATTCATAATATTTCCATGTCTGTAATATCTGCAATAATAATAGTGTTCCAAATGGTGGTGTGAACATATTGTGTATGAATGCTGCTTCTGGTTTGGGCTCAGTGTTAAAAGCTAACCTCCCACTCGTGTGTATGCAATCTCTTGAAAGGCAGTGGAAGATAACAATATGGAGGAAGAAATGTGTCATGTTTATAGGAGATTCTATATTTCCCAGTTCACATCCCACTGCATTAAACTCAGGTTTTTTGCCCTAAAAAAATCCAGGGAAGAGGAGAAGAAATGATCCCAACCACACACATTTGCACTCTCATTCTGATTATCTGCACTACAATATTCTGCACCATTTCTGCATGCCATTTCTTCTTACTCTCTTGCTCCCTTATTACGAATTGTCATTACTTCTTGGATTTTGTTTTGGCCAGTTTCTTTAAATACTGTATCATGTAAGTAGGCTGTTGAAAGGTTTAGCATCTTAAATAATATGGATCGATTTCTGAAGGGAGATTCTTCAATACACTTAATCCTCCAGCTTGCTAAAAAAATATGCCTGAAATACATCCTACCTCTCTGACAAGGAGCTTCTAAAATTATTGTGTTGAAATTACAGTGGTACCTCGGGTTACATACGCTTCAGGTTACAGACTCCGCTAACCCAGAAATAGTGCTTCAGGTTAAGAACTTTGCTTCAGGATGAGAACAGAAATCGTGCTCCAGCGGTGCGGCAGCAGCGGGAGGCCCCATTAGCTAAAGTGGTGCCTCAGGTTAAGAACAGTTTCAGGTTAAGAACGGACCTCCAGAACGAATTAAGTTCTTAACCCGAAGTACCACTGTACTGAAAAGTTTTTAAGTGGTCTTTGTCAACTCCTTTCCTTGTGTCTGTTGCTCTGATAAACATTGCTGCTAAGACACAGACTAAATATATATTTGTTCATCTGGGCCTTTGAGAAAAGAATGTCTTGTGTAATGTCAGCTGGTAGTATTATTTGGATATAGCTTTTGAAGGATTTATTTGAAAGGTATTTGTATTGCATAGATTGTGTGTTTATTATGCTCTTTGATGCCATCAGCTCCCACAGGAGGAAAGGCAGTATGAAAATGAAACAGATAAACAGAGTTTTTTTGTGGGGGGTGGGACGACACACATTAAATTTGTTAGGTTTTAATTAATAAATTCAGTTTGCATCTGAATTTATTTGAAACTTTGCAATATATGAAATTGTTCTGTACAGGCAATTGATTTGTATATAGCTGTACTGCCCCCTGTTCAGAAAAAACCCCACAATAACCTCTCCTAAATGCATCATTAGCAGTCTTCCACATCCAAGCCTCATTCCCATATATACAGATAATCCCCAGTCAAACAGTTATTATAGAGCAAATGTTTTGTCTACAAAAATGCATAGCAGTGTTGAGCATAACTTACAACCAGCTCATTCATCCGCCTCTATCTAGGGCAGTATAGCATCATAAATACAGCAACATAACTGCTCCCTCCCAGTCTGTCACACACCATGGGGGCCGTGATCTACATTGGTTCAGTCTCTGATACTGAGTGGCATTGTTGTAAGCCAAAAATAGCTTATCTCCTGAGTTTATGCCAATAAAACTCAGAAACGTGGGGCATTAGGAGTCCAGTGTTGTTTATTGCAAAGCAATAGGTTACAATAGGATCGTTCTGCAAAACTTCAGCCCTGCCCGCTGATCCAGGCAGTGGTATTTATAACGTTCCAAACAAAGCATTTCAATTTTCACCAATCATATACATCATTACCTCATTTCACATTTTACACATGCACAATAAGCACTAGCAATTTCTACTGATTAAGTTCTGATTCCCACTGTGTTCTGTTACATTGCGTTAGTGTGCATGTTGGGAACCAGTGTTACTTGTAGCCTTTTGCACCATGTAGCAACTTAAGTTCTAGCTTTGAGCTGTATCTTTGTGATTCACATATTAGCTGTATTTCTGCCCCAATTTTTTTTGGCGGGGCAGCAACTTGCAAAATTATTAGTTTCATAAAGTAACAGGCTACCATTACTTCTCTATTAGAAGCACACTCAAGGATTTACAGGGGTACACATTATCACATTTATTGTGGTCCTTTGGGCCACTACCACAGCATCAGCAACACTGAAACTCACAAGAACATGGCAACCCAGACTCTTGCTCTGGGCCACAAAGCCGTATTACCAATCAAAAACAGCGTCCTGGTGACTGGGCACCTAGGAACAGGGTTGGCAAGCACATGGAATGGGAACTTCCCTGAACCAAGATGTTTCACCAGCAGCAACAGAAAACACAGAGGGTCAGCATCTTCACTGTCCGCATTGCACTGTGCATGTTTCTTGTACACATTAGTTGACTGAAGAACTGCATTGCAAAACCTGGAGAAATGCCAGACTCAAAAAGATGGCTGTGTTTTGATTTGTGCACTGTTTTGGAAAGAGTAAATTACATGGCTTTGCCTTTAAATATGAACTGAATGGGATTTCTCCCCTATTGCTACCCTATATCGAGTCAAACTGTGTGTAGTCCAGGTAGCCTGGTATTATAAACTCTAAGTTCTCAAAGTGAAGTTCTACTCAGAACACTCTGCCCCAGAGATTCCAGGCTAATCTGATGACCGACTCTCTGAATGACTGATTACTTCCTGCTGTGGGGATTGTCTGCATTGATAATGTAGTGCTGAAAGAAATTAAGCAGTGCTGATTCAGCACAAGTCAAAGCATTTTAGCACTCACGTACACCTGGAAACATGCCAGATCTTTCTCAGTTATCACACTGCAACTTTGGAATCAGTTACTCATCCAGGAGACCTTCCTGATTATTTCAGACACAGAGCAAATTAGACATATTTATTCACCTGGGGATCTCTAATGTATTTTTTTCTGTCTTGTTGCCCTTATTGATATAAAATGTGATTTTATTATGGCTGTTTGTTTTACAGTTAGCCCACAACTTATGCAGGAGTTACGTTCCGGGGATCATGCCTAAAGCCAAAATCACATACTATATAGTCAAAATCTGTTGGGTTCAATGTGGTTGAGTGGCTGGGGAAACCCAGCCAGATGGGCAGGGTAGAAATAATAAATTATTATTATTATTATTATTATTATTATTATTATTATTATTATTACTATGGCAGTTGGGATTGCTAAAGTCCTTTTAGCAATTCCACCCCTTTTAGTTTAATTTTTAATTTTTGCCACACGCATAAAGCATACGAGTTAAATATGTGTAATTTGTGGGCTTTACTGTATGCGTTTTTGTCATTGTTTGATTTTGGTTGCCAGTGTGGGGAACCTGCAACAAAATGTTGCAGTGTGTCCTCCTTTCAGACTGTTCAGGGTTATGGCCAATCATGTCTTCCAGGCGTAGACCACAATCTCAGCTTTCTTCCCCCCCACCCCCCGCAGCTGACACTGGATAGGTCATGGATGCTGAGCATGCTCAGTCCTTGTTGGTCTTTCCTACCCATCTCTCTTGGGGGTTTTTTGAAGGGATTTTTGTACTTAGTTTGGGGGTTTACCTGAGTCACCTGGTGCTCTTGGAAGGCATAATACTGCAATGTACTGCTGTCTGTTTTTATGCTATGCCTTTGACTCTATTTTTTTATGTTGTTTATGTTCTTTCCTATTAAATGACTAACTAGGTAAATGAATTTAATAATAGTAATAGTTCTATTGATCAGTGGCCTCATTTTTCCTCCACTCTGTTAGCACTCACCACCTGAGTTCATCATTAGAGGGAGTGATTGCACATAGCACTTGAAGGATGCTCAGTGCCCTTTGTAAAAATAAATGCAGGGACACCCATCAGGGAGCCATGATTGATTGCAATCTCCTTTTGAGTACTAGCATGGCAGCAAATAAAGGTTTGCCTCTGTGTATTATGTGAAACAGCCTTCAGTGTACAGGGCGAGAACCGGAAAGGGACTTTTTCTGGGGGGTGGGGGAGGAAATGCTCTAAGAAGTTTCATCTGTTGCCGATTAAAAAAAAATTCAACCCAACAAATTATCTGTTGACATAGAAGAAGTACATGAGGTTTTCCAAGCAGTATATACATTTTATGAAACAGAATAAAATACAGTTATGGGTCATGGAAACGTATCTTGAAAGCAGCCATTCTGGTGTTGTGTAAAGCATATAACTGAACAAATCCTCTCAAAGGAAGGGAGAACTTCTTGGGCTGTTTCCTATGCAGTTGTCATAGATGAACATAATACAAATTTTGCTCTTGCTGGCTTTTCTCATTTAAAGGAAAATGAAATGCTATTCCTTCATGTGTGTATATATAGTTACTAATTTTCATTTTTCACATCACAAATTAAACAACATAACTTACAACACATCAACCACGTTGCTCAAAAATATCAAATCAAATTATTACAATCAAATTCCAAAAACTATTTCCACATATCAGCTTGAGATCTTGGGAGGTTATAAATACAATCTTCTTGATGCCTTCATTGCTTGTTAATAATTAGCATTGATATGGCTCATTTCAACCACTGAAAAAGCCTTCACATTCCTTATTTTAGTAAGTTTTGCAACAACCCTGTTGCAATTAAGAGTGGTTTACTCAAGGCCGCTTACTGACTTTGCAATGAACGTGAGTTTAAAATTGGGAACGTCTTAGCTCATAATATTAGACCTCAAATCTTCAACAAACACGTCTGTGACTTAGTCCCATTGAACTAAACATGACTGAACTGTTAGCCACTATTCAGAAAAGGAGTGAGAGAACCCTATGCATTTATGTATTGTATTGCATGTGTTCAGTGTTCTTATATAGTACACCAGTGCCTTCCTTTCTCTCTCTCTCTGTTGTTCAGTTCACCATAATAAGACTGACACATCAATATTCTTCATGTCTTCGTGGGGATTTCCTGTTCTGAAGAGTGCATTTAGTTGATGGATGCTGCGTGCCTAGAAACAATCTATTCTAGCGAAGCACATAGAATTTGAGGGCAGCATCTTTTTTTGGAAAAATAAATAAATTGGGCATTCATAAGGTTGTATTTGCTGCCCTTTTTTATCTGTGTACAGCGGAAAACATTTCTGGAGTGAATGTGGCCACAATGGAAAAAGGACATCAGCAACAAGCCACCAAAGAATGCAATGTACCTTAGTAAAATGTTTTTCAGTCGCTTTGCAAATCTCGTCTAAATAGCGCATGCATTTCCAATGAATCAAGCCTGGAGCTATTTCCAGGGAAAGGAAAACGATAACTGAATGATAAGTGTCTTAATCTTCAAAAGAAGGAAATCTTGCATAGCAAATTCAGGCTGTCAAATCTTGGCATCATTTGCCTCAGCCAATTCTGAATAGCAAGTGGTGTGCTCCCTCCTCCTCCCTTCTTGAGGTGAATGCTGAAAAACTAAATTTAAAAGCAACACCTTTCGCCCATATGTTCTGTTTTCATATTCTCAGATTCTGACAGTTTGAGGGGATATTTCCATTTGTATCTTTTATGCTCTTGTCTCATTTCTTTTCCAATTCTTTAAAGAAGTTGTCAGGATAATGGCTGGTTTTTGTCATTTTGTTCCTGGATTCTTTATATAGATGTATGTATATATATATATATATATATATATATATATATAAAACAAAATATTGACATACATGTATAAAATGTGTATTCATCAACAAGAGGCAACAGATGATGTCATGTGTAGCTGAATTTTTAGTTCAGCTGTTCTTAGGGTCAATCTGACATGACAAAAACACAGGTTTGCCCGTTTATATTTTAGGGCTTCACTGGATTTTCATGTTAGAGCTTTGATGTGGACATAAATGGCCATTTCCCAGGGTACAAAAAGGTCAGTGAGTAGCCACTGCTTTGCATATGCTTTCCTGACTTTTACCATCTTTTCCTTCCCAAGACTGCTGCTTAATCTCTACCTCTCTGTATATTTGAAAAGATGTTGCCCCCACTCTCTCCTTTTCTCTGTGCTGTGAGGTGACATGCATATTAATGCACACTAAGGCTCCCTTTTTAAAAATCCCACACCGCTGTGCATTAATCTCACCATCTTCCTCATCATGCCTATTTGTCTGCTGCTCTCCAACAAGGTTGTGCCCAAAACAGCTCCCGGCATTTCAAATGAACAGCAATAAATCTACCAATTCAAAAACGTAAGTCTGAACAACTGCAGATAATCATGCCGTCAGTAAATATACCTATGCTTTGTTAGCTGCACAGGCCCAGATTTAAACTGCCATTTTTAAAATTTTAAAACTCTGGGTGGCTTAGGACATGGCTACTTGAAGGATAACTGTCTACTGTATGTACCTACCTGGCAGCCAGCATGTGTGATGGGGCAGTATTGCCCTCCCAACACCAGCATCGCTGCTACTTACCTGGAAAGGGTGGGGTGGCAATGGGTTTTGGGCTGTGTGGTTGTACCAGAGGGGTGCTGTCATCAATCTGGCACTCTTGCCAAAACATCCATCGTCTCCAACTTCACTGCTACCCACCCCAGGCTGTTAAGTAAAAGGTAACCGTTAGGTCCAGTCACAGCCGACTCTGGGGTTGCGCGCTCATCTCGCTCTATAGGCCGAGGGAGCCAGCGTTTGTCCGCAGACAGCTTCTGGGTCATGTGGCCAGCATGACTAAGCCGCTTCTGGCGAACCAGAGCGGCGCACGGAAATGTCGTTTACCTTCCCTCCGGAGCGGTACCTATTTATCTACTTGCACTTTGACATGCTTTTGAACTGCTAGGTGGGCAGGAGCAGGGACCGAGCAATGGGAGCTCACCCCATCACGGGTATTCGTACCTCTGACCTTCTGATCAGCAAGCCCTAGGCTCTGTGGTTTAGACCACAGTGCCACCCACGTCCCAAGCTGTTAAGTATAGTGATTTAATTCACTGAAATTGTAAATGCTTGTATGCATTACAGTGGTACCTCGGGTTACATACGCTTCAGGTTACATACGCTTCAGGTTACAGACTCTGCTAACCCAGAAATAGGACCTCAGGTTAAGAACTTTGCTTCAGGATGAGAACAGAAATTGTGTTCTGGTGGCGCAGCAGCAGTGGGAGGCCCCATTAGCTAAAGTGGTGCTTCAGGTTAAGAACAGTTTCAGGTTAAGAACTGGACCTCCAGAACCAATTAACTACTTAACCTGAGGTACCACTTTACTAAGTGTTTAAATTGGATGGGTTGGTAACTGAATTCTAGAGAGTTCTCTAGTAGTTCTCGTGTGATTTGGCTAACGTTGGTCACATGGGAGGTATCTGGCGAAGGAGACACTCCCTTTTATGTGAAGCAGGAGGACTATGTTTTAGAATCCACTGTGAACACTGCTAAGTTTAATAGAGTGTCGGAGTGCTTCTTCTCTTCTTGAAAGAAAGAGAGCAAAGCTGCAGGAGGAGGTAAAAGTTAGAAATTTGTCATTGGAGATACAAGGTATGGCCTAAGTGAGATACAGAAGATGGAGTGATGAGCATCAGGAGGATTTTGAGCATCACATGGCAGTTTCAAACAAAGATGTGCTCTCCCAAGCCCACATTCCCGGCATGTTTGCACTCCTGTTTCAGTGACGTCTATGCTGGCTCAATCATGTCCACAAAATGGAAGATGGCAGGATCCTCAAGGATGTGATTTATGGCTTCAGGCACCAGGCCCATTGGCAGACAACTCTGTGTTACAAAGATATCTGCAAATGAGACATGAAGGCTGGCAGCATCAACCTTGCCAAGTGGGGACCCCTTGGAGACAGCCACAGTGCTTGGAGACACACCATCAGTCCATATATTAACAGCAGTGACCAGATGAGAATAACATTGGGAGGAGCACATAGAGCAAAAACACCATGGTGCATCTGCAGCATCACAACCCGATGCCTTCATCTGCCCCAGCTGCAACAAAACATGCCTCTCCCGTATTGGTCTCTACAGCCACAAAAAGCGCTGGAATTCTCCAAAAGTTTGACTTCACCCCCAAAGGCTCACTCCTCCATTTTCTCCCATGACTGACAGATGCCAACAACGTAGCATTTGTGTAGAGGATTACACAAAGATTTCAGCATGCTGCTAAAATAATTGTTTACTCTTTATATCAGGTTGCTTAGCAGTCTGTGGTTTCACATGTTATAACATTTTCGCCCAACTTTGTCCTAGCTGTCTTAAGCAGAATATGAATCGAGCAAATGTAACACTCCTTCATCCTTTGCCATGTACATCCTTTGCCATTGACTAGGGCTGGGTGATATATTAATATATCATCCAAAAGCGGTTTGAAGTTCATATCGTGATATCGGTTTCATATTTTTTGACCTGGCAATATGTTGTGAATCACAATGTGTGTGCATGTGTGTGCGCTATGCAAAAATCATGATGCAAGAAAAACCATGAAGTCAACCAATGCCTCAACATAGCTTCATTTTTATTTCAGACATCACGATATATCAGTATATTGCAGTGTTTAGTTGGTGATATATCATGATATTGAAAACCAGATATCGCCCAGCCCTACTGTTGACCAGAGCAAAATTCATTTGTCAATTATCTAGAATTCTAGGCTTTATAAAAAAAATCTGTTAGTTGGTTCAATCAACCACGCATGCTTAGAAACTCTCTTCAAACTTCCATGCTCAATTTGTACCCAGGAACCCTGGTGATGGGGCTTGCATGTACACCCCTGTCCTGTCAACCTTTTGGGCTCTTGTACTTCAGACAAATGCATGAATTTGGTTCCAGTCAGTCAGTCGTGGTTCACCCATGATCCTTTATCTGAATTTGTTAGAACTTACTGAATTTACTCCACACTCTGTGACTTTCTGCCAAATTTGTGAATTTACTCAACCAACAATCACTGTGCTGAAAGTGATGTGAGGAAGTGTGAAATTATACTGGTCATATTTGTTTCTTGATGGCTCATAAATACATGCAGATCATCACTTAACTAGTAAACAAGCCTGTCGGAACAAGTCCCTTTTGTTTGACCTTTCCAAATTGTATTTGCCAGCACCTTTGTGCTAGCTTTCCATGATGCATCTTCAAAATGCAGTTGGGATGCTAAATGATATATAGGCTGTGAGTACATACTGAAAATATCTACTGAGCAGTCTTACAGTTGGTTAACCAGATATCAAAAGAAGAACTTTTACCAAGATGCTTTTTCATCTTCCATGGATGTGTCTGTTAATATTACTTTTACTACTGACAGCAAAAGGATATGTTGTACTTTAATTCTGCACTCTGCCTTTTATCTTGCATATTAGAAGAGCTTTTTAGCTTCCTAGCTTCCTTGTTGCCCTAAAAACTCCATTTGCAAGGAATTCTAAATGCTTTAAGGTATGCTGGAGAAGTTTGCTCATCAGATGCCTTCTGCTCTGCCAATTTATGTTCGTTTCCTTAGTGTGTCCATCTCTTCCCACCCCCAAAGATTGTAATAATGGACAGATAACTATTTTGACTACCTTGGTACATATGCAGAGATAAGAAAGGATACCTACCAAATACCTCCATCCATTAAGCTTCAGAGTAGAAATGTAGAATCCTAGAGTTAGTCAGGAATGTGGCTGGAGTAATTTTAGCAGTTTCCAGTGGCATTCATACATTTGAAAAGGCCATGATTTATCCATCAGCAATGTTTATTTCTGAATGTTTAGCAGAAAATAATTTTAGTTCTCCTGTGAAAGCTAAGTGATGAGACTCTGGGATGGTGGTGGCAAAGATTACCAATTTATGTCATTATGTACCTGTTGCTACAGCTAATTGACCATGCAACAAAACAATGAGTTCAGTCTGAAATGGTAGCCTTATGCCATATGAAATAAGCTAGTGTTGAGTTCATCAGGGAATCTGTAAGCCTTGATTGTTAGACTGATTCAAGGCTGCTGTTCCTAGTTACCCCTTCTTTTGACAAATTGTATAGTAGGGATAGATAACTGCAGGTTTAACATCTAACTCGCAGTTATAGTTTCTGATTCAATAACTTTGTTGATATCAGGGGTTTCCCCCCCAAGGCATGAGCTGAGGAATATCACATGGCAGCCTCTAGGTTGTGGGACTCCCTCTCAATAATAAATAATAATAAATAAATAATAATAATAATAATAATATCATTTCTATACCATTTTAAGAAAAAAAAATTACACCGATTCAGAATGAATGTTAAAACATCAGATAAAACAATCCAAAATAAAACATTACAGAAGAAAATTAAATATAAAATGCACATTTAAAACAGCATAATACTATCATTTGCAGATTTTGGTTAATGTTGAAGATGCGCCTCATTACCATGGCCTTTGATACGCAAGATGTATAATTTTTGTGACTGTGTTCCTAAACTGTTTTAATGCTGTATTTTATATTGTTGTGACTTGCCCTGGAACATTAGGGTGAAGCATGGGGATAACAACAAAAACAACAACAACAACAACAACAACAACAACAACAGGCATGGTGGCTATCGATAGACAGTAGTCATTTGTGGGCTTCCCATGGGCATCTGTTTGGCCACTGTGGGCAATATAGAATCATAGAATTGTAGAGCTGGAAGGGACCCGACGGTAATGTACTCCAACCCCTTGCCATGCAAGAATCTTAGCTAAAGCATCCTTAAAATGATGCTGAACTAGATAAGACCTTTGGCCTTATACAGCTCTTTACATTCATATACATGTGTTAGTGGACAGCATGTTTCATAGCATAAGAATACATTTTTGCCTGTACATGGTGACATAAAGTAAAGGTAAAGGGACCCCTGACCATTAGGTCCAGTTGCGGACGACTCTGGGGTTGCAGCGCTCATCTCGCTTTATTGGCCGAGGGAGCCGGCATACAGCTTCCGGGTCATGTGGCCAGCATGACTAAGCCGCTTCTGGCGAACCAGAGCAGCACACGGAAACACCGTTTACCTTCCTGCTGGAGCGGTACCTATTTATCTACTTGCACTTTGATGTGCTTTCAAACTGATAGATTGGCAGGAGCAGGGACCGAGCAACAGGAGCTCACCCCGTCGCGGGGATTCCATCCGCAGACCTTCTGATCGGCAAGTCCTAGGCTCTGTGGTTTAACCCACAGCACCACCTGCATACATGGTGGCATACCATCACATTAATTGTCTGAATTCTTTGGAAAGCCTGAATATTCCAACTCCGAACTTAGCGAGGAGGAACGCTGGCTATTGAAGAAGAAGATGGAGCTATTCCTGGTTGCATGGACACAGACTTGCTTCCCACAGAACTAATATTGAGCACTAACCTTTCCAAACCAGCTTCAGATATTTATTCATGTGCATCCGTGTTGCTTGTTTGGTGAAAACATACAAAAAGCAGAGCTTCATGAAGCAGGAGTCCCGAGCGAATGAAGTGGCAAAAAGTATTGCAAACATATAGTTAGCTACAGTGGAAGGGAGAAGCATCCCTCCATCTCGAAAAGAAAAGAAAAAGTGCAGAGAAGCATCATATGCCCTCCAACATTCCTCAAATGAAAATAGGGACATTTTTCTCACACACACACACACACACATACACCCAACACAACTGACTGTCCTCAATCCCACATTTTTGGTCCCTCCCACCATGGCAGAGCATTTCCTATCGGAAGAAGGGCAACTGCTTCCACCACCAACAGGGAACATGTCAGTGTTTGAAGAAAAAAAAAGGTTATGACCTCCCTTTGTCGCCTCAGCTTGGTCCTTGGACCCTTGTTGGCATAAAAGAGTCCACGAGAAAAGTATCCTTGCAGAGTACTTTCTGCTTTTATTCTTAAAAGCCTTTCTGCAAAAGCGACTGACCAACTTTACACACATCAGCACTACCAGCTTTCGCCAACCAACCCAACAACAAACTAACATTTCTCACTATACAGTGGTATCTCGGGTTAAGTATTTCATTCGTTCCGGAGGTCCGTACTTCGCCTGAAACTGTTCTTAACCTGAAGCACCACTTTAGCTAATGGGGCCTCCTGCTGTTGCCGCACCGCCGGAGCACAATTTCTGTTCTCATCCTGAAGCAAAGTTCTTAACCTGAAGCACTATTTCTGGGTTAGCAGAGTCTGTAGCCTGAAGCGTATGTAACCTGAAGCGTATGTAACCCGAGGTACCACTGTATATATATAACCCGGTGCAGGCCGCTGACTCATGCTGACCCAGCTTTTTAAGCATTAAAGAAACAGCGGCCAATTTTTAGCCATGACAGAACAGGACACATGTCCTTCACTGCCCTGAAAAACCTCCTTATAAAAAGAAAAACACGCATCAGTAAATAAATTTTAGAAAGGGACAAGATTATACGCAGCCAAAGAATTTATTTTTTTTAATATTGAAAAAAAATCAAGGCACCTTGTGCTCCGCTCTCCTGCCCTCTGCAAAGTGGAGGATTTATGACTGATATCAGAAGGAGAGATCATACTGCAGAGTCTGCTCTGTTGAAAGACCAGCTTCGTCAAGCTGCTCCCTCAAGTGCCATCCAATAGCAACCTTTCATTGTATTAGGCTATAAAAGAGGGAGAGATTGGACCAGCAACATTTGGCTCCTCCTCTCCTTGAATCCTTTCATTCTAGCTGGTTCTTGTAAGTAGCTTGTAATTTAAAACCAAAGTCTGAGTTAGTTTCTCCTCCTCCCTTCCCAATCACTTTTTCTTTTGTGCTGTGTCTTTTAGATTTCAATCCTGCAGGCAGAGATACTTGTAACCCACTCTCGGAGCCTTTTTTCTGCTGAAGAGTGGGGTAAACGTACTTTAAATAAATAAATAGTTTCCGTTATGCACTGCCAATAATAATAATAAATTTTTATTTATACCCCACCCTCCCCAGTCAGGGCGGCTAACAACCAATAATAAAACAAGTTGATTAAAATACAATTTAAAAGATTAAGATAAAGCATTAAAACATTAGGATGCAGCCTCTTCACAGGAGGAGAAAGGAAAAAGAAAGAGGGGGAGGGAATCAAACTGATTCTAAGCCAAAGGCCAGGTGGAACAACTCTGTCTTGCAGAGATGGGACATATACAGTCCTTTCCTACTGTCATTATGTATTGCTGGATAAAGAGTGGGAAGATATTGGTTTATAGTTTATAGTAATTACATTTCTACAGGCCTTTTTGGGGGAAAACCCAAGCTTCAATATTTGTTTTGGCTTTGATATATAGCTGCAATGGCCATCTACAAGTGGTTTTAATAACATTTGGTAATATGCTATCAGCTTAGAGAGCATTAAATTGACCCATTTAAGATATCTGGTGCAACCCTGAAGTGATAAGTCATGTCAAAATATGAAACTCACTTCATAAACTGAAAATACGATGTGGTTGAAAATGTCACTCACTGTGGGTGGGTGTGGAGAATCCATAAAACCAGTCATTCAGAATTATATATATTGTTACAGAGGTTGTGCATCATTCACAATCTCCACTGAGCAGTAGCAAGATTCTAGTGGGTTCAAGGCACTTACCCGGGGTTGTGTTTCTGTTGGGAATCGAGACACGGCGGAGACTGTCGTATCTTTAAGAAATATGGTACGTTCTACACATATTTACACCTAAAGCCTTCAGTGGAGGGGGCACAGAACATTATGCCCCAAAAGTGTCCCTCATGGCTCCTTTCAGCTTGGATCCAAAGCAATAGCTAGTCATGGTCCCTGGTCTCTTGGTACTGCAGCCTCCTCCAGTCAGCACTGCATGGAGTTCCTCCTTGTCATTCCAAGAACACCTTGCCAAAAGAAGCACCTCTTTCTGTCTGCTCCCCCCACTTCTCCTCTCTGTTCCAAGCCTAGTTTTAAAAGTGATTTACATCATTGTTCGGAATAACCTTGGCAATGCCCATTGGCACACACCCAAGGATTTCCCCGTGAAACATCAGGAATAACTTTCTGACGGTAAGAGCCTGGAAGCTCTTGATACTAACTCCCTTGGTCAGAGTTTTTTTTCATAACCTTTTTGAGTCCACAGCTTCCTTGACCAACTACATTCTTTCTGCAGCACCCCTGTGGGACTCAGGAGCCCAGTTATATCACCACTTGTCTGCAGAACTAGCCGCCTCTCTCCCTTTTTCAGTCATCCTCCCTTGTGGAGTGTTCCCTCAGCCTCCTCTCCTCTCCCATCTCTCCTCTCCTTGGGAGTCCTCTGGGCAGCCACAGCTGCCACCCTTGGCCTCTGAACTGTCCCCTATGACCAAAGAGAGGTGCCTCCTCACACTGCCCCACAGGAACCTGGGAAGCAGCCCCTGGCCAGCCCCAGAGGCACCATTTGCCTGGGGAGCTTGTAGTCAGGGCTGCTGCAACAAACAGCTGTGCAAACTTTTGGGAGGCTAGATGCAAGAGTACATCAGAGGAGGGGAGGGGAGGGGAGGGGAGAAGAGGAGAGGAGAGGAGAGGAGAGGCGAGGAGAGGAGAGGGGCCAGTGTTTCCTACGGCACCCCTGACCACCATTAAGGCATCCCAAGTCCCACGGCACATTGGTTGAAAACCACTGCTCTAGGTGACTTCTAGCAAACCTTTGCTCTCCTAGCCTCAGGATCTGCAATATGGGCTGGCAGGAGTTTGGGTTTCTTTTAGTGGATTACGGAGATAATGGATGTGTGTGATGCTAATCACATAGAGATAGAAATCCCTGAAAAGAGCTATCCTCAAAATTATGGTGCTGGAGGAGACTCTTGGGAGTCCCATGGACTGCAAGAAGATCAAACCTATTCATTCTTAAGGAAACCAGCCCTGAGTGCTCACTGGAAGGACAGATCTTGATGCTGAGGCTCCAATACTTTGGCCACCTCATGAGAAGAGAAGACTCCCTGGAAAAGACCCTGATGCTGGAAAAGATTGAGGGCACAAGGAGATGGGGACGACAGAGGATGAGATGGTTGGGCAATGTTCTCGAAGCTACTGACATGAGTTTGACGAAACTCCGGGAGGCAGTGGAAGACAGGAGTGCCTGGCGTGCTCTGGTCCATGGGGTCACAAAGAGTCAGACACGACTAAACAACAACAAAATGAAGAGCTACCCAACTTTCTCATTAACCTAGGACCTAGCTGTTTGTGCCTTTGTTCTTAACAATGGCTACCACATAGTTTTGCTTGGGTCTTCCTCTCACCATTGCTTAACAGAGTGGATTGGGGTACCCTGCTATGTCAGACAGAGACACACTGAAATAGTTATTTGAGCCTTGCTGATATATCAAAGCTGTCTTCACAAACCTGCTGTAAGCCACCTGGCTCTTTCTGAAGGACAGGCAAGGTACACCTGTAACAAGAAAAAAAAATCCCCACATTTGACTCTTCTTCAATCCAACTGACAACATGAACTGAAGCAGCGGGTGTCAAGGGAAAGATATATATAAACACAGAGTTTCTGAAGAGTTCACCATCATTTGCTAGAATAGCTTCAACTTAAATTCCTCCAGGCGCGCTTGAAGGAAACTGGTTTTCTAGATCCATTCAGTTGAGGTTTTGGCACAGAAACTGTTTTGGTCGCCCTGTAGGATGACTTCTGTCTGGAGAGAAGCAAGGGAAATATGTCCCTGTTAATTCTTCTCATCCTTTCAGCTGCTTTTGATACCATCAACCATGACATCCTCCTGGAGTGGCTGTCCAAGTTAGGGGTGGGTTACCATAGCTGTTTACAACAAAAGTACATAAAGCCATACAGCAAAAAACCATATAAAAATATTAAACTCTGACATCAATGAACTGTTGTGGAAAGCTGTATTCTTAATTGTCTGCATAGGTCCATACCCTTCAACATTTCTCTGATGAAAATAGGGATGTCCTTTTCCATAAAAATTGTACTATTTATACCCTGGGTGGCTTTCAACATATATAAAACCATAATAAAACAGTAAACATTAAAAACCTTTCCTATACAGGGCTGCCTTCAGATGTCTGGGGGTTGGATAACTCCATACCCTCCAACATTTCACCCATGAAAATAGGGGCATCCTAAGGAAAAGCGGGACATTCCGGGATCAAATCAGAAACTGGAGTGGCTTCTGTAAATCCAGGACTGTCTCTGGAAAATAGGGACACTTGGAGGGTCTGTAGGCCTTGTGGAATAAATAAGTATTCAGCAGGCATTCAAAAGCTGGAACAGAAGGTGCCTATTGGCAGACTGTCCCACAATACTGGATCAATGACACTAAGAGCTCTGTTTTTGTTGTTGTTATCAAACGAATGTTGAGAACTTGGCGAATATCCAATGGAGCTCTGGCAAATGACCTCAGTGACTGAGCTGAGATTTAAGGGTTCTGGTGATCCCTGAGATAGACCTAAGTTGCCCAGGGCTTTGTAAATGAATACAAGAACCTTGAACCTGGCTTGGTAGTAGATTATTGTAAGTTAGTATTTTTGGGGAGTGAAGGGGGATTGTATTTGTTTTATTGTTTGGAACAGGTATTATGTGGCAACAGTAGTCTTTTTTATTCCTGTGTAGTGTCTTTGTTGTTGTTTGTTGTTGTTTGTTTATTATCCACCCTTCACCCTAAGGTCTCAGGATAGGTTACAGCAGTAAAAACAATATTAAAAGCAACTTAAAGCAACTTACCTGCCTTGAAGCTCTTTGAATAAATGTGTAGATAACTACACATAAAATAGATAAACTTAAACGTGCTCCGGTGTTCTAAAAAGGCCGGTGAAATCCTGGCCTCATGGTATATATGCTGATTCTTAATAATAATAATAATAATAATAATAATAATAATAATATATCCTTCCCTCAAAGTTTTGGAATGCCTCCTCAGAATAACATTGATTGCATGTTTGGAAACCTTAAATCCCAATAGTCTCTCAATCACTGCATGGATAAATTGCGGTTTTCATGGGCATTTTAATAGAAACGCTTAATTAGGCTCCAAGAACAGGGTAGCAAATCTTTAAATGCTTCAGTTAACTAGAAAATGGCATCATTCTCCCTTCACTCCCCTACGTTGCTTTATAATTACCCCCCTTTGAATTAAAGCTATTGGTTGTAATTATATATTTTTTTTTTACTCCAAAGGTGCTGTTGCAGGAAACAATAGGAAGAATGTACAATTGCTATACATCAGTTCAAGTGGTAATTAATTTTCAGCAGGCATAATATGAGAGAAGTTAATAGAAGTTATTGCTTATTATAGACCCAGCTTAACCCCAGAGGAAGTGGAAGCTTCTGCTGCTCTTCTAAAGGTTTCTTTCAAAGATAATTATGAAATTACACCTTTAGGAAAGAAAGAAAGAAAGAAATAGTGGGAATCATTTTACCATTGCCAGTCAATTAATGAAGAACTGGGGCAGTAGCAGCCCACAGTAGTTGCTGTTGGGGTGAAGCATTGGGAAAGCACCCACAACCATGGTGACCTCCTCACTGCCGCATTACTCTCAATTGCCAGCAGCTTCACCCTGCTGACTGCCACTGAACTGGCCCCAAGGAGGACCTTAAGGTCCATAAATAGCAACACACTAGAGGTCCCAGGCCCTAAGGAAGTCAGATTAGCCTCAACCAGAGCCAGGGCCTTTTCAACACTGGCTCTGGCCTGGTGGAACGCTCTGTCTCATGAGACCAGGGCCCTGCAGGATCTGATTTCTTTCTGCAGGGCCTGTAAGACACAGTTGTTCCGCCTGGCCTTTGGCTTGGAATCAATTTGATTCCCTCCCCCTCTTTCTTTTTCTTTTTCCTTTCTCCTTCTGTGTTGGAACTCCTATTTGGGGACTTCCCTGACTTTTTTCTGGCCCATGTAGGACCAGCCTGGATAGTTAGCTTTGGTGAAGACTTGACATTTTCATCCCCAAAAAAGTTTTGGATTTGAGTTTCCACTGAAATGAGGCTGCATTTTAATGTTTTTATGTTGTATTTTAATCTTGTTTTTTAAGCTATATTTCAATCAATTGTTTTTATATTTGGTGTTAGCTGCCCTGAGCCCGGTCTTGGCTGGGGAGGGCGGGGTATAAATTAAATTTATGATGATGATGATGATTACTATAGGAGCCTCCTATCCTCTCTCCTCTTCTTGGGTGTCCTCCTGGCAGCCACTACTGCCACACCTGGTTTCTGAGCTTCTCTCCCCCCCCCCACCCCAAAGAGAGGTCTACAGAGCTTATAGCCAGGGCTGCTGCAACAAACAACTGTGCAGAGATGCAAGAGGATAGCAGAGGAAGGGGGGAAGGAAAGAGGGACAGAGGCCAGTGCTGCCCACGGCACCCTGCTATCATTTAAGGCACCCCAGGGTGCCACGGCATACACTGATTGAAAACCACCGTCTTAGAGCATTGCATGAGGAAGAATGCATACTCAGTTCCTTAGCTTCTGCTTGCAATCTTTCTAGACCACTAAGCAGTGCTGCAAACTGCTCTTGTTGCAGGTCAGCTCAGGTGGAGACTGGAAGTGGCACATGTAGCGGTAGGGAAAGTGAAGGGGCAGATTTTAATGAAGAAGCAGCCTTACCGCTGCAAGAGAATCCGCTCTTGTTAAAGATTAATGTAGAACTTGGATGGGTTCCGCACTCAAACAGAATGCTTTGTTGGGAGGAGGGGTGGGGAGAAGAAGAAAAAAGACAGAAGCTGACTGCACTTTAATTATAATCATTGGTTAAAGCTATGCCAGGACATTGCTTGTGGCGGTTGAGAGCTCTGGGTAGGTTGTGTAGTGGTACAAGCTTCTTGCTGTTAACTTAATTAGTGTTGCCTCCGAGAGATGGGAGCTTCATTACGCTGTCTGCAGAACACCACAGGGCACGCAACATGCTGTAGCTGGCCCCGATACGAACTGGTGTGAGTCTTGAGGAGTACAAAAGCATGGTTTTCTCCAGCGTGTTGGCTGGCTGAAGAAGCACAACACTGGCTTAATTTTCAAAGAGCCAATCGCCGTGCGTTTTCCTTTGGCTGAATGAGTTGTGACTCTCAAGACTTCCAGGGAGCTATCATAAAGGCACTGGGCACATTCCAATTGCAATAGCTGTGCCCTCGCAGTTCCTATTCATGTAAGTGAGTTTCTGACTGAGGAGGTTTGTAACTGACTTGGGGGGCAGGGATTTCAAATGTGTGTGGTCAGTGCAAATGTGTGTGGAGCAAAAAGCTGAAAAACAGGATTAACGGTGGCATTTTAAAAAGGGCTTCTTCTTTTGTTTCCTAGTCAGGAAAAGAACAAAAGAAACAAGTTTATTCTTCAATACATTTGAGCTGATAACTTTAAATAATCTAAAACGATTTTATTGTTGAAAAAATGTGGTCTGCATTTTTTCAGCTCTATCCTATTGTATGGGAGGGAACCTCTGTCCCTCCAGATGTTGTTGAACTACAATTCCCATCAGCCCCAGCAAGCATGGCCAGTGGCCAGAGACGATGGAAGGTTCAGCAACATCTGGAGGGACAGAGGTTCCCTACAACTGATGTGCAACAAAAATATCTGAAACAAAATTGTAGAGATGCAGCCAAGAGGTTTATGGTTTTTGGCCTGAAGATGAATATTAACTTTAAAAGAAAAAATAATACTGTATTGTATCTGGCATGTATATTAAGTTACAGAGGTAGGGGAGGAGAATGCTTGAAGAAGGGCGTGTTTCATTTATTTATTTTCGTAACTTATATGCCACTGAATCTAACCATCTCTAAGCAGTTTAAATTACAAGCATAAAATCACAAGCAAAAAGAAAATGCACAATATCAAATAGCAATAAAAAATCAGTATACTGTTAAGCAAAGAGTTAAAACAGAGCAGTTCAGAAAATTAAGAGCCCAGGAAAACATGATGGAATAATTTTCAGTAGGCCTTGAAAGCCTATCTCAGTGGGTATCTTCTGAATTGCACAAGGAAATGTATTTTGAAGGGTTGGTGCCACTACAGAGAGAACCTGCCTTTGTGATGTCATAAGATGTCCACCAGCCACAGGACCCACCTCTGAAGGTTGTAGGAATCTACAATGTCTATATAGGGGAAGACAGTTTGCCAAGTATTCTGGTCCCTAGTTGTTTAGTGCTTTAACGTGGTTTGGTAGCTGATAGTCAGCCTCTGTTGTTCTTTTAACACAGGTGGAATATTCAACAAGCTACGTAGCGCATGCAGCTGCTGAAACCTGCACTAGTTGTAGCTTCTAGATCAAGTACATGAGTAGCCCCACATATAATAGATTGCAGGAGTCTAACTTGTGAGGTCACCAGTGCATGGGCCAGAGAAGTTGATCTATTCCCACCCAAGAAATGGAGTAGTTTTTGTACCAACCATAGTTGGTAGTAAGCATACTGAACCACATAGGTCACCTGGGTCTCTAATGACTAAGATGATGGTTCCAGGAACAACACCAAACTATGCATCTGTTCTTTCAGAGAGACTGCAAGTCAGAACCTCCAAGTGTCACTATTTTCCAAGGACAGTTCTGGATTTACAGAAGCCATCCCAGTTTCTGATTTGATCCCAGAATGTCCCACTTTTCCTTAGGACATCCCTGTTTTCATCAGAGAAATGTTGGAGGGAATGGTAGGACGTCCCTATGTTGGAAGGTATGGAGTTATGCCACCCCCATGCCAAGGAGATAAGTAACTATACAATCTTTAGAAGACATCGGAAGGCAGCCCTGTATAGGGAAGGTTTTTTTTTAATGTTTCATTATATTCTTATACATGCTGGAAGCTGTCCAAAATGGATGGGGCAACCCAGTCAGATGGGTGGGTTATAAATAATAAAATGATTATGATTATTATTAAATGGGGCATCCCTGTTTTCAACAGAGAAATGTTGGAGGGTATGCAACTCCACCCAGAACAGGAAACCATAAGATCTCTGCCTTGCCAGGATTCAGCCTCAATTTGTTAGCCTTCACCGATCCCACAACTGCATCTAAGCACTTATGGAATGCATCCTGTTTATAGAATGTGGGTGCTTGCTTTGAATCTTGTGTTGCTTTCTACTCAGACATCATTGTTCCCAAGCTTGGTAAGTTCTAGAGTTTCCAAGCGGGTATATGGGATCGCTTCTATTGCAGTTAGCATGGGGTTTGACTGCAGCATTTTACTGTTTACTATAGCAGGATGTTGACCATTTGCTCCTCAGTGCTTTTGTAAGTGGACCATTGCGGATTCAAGAGTTTTCACAACTCAGGACTACTGCTGTTTCAAACTGGCCCAGGGTGCCGTTTTCTTGAACCTTGTAATTGCTTGCATGTTCCCAGCTAACTTGGTTGAACTCCCTCAACTATAGCATTGCCTTGTGATTGTGCCAGATTACTGCCCGAGTTCCTTATTTTTGCCTAAATGCATCAAAAGACAAATTACTGGAGAATGTTGCCTGTGAGTATAATAAATTCATGAACACTGTGAGTGGCTAATAGCGTTACAAATCACGTTGAGAAAAACCCAAAACCTATTTCAACACCTCATTGGTTATCCCTGCTAAGCCAGCAGTTCCCATATCCTTCAATTTATTCCTTTGTGTGTGTTTGCTTTTAGCATCTGCAGTGTTTCCTCCTTCTGTTAAAATTATTATTCTGGACAGTATTGTTATTAATTTTGTTCTTGAATGGAACTGATGCCTATTTGGCTTGCACATGATTCTTGATTGTATCATCGTTGCTTTAAAAATGTTAAATTGCCCTCCCTTCTAAGAATTGCCTCTGAGCCACCTGTTAGATATAAATTGCAGAGCATCGTGAAAGCATTTTCAGCATATTCTTCAAGTTAAATACAGTGTAAACAAAGAGCTAATGTAATGATTTCCTTTAGCAATGCTCAGACTAAATTACTCATTGCACACAGTTAATAATATTCATTATTACTGGTTATAGATAAGCAGGAGGAAAACTGTACAAGTCTAGCTTTCTCATCAACATCCTGTGGGTAGATATCAGGGTCTCCCATCTTGAGGCAGTCACTGATAGTTACTGCAGACAATACTGAGTTATGTGGACTAATGGTTTGTTCATATGGGGCAAAGCATCACCTACCTAATTAAATGTTTTGCAACTTTGTTGAAGGAATAGCAGTCATCAGGCCTTGTTTGAAGGTATAAGAGATAAATTAAGCTCTAAGTGCTTGAGCTAGTGTACTGCATCACCCTCCAGTTGCATGTTATCATTAATGCTCTCCAGCAACATTCCAATAGCTTGGGCTTTTTTTTAATTGACATTGTGAACAGCAGCAGACACTCTTCAAGAATTCCTCTTCCCCCAATATAACTTCAACATCACCTGTTGAAGTAATAATAATAATAATAATAATAATAATAATAATTTTATACCCCGCCCATCTGGCTGGGTTTCCCCAGCCGCTCTAGGCGGCTTCCAACAAAAGATTAAAAATGCATTAAAACATCAGCCATTAAAAACTTCTCTAAACAGGGCTGCCTTCAGATGTCTTCTAAATGTCAGATAGTTGTTTATTTCTTTGACATCTGATGGGAGGGTGTTCCACAGAAGGCCCTCTGCCTGGTTCCCTGTAACCTCATGTCTCGCAGTGAGGGAACCGCCAGAAGGCCCTCGGTGCTGGACCTCAGTGTCTGGGCTGGAGGATGGTGGTGGAGACGCTACTTCAGGTATACTGGGCCGAGGCCATTTAGGGCTTTAAAGGTCAGCACCAACACTTTGAATTGTGCTCGGAAACGTACTGGGAGCCAATGTAGGTCTTTCCAGACTGGTGTTATGAAGAGGGGGCATGTGTGGATATAGTCCACCATCGGAATGAACAATGACTATTGTTGGGTGTGTGTGGACAGTTTGTCGTTGCCTTTTTGACCATCCTACAGGATAGATCCAAAATTGCAATCTGTGGGTCACATTTTATCTTCTTGCTGGATTGGAGTGTTTGGAAGAGTTTGCTTAATAAGCCAAGATCTTTAGTCCATATGCACAAATCCCTTCAAAGCCGGAGCATATAAATAACCCAGCCAGGAGATCTGTGTATGTGTGGGGAAGGCCAGGCCTTGACCCTTGCCAGATGAAATTGTGTGTATTTGTGCCCAGTGCACAATGCTGAGGAACTGAACACTGGGGCAGGCTGGCTTTTATTCCCTAGGAGTTGACCCAAGGGACGCCTACGTGCTCTGATGGGCCTGTCTGCCTCCCAGGCCTGCCCACCATTGGTCAATTTGCAAGTGGGCCCAGATTCAAATCCCTAGCAAAGCAAGTGCCAAGGCTACCTCGCCAGCTGGCAAGCCCCAGTTCACAGGGCCCCACCGCATTGTGACGTGAGGCAGTGATGCCAGACCGCAATGCCAGTGCACCATGAAGGTGAGTGGACTTGTCAAAAATAGAGACAAGCAATGAAAAGTTTCCTCTCAAGCTATAAATTTGACTCAGGTTGGGGGTTTTATAGTTAAAGCTATGGTTTTCCCAGTAGTGATGTATGGAAGTGAGAGCTGGACCATAAAGAAGGCTGATTGCTGAAAGAATTGATGCCTTTGAATCATGGTGCTGGAGGAGACTCTTGAGAGTCCCATGGATTGCAAGAAGATCAAACCTATCCATTCTTAAGGAAATCAGTCCTAAGTGCTCACTGGAAGGACCTGAAGCTGAGGCCACCTCATGAGAAGAGAAGACTCCCTGGAAAAGACCCTGATGTTGGGAAAGATTGAGGGCACAAGGAGAAAGGAATGACAGAGGATGAGACGGTTGGACAGTGTTCTCAAAGCTACCAACATGAGTTTGAGCAAACTGTGGGAAGCAGTGGAAGACTGGAGTGCCTGGCGTGCTCTGGTCCATGGGGTCACGAAGAGTCGGACATGACTAAACGACTAAACAACAACAACTTGTCACATAGAGGAGGGAGAAAGGTTGTTTTCTGCTGCTCCAGAGAAGCGGACACGGAGCAATGGATCCAAACTACAAGAAAGAAGATTCCACCTAAACATTAGGAAGAACTTCCTGACAGTAAGAGCTGTTTGACAGTGGAATTTGCTGCCAAGGAGTGTGGTGGAGTCTCCTTCTTTGGAGGTCTTTAAGCAGAGGCTTGACAACCATATGTCAGGAGTGCTCTGATGGTGTTTCCTGCTTGGCAGGGGGTTGGACTCGATGGCCCTTGTGGTCTCTTCTAACTCTATGATTCTATGAACTTTATTTCATCTTTAAGATAATTCCTTTGGAAAGTCCACCATGTCTATTGGGCTTCACTGTTCATTACTAGTAAAAATTTATTACCAGGTCATAATCTATGTTGCAACTCTTTCCGCCTTTTTGACCTCCTGCTCAGTGCTTCACATACCGGTACTTCTCATTCTCTATAGGGAGAATGTTAAATTCTTACCTGCTTATTCCTCTGTTGTAATGAAATACTACCTTGGATAATGATACAGTAGATCCTGTTGGTCAAGAAGAGAGTTTAGTCAGTTTGTGTTCACTCACTGCCACGTGATGGTTGTGTTGTTTCCCTTATCAATCCTTTTTATGGGTGTCTTTATAACAATTTATGGGAAGATGCACTGTATTTAATGATCTATAAAAAAGGACACTGTGAAGGTAAATGGTTTTCAAAATATGCTTACTTGAGAAGTTTGAATTCCAGTTTTTAAATGTGATCCCTGTACCAGTTTTGCAGAAGGATTATTTTCTGCCGGAATAATCAGCATTTGTTGCTATTTGTTATATGCCAGGGCTACTGCTATTTCAAACTTAGAGAAGGACAAGGGCATTGACATTTCTTTTGTCAACCTAGAATGGGACTGCAGTACATTCAGATTACTATTGCCCTGGTTTAAGGGTCTTTTTCTATCCGGAGAAAATGGAGTGGAAGAAGCTATTCTTATGGCAAAAAGTTTAGTGGCTTCTGGCTCGTGCTACAAAGGTCACTGGATTCATGTTTGGTGAGATTCTCTTGAATATGTTTTGTGGTGCTTCGGATCAACAAACATTCCTTCTGAATGGTCTGCATTTAATCCTTTGACTGTAGCTACATATTGCTATAGGTCTTGCACAGGAGAATTCCTTTGGTTTTATATTTAGCATTGTTATTTCATATACAAGAGAAAGAGATTGGATAGACTTATGTCTATATTCCTGAATACTGAGAATTTGGCATATTGGGACTCTGTGGCCTTTCAGGTAGAACTAGTAGAGGGTACCACACATGGCCAGGCAAGCAGAAAAAGCAGACAGGCAGCTTTGAAGGTGGAAATATTGATAGCAGGGCCAGCAGAGAAGCTATTCAGTCTGTTCCTGTGAGAAGAGTTGTTCAGTCGAAGGAAGCCATCCAGAGTCAGCAGCTTTATATGGCCCACAGGGACTCTACTGGCCTTTTGTATTACCTGATCCCTGCTGTGCTGGAAGCTAAAATTTTTACTCTCTGGCCCTTTGCAAAGGTTGCACTGTAGTGCAGCCAAGCCCAGGCCAGCAATTTTTTTCCCCTGCTTGCAAGCATGGTGGTGGCTTGGTTCTCCTGCCAATGAGTTATCATAGAATCATGCTGCTAGGGACCCCAGTGGTCATTTGGTCCAACCCCCTGCAATGCAGGAATTTCAGCTAAAGCATCAGTGACAGATGGCCATTGAACCTCTGCTTAAAAACCTCCAAGGAAGGAGAGTCCACAACATCTCATAGGAGACTGTTCCACTGTCAAACAGTTGCCAGTTCCAGAACTTCTGGAGGGACACTTCTTGCTTTAGTTTCCCTGTTTCCTGAATATTCAGATTGAGGTAATCCATATGTCTTTAATGAAGAGTAGATGCATGATTTGGGGCTTCTGATTTTACACCCTCTCTACGAACTGCCTCACCTGTTGAGATCAGCTTGGGGAAAACATTTACTGTATTTAAGTCCCTATTCAAAGAGGGAAATTAAGGATCTTCTCCTATATGACTCCAGCTCTTTGCAACTCCTTCCCAATAGTGGATGATAGATTACCAGTATTATTTACACCGGATAGCTGAATTTTAGCTGCCTGTTTTTGTATTTGGTTCCATTATAGTTATGATTATGGTTTCAATTTGTATATATGTTTGAATCATTGCACACCGCCTGAATATCAGACACTACAGGGGTTTCCAAGTGCTTTTGCAGGGTTTGGTTTCCTTAGAATGAAGGTCAGCACAGACTGTGGTTTCTTTAGGATATATGGTTTTATTTACAGATATATACAACCTGAGCAGAGGATGGAGGGGCTTACAGCATTAACACCTCAAAATACCTTGCTTCTCCATTAGCCACAGCTTGGGATTCAGCACAGAACAAGCATGCCCCTGTGTATCCAGCTTTCAGCTCTGCTTACACACAACTCTCTGGCTTTTGTTCTTCTACCTAATATTTAGGTGGGGCAGGGAGGAGGCCCACACATTTGTTCTATGACACAGAACAACTACCTTGCTTCTGCTAATTGTGGTGCTTATCTAGCCATCCAAAGCCTGAACCAGGCTTCCTCAACCTCAGCCCTCCAGATGTTTTGAGACTACAATTCTTAGCATCCCTGACCACTGGTGCTGCTAGCTAGGGATCATGGGAGTTGAGGGCCAAAAACATCTGGAGGGCCGAGTTTGGGGATGCCTGATCTAAACAAAGGAACTGATTTGGTAAACTTGCTCTCATACATTCTGCCCCCATGGATACAGGATCCCCCAAATTGGAAGGGGCTCAGGACATCATCCAGACTTACTCTTTAAATTCATAACAATATCTCAAGATTTCATGTAAGGTATAGTTGATTTTTTAGAAGAGTGAAATCCAGTGGCATATGAGTGAACTTCTGCTTGGGCAATGGGAATTTGTCTTGCCGATTGCACCAATTTATGCCTTGCCAAATGCAAGGTGGTTCTTTTAAAATGAGATTCAGAAGTAATACAACACAGGACTTCCGGGGGCGGCGCGAACGGCAATGGCGGTCCTCTTCTGAACGGGAGAGGAGGCTCCGCAGGCAACGGGTCGTCCGCTACGGCGAAGCGGAGACCCACTCTGGAAAACCCCAGGCGGCAAGAGCCTGGGGTCTTGAGGCTCGGTGGGCGCCTTGAGCGACCCTCCAAGTGCAGAAGGAACCCCGTAAGGGGCTCCGGAGCGCGGAGGGGGGTTGCGGCGCTGTGAGCTGTTTCACAGCCTGAGGAGTGAAGCCGCGCTGCTACTGTCGGTGAGCGCTGATCCCTTTTCCTGCTAAATTACGGATTCGGACGAAAAAGCAACTAACTTGTGAGTAAAAGACTGAGTCACTTGAATTTGAGACTTTGAAAGAAAAACTTAAATTGGTTTGAACTTGGCTGAAAGCGGAGAGACGTGGAAGCAGGAAGTCCGTCTTCCGCAGCCATTGAACTTGAAAAAAGCAATCAGCTGGAGGAGTGGAGGCTGAAAGAAAGACTCTAAGTTTTACAGATCTAAGCATCTATTGAACTTGCATTTTAAAGTAAAGACTTTAAGCTAAAGATTTGGGATTTTTATTTGCACTTGACTTTCCTCCTTTTATTGGATTACAAATTAGAAGGTGAAACCCAGAGTCAGGAGCTGCCTGAGCACTAAGGGAGCTGTCAGCACTGCAGATTTGGATACTGTATATTGGAACTTGAAACAACCTGAGGGTATTGAGACCTTTTAAATTTGAAACATTCTTTTTGGAGATAAATAAGCACTGTCTGCAATAAAGTGACCATTTATAAACTCTGCTAAACATTTGTATTTGAAGGTTCTTGGACATTAAATTAGACTCTGAAAGACAGATTAAGCTCCCTCTAGAGGATTGGATTAAAACAGTGACTTTACATGTACTTTTTACTTTCGATTCCCTTGCTGTCTGCTTGCTCTGGACCTTTCCATTCCCATGGGAATAACTCAGTGTGACCTTGACTGATAGATAACGTTGGAATGAGTGGCACAAGAAAAAGAGGGAGAGCTAAACAAACAACTTTAACAACTCTAACCTCAGCCTCACAGACACGTAGATCATCTGTGCCTACTTTGCCCTCAGAAGTGGAGGGAGAGGGCGAAGCAGAGCAGTTACAATTGGAAGATATGGCCTCAGGAGCATCTGTTTCTGTTCTAGACAAAATCTTTGAAAAATTGGAAGCTTTGGACAAGAAAGCAGATGCGCAATCAGCAAAGATTGATAAAAACACAGAATGTCTAAACAAATTAACCACACAAGTGGCACAGAATGCACTAGCAATTGGACAGTTAACGGAGGCCTCAGCAGAAAATCGGAAATTGACTGAGGACACCAGACAAAAATTTGAAAATTTAGAGCAAGAGGTAAGACCACTCACTAAACAAGTCGGGGAACACCAGATTTATCTCTCTATGATAGAACTGCGAAACCGTGAGAACAACTTAAGGATTAGATCACTACAAGAGGCAGAAGAAGGACATCTAACTGAGTTTTTGACCAAAGAATTCTCCAAGTTCTGGAACTTGGAAGAAAAGGACTTTAAAATTGTGTCAGCTTTCAGACTTGGAAGATTTATAAAGAAGGAGAGGCCCAGAGACTGTTTGATAACATTGAGATCAAAGGAGGAAAGGGATAAGATTTTGGGACTACATTTTGTAAAATCACTGGAGGTTTTGGATAGAAGAATTGAAATTTATAAAGATATCCCAAGACTACTGCTTGATCTTAGAGCCGCCTATTCTGAACTTGTTAAACTACTAAGGAGCAACGCAATTCCATTCAGGTGGGAATTTCCCCAAGGAATATCTTTTACCTTTAGAGGGAGAAAGGTTAAAGTGAGAACACCGGAAGAGAGAGACAAATTCTTGACTACATACGGAGAGGACCTTCAAAAAGGAATTGAACTACCTTCAGGGCCTGAGGCAACGCCAGTACCAACATCAGCATCTGTGGAACCTGAAGACCCTGAGAAGATACCACCCCTTGAAAAATAACCAGATAGTTCAGGATGTCTCTGCAACTGTTGAGCTGGAATATTAATGGTTGTAACATTCCGGAAAAAAGGAAGAAAATATTTCATATATTAAAAAAAGAACAATTGGACATTATTTGTTTACAAGAAACACATGTGACGAGGCTCCACAGAAAAGTGTTAATAAATAAAAGATTGGGCCAGGAATTTGTATCGTCCGACAAAGTGAAGAAGAGAGGTGTGGTGATATATGCAAAAGAGAGCCTGTCACCTAAATTCCTATTTAAAGATGAACATGGAAGAATTTTGGCTATTGAGATACAACATCAAGGAGAGAAACTGCTGATATTAGGAATCTATGCACCTAATGAAGGGAAATCGGAATTCTACAAGAAGTTGCAGGAGACAATGCTGGACTACCTAGACTATAACAACATCATAATGATGGGAGATATGAATGGGGTCGTATCAACTAACATGGACAAGTCACAAAGTCAAAATGTTACAAAAGACGGCAGACTACCTAAAACCTTTTTTGAAATGACTGACAATATGGATTTGATTGACATTTGGAGGACAAAGAACCCACTAGGAAGAGAGGGAACATTCTTTTCTGAAGCCCAACTGACCTGGACAAGAATCGACCAAATATGGATCTCCAGAGGCCTGGCACCTAAGGTCAGAAAAGTGGAAATCTGCCCAAAGACCTGCTCCGACCATAATGCAGTAAAGATGGATATGACATTATTACCAACTGGATCCTTTAGATGGAAGATGAATGACAATTTGTTTAGAGATCAGGAAATTACCAAGAAGGCCCAAAAAGTTTTGAAGGACTACTTTGAGATAAATATGAATAACATGGTGGAAAAAAGAATAATCTGGGACGCAAGTAAAGCTGTAATGAGGGGATTCTTGATACAACAGAATGCAGTAAAGAAAAGAACACAAAATGAGAAAAAAGATAAGATCTTGGAAAAAATAAAAGAATTAGAGAAGAAATTAAGAGTGAATCCGAAGTCACAGCCAACTCTGAGAGAAATTAAACTTTATCAAACACAATATTCTAAATTGATAAATCAGGAAATTGAATGGAAGGTTAAATTAATGAAACAAAAAACGTTTGAGTCGGCGAATAAATGTGGAAAACTGCTAGCTTGGCAGTTGAAGAGAAGACAAAGATTAAATACTGTTACAAACTTAGAGGTTGATGGAAAAAACATCCAGAATCCAGTGGACATTAGAAAGTGTTTCCAGAGATACTTCAAAAAATTATACACCCAAGGGCCGCAAGATGATGCTGAGATTAAACAATTTTTGGTAAAAAACGGACTATCTAAATTGTCACAAGAAAATAGGACAATCCTGAATTCTAAAATAACACGACAGGAGATCGAACAAGCTATCCAGAACATGCAACTTGGCAAATCTCCAGGACCAGATGGGCTGACCTCCAAGTACTATAAGACATTAAAAGACTATTTGATACAACCTTTGATGGAGGTCAGCAATGAAATTATGGAGGGGAAGAGGGCACCGGAGTCGTGGAAGGAAGCGTTTATCACATTAATACCAAAGTCGGAAGCTGAAAAGACACAACTTAAGAACTACCGTCCCATCTCTCTTTTAAATGTGGATTACAAAATATTTGCAGACATTTTGGCAATTAGATTTAAAAAAGTTTTAAATGAAGTAATTCATAAGGACCAGGCCGGCTTTCTCCCAGGAAGACATCTGTTTGCTAATACAAGGAACATTATTGATATCTTGGAACTTTTGCAAACAGACATAAATACAAAAGCAGTCCTAATTTTTATAGACGCGGAGAAGGCCTTTGACAATATCTCCTGGAAATTTATGATGGGAAATTTAAAAGAGATGGGAGTGGGACGGGGTTTTGAGAATGGGATTGGGGCAATATACTCAGAACAGAAAGCTAAACTGATAGTTAATAATGTGGTTACAGAAGAGTTTAAAATTGAAAAAGGGACACGACAAGGTTGCCCTATTTCCCCTTTGTTATTTATTTCGGTTCTGGAAGTGCTATTAAACATGATTAGAGAGGATCGGTTGGTGGAAGGAATTCAGGTCGGTCAGAAACAATATAAATTAAAAGCTTTTGCAGATGACCTGGTTTTGACCCTGCAGAAGCCAGAGCCCAGTACGAAAAGAGTATTACAACTGATTAATGATTTTGGTCGGGTGGCTGGATTTAAACTAAATAAACAGAAAACTAAGGTTTTGGGGAAAAATTTGACTGATACAGAGTCAGAACGGTTTCAGAATGAGACGGAACTTAATGTGGTTAAAAAAGTAAAATACCTAGGGGTAAACATAACAGCAAAAAATCTAAGTCTATTTAAGGACAATTATGAAAAATGCTGGACAGAAATTAAGAGAGACCTAGATAGTTGGTCAAAATTGAAACTTTCTTTGTTAGGCCGAATGGCTGCTATCAAGATGAATGTATTGCCAAGGATGTTGTTTTTATTTCAAACACTTCAGGTCTTGGACAAGACGGGGTGCTTTCAGAAGTGGCAGAGAGACATTTCTAAGTTTGTCTGGCAGGGCAAAAAGCCCAGAATTAAGTTTAAGATATTAACTGATGCAAAACAAAGAGGGGGCTTTGCCCTGCCAGACTTAAAGTTGTATTATGAAGCCGCAGCGTTCTGCTGGCTAAAAGACTGGCTACTTCTTGAGGACACTGATGTGTTGGATCTGGAAGGGTTTAACAATGCTTTTGGATGGCATGCATATTTATGGTATGACAAGGTTAAAGCAAATAAGGCCTTTAAGAACCATATTGTCAGAAAATCATTGTTTAATGTCTGGACAAAATATAAAGACTTGCTGGAAAATAAAACACCAAGGTGGCTTTCACCTTTGGAAGCCAAGGCCCGAAAAAGACCCAATATGGAGGCTAAATGGCCAAAATATTGGGAAATACTAGAAAAGGATGGAGACAATTGGAAATTGCAGAGTTTGGAGAAAATGAAAGACAAAGTGCGAGATTGGTTACATTACGCTCAGATTAAAGAAGTTTTTAAAAATGATAAGAAACTAGGGTTCCAGGTGGAGAAATCGAAATTAGAAACAGAATTGTTAGAACCAAAGATTAAGGTACTTTCAAGGATGTATAACTTGCTGTTGAAATGGAATACACAAGATGAAACGGTTAAATCGGCTATGATAAGGTGGGCACAGGACATTGGGCATAATATCATGTTTGAGGACTGGGAGAGGTTGTGGAGCAATGGATTGAAATTTACTGCATGTAACGCTCTGAAAGAAAATGTAATGAAAATGATTTATAGATGGTATATGACCCCAGTCAAACTTGCCAAAATCTACCACCTGTCTGATAATAAGTGTTGGAAATGCAAAGAGTGTGAGGGAACGTTCTTCCACCTCTGGTGGACTTGCCCTAAAGTGAAGGCGTTCTGGGAAATGATTTATAATGAACTGAAAAAGGTATTTAAATATACCTTCACTAAGAAACCAGAGGCTTTCCTTTTGGGTATTGTCGGCCAAGGGGTGGCAAAGAAGGACCAGACATTCTTTATGTATGCAACAACAGCAGCAAGGATACTTCTTGCAAAACATTGGAAAACTCAAGATCTACCCACACTGGAAGAATGGCAGATACAACTGATAGACTACATGGAACTGGCTGAAATGACTGGCAGAATCCGTGACCTGGGAGAAGAGAGGATTGAGGAGGACTGGAAGAAATTTAAGAACTATTTACAAAAGTATTGTAATTTGAGTGAATGCTAAACAAGATGCTAGATCAAAATAACTGAGCACCACTAAATTTAGAAGTTTTTAAGAAAATAAGTAAGACTGTGAAATTTAGCTCCTTCTGAGAATTATAAGATTATGAAATATAGAAGGGATATAAGAATTTAAATAAGATGATAAATTGCTGACAAAATGTTATAACGATGAAAATGGGAGCGGGAGATGTGAGGAAGTCCAAAGAAAATGTGAAAATATGTTAAGATGAATGTTACATTGTTTATTATGTCTATTTTTATTGTAAAATTTAATAAATTGCTTTAAAAAAAAAAAAACAGAAGTAATACAACACAAGTGCGTGAGAAGATTAAATATTTTATTCTAAACAGCAAGCAATATATACATACCAACCAAGCACTTAAATCTGCCGCTTGGAAGCCCTCGAGAAGCAGCGAAGTGACTCTCCCAGGTAGCCTTAGTTTGCACGCCCTGCGGCCGATCAGTCCGTGCATGAGCTTCTGAAAACTCTGCCCCAAACCATCCAATTTATAGATAACTAGCCTGTGTGGCTTACCCAACTGGCTATTTGCAGATCATTCATTACTGGCTGTGTGCAGATTATTCATTAGCCACCACCTCCCAATGCCTCCCTTTCTCAAACAATGTCCAACATCAAAGAAGGATACCCAGCACTATCACTGCCTTCCAACTGATTAGGGCATTAAAAGTTGTTCCTCATGCCATCAAAGAACTTAAGAACAAGGGGAGGGAGAAGGAACAGAGGCAGGAAGGGTAACCATGTCAGATCACAAAACTCCTCAAAATACAGTTTATCTTCTGGATAGATTGCCCCTACAGATTTCTCTTTGATCCAGCCTCCCTGTGGCCTCTGAACCTCCTGTGCCCTCATCCCTCCAGAGCAGAATGAAGCCACATGTGTGGGCTGTAGGGTGGAGGAAGAGAAGAGAAGGTCCAGCTTCATGAGCAGAAATTGCTCACAGACCAACACCACTGGCTATATATATTCTATCAAAAGTAAGATATTGCCAGATCCCCTTGATGGTAATCCCTTGCAAGACTCCCTTGCATTAGCAACATACATTCCCGCCTGCACCTGCATATGTTTTGTATTCTGAGAAGTGGCCCTGTATCCAAGCATTTCCAAGGACACTTGGATGAAAAGTCTGTCTGCATTTTATAATGTCATCAGTATATTCTGCAAGAATTTGTCAGTAAATATTTTTCTTCTCTGCACCCACCTCAGGGGAAAATAATAAAAGAAATAATGGTCTGATGCTGTCTTACTCATATTTCATTTGATGGGACACAACAACATGCCATGGTGAATTTCTGAAATATGCATATATATTGGTGGAACCTAAGTATCACACACTTCAGGGCTCATTGAAGTGTCAGGAGGATGGCTCATTTTGTGGGGGACAAAATTGATTTTGAAATCATAGTTGTGACAGATTTGATTTTAAAGGTCTACCACAGAGAAACTAAATAAAGAAATAAGAAGAAACCATAAGCATCTGAAATAGCACTGTGAATACTTAAATCTTCCCCAAGGGTACTTTGCCCAACCTTCATCAGAGCAGTGACAATCTCTGTTTTCTTACCTTTCTATCTTAATAGGAAGGCAAAGTGGTTTACAACAAAACATAAAACAGCCAGAATAAAATTCTCACATGAGCTAAAATAAGAGACAGCCAGCATAAAACAGCAGAATCATATACATGCATATGCACCAAAGGCCTGGATTATTATTTTTTAAAAAGTGTGTGCATATCTCTCATCTAAAACAAAACAGAGGTGGTGCCAATAAATAACCCAGGAGGGTGCTCCATAATTAGATGTTACTTCAGTATAGGCTTTATCCCCTAATTTCAAAAAAACTGGAGGCTCATCAAGACTATGGTGTATCTATATGCATATGATCTGTATGCATATGATGACCTTGCCCATCATCAGTGAGAGCGTGGCTACCAGGCAGATGCAAAAATTCCCTTTCCACAATGCTGATTTGCTTCATTTTTGCTGTTTTAACAACAGATTGGATGTTAGGCATGTTACCTTTTAAGGGAGAAATTTTGGAAAATACAGCATGTAAGTAACCACAGCCATTTCTCTTTCACTAGTCTTGGACTGTAGCCGTAAATCAGGGCTGGGGGACCTGTTTTTTCCTTATTTTGTTGGAATCCAACTCCAGTTATCTCTGACCACTGGCAATGCTGACTCCAGTTGATGGGAGTTGGAGTCCACAGCTTCCCCCATTCCTGTCGTAAGCTGTCTATTATACTCAGGGGAGCTTACAAAGCATCTTGAGGATTTCCAGGACAGCAGTTACTGGAGGAAAGCAATGCTGCGTACATATTAAAGGTAAAGGGACCCCTGACCATTAGGTCCAGTCGTGACCGACTCTGGGGTTGCGGCACTCATCTCGCTTTATTGGCCGAGGGAGCCGGTGTACAGCTTCCAGGTCATGTGGCCAGCATGACTAAGCCATTTCTGGCGAACCAGAGCAGCGCATGGAAACGCCGTTTACCTTCCCACCGGAGTGGTACCTATTTATCTACTTGCACTTTGACGTGCTTTCGAACTGCTAGGTTGGCAGGAGCTGGGACCGAGCAACAGGAGCTCACCCCGTCGCGGGAATTCGAACCGCCGACCTTCTGATCAGCAAGTCCTAGGCTCTGTGGTTTAACCCACAGCGCCACCCGCGTGTTGCGTACATATTACCAGCTTATAATACAGTGAGATTGTTATTTTTATTTCATAAGAAACAATAGAACAGATCCAAGAGAGATATGGATATATAACTAATGTGTGTATGCAGCTTTCCAAACCAATGATGGGAGTATGATGCTGGATGCAGAGTAAATTTGATTGTGTACACAGCCTGAGTGTATGTAACTCTGGCATGAGGCCCTGATTCCTTCCCATCCCAACTCATTTATTTCCTCCCTGCAGAAGCTACAAGGGTTTTGTATTGCAAACGTAAAGACTTTCAATGAAAGAAACAAATATGTCAGATTTGGATTTGTTAGCTCCAAGGTATTCTGTGAAAGACAGTGAAGCCTATAGAGGTTCTGAGACGATTTGTGTGACTGACCTGAGTCCATTGCCAACCTTTCAGCCTTACAGGCCTGAGAGGCCAGAGCCATTTCTCGTTAATCAACCCTTCACGTTAGATTATCGCCTTGGCATCAGGGGTGGGGCGGGTATCTTCATCTTTCATTTAGTTAAGAAACCTGAGCCTGTAAATTGCTAGCAGTTGGTGACCTGTCGAGTTCTCACCCTTCTGTGTCAAGTTAACAAGGGCTTTCATGCTTGTCTTCGAAGGGAATGGGCACCACACCAGGTTGTTAAATGAAACACCACACCATCCTCTGAGACATTGTTGTTCCAATTACTGCACTTATACAAGGACACGGTCAGTCAATAAAAAAAGGTTGCTTCTGAGAGGAAAGGAAGATTGGATTTTGTTCCAATTGTGCCATCATCCAAAGCAAATGTGAACTTCTAATGTGATGCTAACGAAGTACATATCACAAATGGTAGGGGATGTGAAAAGAAGACGGCTTTCATACCTACAAATGACGACTGAGCATAAACAATATTTAATTTCTAATTTTTAAAGTAACTTTTTTATGGGGTTTTTATAAACAAGTATCATAAGAATAATAAAGGATACAAAGAAATAGGCCAAATCTGGGGAAGACCTGAGCAAAATGCTGTGGTCTATTTCTGTATCTGCCTATAGGAATATTCCTTTATGTTAAGAACAGCAACGAATCTTGAAAATAGAAAGCTAGATGTCATGGAGAAGGATTCTAGCCTAACGTTGCCCAACATGTTACATTTTTGTGTGAGTGCAGGGATGTATTTATGATTATAGGAGCTTTCTTTCATGTTAACCCCTAGTTATAGACATGGTACAGTTCAAACCTTGGTGAGAACTAGTCCCAAACCTTGTATCTTTTTAGACACTAAAAGAGAACATACCATATCATTTTGTAGTTTCACTGTTGTAATGCGCTCCTACCTACAAATCCTCTAACTCAGCCTACCCCATCCTTGTACTCTCCAGATGTTTTGGACTACAACTCCCATCAGCCAATGCAAGGGGATGACCGAAGTTGCAGTTCTATAGCATAAGAAAAGGACCAAGCCCTCTATTACTGTGCAGTATGCTTTCATTGGAAACCTCATCCCTGAGGTCTTCCCTTCCTAGACAACTAAGATTATCTGCAGATGAAATCATGGTCTTAACTACTATTCCTGGCATCCGATGGCTCTGTGATCTGTTGAAGAGCCTTTCAGCCTGATGAGCTTCCACACATTTGTTGTTGTTTGAATTTTCCATTCATGAATATCTTAATGCAGTTGTCAGTACCATTGCGCTGCCTTGGTTACATAATAAATATTGCAACTGAAATGCCAAAGAATTCATGAAACTTGTTTAGACATGAACATTAGAAACTCATGGAAACAGGAAATCTATGCTTTGGTATCATGAACAGATCTGAGGAAGTCAGTGAGACCGTTCAGATGTGAGTTTATGGCCAGAGATCTGTGGAGATTGCTTCAATCAGAGAACTGGGGTCCTATTTTATTCTTCTTCTCTCGAGCCTTCCTTGCTATCAGAGAAAAAATTCTGTTGGTTCAGAAGATGATCCCATTTAGAGCAGCAGTGAGCAGCAGAGAGAGTTCTAGTTGTATATCAGTGAATAATTTGAAATAAATTGGCAAGGTTTTCTGAATCATTATTTAACAATTGGAGCAACACAAAGGCTCCAGTGAACCTTGGCTACAGACCATGGCTTTTTTGGAATAAAACAAATCACAACTGGTTTGTGCATAATGCTGAGCCAGGGATCATGATTTGCTTCTCCCACATACTAATGAAGTAGATGAGAGTAGCACATTTGTGGTTTTGATTAATTGATTGGTTGATTGATTGGGTTTTTATTTTTTTAAAAAATAATCTATATACCGTTTCACAGTAACAAAACCTCTAAGCAGTTTGTAAGAAATCTTAAAATTATAAATGAAAACAATTTAAAATGATTAAGAACAACCAGTCAAACTCTTTATTATGGTCAAAGTCATTGAAGACCAGTATTTTTTTTTAAAGCAACTTTGCCCCAATGTAGAAAATAATACCAAGCAAACCAAAATATAGAAACATAACAATAAAATTACTAGCAATTGTATCATGCTATAGAATGCCAGATATAGAAAGCAAAATTATAAGTTTGCTAAGTAGTCGTTGGAGAGTTTTACATGCAGCTGCACAATATTTAGCCACCTTGGAAGAAATGGATGCATTCTGAGCTAAAAGGGTGGGTGGGGGGAAACAACCCCATAAGATTCAGCCAATCATCCTGGGAATTTCTGTAAAAGGGTTCAATAAAAATCTTATGTATATCACAATAAAAGAAACCAAATGTAAGAACACAAATAAGCGATCCTATCTCTCCAGATGCTTAGGAACATTTGTGTTGATGATAGGAGTTTAAAAACATCTCAACATAATTAAAATCATTATGATCATTTATTAGATTTATATACCACCATTTATCCAAAGATATCAGGGTGGTGTGCAACATTAAGAACATAATTTATAGAACATAATAATAAGAACATAATGCACAGCATAATAATACAAGGCATAATGAAATAATCATAACGGTTGCTCCCCCAACACACACACATTTAACAGACCATAGATTACAATTATGATTATGATAATCTTTATTGTCATTGTCCCATACAGAACAACGAAATTGAAAATCTACATCAGACATTCAAAAACCAACAAGCCTGCTATCCCAGCCTGGTTAGCCCCCTAAAAACTCTGATACCCCATAATTAAATACAATATACTCCCATAGAGACTACCTTACACTGTGTTTAAAACCAAAATCACATTTGAATAGAAACTGTTTCTCAGGCAGCTATTCCTAGTCTTTATAACCCTGTACCTTCTTCCAGAAGGCAGAAGCTGAAAGAGATCGTTTCCAGGGTGCGCACTATCCTGCACTATCTCTGCAGCTTTCATATGGCACCTAAAGGATAGATTTGATCCAAGGTGGGAAGAATGCACCCAATTATTCTCTCTGCAGTCTTTACAACCCTGGACAGCATTGTTTTTCCCCTGACTGTGCAGCTCCCAAACCACACACAGAGACCATAAGTTAATACACTCTCAACAATACAATGGTAAAATGCCATCATATATAATGTCCAAAGGCCTGAGTTAAGAGGAATGTTTTCGACCAGTGCCTAAAGACATGCAGTGTAAGCACCAGGTGAGCCTCTCTGGGGAGGCGCTTGCCTAAACAAAAATGCTTTAAGCAGGCACTGAAAAGAATACAGTCAAGGGAGTTCCAAAATGTAGGTGCTGCCACGCTAAAAGAATGAGTTCTTACAAATGCAGAATGAGTATTATGTGGCACCCTTGATGGTGAAAGTTGTGTAGAAACCTACATGGTAAGCAACTAACTATGGTTTGCTGTCACACAAACTGAGCCAAAGATTCTCCTTCCCCAAGTTAGGCTGCTGAACCAAAGAAAACCCGGGAGTAGATGTTTATTGTGCCCTGTAGGTTGGCATAAGGACTGCACAGCTCCAGGAGCCTTCAGAAATAAAATCAATAGCATTTTGAGACAGCAGCAGCAACAACAATGGTTGAACAGTATCACAATTGGCAAACCTGCTGAATTTTCAGATTTCATCATGAAACTCTAAATTTGTGACAAATCAGCTCAGTGCTAACAATACCATGTTCATTCCTTCTGTGTTTAAAATGTTGCTAATCCGTCCACAATTGTCTCTGTTGTTCTGAGTTGGGGCACTCAAAGGCAACTTTCTATGCTTCTATATATCTTCAAATATATAAAAAAATTCACCAGTAGGTGAACAGCTACAGTTCTTACATCCTGATCTGGCCGTCAAACGTTATATTCCAAATGCCTCTCAAGACTTCACACTTCTGAATGAGACACTCTTTTACTTGGTTAGCAGACAGGAACAACACCAGCTATCATAATTGGGATTCAGATTTACTGCCTCTGTTTGTATTGAAAGACCACCATTAGTGTTGGGTTTCTGGACAGTTATGTCATATCACACCGTTTCCAAGTGAGGTTTATTATCCACCCATCTGTTTATACATGTAACTATTGATCCATTCAGACAACTTTGCAGCAACCTGGATTTTGAAGAAGTACTTGGGTAGGTTTGCTGTCAATACTTATGCCTTCTACTCTTGCCTTCAGTTAATTAGAAACGACTAGTTGGAACACTTGTCCTTGACTACTGAAGGAAGAGTTCATTTTGCTGTTGGCATAAGATTTTCCTTTCATTTGATAAATGTTTACTGTCATGGCTCAGTAAGATGAGCTACAGTCTGCTAGTTTTGGCAGTTTATGCTTAGCTTGTCCTCCCACATTATAGCTCCATTTATTTCATTTGCTTTCATTAATCTTTTTTGGGGGCAATTCCCTGGCTAGCTGTATGGCCTTTGCTCATGACAATCAGGGGATTAATTGCATGTAAGCTGCTGCGATAATTCTTTGAGAGTTGTAAGTTTCTGCAGGGCTGTTTGCTGTGGAAACTCACATGGGTTCTCAAACCTTTCTGTGAATGGCAAGAAAAAAAATAGGTATATAAAAGGAGAATTTCCTCAATGCCAAGATCCAGGTTTGGGGCAAGTACTCTTTGGTGAGAAAACTCCAGCAGAGATTTAATTAAAAAAAAAAAAAATGCAGCAAAGTAAAGCATGGGAAAATAGGTTGTTAGGCCTTTAAAGTATGCTTTTCTAAGTTCCTTCCAATTACTTTCTTCCCCAAACACAGAAAAAGGCCACATGTTAGGCAAGTTAAAAAGTGGTTTACTCACAAACTTTCCAAAAGTCAGGTTCATGTGCTTTTCCATACATCAGTCAGAAAATTCAGGCAGTAAAACTCGGCTTAGTTGCAGTGGTGAAAGTTCCTAAATTATTGGTATAGGAACACAAAAATGGCTTGCAAGAGCCATGCGGTTTGAGCTTAGAGCAACCAGCTCAGACCTCTTTGCATGCTGAGCTTCTCAGGTAGACTGAAGGGGAACTATAGGCTTGAGATGAGGAGGAGTGACCTAACTAAGAGTAGCAAGACAATTTATTCTATGTTGTTAGCACCTTCATGCATTAATTAAACTTAATCATGTTGGTTACATGAGGCTGGTTATCCCACACTATCCTCACATCCTATTACAATGATCCCATTCTCATCTGTGTCTGTGGATATTCCATGTTTACTACTGGTATTTCCCATTGCACAATTGCAATGTTCTCCAGCACTGTAACTAGCAGTAATACTTGTCATTTATATTATGCTTTCAAGGGTTCAGTCTTTCATGTGCATTATATCAGTAATCTTCACAACACTCTTGCTAATAGCAAACTTAAGTAGTGAATGAAAAAAGGGAGGCCATGAGAAGCACAAGGACAGCATTATATAGCTTGGGGAGACCCAAATATTGTAAAAGTACAAACAAATCTTTTTTTCTTTCTTTTTTTAAGGTAGCAAAACCCCACAGAAAAACAGCCCAATGAGAATTTAGCCACCTCAGGAGCTACAGAAAGTTGAGCATCAGCTGGGGAAAGGGGTGAAACAGTGCAAACTGGTCTGCTTAATTTCCTTGTTTAAACCAGAGGTCACCAACCATTTGGGTTCAGTGGGCACATTTGGAATTTTGGTCAAAAAAATTGCATTATTCTTGTGTGTTAATTTTTTATGTATTTATTTATTTGAGGTGATTTTAGCCTGCCCTTCATTAAATTTAACCCCAGAGTGTGGTACAATGGAATAAATACAATGCATGAAATATAATAAAACTGCACTGTGTCTAAAACTAATATAACTTTAGAACTGTTTTATATATTAAAAACAAGTATTTTTCTTTTCTTTCAAAGGAAGAATAATAAATAACAGAATGACTTGTGCTTAGTATTAAGAACAGCAGCAATACCTCTCCACTAAGTATCTTCTTTTGAGTGTCAGTCTTGATGAATAGCCATGTTGAAGTGTTTTATGAAGTGACCATCTCCCCTGGAGTTGTCACTGAATTTCACCTGAAGTGACATTTTGAGGCCACCTTGGAGACTCTTCCTTGAGCAAAGCATGCAAGGAATTTCACAGGAAGCCAAGAGAGATTTGAAAAGGCTTTCAGTAATCTCAGGGAGGTCTTGCAAATTCATAAGTTGCCTCCAAAGCATCACCAAAGGGGGATCTTTAGGGGAATCTGGCCATTTTTGCTTAGGCAAGACTAGCAAGTGGGTTCCCCCCACCCATGAAGGCTTATAGACATCACTAGTCTCTCCTGTATTTGATAATTTAAGTACCCAACAGTGACCCAATTTGGATTATCACTTTGCTATGTGCCACTTTGCTACAAAACTTTCAAGAGAGAAGATTGAACAAACCCCATTGAGCTGGTGTCAGGAAGAGCCTCCTGGATTAGTTTGGTGCATATTCAGAACATATCCTACCATATCGTCCTGTCACGAGCTCCATGGAGGTGTCTTGGACAGGATGCTTGGATTCCAAAGAGGAGTGGGAGAAGTTCAGAGAGTTGGAGGTAGAGGGCCCCAGGGAGGCTTCTAGAGGTATGGGGGATGTGGAAGTAGGACCCTCAAGAAGTGCCAAACCCTGAGGAATGGTTCAGCAGACTGAGGGATGGAGATCTGGATCCTGGAGAGCAGCTGAGTAAATTATCAAAGAACTGTTGTGCTGCTACAACATCAGACATTCCTATCCTAACACCTCCTGCTATGGGGCTGCCTCTGATACTGCTGCCTGCCAGTCAGGGGCCTTCAGCTTCTGGGGAGGACACTGAGAGTAGAGATGATACCAAGTTGGTCCTGACTCCACCTTCATCTCCACAGTCATGGAGATGCCAGTGCCGGTGTGAACAAACCAGCCCACTCAAAGGAGTACCCAGCATTAGGTTTCTACCTGCTTGCCATACAAAGAGCTGTGCCTGCTGCACAATTCAAAAGGAAGGTGCAGGGGGTATCACTTGTTGGATCAAGATCTTAGCCATGTAGCTCACCTCCTATGAACCTGCTGAACCTTCTAACCTGCAGCTTGCCTTATGTATTCATCTGATTTGAGCATTAAAGTTTTTGTCAGAAGTAGAGCTGAGGGGTATCGCCTAGCAGTGAGAACCAGGATGTATCCAAATCTATACAATGCACACACAGGTAATTTTATTATTACATAATTGTGCGTAATTGGCTCGTGGGTTTTAAGCATACAAACAGCTCCTCAGCTCCTCCCTTCAAAGCACAGTCAACCAAACCAGGAAGCCTCTTCATTTACCATGGTTGTCCACATCAAGAAACTCTGGCTACCAACTTCATAAGGACTCAGGTTATTGAACCATGGCTTGAAACTGGTTTAATATCATGGCTGGTTCCAAAGCACATAACTAGTTTTGCAGCTTAGACATAATGAAGCAAAGTACGGTTAATTTGCAGCTTCCTGGTTTAATTGTGGCTCATGCGAAGGGAGGAATGAAGGGGTTGTGTGCATGGGCAAAGGCTCATTCATATCACAGAGATATTGTTGTCTGAACATAGCCAATGAGGTGTTCAAACTCAGATCTGGGGTTATACCCTTTCCTTGAGGTTATTCTCATTCTGCAATATTGTTTACTCCTACAGTGTCTTTTTGCTGTTGCTGCAGAATTGTGGCATTGAATGTTAGTCATCCAATGTTTACACAATACCCACCAAATGCTTTCCCTGATAGTTGTACTGGATGATTGTTCCGTTCAGTGACTGTTCCCTAGCTTGGCTATCTTTTTTTGCTGAGTCTTGTGAGAGAGTCAAAATAAAACACTGGCAAATCAATGTGCTGAGAGAGTTGTTTGCTGCAACGTGTTTTGCAGACCCTACATGCTGGCATCCATCTCTCTTGGGAGACAATGGAGTGTACCTTTGAGGGTGAAGTCAAACCCCTGGAGAATCACAGCACCTCTCCAGGGTGCAAGCCTGGGCAGTTTGTATGGAGGTCCAGGGCTGCACAGATGATAGGACCTCCCTCTCAGCCTTGCTGATATGGACCAAAAGAAAGCAGAGCATTTGACATCAGCTTGGCTGCAGGCATAGGCACCATTGGAAACATTTGTGTAGAGCACCCAGTAGTACAGGCATCAGTAGAGCTTATGCAATTGTGAATGCCACCTGATGCCAACGGGAAGGTAAGCTGTTGGAAATAGAATATGAGGTGATCTTGACAAGTGGATGGAGGCCAGATGTGGGAAGGATATTTGGCATACAGGCATGCAGTAAAGAGCATAGCAGAGGCCATCCCTTAAGCAGCCAAGAACTCTACTGGGACCCAATTCATGCTGTCTTCTGTTCTCTGAGATAGATTTTTTAAAAATATAAACAACCCAGGAACAAAATGGTCATGTAAATTCACTCTGAAGCAAAACAGAGGTAGATGGTTCATTTGGCACGGTTCATTTTTTACATCAGTTCTAGGCAATGAAATGGAAAGGAGAGGGCATTCAGTCCTATCAGAGCAAGACCATCTGGGCCCATTGAGTTATTTGCAAACAAGGATCCATACAGTGCAATCCAGTGCATATTTGATCAGAAATACATCCCATTGTGCTCAGTGTAACTGATTCCCAGATGGCTGTCTATAAGAATATGTCCTAAATAGGCAGTATCCCAACTGGAGATTTACCTAGAAGTGTGTGCAAACCTATAGAACACTTGCAGCCATCCCAAGCTGAAGTGCAGTGTCTGTTGCATGGACTGGTAGTTGATGGAACTGGGCCAATGCCCACTGAAGGCTTGCTGTTGAATGAATCACCAGAAATTTCCCAGTCTCCCAGTAGAATGAGTCACAGTAGGACTCATATCTTCCTTTCCACAACCACTCCTTTTAAAAATCTTGCTTTTATGTGACTTGGTGGTATGCACATATCCCAAATGTCATGTATATGGTTTCTTTTATATCTAGGTTAGCATCATAGCAAGTATTCAGACCCAAAAGAGGGCAAATATGTTTGGTAGGAGCAGTAGGGAGCTTGAAGGAGGATCATTTGGTAGTACAAAGTGAAGCCCTGGCAGCCTCCCTCGGTGCCCAGTTGCCCAAGCCTGAAGAAAGGCAGCCTCTGTAGAAACTGGATATAAGACGGTAGCAGTGGCATTTTTTTTCTCTGATCAGCAGCTCCACGTCTACAGGAAGTCACAGGAAGTCAGTTTCTGATCTTGGAGTCATAGTGAACAGTTCTCTGGAAATGGGTTTGGTGTATACCAGCTATGAAAAGGGATATTACACATTGGGGATCATTATATGGTGTTGTGTTTTTTTGATATTGTAAGCCTCTTTGGATGGAGTTATGCCCCCCCAATACAGCCTATAGATGATTTTTGAAAGAGAGAAAGGAAGAATCTATTTTTGCTATACAGTGGTACCTCGGGTTACATACGCTTCAGGTTACATACGCTTCAGGTTACAGACTCCGCTAACCCAGCAATAGTAGCTCGGGTTAAGAAGCTTGCTTCAGGATGAGAACAGAAATTGTGCTCCGGTGGCGTGGCGGCAGCGGGAGGCCCCATTAGCTAAAATGGTGCTTCAGGTTAAGAACAGTTTCAGGTTAAGAACGGACCTCCAGAACGAATTAAGTACTTAACCCGAGGTACCACTGTAATTATTCCAGTAGGAATGCTCATCAAATTCAACTCTATCTGGATACAGTGGTACCTCCAGTTGTGGATGGGATTTGTTCTGGAGGTCCCAGTCAGATCTTGAGGTTTTCGCAACGGACCTCCAGAATGAATTAAGTACTTAACCCGAGGTACCACTGTAATTATTCCAGTAGGAATGCTCATCAAATTCAACTCTATCTGGATACAGTGGTACCTCCAGTTGTGGATGGGATTTGTTCTGGAGGTCCAGTCAGATCTTGAGGTTTTCGCAACTTGAGGACCTCTTCTGCACATGTGCGTGCGGTGAAACCTGGTCAAATACTTCCGGGTTTGCCGCTTTCGCATCTTGAAGTTTACGTAACCAGAGGGTTACGTAACCGGAGATACTACTGTACTTCAAAACGGTGAGGAAGAAGGTCTACCATCTTTGACTAGAATGGCAAGACACAGTATATACGCATCCGTTAGAGGTCCAATGGAACAGTCACATTCAGCTAACCCCGTAATAGGCAGAAGCTGAGGCAATTAATTTTTGCTTGGAGAATGCCTCCGTGCCACAGTCAATCATATCGGATGTGTCCACATGGACGGCAGACTACAGAGAAGTGGTCTCAAGGTGCCTATCAAAACTTGACGTCCGTGATAGCTGTAATGTGTTTCAAGATGGAGTGGAAACCCTGGGACATGCTGCCAAGCAAAAGGGGAAACTGGGAGAGAAAATTGCTCACGACCTTGAACGCATGTGCTCATTTCACCGGCAGAAGGTCCCTTATCTGCAGCAGTTCATCCGTTACAGTGAAGTAAACAGCTTAAGGGTTGTGCTGCTCACTTGTGTGGAAAAAAAAGAGGAAAAAAAGGCCATGCGCCTTCCATGTAAGGCAAATAGTGCTTTAGATTTTATAGAAGCATGTTCTTAATTCCAGCGCAAGGTTTACAGTTTTGCTGAATCAGTGCCTTAAGGTAGATAGCCATTAACCTTATTATGTAGTATAGTAAGTATCCAGTACTCTAGAGGCATTTAATGCAGGGAAGAAAACACATTTTTTTTTTGTGCAGCTTCCATTGCCAAGCTCAACAGCAGTTTGCAGTTCAAGGCATTTTCCATTTCTGAGATTGAGAAGTTATGCTTCACATACCTTTATATTGAAATCTACAAGCTTTTTAAGGGGCACCCAGTCACTGGTTAGCTGGCTAACACATCAGGTCCACCACCCCACACCAAATGGTAGGGGATGGGGCAGGCTAAAGAGCCTAAACTGCCACCTAACTTATCTGTAAAGGTTACCTGCGGAGCTGGCTGAAGAAGAGAAAGAACCTCACTGAACATCTTTGAGGGCTCTAATCGAGACCTCTTGTATAAAGATTTGGTGCTACTATTATTAATGGCAGTCCATCTTTAGAGTCTCAGAAGACACTTGGTAAGCCATGTAAGGAGTTGCATGCCGACTGAAAAGCTAAAAGTCCCATTAGGAAATGGGTAAAATTCTCGTGCTTTTGTTTCTGTTTACTCAGAACATAAATAGAATTGAGTAAAGAAAAAGGACTACCTCACATGCATGGACAGCTCTTGAGTGGCTCGCTTAGATACAATCGTACCTCAGAAGTCAAATGGAATCTGTTCCAGAAGTTCAACTTCCAAAACATTCAGAAACCAAGGCACGGGTTCCAATTGGCTGCAGGAATCTCCTGCAGCCAATCAGAACTCTCGGAACCCACATTGGACGTTCAGGTTCCATAGAACGTTTGCAAATTGGGACACTCACTTCTGGGTTTGTGGCATTTGGGAGTCAAAATGTTCGAGTCGCAAGGCATTTGACTTCCAAGGTACGACTGTAGTTTAAAAGAATGTGTTTTTTTCACCTCGTTCACCTCTCCTTTACAACAAGATCCAAGGTCATATGGGGCCTTTGTATATATCCTTTTTTGTAATTTGTTACATTATCTTCCTGCTGTTACTTTGAAAGTACCACTTGTAAATGAATAACCCAAAGTTCCAAAAAAAAAAAGAACCTACTGATCTATAAGAAAGCTGGGAGGGGTGCCAGGTAGCACAGGTAACCAAATCCTTTCAGTTTGTCATTTTGTTGTCACCCACTTAATAGATTAATTTATTTCAATGTTTATATCAAATTATAATTCTGTAATATTATTACACTACTTCTCAATAAAAACAACCCTGCTGCTGATAATTTTTTATCTTTTTTTAAAGAAAGCAATAGACATCAAATTGTATTTTTAATTGCCATTTAAAAATTCAGTGAAATAAAACTTTCACAAATTAATGTCTCTGAGTTTTTCAGTCATTTAGTTTTCTTTTTGCATTGTCCCCTATGCAACCTATGCATCTGAAGGGCTGAAGTGATCTCCCCCACCCCCATTTTTCCTCACAAAATTGCATGTCCAGTCCATGATGGGACACCCACATCATAATGCATTTTAGGATTGCTCCAAAGCCAGTTTCCTAACATGTGCTCATGGTCTGGAGAGAGTTAGATGATTGATTTCCCCACACACAGCCAGTCCAAAAGGCCAGATCCATTATTTCAGGTTGAATACTCCATTTCTCTCTCACACTCTGAACTTTGCGAGCCCAGCTATGGAATATATTTAATCAGGAGCTGAACCTCTCACAAGTTCCGTTTTCTTTGAGGGGAAACTCATATAAAATCACAGCATCACCTCCATTCTAAGCTGGAAAGTTGAGTGTCCTTAACCTTGTCAAACATTATGTCCCCAGCAGCTGGGTGGGTGAAGAAGGCCAGAAGGAAATAAAATGGAACTCACCTGCCCTTCTGGAGGGGAGTCTAAATACATATATTTTTCTAGTTTGAGAAAGGACACGTTTGAAATATTTCCTTTTCATTGCCCTCCCAGTGAATTTTGCATTTCAGTTTTCCATAATTATTTTCGGAGCCTGCCTGGTGTATCTGTTCTTTTCTTTTTCGGACCAATTGTGCGTGCAAGATGGATTTCAGAAGTGCGTGATGGACACATAAGGAAGGTAAATTGCTTAAATCAATTGGCTGTGTCATAAGAGAGCATTTTCTCACTATCAGTGTCAGGAGCAACAGGAAGGGGAATTACAAGAATCCATTATGCAGCCACTGACTATGGTGCAGTGATTCAGAGTACAGTATATTTCTGTTGTGCAGTGTGCATCTGCAGCCAGTCTGGTTGGGCATTTACATTGCCGCAAGACCTGGGGGGATAACCATCACAGAGACATGAACTGACCATGGAGCAAATACACCCTCTTCTAGCCTCTGTCACTTGTTGTTTTTTCCAGATCAGTGAGTGAGTAAGAAATTTACAGGAGACAGTCAACCAGGGTTCTTTCAGTGCAGCCTTTCTTAGTTGTGTGGCGAGTTCCCGACCCCCCCCGGTGGAAATAATGACACATGACACAACCATTTAAGGTTAATGGGCTAAATAAGGGCACAGTTTTATTGATTACAGGTGATGAAAGTGTGGTTTATAAATATAAAACATGCATATTTGAAAATGTGCAACATCCTAGCCAATTGCTTTAGCAGAGGCTTCCACTGGCTAATATTGCATTTTTGGTATATGTTTTGATTTTATCACCTGTGACAGCTCAGTTAGTAGAGCATGAGACACTCGATCTCAGGCTCGTGGGTTCAAGTCCCACACTGTGCAAAGAGATTCCTGCATTGTAGAAGGTTGAACTAAATGATCCTTGTCGTCCCTTCCAACTCTCCAATTCTGTGATTCCATCCTCCCCCCCCCCCCATATTTGTAAAGGCAAGGTTTTCTAAGCTGCTGTAATACCTATTAGTTTCCATTCTACCATTTTGGGGCACTGTCCATCTGTCCTGCCTAAATAGTGCTTCTTATAGTTTTCAGTTTGATTATTGGCCAGATCATTTTTTGTGCATCTGCTGGAACATGATGCTTAAGGCAATTTATGTTTTAAATGTTTGAAGTGGAGATGATTTATGTATGACAGCTTGAAATCCAATATATTCCTGCCATGTGAAAAAAAAGAGCAGTAATGAATAATGTGTTTTGTTTTTTGTTTCAAGTCACAACACAGAGATAATTAAGTGTATATGTGCTTTATAACCGGGGGACAGTGCAGGGAGTCATACGCACAAACACAAAAGGAGAGCAATTGGGGTTTGCCAGGAAGTGGGACAAGGACACTTAAGATTTAAAAAACAAAAGATTTAATGGATGGATGGTCAAAAATGAGAATTAAAATCCAGGTTGTTCATTTATTTTACAATCAAGATGCTTCCTGATTGTAATAAAACCTCTAAGTAGTTTATGCAAACGGATTGACACAGCAGCTCAGACAAAAGTCCACAGGTAACAAAACAGATGACTTATTTCTGTGTGAAAAGGACAGTGATGAACAGTGCATTCCATTGTTTGTTTGTTTTAATTCACAGGAGGAAGTGGATTAAGGCTCAATCCTAAACCTATTTAACTGGGAATAAACAATGAACAAAACATATTTTACCAAAGTCAACAAGCAACACTAAAGAAACAAAAAAATAAATCAATCAATGTGGCACGTGTCTGGATAGTGGCAGTTATAAGTCAATTAATATGTAAAGAACATACATTGCAAAGCAATTTACATGTCTGCTTAAGTATAATATGTGCAATTTTAAAAACCCAAACCTCTATTTGTAGAGAACTAAGGCAAAAGTCATTCATAGCAAGAGTCTATAGGACATCCATATAGAAGACTCTCAGGCACAATGATTCATTCTTAGAATCATAGAACTGTAGAGTTGGAAGGGACCTGAGGAACATCTAGTCCAATCTCCTGCAATGCAGATGTCCCATTCGAGGATCGCACCTGCAATCTTGGTGTTATCAGCACCACACTCTAACCAACTGAGCAATCCAGGCTATGATGCTCTAAAGTAGGGTTTCCCAAACTTGGGTCTCCAGGTTTCCCATCATCCCTAGCTAACAGAACCAGTGGTCAGCAGTCTAAAGAAAGCCCTCGGGTCAGGCCAGTAGTCTACCCATTTCTCTAATGCTAGTGGTATTAGGTTTTTTGCAGGCCATTAAAGATACCGGTAAATTAAATGGTTGCCACAAAACTCTCAGGGGATATTCCCATCTAATTTGTAAGTGAAAAGTGGTCGCTTTTATTATTTCCCGTTCTTTTTAACAACTGAGCAGGAGACCTGAATTGGCTTTGCATGGATGTTCAGCGAGAAGGGATATCTGGAGGAATCTTCAACAGATATTGGTTGTAAGTGAAGTATATGTCATTTCTTACCTTGGATGAGTTTGGAGTATTTATTGTCACTACCATGTACTCAAAATTTTGTCTGTGGAAATGTACTGTGATTCTTTCACAGTAGAAGTTGCATCACTAAACTGGTCAGAATTCAAACCACCAGGAAGAACTGTTGTATTATTCATTGACTTTGTCCATATATTTGGGGAACTTTTGCTTCTGAACCGAAATGTGCTTCGATTGGTGCATGCAATATACTTTAAGCACTAGAGAAACTAGACTGTTGAGGATGTTTGGTGTGTGTGGGTGTGTGTAGTGTGAACTGGCCCTTAGGCAAATGGTTGCAAAGTTTCCAACCATTAAAGAATAAAGAGGAGGGCAACCCTATTGGTATTCATTTTCTTCTGTGCTACTTGCTGCTGAGATGGAAATAGCTAAAGTGACAGGACGTTTTGCCTTCCATACAGTCATCCTTCATGATATTTTATCACTTCCAATCATACTGAAAGGAAAGTAGAACAAGATCGGGGGGGTTCTTTTCAAATAAGAAGTTTGATGCTGGATCGCATGTTCAGGCTTTGCTATTTATTAAGCTACTAGTGTAGTGTTTGTGTGCCTTTGACAATGAGCACTCACACTTTACATTGTGGGTGCCCTTTGCGGGATCGCACATGGTGCTACAGTTCCCAGGGATCTTACTAGCAAACAGGGGCTTGCTTGCCTCTCAGTGTTAATTTTTGGAGACTCACGCCCAGCCTCAGTGATCAAGTTTCTTGCAGGGAGGTGGGGCCAGCCCTATTTATAAATAAGGGGTAGAGCCAACAATAGCCAGGCGGTTGACTCTGGAGATTCACCCTCCCTACCCTCCCTTTGTTTAATGTTTCTTTTTTTTTCCTTCTTCCTGTTTAGCGGGTGCTGCTACGGTCTTTGACTGGTTGCTATTGAAGGACTGGGAAGAAATTTTCCTGCATTGGCAGGTTTTGTCTTCCCCATAGCAATTCGTCACAACTTTGGTGGTTATGGCCTTGGGTGCATAGCTGTCAACCGTTCCTTATTTGGCAGGAAACTCCCTTATTCCAGTGCCATGCCCTGCTGCTGTCCCGGATTGATGATGTCCCTTAAATTTCCCGGGTTTCAAAGGAAGCAGCTCCTCTCCCTCCCTCCCTGCCGGCCAGGGAGGAGGGAGGCTCCAACTGTGTTGCTTGGCTGCCCGGCCCACCCCCCTCCAGCCTCCTCTCACCAGCCTTGGCTCCCGGGAGCACACACCCCCCCGCCGGGACTTGCAGGAGCCTCGGGCCCTTCTGCCACCACCCTCCTCTTGGCTGCCGATCTGAGCATCTCTGCCTGGGGCCTCCTCTCTGCCGGCCGCCGCCGCTCCCGCTAGGCTGTACTGCGGCTGCGCCGCTGAAGGACCCCAATGAAATGGGCAGCCTGGCACGGCCTATGAATTGCTGAGGAGCCTTGAGAGGAGAGCGAGGGCAACCATAGAGAAAGCAGTTCAGAGAGAGGACGAGGAGGCGGAGGCGGAGGCAGAGGCATGGGCAGGTGTTCCAAGGGCTAACCATAGAGGGGGAAAGCGGAGGAAGGACTGCAAGCGCTTCTCCCATAGATTTGTAGTGGTAGACTAGCATAGTTGGTCTGATCTGCGGGTTTACTTCGGGCGCTACTTTTTTCCCCCTCTCTTCCTCTTGCCCCGCTTGATGGAACTGAGAGCTGCAGATGGAGCACGAGAGAAAAGATACAGAACAGAACTGCAGCAGCATCTTTGTAGCTTGGACTTCGTTTTGCGCGAAAAGTGGTTGCTGCTTGTAGTTATTTAATTGCAGTGTTTCATCAGCTGGTGTCTTGAGCAGCAATCTCTGGAAACGAAGGGCTAAAAACCGGCGCTGCTCTCCCAAATTATCTGGTCCCTTTTAACTTCGTATTTCAGCTGGTTGACTAAAATCCCTTATTTTGGCAGCTGATCCCTTATTTCCGAGGCTGCTGCTCCCTTATTTTCAAATCTGTAAGTTGACACTATGCTTGGGTAGAATCCTTTAGTCTTTTATTCCCTATATGGGCGGGTGAAGTGGTGACTCACCCCCCTGCGTCGGCAATTCCAGGGTCCCCTTTTTAAAGGAGTTATATTTTGGGTGTCACTGGCCATACACTGAAAGGTCATTAGTGAACTACCCTGTGTGTGGGGATATGTGCTTGGCTGCCTGCTACACTTACGTCTCGCAGAGCATCCCCATATCCCATTTACCCTGATGAGCCCCAGTTCCCCCAGCTGGGGGGCTGGGAGGGATACACGCCCAAGGCCTAAGCCAAGGTCTTCCTACATTTGAAAGTTTAATAAAGTTGTGGCCTAATTTTAATTCCATGTAATGTTGTCAGAGTCTTTATTCCTTATGATTCCTGGGGGCTGGGACTGTTTCCGCCTGGTCACGCAGTGTAGCCTGAATTACACTTCGCAGGAGCGACAACTGAGGGCTTGAAAATGAGCTGCTGCTGTTGCCTTTCCATGCTGCATTTGGGTATACTATGTAAAAGACTCAAATCTGCTGACTCCAGGGCAATATGTTGGCTAAGGCAAGTTCCTGTGAACTGCCTTTAGAATCTCTGGGTGTTATTTTTAATACTTGATGGACATGTAATTGCCGGCAAAGCTGCCTTTACCCTCTTCTTTATTTTTAAGATAATGAATTTCCAACACATTTGTTTATGGGGCTTTTTGACTAGCCAAATATGTTTTACATTTCACTTCGGAGAGTCTAAGGGCCATATTTTTGTACGGAATTCTTTGCTGCTAATAGGTTGGACCCTGCTGGGAGAAACAAATATAAAATATGTCCTAGACAATGTAATGGCTACTGTAAGCAAGCCTCTCCATGGTAATTGACAACACACTCTGGTTTTAGAACATTTCTAGGTTTCGGTAGTAGGAAATAGGCATGTTGCATGGGGGTGTTTTAAGATGAATGGAATCACAGAAGATTTGTATGGGGATAAGAAGCATGTATGGGACGCGGGTGGCGCTGTGGGTAAAACCTCAGCGCCTAGGACTTGCCGATCGCATGGTCGGCGGTTTGAATCCCCGCGGCAGGGTGCGCTCCCCTCGTTCGGTCCCAGCGCCTGCCAGCCTAGCAGTTCGAAAGCACCTCCAGGTGCAAGTAGATAAATAGGGACCGCTTACCAGTGGGAAGGTAAACGGCGTTCCATGTGCTGCACTGGCTCGCCAGATGCAGCTTGTCAGGCTGGCCACATGACCCGGAAGTGTCTGTGGACAGCGCTGGCTCCTGGCCTATAGAGTGAGATGAGCGCACAACCCTAGAGTCTGGCAAGACTGGCCCGTACGGGCAGGGGCACCTTTACCTTTACCTTAAGAAGCATGTAGATCAGGTTAGGACGCGGGTGGCGCTGTGGGTTAAACCACAGAGCCTAGGACTTGCCGATCAGAAGGTTGGCGGTTCGAATCCCTGCGACGGGGTGAGCTCCCATTGCTCTGTCCCTGCTCCTGCCAACCTAGCAGTTCGGAAGCACATCAAAGTGCAAGTAGATAAACAGGTACCACTCCAGCGGGAAGGTAAAAGGCGTTTTCGTGTGCTGCTCTGGTTCACCAGAAGTGGCTTAGTCATGTTGGCCACATGACCTAGAAGCTGTACGCCGGCTCCCTCAGCCAATAAAGCGAGATGAGCGCCGCAACCCCAGAGTTGGTCACGACTGGACCTAATGGTCAGGGGTCCCTTTACCTGTACCTTTAGATCAGGTTAACCTCTGCATCAAGGAATCCCAACTGAACTTCAACATCAAACACGTGGCTCATCAAGGAGGATCTGACAGATGTATATCTGGAGATGGTTCACTTCCTTGCTGCTTAAGTGAACATCACAGTAATCTCTAGCAGCCACAGTGGTACCTCAGTTTTTGGAAGTCGAATGTTTTGGTTTTCAAACACCGAAAACCCGGAAGTAACTGCTTCAGTTTTCGAATACTTTTCGGAAGCCAAACGTACCACGCAGCTTCCACATTGAGTTTTCTGGATGTAAATGCTTCCAGAAATGCCTGCATTAGTTTTTGAACGTTTCAGAAGTCAAACGGTCTTCCGGAATGGATTGCGTTTGAAAACCGAGGTTCCACTCTATTTGATTTAGAAAGCAAATGGCCACTGTGGGTTCCCTTTGATCAGGTGAAGTCATCCCCAAGTCAATTTATTACATGTTTAAAAATGTCTAGCTATTCTTCATACAGATAGCTCAACTGGTAGAACATGAGACCCCTTAATCTTAAGGCCATGAGTTCGAGCCCCATATTGGGTGAAAGATTCCTGCCTTGCAGGGGGTTGGCCTAGATAATCCTGTGGTCCCTTCCAATGCTGCAATTCTATTATTCTGTTCCATCATGAAACTCAAGGTGTTCAAGGCATTCTGTCACCCAGACACTAACAGATCCAGACCTGCTGACCTTCAGCATCATGCACTATCAGACCATATCCTGGAACCTAGAAATATAGAACTATATAGAAATATAGTGTGAAGACTTAAGACGATTCTGAAAGCTGTGTTTCAGGGCCAGGTTTGATTTGGCACGATTGGAATCCAGAGCTGGATGTGTTCTTTCCCCCACATTGGGTTCTCTGGATTCAGCTGCAGGAGCTGGAGCCAGGGGTGGGGTTGGAGTCGGGGGGTTGAAAGAGCTTGGACATGAAGACTAATGTCCTCTTAGGGGTCAGTAACTGGTTAAGGAACAAGAAGCAGAGAGCTGGGATCAATTGACAGTTCTCTCAGTGGAGGGATGTAGAAAAAGAGAATCTTCCCCACCACCACCAATATTGAAACCAATATTCTTGCACTTGTTCATAAACTATATGGATTTGTTGATAGGCAGGGGAAGAGCACACCCATTTTGCTTATTATATCAAATTGTTTAGGGTGGTTAAAACAAAGTTTGTGAGGAGCTCTGAAAGGATCTTTCCAAACTGAGTAAATGGGCATTAAAATGGCAAATGCAATTCAGTGTAAACAAGTCTAAAGTGATACTCACTGGGGCAAAACATTTCAAACATGCGCTAATGTGTGATAACCCTGTGACCTAAACCTGCTGATGTTTGCTCCCAGTGGCTTCATATAGATGTTATATAGCATAGGTGCCAACGCCCCAGGGCCCTGGGTGCTCGGGCACCCACAAAATTCCCCACGAAGGGGCTGGGCACCCACAAATTTTGATGCCAGGGCTGTGCATACTGCATGGCACCCACAGCCCAGGGCACCCTTGTTTGTGGAGCCAAGCTGGTACTCCTGTTATATAGCATTGAGGACAGAACTGTAGGTGGAGATGTGTAGTGATGTTCGCCATTGTGAATGGTTTTGAAAGAGGACTAATGCAAGCATTTTGTTTGTGCCCAAATGAGCACTGAGCTGCCTCATGTCCTAAGTAATTTTTATATGCTGCGCCAAGTTAGGATGGACTCTAACATGCATGGGCCATGCTTATATCTTACGCATGACCATAAACGTACTGTTATTTTGTCCCCTTTTTAAAATTTAATTTTCCCCATCCCCTTCAGTTTCACAACAAACAGCAGCCACAGAGTACCAGAATTATAAACTCGTTTCCCCGAAGTGCCACGCCGAGATGTGGTTTAGAGCACACAAAACGGAGCATGAATAATTAAGGCCATTGGTTCCAGAGTGGGGAGATAAAAAGCGATTGGTACAAAGGAACCGGCATTCAGCTTCTGAAAAGTGACAATTGTGAGATATTGAAAGAAGCGGCTCTGTGCAAATTAAAAAATAAACAGAAACAGCAACAAGATGAATTTTGTCATAAACAGTGGGATGACAATTACATTGGAGAAAAATGTGCCCTCATAAAGTTTGGAATCAATTACCAGCTATCCTTGTAAATGGTTTTTGATAACGCATAACGTTGCAAGTGACATGCAGAACAGTAGCTTTGCAGAGGGTAAGAGAGATGATTAAAGAAGAGGCAGGGTTTCTGCCTTTTTTTTTTGTATTAAAAAAAATTAAAAGTCTATGGTGTGTTTTTTATATAGCTACCAAGTAATTGAAATTTGATTAGCCAATTAACTGTCTGGAATTTATTTGCTGAATCATTAAACTGATGAAAATTTTTGATTTACCGCAATATTTCATCAGCTTAATGATTCAAGGAATAAATAACAGGCCGTTAATTGGCTAATCAAACTTCAATTTTTTTTGGAGGTTAAATGAAGATAAAAGTTTCTTTAACCTATAAAACACAGATAAAGAGCATACTGCAACTTACCTGCAACCCGGTGCCTTTCAGGTTGGCATCAGGAAGGTAGCAGGCTGGGGAAGGCTGACTTGCTTTGTGTCAAGAGATGAACAAGTGCTGTTTAAAAACCGTGCAATCATCACAGGCAATCAATTCATGAGACACAGCTCATGATTTAAGGGCCCACATTCAAAAACACAACAAGAACCTGTTACTTAATGCGCTAATCAGTTAATCAAGTAAGCATGACAAGCATGGTGCTTTATGAAAAATGCTGCGGGGAGAGACTTCTTGTAAGGTGTGTAAAGCAGTCATGACCACGGTCCAAATTTCTTTGTAAAGCTGTTCTCTGGATGTCCTGGGGATGGAAATCTTTGTTTCTCACTTGTCCTCATTTTGGCCTTCTGGTCTTCACCTGATTAAACTGTTGGGGTATGTGCAGAGTGCCCATCCTTGTGCCAGCAGAGTGTGCCAAAAGAAGGGAGAAACACCCAGCTGTTCTAGGAAGAGTCAGTCACTTAACGGACAGTATAATGCAGTTTCAGTTACATGCGGTTATAGATACAGGCTGGATCTAGACACATCAAAAAAGCATTTCAGGAAAACGTGTTGTCAAATGCCTTGGTTCTCAAACGCCTTGGTTCTCAAATGCCGAAAACCCAGAAGTAAGTGTTCTGGTTTTCAAATGTTTTTCAGAAGCTGAACGTTCAATGCGGCTGTCGGCTATTGTTTCCAGGGTGCCTGCACCAATCAGAAGCTGTGCCCTGGATTTCGAACATTTCAGAAGTCAAACGGACTTCTGGAACGGATTAAGTTTGGCGCTTTTGTTTTGCTATTTTGCGTTTTTGTTTTTGAGGCTTTTTTGGTTAATTTGTTTTTGTGACTGTGTGGATGATAATTTTTGTCATCTACAATACTGTCTTATTTATTTTATAGTACAGTACATTGATTATTAGGCTGTGTGGTTTAACCCACAGCGCCACCCGTGTCCCTAGTAACCAATGTACTGTAACCTTTACCTTTACATTGATTATTGCTTTCATTTGATGGATCAGTGGTCTTGTTAGATGGTAAAATTCATGTTAAATTGCTGTTTTAGGGGTAGTTTTTAAAAGTCTGGAACGGATTCATCTGTTTTGCATTACTTTCTATGGGAAAGCATGCCTTGGTTTTGGAACGCTTTGGTTTTGGAAGGGACTTCCGGAACGGATTAAGTTTGAGAACCAAGGTACCACTATAGTGGGAAATCACGTTGGTGAAAGACGGAACTCCACAGCGCCATCTGGTGTCATATGCATATAAAACAGTTTTTCTTTACTAATGTAGCTGAGTCCACAATCTCCTTACAGAATTCAGACTATGCCTGGCCAAGGGCAGGGGCCAAGCGTAAACGCAACAGGATTTATACTGTAGATTGGGCTGAGTCATTCTCACATGCTTAACTAGCTGCAGGCACAGGACAAAACACACCCAAATTAAACAGCACACCAGTATTAACCCTTTATTGTCCCTTTTCTCAGCATGTACAAACCTTATATGTTAACATAAGCCTGGCTGTAGACAGACATTTTTTAGAACTGTTTTGGGATAGAGAGGAACACACTGTTTTGTGGGGAGAGGGGTTATCTCCCGGACAAGAAATAAGAGGGCGAGGCAGAAAAACAGCCACCTTCCCTCTTCTACAATGCCCTCCTCTACAATAACTCTCAATCATGACAAGTGTGGTTCCCGCTGGGAATTTCTTTAGAAATGAAGTTGATTCCCCTGGAGCTCCTGGAAATTTCCCCCCATCCCTCAGTCCACAAAAGTAACTCCCGCCACTCCACCCCACCCCACCAAAAAGGGGGGGGGGGAGAACGCCTGGGCTGAAAAATATCAATATAGGCCGAATATGGTAGTCCAAATTGATGCTCTCCGTCCGAAGCCAGATTTTTGCCATTGTCAAACTATGCTCTGACAACGTAAGTGGACCAGAGTGGGAAGAGCAGAGGAGTGAAACAGCATCTGCTGGTCTGTTTTAGAAAGTAATGGATGAGAGCTCTCTGATTCCCTTGTTTTGGGCTCCTGTAGAGCTGACTCTTTGCAGTTTCGCACCTTCAACTACAAGGGCAAGGAAGTCACAGTCATGCTAATGGTGCTCACACTTAAGCTCAACTCCCTTCTGTTTTGCTGAGATGCACAAGAGAGGAATATGTAAGGCCATCCAACATTGCCTCTGAGCTGCTTTCTTCGTCTGTGCTACTGTCTGGTCACATTACCATGGTTTGTGAAGTATTGGTTTAAATCATTTTAATGGCCCTGTGCACTGTAGGATGGATGACCAAATGAAATGGTATTCCATTACAGTGCAGAAATGTCAAACCTTCATAATCTTAGATTGGATCTATTTGTGAAAAGATAAAGTGGTCCATATATATCTCTCGATCTCCCCCTCCCTCCCTCCCTCCCTCCCTCCCTCCCTCCCTCCCTCTCTCTCTCTCTCTCTCTCTCTCTCTCTCTCTCTCTCTGTCTCTCTCTCTCCTGTCTGTCTATCTGTCTGGGATGCAGGTGGTCCTGTGGTCTAAACTACTGAGCCTCTTGGGCTTGCCAATCAGAAGGTCGGCAGTTTGAATCCCCACAACGGGGTGAGCTCCCGTTCCTCTGTCCCAACTCCTGCCAACCTAGCATGTTGAAAGCATGCCAGTGCAAGTAGATAAATAGGTACCACTGCGGTGGGAAGGTAAACGACGTTTCTGTGCACTCTGGTTTCTGTCACGGTGTCCCGTTGTGCCAGAAGTGGCTTAGTCATGCTGGCCACATGACCCGGAAAGCTCTGTGGATAAATGCCAGCTCCCTTGGCCTGAAAGCGAGATGAGTGCTGCAACCCCATAGTCGCCTTGGACTGGACTTAACTGGCCAGGGGTCCTTTACCTTTACCGATACCCAGGTGAGGCTAGAAATGAGCCTTGCCTGGAAACTCTACCAGTCAGTGTACTGATCTTGACTGACCAATGATCTGACTCTTTATAAGGCAGCTTCCTCTGTTCCTAAGATGAAGCCAAGTATGGATTTCGTTGGTTCTTGGGTTATAGAACAGCTTTGATAGCGGGTGAGAAATCCAGGAAGGGGTTTGCAAGAAGAGAAAAATGGGAGAAGAGAAGGAAAGGGACCAAGGGGATAGAAAGATGAAGGGTGTAGGAACAGCAGGTAAATTCTGAAGGGACAAAAAAAAAATCTATCCAAATACCCTTTATCTTTCTTTTAAGCCCTTGTCTATTGTTCCTGTATCCTTCATATTTCTATACCATTGGCCCCTTTCTCCCTTTAAGAATTTTTCAACAGGTTCCTGGAAAATATTATTACTAAGCTGTGGCAGATGTTTCAAGTTAATAGTCCCAGCTCTGAATGAGAGAGAGAGAATCACCAGAATATAATATTGTGTTCTCCTTTATCAAACCGGCAGGGGATGGTGGCCATTAATCCTAAATTCCTTATTATAATTAATTATCATTCATGCACAAAAACCCCTCAGCTTTAATATATGCAGATTTAATTAAATAATATAAAAACTCAGGTGGTTAATCAACTGTGACTTCCTTAGTCTAGTGACGGCGGTACAAAATTTATAAATAGAGATTTGGTGTGCTATATGTGGAATCTCTCTTTTGGTGCCTTCTGTTCCAGTTTTAAAATAGCAATGTGATATTCCTCTAGTGAGCATTTTGGGCAATTACAATTAGTTCTGAACGGAGCCTGCTTTGTGTACTATCAGAAAACTTTTCGCAACATCAGGTAGTCTTCCCACTCTACCTGCTAAAACGTTCACCTTATTTATGTGCACAATCATCTGTTGCTGCCCCTCAAAATTGGTCCATTCTCATTTCCTTTCAGAGATGCTGTCTGCAGGAGCGGATTTACTATAAATATAATGAAGCTTAAGGTTCAGGGCCCCTAATCTTGGAGGGGCCCCAGAATTTAGTCCCCCAAAAGTTTTGGGTTTTGGAGATAATTCAATTTGATTTTTTTTAAAAAATGTATATATGGCATGGCAACAATCCAAAGCTGAGAATCAGTAGCATAGAAGTTACAACTCCATCGAAAAAACCCCCACTCCCCCCCCCCCAAATATTTCTTTTTCTACCATCATCCAAAATCCCCAGTATTTAAATGGGAGGATATTTTGTGAAGCTCTAGTTTATAGTCTTAGAGATTTTAGCTAATCCAAGTTACGGAAAACCATCAAAAATAAAGCTAATTTTACAGCCAACTGGGGAAATAAAGTGCTGTGTTGTGACTAAGCCTCTAATCTTTCAAACTTTTAATCTCCTTTGTGTGCACTTTGTTTGTTTGTTTTTGCAATTATGAAGTGACATTTAATGGACTGTAGCTGAGAAATTTGAATTGGTACATTAGTACGCTAGTCTCTTGTCTTGACAATTAGCTTCAAATATCCTTATGTGGAGTTTCATTACAAATTAATATACATGATGCATATATTTGTAAATAATATAACAAAAATGACTTGGATTTTTTTAAAAGAGTCGCTTACCAATTTGTCCTCATCAATTCATAGATCTGAGATTCTTGTTTATTTAAATTGCTGTTCTTTTACAAGTGCCTTTTCTTTTGAAATTCAGCCTTCTTTGAGTGTGAATGGAATATATTCAGTTCTCTGGCCTGTGTTCCTAGCAATGTTTGAACAATAAGTGGGTAAGTAAAGTGTAGCATTACAAGACAGATGGTCCAGACTAGGATTTCTGAGTCATGAACATTACCAAGTTGCATTGTATCTAGAACATACAGTTTAACAGCCTGAGCTGAGCTCTTTTTCATTGTAATCTCTGAGTGGTGCAAGATTCCCGGAAGTTGCTGGCATTTATCCCAGGGTTTGTGTTTCCTTTGGAAATGAGGCACAGTGGAGACTGTGTTGTCTTTAGGATATATGGTTTATTTACACATATATACAACCTGAGCCTACTTCTATGGAGGAGCTCCCAGCATTGGACTCCAAGAGGGTCTTGCTTCTCCCATAGGCACAGTCCTGGGTTCAAGCAGACATCAGCTTGTGGGAAAGTTAAGGATAGTAGGAAAGGATATATTGAATAAGTATTATGCTTCCTTCACTCAATTCCACTCAATATAGCTGGAAGCTAGTTTGCAGATTCATCTGAAACTCTTAGTTAAGTTTATTCCTGGTGTCCCCTTTTATCCCTCCTAAAAGAATAATACTCTTTCTGAATAAAGTAACAAAACGTTTACTCACATTTCAGTTCATGATTTCATCCCTGAAAGGCAGGCTTTTCTTAGTAGAAAGTGAGTTCATCTTATTCAGGGACTGAGCTCATGTGCTGCTGGCTGAGAGCCAGCAGACAACAAAATGATATTAAGATAACAAAACGGCTGCAGGAGAGCAGCATGGTGGCAGCAAAAGATAGAACAAGACAACTTCAAGACTGAGAAGGTGGCTGCATGACTCGGCTCTTTGATGGAGTCAGCCAGGGCCATGCCCATCTCCCAGGTCACATGCAGGGGGAGGAAGCTCCAGACCAGTGGAAAAGGAAGTTACACTGACTGGACGTCCCCCTGCATGTGCCCACTCTAGGAAAATAAGGAATGTTGCATTTGACTACACCAGTTGATTATATCCCACACAGCTATCCCTGTCTGTTAACTAGCATCTTGCCACACAACTCTTAACTTTTCACTTGGCAGCCATCTAGATTGTTTCTCTGTCTAATGAATCTGCAAAGATGAGCTTGGCATGAGGTGGTTGGTGGAGATAAGTCACAAGACAGAGAAACCTAATAATTTATAGGCGCCTGTTCTAACACAAGGGGCCTTTTAAAATTCACATTAAAATGCAATAAGTGATTCAGTTGCTGGAAAATAGGTTATTTGGGCCCAGTGTTCTCTGTTTCTTAACAAGCAAAGTTGATTGCTTGATAATCTCATCACTCGGTGAGTTTGCTCTCATTCACAGATAATGCATTCATGTAATAAGCATTCTGCCCACTTCAACTGATGTATGATTTCAATAGGAAAAGCCCACTTTTCTGATACTGTCTGGCAAATATCCCAGGCTTAACTAAAATGTTGAGATTGCAGCACAGTTTGTCATGGTTGTGCCTGACATAGCTCTACGCCAAATCTGGGGCTCCTTGGGTTGAATGGCTGTATTTATGCCAGTACCGTGCCTCCATTTGACCTGATAATGCTGGCACAGGAGACAAGCATATGCCTAACCAGGTGTATGCTTAGCCCTTATGTGCATTATTGATGCCCAGGCATTACAGGTAAACATTAAAGGGTGGCTAACACCAGTAAAATTACAATAAAAACATAATGGGGGGGGGACCAATTTAAAATACAGGATAAAATACAATTTAAAAAGCAGTCTCATTTTAATAATAGCTCATAGATCAAAACCATAAGGGGAGGGAAACATAAGGGTCAGACTGAGTCCAAACCAAAGGCCAGGCAGAATAGCTTTGTCTTGCAGGCCCTGCGAAAAGATTTCAGGTCCCGCAGGGCCCTAGTCTCTTGTGACAGAGTGTTCCACCAAGTCAGGGCCAGTACTGAAAAGACCCTGGCCCTAGTTGAGACCAATCTAACCACCTTGCAACTTGGTACCTCCACAATGTTGTCATTTGTGGACCTTAAAGTCCTCCGCAGGGCATACCAGGAGAGGCGGTCCACTTCCTGAGGTGTCGAAATTCTAGGTGCACCTACTGTAGCTGTGGAAATGCCTGGGAGATGCCTGCTGCCTGCAGTAAGGGTAGGGCAAGATATTGTCAAGGAGGCTTTTTGAAAGCCTTATCTGTTCTCTGCAGGGCAAGATGACACCTGAGTAGAAATATTGTGGTAGGTGGTGGCACAAGGGACTGCCCTAGCTCTATCCCAGGAGCTCATGAAGTTCTTCTGTCTCATTTGTCATTCCCTCAGACTAAGGCGTTGTTGTTTAGTCGTTTAGTCGTGTCCAACTCTTCGTGACCCCATGGACCAGAGCATGCCAGGCACTCCTGTCTTCCACTGCCTCCCACAGTTTGGTCAAACTCATGCTGGTAGTTTCGAGAACACTATCCAACCATCTCGTCCTCTGTCGTTCCCTTCTCCTTGTGCCCTCAATCTTTCCCAGCACCAGGGTCTTTTCCAGGGAGTCTTCTCTTCTCATGAGGTGGCCAAAGCATTGGAGCCTCAGCTTCAGGATCTGTCCTTCCAGTGAGCCAGACTAAGATAGTAATTGCATAACCATGTGAATATTATTATTATTGAATAGGACACCCTTATTTTCACCAGAGAAATGTTGTAAGGTATGAGATATACACTTAAAAGAGTGGGCAAGAAGAGGCCTGTGTCAGTAGTGTGGTTGCAGAGTCTTCAAGCAGGTTGACATTTCCTGATTCAAGAGTTTTCCATTCTATCTCTTTAGTCCCCAGTTCCCTGCATGTATCCAAGTTGGCTTAGGTTTGGATACTGCAGATCCTCTAGTTAATCAATAAGTTGTGTCCCTTCATCCATATTTAGGTCTCGTGTCTTCGTTCTGGGTATGAGGGCAAGAGGTGTTCTAAAAATGAGCATTGCTGCAGTTAAACTTAGCATAGCACTTGCTGCCTTAACACAAATGTGGAATCTAGGTTGAGGTCCTGAAAACAAGATCTATCACTTAATAGAACTGAGTGCGCTTCTACTCCTCAGTATTGAAGGAGGGAAAAAAAATGAATAGAATTTATGACCAGCCTCTAGTAAGATTTTAGAAATGGCTGGGGTTGCTCTTCTGGGGAAGTGGCAATAGGGGCAAGACAACAGAAACTAAATGTTGTTTGCCAAAAGAAGAAAAACAAAAGGGCAGTGCAAATCATCTTGGAAGTTCATAGAACAAAAGCTCAGGGGAGGGGAAAAGTTCCTAACGCTTTGATTACACTATCTATAACTACTCTTCTGAGACCATTTTGAAGCAATGAGTGCATATTGCAAAGGTCTACAATTATGGTCAATTATATAATTACATAATGACACCAGATGATTAGCAGCAGATTTCTGGTCTTCTATCTGCAGTTTGCTCAATGGACTGGAATGGCTTGCTTCTCCAACTGGTATCTATATTCCTTTTTAATAATAATAATAATACAGCATCATACATCTTAAATATTCCAAAATCTGATTTAAACTATAAAAAAAATGGGGAAATAATGGATATTTTGTGTTCAAGTTTATGATCTTATAGGAAAGTCAAAATGGCAAAGTAACATGCTTTATGGCTGTAATTTAATTTGTGTTAAATGTTCAGCAAGGAAAAAAGGGACCTAGTCAGCTTTTCTCAAGCAGAGAGAAATTAAGAAGGATGTGATACCTTTGATACCTTTACAGAAGCACACTCCTATCAGCTGCAAAATCAGAACTACCCTTAGTAATAGCAATTCTGCTGCAACCAGTGCTGATCTCATTCTTTTTCCCCATCCAGTTTTGAAATTCCCTTTCGATGAGCCTATCTTATTAAATCACTTCCTCTTGGAGAAGATTGTTCTGTGCTGGACAGCAAGAACACTTTGGCAGCAAATATTTCAGGGGTTGCTTACAGAGCCTTGACAGTTGATGGAGCTTATTAACTTTCTGCTCCCAGTAAGTACAGATCTTTACAAATATCTTCCCCGCTTTTAGGTGCTGTTCTTCCTCTCTCTCTCTCTCTCTCTTGGCATGTGAGTAGATGCCTCACATGTTAATGACAGCATTTCCAGTATTTTGAAGGAAAGTACAGCTTGCAATCCCCTCTTTGTATAGCCAGTGTTTGCCGTTAGTTAAAGGGTCCTCAAGCCCCTTTATTTATTTAATTGCATTTATATAATGCCTTTCTACAAGGCACCCAGGGTGGTGAGAATTAGTAATGTAAATTTCTAGTCCAGGTCAATCAGGGTTAAGCTGCTGTGGTGCCTGGTTTTGCAGCTGCTATGCAGAATTCTAAGGAACTTTTGCCCGGCTTTTCGTGGGAGGCAGGCAGTGGTATTGTTTGCTATTTTTAGCATTACCCATTTTGCTGCCCAGGGGACTCAGCCATCTTGCTGGTCTGGAAATTGAAAAGAAGCCACCTCACAATAGGTGTGAGTTTTCTGCCTGACATTGGAGTGCAAGAAGGGAATACGTGACAGGAGAGCTTTCTAGCATGGCTGCCCTTCTCAGAAAACCAGCAGCTCCGTTTTAATTTTGTTACATATATTTCATGCCAAAGTCAGGAGCCACTCATATGTTGCCAGTGCAGAGTGGCATCCATGTGGCCCCATCCCATGCTGCTCCAGTACTTGTCATTGAGCTGTCAAGCAAGGAATGTCCAGAGGGAGGAATTAACTCTTTATCATCAAAAGTACACCTACAAATTAGGTGACGACATGCCCATCTCAGCTACTCCTAGATGTGCACCCAATGAGGCAGTTGTTGCAACAGAGAGGCCCCGCCTCCAACCTCTGCTTATTATCTTCCTCACCAGAGCTGTGCACAAGCACGTGAATAATAATAATAATAATAATAATAATACTTTTTTAATGTATTTATACCCCGCCTATCTGGCTGGCTTTCCCCAGCCACTCTGGGCAGCTTCCAACCGAATATTAAAAACAATACAGCATCAAACATTAAAAACTTCCCTAAACTTCAGTTGCCTTTTAAAAGTAAAATAGTTGTTTATTGCCTTGACATCTGCTGGGAGGGCGTTCCACAGGGCAGGCGCCACTAACGAGAAGGCCTCCTGCCTGGTTCCCTGTAACCTCACTTCTCGCAGTGAGGGAACTGCCAGAAGGCCCTTGGTGCTGGACCTCAGTGTCCGGGCTGGACGATGGGGATGGAGACGCTCCTTCAGGTATACAGGTGAAGACTCTGCCTGCGTGTAACTTGTTTCTGCTCCTCCTTTTTAAGCCCTCCTCTGGTCTTGGGAGCAGGGGCATAGGAAGGGGGGCGGTGGGGGCGGACTGCCCCAGGTGCCTTCACTGAGGAAGGTGACATTCAGCACACCGGCCGCCCGTGACTCCCAAGCCTACTCTGAACCGTCTGGGTAAGGGGGGAAGCTGAGCCGCTTTGCTGGCGGCATTCCCCCCTTCCCCCTTCGTTTTGACAGCTTGGGGGAGGCTTGGGAGTCACAGGTGGGCTGTGCACTGAATGTCTGTCATGGGTGGCTCGCTCTGCCCCTGGCTGCAGGACGTGTGCACCACTCTGGGCACCTCGGGAGCGCGCCCACCCTGGGCAGCACGGGCATATGCTCTGTCACTGCTTGGGAGACAGTGGAGCAGGAGAAGTGGGGCCAGGAGGAGAAGGTGTGGAAGCCTTCAACTTTACACCAGCCTGACCTGTCTCTCCCTCCTTCCTGGCCCTGTTCTCCACTCTCCAATCCTGAAGCTTCTCCTGCCTCAGACTCTCATTTCCGGGCTGCTACAGGTTCCCCCGGGTCACTGATCCCTTGTTCCAAGTCAGCCTCCAACCCCTGTTCTCCCAGTGCCCGCTCCTCGGAATCCAGCCGCCCCCCCTCTGTCCAGCCAGTCCCTGACAAGCACACTAAGAAAACAGATGCCATACGGTGCAAGCACAATCATGGAGTTACTTCCCAGGTTTGGGGTCCAGGAATTGGGGGCGTAGGAAGTCATTGCATCAGTAGGGACCTGGATGACATAGACTTTTCCCTCTTACACTGTGCAGAAAATGGGCAAGATACAATTATGAACATGCTCACGCCGTACATACAAAGCACTATGATGCGACTTTAAACTGCGATGGCTTCCCCCAAGGAATTCTGGGATCTGTAGTTTGTTAAGGGTGCTGAGAGTTGTTAGGAGATTCCTGTTCTTCTCCCACTGTGATGTAGTGGTTAAGAGCGGTAGACTTGTAATCTGGTGAACCGGGTTCGCATCTCCGCTCCTCCACATGCAGCTGCTGGGTGGCCTTGGGCTAGTCACACTTCTTTGAAGTCTCTCAGCCCCACTCACCTCACAAAGTGTTTGTTGTGGGGGAGGAAGGGAAAGGAGAATGTTAGCTGCTTTGAGACTCCTTTGGGTAGTGATAAAGCGGGATATCAAATCCAAACTCTACTTCTTCTTCTTCCCAGAGCTATAATTTCCAGAGCAGTTTAGCAATATGACATGGTGCTTCTCTTTTCGTTCAGATCCCTTTCAAAGCATGCTCTCCATTAATCCATTGGCTTCACCCCTCAATCACCACTCCTATGTATAGCCAAACCAGATTAACTGTATTTGTTTAATTAACTCCTTTATACCCTTTCCATCCTTTCTCCTCCTGCTTTTGTTGCATTTCTTAGAGTTTAGATTGTGAGCTTGTTGGAGGCAGGGACCTGCTTCCTTGCTAGAGAAGCTCTTTAACACAATATTGTTGCAATCCTATACACAGTTAATTTGGGAACAGCCAGTGAGACCAGGGTTCACAGCCACACTTGGCCATGAAGCTTGTGGGATGACCTTGGGCAAGTCGCTGCCTCTCAGCCTAGCCTACCTCACAAGGTTGTTGTGGGGATTGCAGGAGGAGAACCATGTATGCCACCTTGAGCTCCTTGAGGGAAAAAGTGGGATATAGTAAGTGTGCTAAAATTAATAAATTAAGCAGCTGAACTTACTTTGGCTTCCTAGGATTGTTTGGTGGATTTATGGTGTTACAATTATAATAATTAATAGCAATGGGTGCATGCATATCATTTCTTCTGTATGAAAATATTGTCATCTTCAAGTCATAGGGAAATACAACCTGTTTACAATACAAGTATTTCCTTGACGGAAGTCACCTGCCTCTTCCCACAGCAAATGAAAACCAGCTGTCCACACATTGCATGAGACAACTATTGCCTCAAAGGTCTCACAGGGTCTCAGTGGATTTCCTAATTTCATAAGGAATAGTTCACAAATAAAGCGATAACTTCACAAGAAAATGAATTCGGTTTGTGTGGATACCTTCTGTTTATCTTCTTGAATAATGCCCTAAATGGTTTTGTTGTGTTCTCTAGAGTTATAAATTGTGTTTAGCACTGGTGATTTGGGGGAGGGGAGGACTGAAGAGAGAAAGCTATCACTCCCGAGTGTTTTTTAGCGGGGATAGGTTCATGTGAGTTGACATTTTTGAGGCATTTATCAGTAAAATTGAAAGTGTGCTAGAATTCAATCACAGCATCTTGAAATCGCAGAAAATATCTTTTGAGTAGAAAATGTTGCCAATTTGCTGGGTGCCCGCTTGAGAAAGGCTACCGATGACATTCACTTATTGGATAGACTGTTCACCCACTATAAGTCAATTCTGTGTTAAATCAAAAATTGCATATAATGGGGTATAGGTGTCACACAACACTTTAGAACGGGTTCTCCACTTCATACCATCAGTATCAAACAAAGATTGGTTTAAGCCTATCTTCCCCTTCCATTTCTTATGCCCAGATAGTTTCTCCTGTGCTTTGGGGGGGGGGGGGGATATATGAAATGAAGTACCAGAAGTTTAAGACAGATTTTTTATTCACTTTGCTGGCTGCCACAGCTACAAGTTATTTAAGGGTTTGAGATAAGTTTTTGTTTTTAATCTTAGCCCCAAAAATCTTGCCTGTAAAGTAAAGTAGCCCTGGCAATAACCAAAGTAGGGGAGAAATATACAGTGGTACCTCGGGTTAAAAACTTCGTTCTGGAGGTCCGTTCTTAACCTGAAATTGTTCTTAACCTGAGGTACCACTTTAGCTAATGGAGCCTCCCACTGCCGCCACGCCGCTGCCACCACGCGATTTCTGTTCTCATCCTGAAGCAAAATTCTTAACCATGGTACTATTTCTGGGTTAGCGGAGTCTGTAACCTGAAGCATCTGTTACCTGAAGCGTCTGTAACCTGAGGTACCACTGTACATCTATTGCTGCTCATCTGAAGAATATACATGAAAAGAGTATCATTTTTTTTGCTGGATCGTGGTTTCTTTAAGAAAAATAGAACTGTATCATTGGAAGGGACACCCAACCAATCATTTAATTATATGTTTTAGGACCTTTCCTGGTACCAACATCAGTAGTTATCTGGGTCGTCTTCTTCTTACCCCTTTTGAAAGTAAGGACAATATTTCCCCACCTCTAGTCTGCAGGGACATTGCCTGCTCTCCAAGAATTATCAAACATTACAAACAGAGGCTCTGAGGTTGCATTCACAAGCTCGTTTGGTATGGCTCATCAGGCCCTGGAGAAGGGGAGCCAACTTGGGCCCCAGGTTATGGGTGCCCAGTGTGTCACCATCAAGACATCACCTCTGGCCTCAAAACCTGACTTCCGGCGCCACTGGAATTCAGGTTCTGAGACATTGCGAGACCTCGGAAAGCATCTCTGAGGTCTCACGAGCCCTCAGATGTGACTTCCGGTGCTTCATGAGGCTCTGGAAGTTGTGTCGGGGGCCCTGCAGTGTGGATGCTGAGTCCGCCTATAATTGACTCCCCTGCCCTGGATAGGAATTTGGAGCTGAAGTCCAACAGCAGGCCTAGAAATCTGTTCCTTTGTCAGCACGGTATTGCCATAGTTCTTCAGACCTCTGCCTGAGAAAGTCAGTTTAGGCATGTGTGTCAGCCCTGTGTCTTCTGCAGTGAAGACGGACACAGATAATCCATTCAGCTTCTCTGCAACGTCCTTATGCGCCTTTACTGAAGCTTTAACTTCCAATAGTTCCATCTGCTGTAAGCCTCCCAGAATGGCTGGGGAAACCCAGCCGGATGGGTGGGGTATAAATCATCATCATCATTATCATGATCATCTCCCTAGTCAGTTTCTTGCTTCTGAGTCAGCTAGTATAGCTCAGTCAGTAAAGCGTGAGACTCTTAATCTCAGTGTTGTGGGTTCAAGTCCCACGCTGGGCATAAGAATCCTGCGTTGCTGGGGGTTGGACTAGATGACCCTCGTGGTCCAACTCTAGGATTCTACCATTTAATAAATAAATAAATAAATAATGCTAGTTTTAATGTTTTTAGCTATAAGTCCCTCAAATTCTCCTTTTAGCTATAAGTCCCTCAAATTCTCCCTTTCCCTTTTAAAACAAACAATCCCTTATTGTCTGCTTTTATCAAAAACGCATTAGGGCAAGGCTTGCATTTTCTAAAGGAAGTTTCTTGCCCTTAACAGCATCTTTGTCTCTGCTTATTAACCACACTGGCGTCCTCCTGGACTTGGTAACTTTCCTGGTCTGCGGTGGGCGTGCTAGCTGAGTTTTGCACTGAGTAACCCCCAAGTGTTCTGAAGAGGTTTGATCCCTTTGACTTTCCCTTTCAGCTTCCTTTTTATCAACCTCATTTAGCATTATTGTTATTTTTCAGAACTTTCCTCTCTCGAAGTCAGCTGTGGCTAGGTTTCCTCGGCAATTGTTCACTTACATAAAAAATGGAATTTGATAGCACTTTGGTAGTAGCTCAGTATGCAGCCAAGTATAAATAATACACCTGAATATCATTATTGTGCAGATGGCCACGTCAGCACAATCAACTTGACATTTTAACACCTCCTATATGTGCCATTAAATGCTCTGTGCAGCTTTATGAAGCTCCAATCACATCACATTGCTCTAATATTTCAAAGGTCTTCTGTAAGAAAAGCTACATACAGGGCCAGAGGATTAGATGGGATTCAGGATGGTGGAAAGGGAGATGTTAGAATGTTATTGCTGGTTATTACCTTTGTATCTCACCTGTCCTGCAAAGAACACGGTTCTCCTCCTCCCCATTTCATCCTCACAACATCCCTGTGAGGCAGGTTAGACTAAGAGACTATGGCTAGCTCAGGGTCACCCAGTGAGCTTCACAGTTGGGTGCATGGACGTCCACCAGAATTTGGGGAAGGGGCACTGAAAGGAAGACTAGACTAGTTTCTGGTGCACAATGAGTGTTGCAGATATTAAATATTGTGCAGTTCGAAGCGACTGGAAGCATAAGAACCGACTCCTTTGGAAATGAAGCATTGTCCAAGTTACAGGGAGCCAGGCAGAGGGCCTTCTTGGTAGTGGCACCTGCCCTGTGGATCACCCTCCCATCAGATGTCAAAGAGAAAAATAACTACCAAACTTTTAGAAGACATCTGAAGGCAGCCCTGTTTAGGGAAGCTTTTAATGTTTAATAGGTTATTGTATTTTAGTGTTTTGTTGGAAGCCGCCCAGAGTGGCTGGGGAAACCCAGCCAGATGGGCGGGGTATAAATAATAAATTGTTGTTGTTGTTGTTGTCGTCGTCATCATCATCATCATCATCCAGGCCCATGGAAATATTATGCAAGCTTTTACTGGCAGCACTTTTTTCATAACAGAATCAAGACATCAAAAAATGTCTATACAATAGCTTGTGCTGTCCAGCACAGGCTCAGCATCTTACAAAATATGGAATAACCCAAACAGACCTATAAGCAAAGGTCTCTCGCTCTTGCTCTCCAGCCTGCTTTAAAGCTTCCAGGCTGTTTGCTCTTCCTTCAGGAAAGCCCTTTCGTTGCATTGTTTTCCCTGTGGCATTCAGAGAGAGGTCTCAGTTTACATCTTCACTCCAATGACTTTGGGAGGAAAGACTCAAAGCAACTCCTTTCAACTCCTTTGGAGGTTGCAACCCAATACCTCTTGCATGATCTCAGGTTTAGAACCCTGTGGGGGGAAACCCAGTGTTAGCAATATACATTTAGGAAGTTTTTCATTTTAAACGTTCCTTAATACATAAATGGGGACATGGGTGGCACTGTGGGTTAAACCACAGAGCCTAGGACTTGCCAATCAGAAGGTCGGCGGTTCGAATCCCCACAACGGGGTGAGCTCCCATTCCTCGATCCCTGCTCCTGCCAACCTAGCAGTTCAAAAGCACGTCAAAGTGCAAGTAGATAAATAGGTATCGCTCCAGTGGTAAACAGCGTTTCTGTGCACTGCTCTGGTTCACCAGAAGCGGCTTAGTCATGCTGGCCACATGACCTGGAAGCTGTACGCCGGCTCCCTCGGCCAATAAAGTGAGATGAGTGCCGCAACCCCAGAGTCGGTCACGACTGGACCTAATGGTCAGGGGGGAAACCCAGTGTTAGCAATATATATTTAGCAAGTTTTTCATTTTAAACCTTCATTAATACATACACATTTTTCATTTCTGTGTGAATTAAACCATTATATTTAACAATGTGGCTTGCCAGGAACCTGTTTCTGGCCCTCTGGACTCCCCTAGGAACACAAGAGCCTGCTGGAGACACTGAGTAGCCTGGGAAGAGTTTAAAGGGCCAGATAGAGAGTCTTAAGACCCTTGGCCGTGAGGTTCCCCAACCCTGAAATAGTGGGTTTTGTTTTGTTTTCTTTGTACCTGTGCACAATGAAAAATAAGGTAGTCAAGCCACTAATCCAGTAAGCAGGTGAGAACCTCGGTTGTCTCTTGAAAAGGAACAGAAAATATACATGGTTTGGAATCTATGTTATTTGTTCCGTGTATTCAGTGCTTATTTTCTGGGGGGATGCAAGGGGACGCATAACCCTAAACATTTTGTGAATCTTAAGTTTGGCCTCATTGAGGGGCAGTATTTCAATATGAGTAGGAAAATGAGAGTACCCCTAAACATTTTTTATAGAAAAAAAGCACTGTCTGTATTTCAGATATATCAAAAATGAGATTGTTCACATATTTGATTACCTTCACTTCTTAAAGTAACTGAACTACTGCATATTGGTTTGTTGTTGTTTTTTAAAGATACCTTTTTATTTTCTTCACGAGCAGGCAAGTTTATTAAGGTTACCAGATACTAGAGGCGGATGCAAAGAACCTATTAATGGAAATTCCAGAACAAGTGCTACTACTAAATAGATGGTACTTACATTACTGATTATTTTCTTCAATGCTAATAATAATACTTAACATTTGTATGGTACTAACTAGTGTTCAAGCAGGGGGAGGCCCATAGCTCAGAGGCAGAGCCAGAGGCATAGCATTGGGGAGGGGAGCAGGGGCCATTGCCCCAGGCACAAATTCTGAAGGATGCAACTGGGCTGCAGTGGTCCTGAAGGTGCTGAGAGACTGGAAGGGAAGTGGCATCCTTTTCTCAAATAGCATGTGTGTCTTCTGGGCAGCCGAGTGGGCTGTGAATGGAAAGCAGAGAGGTGGTCAGACCCTCCCCTTGTGGGGCAGAGCCCCTTCTTGCTGCCTGCCCCCTTTGGTACCTCAGGGTGGTGTGTCACATGCTTCTCATGACACAGATGTGCCAGGCAGCCCCCTTGGCTCTCTCCTGCCCCAGGGCTGCTGCCGAACCCACAGCCAAGGCTCCCATACAGGAGCAGGAAGGCACAGGCCTTGGCCGGCACAATAAAATGAACTCTCAAAATGTCAGCAAATAATAATGAAACAGAAATTCACTCAGAGCAAAGGTAATAAATAATTACTAGTCTGTGATCAATAAAAATAGCTGCCAGTCACAATGCATAAAATACAACAGTACATACAAAACCACATAAAAGGATCAAATTGAGAAACAAAGATAGACGCAACTTATAAAACCATTTCCCGACCCCCAAACTCCTCTTATATCAATTGACAGCAACTCTCCAGGGTCAAGGAGAGGGGACCCCCCCCCCCCCAGACCTACCTGGAGACGCCAAGAACTGAACATGGGACCATTGGTTGTTAAGGCAAATGACCTACCTCTGAGTCCCAGCTCTTAAGTGCCTGCTCAGGAGAGGCGATGCTTGTGTTTAATTCTTGATTCGTTGTGGCTGTGATGGAAACTAAGTGCTCTTTGAATGAAGCAATCCCTCCCCTACCTTCCCCCTTTACCTTTTTGTCATAACAAATCCCATTTGTGTACTTAATGAGTCGAGATTATGAAAGGGAGGATCGTAAAAGTTTAGTAGGCCATAATGTTATATAATTCCGTTGGTAACTGGTATTTTCTGTCAAGTGATGTTTCCTTTTTATTAATTACCCTGCAGCTGAAGTAACACTGAATGTCAGGCTCAGCTTTAACAGAAATTGCAATTTGTAGTGGTAACTGAACCCGAAAAGGTTGTCATATCAGCCGCAGCTAATTCAGAAGCTTGTAGCATGCTCCCTAGATAGAAGAATTGTGAAGTCATTGAACATTGGCAGATATTTGGAGGGGGGGGGATAGAATTAATATATTGTATTTTTTCCCCATTTCAATCTTTATTGGTTTATAAACAATACATCCATTCACCTTAAAACACCAAAACACAAAAAAAAATTACAAACAAACCACTACCAATACAAAAAAAGAAAAATATAACTAAAAAAGAAGAAGAATATATTGTATCAGGGGTAGGGAATAGGGCTGAGTGATATCTGGTTTTCAACATTGTGATATATCACCAGCTAAACATTGTGATATATCACAGTGTCTGAAATAAGGATGGAGCTATACCAAGGCACTGGCTACCCCTGCCTTGGAGTGTCCTGAAGTCTGTACTATTCAAATTGCCCACCATCACTTAAGCAATAAGCATTTATTGGGTTGGAGCTGTGGGTGACTGCATCCAAATCTGGGCCTGGAATGTCTGTTTGCAAAGCCTGATGTCAATTACTGGAAGTCGCAGTAAGGCCAAAGGTCTGAAATACAGCAGGCAGAAGGTATTGCCTTGTTGACAAAGCAAGGGGCAAAAGGACAGGCTTCTAGGACAGTATTTATTACAGACAGGACCAGTCCTGATGCTTCTTACTGTCTACCAGTCACAGAGCCATTAACTGTATCTGAAGCAGACTCTGAATCTCAAGACTCTGAGGACAGCTCCTGGCTTCAGGCCATGAGGTCCTGGTTCATGCTTTCGGGTCATGGACAAGATTCTGAAAGATGACAGGTGAGGCTTGGGTATATAACAGTAGAGCAAAAAAGAGCAAAAACACCAGCGGCATTTCCCCCCTTTCATCAGGTTATACTGAAGCTGAAGGGAATGCAAAGGATACAGTCACGTTGGCAGTTGTTTGTAGATGTACAAAGACCTGCAGTGGTAGCTGACACAGTTTTCTAGTAAAGATATGGACACATAGCCTCCGATTTGCTTCCTTTGTTCTGTGCAGCAGACAGTCCTGAGAGATAGAGGAGCAAGAGGCTGGGATGCAGAGTGGGCTTAATTTTTTATCACAGACACATACCAGAATGTTAACAGAAGTTGCTCTGTTCAGCTTCCTTGTGGGTTTTTCTTGACGAAAGAAGAATAAGGATGTTAGTTTTAGATTCTCTCTTCTATTACTAGTGGAGCTTCTGAAATGAGACATGGTGAGTGCGTGCCAGTAAATGTATAAAAGCACCTCTGTATTTATTCAATTTACAGTACTTTCCTTAAAAGACAGCGCAGGGCAGCTTATTGAAGAGTAAATGAATTAAATGTACAGAAGGCAGAGAAGAGTATTCAGCAATATGTAGCAGGGGTGGTAAAGTGTGAAGCTGTCAAGCACTGATGTTTAGCTTAAGTGTCCCCTTTTTCATGTTAGTTTTTTTTTGGGGGGGTAGGGTTGCAATTTTGGCATTTCAATATAAAACATGAGCAAGGAAATGTTGATGTTTTTCTTGCACTGATCTCCTTTCCTGTATGAGCCAGCTTTCACAGGTGGGGTGGACAACCTACTGATCAACCACCTGACATCCGAATGATGTCATATGATTGACACTTGTCGAATTCTCTTGCACAGCACTTCCCAAAGGACTGATGATCAGTTGTCCTCTTTGAGAAGTGCTTCCCGAGGGTCAGATTAAGCCTGCAGGCTGGAGCTCCCCACCCCTTCTCTAGTTTTCTTCACCTCCCCCAGTTTTACCCCATAACAACTCTGTGGGGTAGATTAGGCAGAAAAATGATGACTGGCTTAGCAGTGTTTTGAAGCTGCGGTCTCCCTACTTCTAGTTCAACACCCTAAGCATTTCTTCACTCTCTTTCCAAAATGAAATGGGCTTTCTGTGCCACAAACACAGCTAACTTTCTGAATGCTGAGCATAAGCTGCATCTCTCTATTTATTACCTGATCAGAAAATCTATGAAAATGCAGGGGTGGAAGGGATTAGTGATGTGGTGTGTCAGTACAGAGAAGCTTGAAGTTTGGCTTTGGGCATGGGGGAGAAACTTCACATGTTCCTTTCTGAACAATATTTTATATTAATAGGGCATGCTTCAAAGGGCTTATTTCTCCTAGAATTCTTGTGAAACTTGGCATTCCACTATCTGTTAAAAAAACTGATGTAGTCTATCTAACCTTATAGTCTTAAAAGCCTCAAAAATGTAAAGCCTTTTGGTAGAAAAGTTATTCATCCTACGGTAAATAAATATTTTTACTCACACTTGGAGCAACTTAGAAGTCTACAGTTGAGGGATTGAGAACTCTTCCTCCGCCCAAGTACTTTGCCTGACTCCATTATTCCTAATTCCTAAGGAAAGGTGCTGTGTTTGCACATAATGCTGTGCCATAGTTTAAACAAAGCCAGATTTATAGAGCCGGTGATGAACCATGGCTCCAGATTATAACTTTTGGGCAGTAAACAAAACATAATTTAGCTGCTAGACAGGGCTCACACATAATGGCACATCAAGGTTTAATAAATCATACTTTAGCATCAGTGGTGTAGCATGGGTTGCCAGTGCCCACAGCTGTGCTTGGGTAGGTGGGAGGGAGGAAAACAGACAATGCACACAGGAACATTCAACTACCTAATGGTGTCCATGACACCTAGGAGATCACAGCCTCAGAGATAAGAAACGAAGAGCCGTTCCGTTGTCTGGAGAGGTCACTTCCTGGTTTCATGGAGAAGCCGTTTGCAATGGAGCCCAGAAATGGAAGTGTGCAGCTGTATTGAGGCAGAACCAGGTGTTGAATTTTTGTGCCCCAACAATTTTGTGTCCAGGACAACTGCCCCTGTGCCCCCACACCACATCACTGTTTAGCATTATGTGCCAGCCAGGGCATTGTGTCATTAAATTCTCTATGACAAGTGCTCTGCTACTTGGGTTGCAATCCTCAGCACGCATATGTTGAAGATTAACTGGAAATCTTTGCTAGGTAGAGCAAGTTCACCAATGTATGTCTAGCACTTGGTAACTGAACAGCAAGCAAACCACAAGTTTGCTGTGAGTATAGTAGTGTTATTTCAAGGTTTCCTCACAGTAAACAGAGGGTTGATAGGCTACAGGCACGAAGTGTGTACATCCAAGAGAACCTCTACCTATCAAGGTTCTCTGGCACATAAGGTAAAGGTAAAGGGACCCCTGACCATTAGGTCCAGTTGTGGCCGACTCTGGGGTTGCGGCGCTCATCTCTCTTTATTGGCCGAGGGAGCCAGCATACAGCTTCCGGGTCATGTGGCCAGCATGACTAAGCCGCTTCTGGCGAACCAGAGCAGCGCACGGAAACGGTGTTTACCATCCCGCCGGAGCAGTACCTATTTATCTACTTGCACTTTGACATGCTTTTCGAACTGCTAGGTTGGCAGGAGCAGGGACCGAGCAACAGGAGCTCACCCCGTCGCTGGGATTCGAACCGCTGACCTTCTGATCGGCAAGTCCTAGGCTCTGTGGTTTAACCCACAGCGCCACCAGCGTCCCTCTGTGGCACATAACCCCCCACATTTTCCTGGCTGCTCATTTGCCTATAAAACATCTTACTCCTATTATGGATTTCCTTTCATGGGGTGAATTAGGTGATCACTGGTTTATGGAATAATAAATACTGTATAAATCTGTGGTTGTGTCATTCTACTACCCTAGATGAGCAGCATTAAACATTGGGGCAATGTTATTACTGTATCTGGCTGTGCATTTGCAATCTTAATGGTAACTAGGATGTCTTCAGTGCAAGTTTTAAGTTAGATATGGTTTCCCGGTTTCCCCAGATACATGTCTCAGGGCTGTTATATTTCTCTTGACCTTCTGCACTAACTAGGAGCAAGGATCATGTGCACACCATCTTTTTCTGAAGGCCTTGGAACAGTTTGTTCTGACAGCTTGGTAGGCAAAGGAGAGGTTGTTTCTCCGAGCACATTTCTTGAGACCTCATCAAACGACGAAGTCACAAAGGCTGCACATCTAGTTAAAGGGTGTAGGTGACCATTCCATTCAAAATCTGCATGTGACAAGACAGAAATAACCTCTAGCCTTAATAGGGCAGCTTAGCACACACTGAATAGTTGGGTTTGTTTTTCCGAGGTCGTTCAGGGATGTGGAAAACATCCCCATCAGATGTTGTCACTTTAGAAGCTTTGCCACTGGGTAGAACAACTGCTTTAGCTATCTGATCACAGACAAACAGTCCTGCTTAACTTTTATTTTATTTTATATGTATATATTTAGTTTCATTTATCCAACTTCCCACCTTCCTAGTGCTCTGTAGGCATCCTTAAAGGGCTATTGGAGAGAAGACTTTAAAAGGGTCAGTAATATTTTATGTGTGGTTCTACCAGGGAAGGAGGTGGCACTGTGGTCTAAACCCCTGAGCCTCTCGGGCTTGCCAGTCAGAAGGTCGGCGGTTCGAATCCCCGCAACGGGGTGAGCTCCCGTTGCTCTGCCCTAGCTCCTGCCAACCTAGCAGTTTGAAAGCACACCAATGCAAGTAGATAAATAGGTACCGCTGTGGCAGGAAAACAAACAGTGTTTCCATGCGCTCTGGTTTCCGTCACAGTGTTCTGTTGTGTCAGAAGCTGTTTAGTCATGCTGGCCACATGGCCAGGAAGCTGTCTGTGGACAAACCCTGGCTCCCTCGGCCTGAAAGCAGGATGAGTGCCACAACCCCATAGTCGCCTTTGACTGGACTTACCTGTCCAGGGGTCCTTTAACTTTACAATATGTGTGGTGTTTGGCAGAAGCATAAAACAGAAAGTTCTCTTTTTGCCTCCTTAAAACTTGGGTTCCATCTGTAGTATACATTTAAAGCAGCAGCATACCATTCCAAGAAGCCATAGCTTCCCCAGTGGTGTAGCCTGGGGGGAGTGCAGCCGGGGCGATTGTCCTGGAGCATTGTGGGAGGTGCTGTTCATGCTGCCCTCCTGGAACCAGCCCTGGCTGTTATGTCCTTCTCATGCAGCCTCCCCAAGCGGCTTTGCATACAGTGTTTCCATGGCAGGGCATGGTGGATGAACAGAGCCCACCGCTCTGGGCTATTCCTCACTGCTGAAGCAAGACCAGCCCCAAGAAGAAGTGTAGTTTGCTAACGGACTGAGAGATTTTGGGAAACCCCTGTTTCCCCCACAAAACTACAGTTCAGCGTAGTACTGTACAGTCAGACCCTGTTCCCAGGGAACTGTTGGAGTTGTAGCTCTGCGAGAGGAATCTGCAGGGGACAAGAGGGTGGAACCAGGGCCAGTAACCAAAGCAGCTGCTCCACCCGTCACATGATGCTAGGTGTGTGAGAGAAGAACATCCCTTTGATTGTGATATTTGCATCTGTACTAAAGTCAGGAAGGGAGAATGGTTCAGAGTGCACCACTGGTGCCATTCTGCAAGACCAGATTCACCAATGCATATGTGGTGCATCTACAAAAACTGCCTGCTGATGTGAGATCTATAGAAGTCCCCCCTGCATGTAGGCTTATTTCAAACCCATATTAACCTTCCAAGAATCCAGTTCACGTTTTCCAATTCTTAATTTGTTTTTGATTGTGTTTTAGATCCTTTTCCCACGTGTGGTGTAAATAGATGATAATAGGATTCCATAATCAAAACGCAGTTAAAGGAGGCTCTAAAGTATAACTTTCTTGTGGCACATGCACATTAAGAATATCTTATTCCCATGTCAAGCAACTGGACATGAGAATGGCAACTTTAACCATTATTGACTTATTGTCTTAATTTCTTTTAGTGAAGTGAGCACTGGAGCTGGGAGACTTGGCTGTGAGTTACACTTCCTCCCTTTATCAATGGATTCCAGTCTTACACGGTAAGAGTTCTGGGGTTTGCATCCCCCCTCAACACTCATTTCAGATGATTCTATTAAAAGAGGGAATTCTATGATGTGGGTAGTGCTATAATGTGTGTGGCTATGTATTTTTGCATGCATTTTTTAGTCATATTAATGATTTGATGCTTTTGTTAACTTAAAGCAATATTCTAGGGGTTCTTCTGAGAAAGTGTTTCTCTTGCAAAATACTATTGCTGTATACCTAGAAACACAAAAGACTTACAAAATGATGTGTCACTGGCCTGTAGTTTGTTGTGCTCTGCATTTAGCAAATGAAGTTGGGGGGTGAATGACTTATTTTTGAGTGCTGTAGCCTTGAATTTATTTAATATATGGGTTTGGATTCACTCGGGGCTCTTCTAGACCATGTGTTTATTGAGCATTCATTTTGATTTGCTTGCACGATGCTTATGCGGAAGTTAGACTATAGGTTCATCCAAACGTTCCTTTTGTGCCACACTTTCCAGGCACAGGCCCACACTTTCCCAGTCTGTTTGGTTTGTTTTTGTCCCACTGTTTTCCTCAAGAAAAACCCACTATTTACTGCCAAATCAGAATAAACAGCAATCTGTAGAAAACCCAAACACTCTTTGCTCCAATTCAGTGGTTTATGACAACCAGTGTTCTTCCTGATGTGCTTATGTGATGTTTATACATTTTCCCGTTAATCATTTGTTCATCCCACACTCTTTCATTCTGTTCTGCAAGGCACTTTCCTAACAACAAAAAGACTTTTTGAAGTGGATTTGTTGCATTCAGGCAACAAATCTACTGATTGTGCAAACCTGAATTTACAGGATGCTCTTGAATCACTTTCACAAAATACAGTCTGAAGGTGACCTTGGTAATTTTGTCCTGATTCATATCTTAAAGAAACCTGACAGTTTCCGTCTTCCTTTATTTCACGTTGTTAATATAAAGTAGGTAATATTGGTCTCCTGTGTGTAACAATGCAGTTTGGATGAAGCATTTAAAACAGTTAGTTCAATCGAGGAAGACAAAAAACGAGCAACAATTCTGGCAAAACAATAAAGACAAGCAAAGAAATAAAATAAAATAAATCATGTCTCACCAACCTCTTTGGGATGTGTGGATAGAGAAGGTCTAGCGGACAGTATACATTTGCATGTTCAAAAAAACACATTTTGACAAAACTCCACTAAAGGTTCTGGAGTAAACATAAAGCTCATAGGATTAGATTTTATGGATCCTTCATATGAAAATGAGGCAGAGGGTTAGAATAAATGGATAATGGTTTGAAATAAACAGTGGGATGCTCTAAATATGTGTATCATGATTGGTGAATTTTATCTTATTTATAAATGGTGTGAAGTTAAAGGTGAGTAGTATTGTAGCTATATCTGTAGATCACACCAAATTACTCAGGTGTGTTGTGAACAACACCAAAAGGACTTCTAAATGGGCATGAAAATGCCCAATAAAGCTCAGCATTAAATGTAAGGTGATTTATGTTGGTACAAACAGATATATGCTGGCTATGGGCTTGTGGTGAATAGCTCAATGTAAGTGTCAATCGCAGTGGGGGGAAATGCAGATTCCATGCTAGGAATTATTAGAAAGAGAATTGATATGATAACAATCAGTACTGTAATGATTTAATTTAAATCTGTGATGTTTGGATTGCTATACACAGTATAGTCTCTGCACCTGGAAGTGACTTCATGGAAATGGCACAATACAAGAAAAGATAAACTCAAATGACCCCATGGGCTTGTAGCATTTCCTGATGGATTAAGAAAAAAGTGTTTGGATGTGCAATCACCTTATCAAATGTACTGCTACAGGATGTTATGAGAGCCACTGTCTTAAATAGGATTACACCGGTTTGGAAGAAGAAGAAGATCTATCCAAGTGTATTAGCCATGATAATTAAAATTGACATGTTTAATTAGAGAAATATCATTGTTAACATTTACCGGTACTAAAGATTGGAAACTTCTCATAGACTTTTTGCATGAAAATGAAACAATGACATGTGAATTTGGGGGTTGAAGATAATGTTGGTTTATAGAAAGAGTTTTTGTTAGGTGTTATTGTGGAGTGGATGAAGTGAATATTGTTTATATATAGTGGACAAATGAAAAGAATTGGAACTTCTTTAATTTTTGTAATTTATCTTTTCTATTTTCTCTGTTACGTTCTTTTCTATCTCTTATAATCACTTTCTCTCACTTTTTTTCTTTTTTCTCCTCCTTTCCTTTTCTTTTCCTCCGTGTATTTTATTTTATTTAGATTAATGTTGGCTTTAAAAAAAAAATCTGATATTAAGTTTTGTATCTCTCTTTATAAACTCTACTAAAATTTATTCAAAAAATATACAATTAAATGGCTCCTCCCAAGTTCAAAGTCACTGTACCTTTAAATATAAATTGCTGGGAGCTCAGTTGCCTTCATTCTTTGCTTTTAGGCTCCCCTGGTTAGCTGCTGCTGGAAATGAGATACTAGACTAGATGGTGTCTTATTCAGTCTTTCAGAGCTTTGTTTGTCTTCAGTTCTTTACATTTAGGGAAAGGTCTCTCACCCATAAGACACTTCATTACTCTACATTGCTGAAAATAGTTTTTCAGATGGTGTGGAGCTACATTTGGATCATGTTTTGACAGATTAGTTTATTATTATTACTGCATCGTCTGCTTTTACATAGGCAATATTCTGTTCCCAAACATTCTGAATCATTACTCATGGTGAGAGGTTTTGGGGTGTTTGGGGCTTTTAGTGTCCATTAGAAAAGGCTGATCAATAAGAGGCTGCTCATGTCTTGTTCATGAATTGCAGTCTAAATGAATGCCATGGAGGAGAAGCACTCTCCGTCCTGGCTGGAGTACTGCTGAGTGAGCAGGCTCTTTCAAGTGGAAGTGCGTACATTTGAGAAATGGGCTTGGCAAAGGCTCCTGTCTTCCTCGGTGGAGGAGGCGGCCTCTAGCTGAATCAGCCTCCACTCTGCACATTGCATGACATATGCTACGACTTTGGTTCATTAATAAGAAAGGAGAGTGAATCAGACTCCGTTCTGAATGGAAACACCACCAGCAAACATGCGGTAGATGGGTTGGGCTGGAAAGGGGCTTGTTCTCTCAGTTTTATAACTATGTTGTCTTTCTGGACTGGGTGCTTGTCTTTCAGCCATGTTGCAACACAGCCTCCATTTTAAGACCAGAGGAAAACTGCCTGTCTGCTGGCATCTGTTAGAGTCTTCCACCTCTGCTGTTCTTCCTCATTTAGTGAGAAGACGACGAGTTTCTGTGCTTTCCGGGGAAACCGCACCTTTCTAAACAAGATAAATGTTCAATGGTTCCTTGCATTCCTTTCATTTTCCTCTGCTGAGAAATCCGTGTCAAGTGTTAATTTCCTTTCTCCTTGTGGAAAGCATGGCCAGTCAATCCATCTGAAGTCACTATGGCATAAAGGGACTCCACTGGTCCTAGACCTGAGGTCAAACTCCCTCCCCTCCCTTTAAGATTGATTATGCCAATAGAAAATGGCCTAAAACCATCCTCTCTGTGCTTTAGAGATAGCGAATGAGACTCATAAGCTATGGATAGTGATTTTGTTTTCCCTTTCTCTATTTCCCATTAGGGACTATACTCTTCTATGTAACAAGAGGAGCACTTCTAGGTCATGGGTTTTGTTTTGTTCTTTCATTCCTGCTGTTGTACAATAAACTTGAAAAGTCCTCCCTCCACACACAAATGGAGAATTAAGCTTGTGTGCTTTTTCTCAAACTATTATTTTCTAAAGTAGTAGCATAATTATCTGGTTCTCTACTAGTCATCAGAGCAATCAGCTAGTTATGCAAGGTTTTACTCCCCCCCCCCCTTTTTATGTTCTAAATCAAATTTTTATCAAAGGTCTTCAACCTAAAATACAATAACACTTAAACTAATTGCCATGTTTTATTTTTAATTCAAACCTTCTGCCCACCATGTTTGCTTTATTTCAACTGAAAATGTGTCATGGTGTGTATGTGTTTCGTTATCAAGAAAGCAGGTACTTCTTAAAGGTTTTATGTTTTATTTTATTTTTTTCCTTTAAGCCCTCATCTAGCATTTATGTGTGAAAGCAACACAAACCATAAGGGGAGAGAGGAGCTTGAAAAGACCCTATGCATGGAAAAAAAAATGCTTAATATATATATATATATATATATATATATATATATTTCCCACCCATCTGACTAGGTTCTCCTAGCCACTCTGGGGGGCTTCCAACAAATTAAAACACAGTAAGACATCAAACATTAAAAAACTTCCCTATACAGGACTACCTTCAGATGTCTTCTAAAAGTTAAGTAGTTGTTTATTGAAAGTAAAAGTAAACTAATCTCAGGGTTATGGGTTTGAGTCCCCAATGGGTGAAAGATTCTTGCCTTGCAGGGGGTTGGATTAGATTACCCTTGTGGACCCTTCCAGCTCTGCAGTTCTATGATTCTATTCTATGAAAATAAATGACATGACTACTGAGAGAATGTGTTTGATGAGAAAGCTGTCTGTGGACAAACGCTGGCTCCCTCAGCCTGAAAACTGAGATGAGCGCCGCACACCCCAGCTTGACTGGACTTAACTGTCCAGGGGTCCTTTGCCTTTACCTTGCCTTTGGTCCTAGGGTGGGTTAAAAATAATGCCACACGAAACGAAATGATGAAAGCAGCCAAACCCTTCTGAGATAATGGAGAATTAGGTTTGGCCTAGATTTAAAACTTGATTGCAAGATGCTGGTATCTACTGATGACACTGACAGAACTTCTCAAAGTCACAGCAAATGGCAACGCTTCCAAGTGCCCAAGCCTTGATTAGCTGGGAACCCTTTTGATTTGAATATATTGTAACTCTGCCATGTAGCTCTTTGTAAAAGCTGTAACCTTTTGCAACAAAGACAGTTTGCGTAATCAGAAGCAACCATTTATCAGGCAACTGTATATGCCCTAAATTTGATAAAATATGATAAATTCTATTAATTTAGTAATCAAATCCACGTTGAGTGACTCAAAGGAGCTTCTCGAATACAAAGGGCACTGCAAATGTCCATTTTGACTCTGCAGTGCAGAAGGCTATTATCCAAAAGTAATTGGCATTGCTTTGTCATTTCTTGCATTTAAATTTCAAATGAGATAGTACCCTTTCCTCTGGAAAAGTGTGTTTTACATCTATTATGCAGCTACATGAAGAGTTTCATTTTAATGATCCCTCTGTAGTTCTTTTTACATTAGATACAAATGCAACTTTGTGATTCTGTCATCTCTCCTTTTGAGAACTTCCTCAGAGCACTTCAATTTGCTGTCACAAATAGTGACACATTTTAGATTGTGGGACTTACTGAAATAATGAAGTCTGCCTTTGACTTTCCTTCATGCTTCACTCGCAACAAAGTACACTGTACATATGCCATGCTTTTGTCATCTTGCTGACGTCTTTATGCCCCCCCTTCTTTACCAGAATTACAGCAGTCTCTCTGAAAATGGTCTGTCTTCATCAAGTACTCATCACAGTAAATTGTGCAACTGCTGAGTTACTCTCAGAGAATAAGCGAAATGAGAAAAGAATGGACATGGCACAAAAGTAGTTTGCCCACAAAAATGGGGAGGGAGGAGGAGGACTATAATTCACATGACAACAGCTGATGTCAGTCCCTGCGCTGCTGCTGCTGCTATTGTTGTTGCTGCTGCTGCTTCTGCTGTTGTTAGTAAAATTTAAGGTAACATTTTTGGGAGCAGGTGGCGCTGTGGTCTAAACCTCTGAGCATCTTGTGCTTGCTGATCAGAAGGTCGGCGGTTTGAATCCCCTTGACGGGGCTGAGCTCCCATTGCTCTGTCCAAGTTCCTGCCAACCTAGCAGTTGGAAAGCATGCCAGTGCAAGTAGATAAATAGGTACCACTGTAGTGGGAAGGTAAACGGTGTTTCCGTGCACTCTGGCTTCTGTCATGGTGTTCCATTGCATCAGAAGTGGTTTAGTCACGCTGGCCACATGACCCGGAAAGCTGTCTGTGGACAAACGTCGGCTCCCTTGGCCTGAAAGCAAGATGAGCACTGCACCCCATAGTCGCCTTTGAAAGGACAAACTGTCCAGGGTTCCTTTACCTTTACCTTACCTTTAATAAAACTTGTATACCATCCTATACCCATAGGTCTCAGGGTGGTTCGCAACACAATGTTACAGTATACAAAGCACAAAATACATAATAAAAATAATCAAAGCACAGAGTAGCTAGAAACATTCCTCCCATGATGTTGCTCAGATTCATACCCACTTAACTTCCTTCAGCCCCTACCCTACACCAGAGATAGCCAATGCAGCACCCTCTAGATGCTGCCGAACCACAACTCCCATCGCCATCAGTTGGTGTCAGGGGCTGGACTGAGGAGGAATGGTGAGGACTGCGCCCCCTTCTCCTGAACCTTCCCAAAATCAGGAGGACAGTATAGATTTAGAACAGTGGTTTGCAGAAGGGCATAGTTCAGAGGCTGCAGAGAGCAGAAGTTGGGACGTATCAGAAGAGGAAAAGCAGGAAGAAGAAGAAGCACCAGGGGAGAGACAGCTGGCAGACTCAGTGTCCTTGGAAAGCATTCCTGACACACACCCCTCTCCCAGAACCAGGCGGGCATTGAAGGTAGTAGAACAGAGAGCTCAGAGGCAGAAAGCTCAGATTAGCTGACGCAGGGGTGACATAGAATGGAGAGAAGGAGGAAGGTGGGACATTACTTGGAGCAGCGCCGTTCTTTAGGAAAGACTGCATTCCTTCGTCGCTCTCTGTGAATTACTGAATAAATTACATCGTAAGAACTTTTATCATTTCTTTGCTTCTTGGCTGCCACCATGGGAGGGATCGGAGTCCCCAAAGCCTGACAGTTGCACTTGATGGGAGCTCAATAGCCCCTCCGGGATTTCAGGCAGGGATCTCTCCCAGCCCTAACTGGAGATGCCAGGGATTTAAAGTGGGACTTTTTGCCTGCAAACCAAGGGCTTTACTACTGAGCAATGGCCAAAAGCTGCCTTCAGTTGCATGGAAGAAGCAATTAGATGTCCCTATCTTCATTGGAGAAATATTGAAGGATATGCAGTTGTCGTGTGTGAGTGTGGTGGATGCAGTCTTTGGGGAAAGAACACTTAAACTATATTATATTAATTAATGGACCAGTTTCATCTAAACTGAATCTTTTTGCCTGCTCAGCCATAGCTACTGTTTTAATTTCAAAGCTCAGTCTCACAGCTGGAAGGGCTACTTACTCCATAACTCCATACTTACTTTTTTATTGCTCATGGTGTCTTTCCTTTGCTTATATCCCAGCATCATCTTAACTATATTTCAGTACACCTCAGCTTTGTTCAAAGACTTAATTATAGGAACTAATTTCACTGAGAGGGAATTTATTGTGCAGGAATAAAATATGATGAAATATTTATCATTGCTGCAGTCAGCAAAATATACAGATAGATAACTGTTAGGGGAACTGTGCCCAGTGTACAATGACAAGAGTTTCTGGATCACTAAATACACTGTTCAAGTACAATAGTAATATGATGCTAAACTCTTCCGTCAAAGATTTATGGGGATAGAAACAAAACTCTACACCTGCCTTCCCCAAACTGGTGCCCTCCATGTGGGTTGTTGTTGTTTTTTTAATTGAACTACAGTTCCCATCAGCCCCAGTCAGCATAGCCAATGGGCAGGGATGGTGTGGGTTGGAGTCCAACACCACCAGGATGGCACCAGGTTAGGAAAGACTGCACTACATGTTGGTTACAATTTTTTAAGACATTGGGATTTCTCCAATTTTAATGAGGTGGTATTTTGAAAACACTCCATAATACTTCACCTGCTGAGCTTTGGGGAATTTGCATCAAAAAGAAAAGGGGATTGGGGGTTTTTAGGGCACTCTTTGATGATATTTTACAACAAAATAAGGACAATATTCCATTTCCGGGATGTGGATGCATTCTCCTTGGAAACATAGGTAAAAGGTAAAGGTAAAGGACCCCTGGATGGTTAAGTCCAGTCAAAGGTGACTATGGGATTGCGGCACTTGTCTCACTTTCAGGCCAAGGGAACCAGCGTTTGCCCACAGACAGTTTTCTGGGTCATGTGGCCAGCATGACTAAACCACTTCCGGTGTAACAGGACACCATGACAGAAACCAGAGTGCACAGAAATGCCACTTACCTTCCCGCTGCAGCAGTACCTATTTATCTACTTGCATGGGTGTGCTTGCAAACTGCTAGGTTGGCAGAAGCTGGTCAGGGCAACAGGAGCTCAGCCCGCTGTGCGGATTCGAACCGCTGACCTTCTGATCGGCAAGCCCAAGAGGCTCAGTGGTTTAGACCACAGCGCCACCCACATCCCAGCCTTGGATACATAAAGCTGAAAGAGAAAGGTGGAAGAGCAGCAATCTTTCCCACTTCTTCTTTTTGAGTGATGGCCAACTCAGTTTTGTTCAGAGTAAACCCACTGAAATTAAGACCCATTCATTTCAGTTGGCCAACCCTGAGTAAAACTCGATTGAATAGCACTCCTCTGTGCGTTTTTCAAGGTTCATATTAATTATAGCAGAACTGGCTCTTACCCCCAATCACTTTGAAAAGTGAACTGTGTGCACATGCTTACTCTTCCTTTGTCATGGGGTGGGAGTGATCTAGTAGGGGAGAGAGAGCATGACTGGAGGAGATTGTGCTCGCAGCTCTCTCTCTGAAATCCAAAAGTGCTCATGGAACTGAAAACGTTGCTGGCCCCTGATGTGGAGGGTCACTGGTACCAGGGCCGGATTAAGGTTCAATGAGACCCTAAGCTACTGAAGGTAATGTCCAGCTGTCCTTTGTCAACAACAAATTGTCACTGTTTTCATTTGCACATAACAAAATATGTATTTTATCAAAGTAATTGAACTGAAATACATTTAAGAAGAAGTACATTAATAGTGAAAAACAGTTAAGAAGAAGTTTATTTTGGGGGGTCCCCAAGAGAGTGGGGCCCTAAGCTATAGCTTGTTTAGCTTATAAATAAATCTGGCACTGACTGGTACCCTATCCCTCCTGTAATTTACTTTCCACATCAGCATCAACTGCAGCTCAAAGGTAGCATAAGAATGAGCCCTTAAAAGGGACAAAAAGGAGGCTTGCATGTACTAGCAGTAATCTGTCCATGAATGTTAAAAAGGAATCTCATGACAGACACAACAATGAAAGGCCGATGGTCTTTGATGACTCTCTTCGAATTTTGATAGAACTGTTCTGTGGTGCAGCTATCCCTAATTAAAAATCAGCACTCAAAACACTTCGTATCAGAAAGGTTACTGTTTAGGATAATCCAGAAACTGCTAATAATTCAATAAAAGCTTCTCTGTAAGGGAACTAAAACTCCAGGAGATAGGATCTTTAATTATCGTCTCCTCTGAAATACCCTCTTCAAGTTCTCATTCTTTAGATATCAGTATTTATGAATCAAATGATTCTTTTGGTTTTATCACAGGAAGAGAAAACCTATCTATTACCCTCTGTGGTGACCCAGAGCTTTGTTGGGTAAAAATGGAACCCCTCTGCCTCAGCATGAGGGAAAAGTCTTTGTTAATGTTTTATTCTAATCTTCATGATGTTCTTTCCGAGTTTTGCTTACTGTGGTCTGTATTATCTGCTCTGCCTGTTGCTTTCTCTCCTCCACTTTTTAAAGCCCAGATAAGTTTGAATTTTGGGGGGTTGTGGGGGATAAAGCAAAGTGTTGTGCATGGCATAAATCAAGACCAGCTGACTAATGGGGAACCCCATCTAATGCATCTTTACTCATACGTATGCCCTGCTGTGTGTCATAGTACTGACTCCCTCATAAGTGTGTTTAGGATGGCAGCCTGAGTCTCTCACAGATGAGTTTCTTTGCCTTATATAGTAATTTATTTATTTAGGACATTTATATACTGCTCTTCATAATATTTATCCCAGGGAAGTTTACAATACAATATGAACCAAAATAATAGTAAAATGTGCAATAGACCAATTAAAGAAAATAAGCAATTAAATAATGCACAAAATAGCAAAGCAAAACTTACAGTATGAGACCACAAGATGCACCCCCAAAATATTAACCTGCAAATGAACCAGATAATTTGTGACCAACTTGCTAGCTAGATTTGGAGGGCTTTCCCCTTGCTCTTTGGAAAGAAACAGAGCAAGCAAGCAATTTTATATTCGATTTAATGTGTTCCGAGCTATCTGCATCAGCAACATGGCTGAATCTCACCTGAAGTCAACAACTCATTTCTTTCATTATTCTTCCTATCAAAAGTTGCCCTGCCTTATTTGCCCATTGTTTCCCCCTTCACAACCTGGACCTCCACACTAGCTTCTTTCCACTCCATAATTTGATTTCATCCCCATTTTTTCCTCCTTCCCCTTCCTCAAGTCTTTAACACTGAAGTGAGGCTGAGCAACAGTGAGGGCTACTGGTTGAAGCCTCAAGAGCAGCCTAGGCACTTGCCTTGGTTGGTTGTGATGCCTATGAGGAGTGAGTGAGTAGCTGCTCAAGCTAGCTTCAGCCTGACCCTGCTAATGTTAGCAGATATTGAGAATGCACCTTGAGCTAAGACATCCCTGCACCATCTCCACCCAGTGGTATGCACATAGAACGGGAGATTTTGCTGCACATCAAACCATGCTGACATGTACAATGGCATGCTGCCCTTTCAGCCAGTAATGTGTGCTTGGCTTTTAATGTGACTGGAAAGCTGTTTGGCATCACTCATTGCCGGAACAGGGAAATGTGTGTGCTTTGTGGCAAGTTTGAACTATTTGCGGCTCCCATTCATCTGTTCAATTAAGCACATAATCCTTGTGGAAATGCTGTGCCAGTGGAAGTTTTCAGGAACAAAACACAAAGTCTGATGCTGTTACATTTTTAATCTATTTGGGTTGCTGTGTTTGGTCTGGGATAGAGTGATGCACAATCTTTGAACTTGCCGGAATGAAGATGCAGCAGAGGTCCTAGCAACTGCGTTCATAATTGGCTTCCCACAGGTTTTTATTTTATTTTATTTTTTTATTCTAAACCATGACATTTCTAATTAGATGCAGGTGGAACAAAGAGTAAAAGCTTTCCAAATTAATCACAGCATTATGATTTTGAGTGATCTAGCTATTAAGGAAGAAAAATAACACTTAACATTTACCCTTTTAAAGTGGTTGTGTTCTCCCTCCTCCCTTCTTGGACAACAAATTTAGACAATAAGCAGAGAATCAGCCTACCAAGTATACCTCCTCCTTATCTCTTTACCATTTAGAACAGAAATTTAAACAATGGAGAACTGCTCTGCTCTTTTACTATAATTTGCTGCCACTCATCCTATGAATTACATTGTTACGAATCCATTCTTACATTGTGTGAACAAGTTTGCCTCTTGTTTTCTTTCATGCGTTTCAAAAATTAACTCGACTGCACGCACAAAAAGCCTCAGCTTCTAGGGTGGATGGACATGTTTGCTTGACGTATTTCTTTTCCCCTTGGGCGATCCACACCATACCTTTAAAGCACATCCATGGCACATTTAAAGGAATCCTGGAAACTGTAGTTAGTAAAGTGTGAGATGCAAATGGGAGCATTTCCATTAGCATACAAGATTATGATACAAAAAAGTATCCCTGCGCAGTAGCAAAAGTGTGCTGTTGGAAATATCCACCTTTGAATTTGCTTTTCAGTATGTGGTAGAGTATGACACATCACTCTGACATGCTGTTGTTTTTCCCCTTATACATGTGCTTGGGACTTCCTATGTTCAAGATTAAAATGTGTATCAATCGCTCAGTTTTAGCCTGGTCTCCCAAAAGGAATGATCACTCCAATGCTTAAGAAAGGTTGCTTGATATTTCAACATACCAGTGCTATTTTTCTAGAAAAAGAGGTGCCGGAACTCACCATGAACACTTGTTTTCTTATAATGGCAATATCACCAACCTGAGAGGTGCTGGTACTGAGTTCTGGCAAGTTCCAGCTGAAAAAAATACTGCAAAGATGGCCTGCGAATAACAAAACCTTATGCTTACTACTGGTGGGATAATTTGTAATGGTGAGAGAAGATTCAAGACTACAAAGCAATTTGAGAACTGTTGGTAGATTAACATAAAATAACATAAAATAAGCTGTCAGTAGCCAGGGATCTCATTTAAAATGCAACAACAACAACAAAAATAAAAACAACAACAAAACAACAGCAACAGCAGCAACAACAAATAATTTTATTTATTTCCCCACTCTGGGTGGCTTCCAACACATGTAAAAATATCATAAAACATCAGACACTAAAAACCTCCTGATACAGGGCTGCCACCCTTCAGATGTTTTCTCAAAGTTGTATAGTTATTTCTCTCATGGACATCTGATGGGAGGGAATTCCACAGAGAGGGAAATTTGAGGTGAAAACATTCTAATTTTATTTAACTGAAAACAAACCAGAATATGACATCGTTTATTGCTTCCAGATGAGCCAGCAGTATTGTTTGCTGAGGGTACCCACTGAAATCAATAGACTTGAGTCACTGATTTCAGAGGTTATACTCAGAGGATAACTTAGTCGGACATCACCGATTGTTATTTATAACGTATTTTACATTCCACATGGAAAGGTGATGCACTCACATACATCTGAAGGCAGATAACCTAAGTGGACACCAAATAACCTAGAAGCAGACAGTATCTGGAGATGACAATTCAGTGACTGTAACAGCTTTCCAGACGAGGGTATTCTTACTCAACCCAGGTTTCAGGTATTATAGCTCTAGAACATATATATCTCTGGTTATTATTCAGCACAATAAAACACATGCAATGAATCCGTTTAATATCCACTGCATCTCTTTCACTTTAATTTTGAATTTTGGCCATTTGAACATTGGGGTGCTCCTCTAGTTAGGGAGAGGATGACGTTTTTAAAAAGCTTTAGCTAGGACTGTGAAAGTAATCTGTGACATTTTATAACTATGCACATAGCAGTAATACATTCACTTAAATTTGGTATAGGCAATATTGATTTTTCAAGAGTGTACTTTCTCCATACCGCGAGTCGGTTTCATGTGGGAGTAGAGCTGAATGCAGAATTTTTTTGCCCGCAATGCTAGGTTAGCCTTTGTCAACAATAAGCCCTTTTAGATACAAAATAAACATGAAAAGCGGCCTTCAATTGGTGGAGTGGTTTTTCCTCTAATTGGCTTTCCTGTAGTTAATAGGTATATGACAAAAGCATTCAGATTAATACGGCCCACCAGCTTTATTTATGCAAGCTCATGTGTTTCCCCAGCAGAATACATTTTTTACGGAATATCTGGGGAATTATTTAATAGTCAACTGTTATTGCATGCCTAAAGATATTTCTGAAATAGAACCGAAATTACCTCTACCTATTGTATGGTTCCAAATTATGTGTAATAAGTGCCAGCATGCCAGCAATTTTCATGGGGTTATAATTATTTTAATGTAAAATTGGAACAAGTTGAACGCAGAGGCTGTAAGGAGAGAGTGCACCTTGTAACTTGACGTACTTCCATTTCAATAGGGCCTAACACTTAATGAAAGCAAAGGTGCAAAAATGGTGGCATGGGAATAGGTCCACAGAAGGGAAGATATCCATAAAACAGCCTTCCCCAGCCTGGTGTCTTCCACATACTTTGAATTACAATTCACTTAATCCTGCATGGTTGGCATCATCATCATCATCATCATCATCATCATAAATTTTATTTATATCCCGCCCTCCCCAGCCAAAGCCGGGCTCACGGCGACTAACAACAATAAAATAATACAATATTCTAAAATCATTTCATTAAAATTAATTCAACTCAAATTGATGGCAACCATTAGGCTAAAGTTCTGTGAAGACTGCCAAAGGAGGGAGTCAGTCTGTGCTCTGGCCAAAGGCCTGGTGGAACAGCTCTGTCTTGCAGGCCCTGCGGAAAGATGTCAAGTCCCGCAGGGCCCTAGTCTCTTGTGACAGAGCGTTCCACCAGATTGGAGCCACAGCCGAAAAAGCCCTGGCTCTAGTTGAGGTCAGCCTAACCTTTCTGTGGCCTGGGACCACATGGACTTGAGGTCGAATCAGTGGCATCATGTGGGGAGGGCCAGAGGGGCGGTGACCCCGAGTGCATTGGGGGGAGCATTTTGCTGCACCCCTTCCCACCCATGACCCTTGGCAGGCACAACAGGCAGGCACCCAAAGAGGGCAGTTATGCTGCCCTGCTAGTCTTATGCTACTTCGCGATGATGCAGGGCGGCGTGAGAAGGATGCAACAGACATGAGTCCTGAACAGAAAGGGCATTGTATTAATCATCATCATCATCATGTAATTAATTAACAACGTGAGTTATCTTTTATATTCCAAAGTAACTGGACTGAGAAAACAACAAGCCAGAGTGAATACTTATGTTGTTGTTGTTTAGTTGTTTAGTCGTGTCCAACTCTTCGTGACCCCATGGACCAGAGCACGCCAGGCACTTCTGTCTTCCACTGCCTCCCGCAGTTTGGTCAAACTCATGCTGGTAGCTTCGAGAACACTATCCAACCATCTCGTCCTCTGTCGTCCCCTTCTCCTTGTGCCCTCCATCTTTCCCAACATCAGGGTCTTTCCCAGGGAGTCTTCTCTTCTCATGAGGTGGCCAAAGTATTGGAGCCTCAGCTTCACGATCTGTCCTTCCAGTGAACACTCAGGGCTGATTTCCTTCAGAATGGATAGGTTTGATCTTCTTGCAGTCCATGGGACTCTCAAGAGTCTCCTCCAGCACCATAATTCAAAAGCATCAATTCTTCAGCGAACAGCCTTCTTGGTCCAGCTCTCACTTCCATACATCACTACTGGGAAAACCATAGCTTTAACTATACGTACCTTTGTTGGCCAGGTGATGTCTCTGCTTTTTAAGATGCTGTCTAGGTTTGTCATTGCTTATACATTGGCCAAAAAAAGGGGGGAAGGACATTGGTATCCTCCAGTTAGCGTGCCTGAGAATATGTGGATTGCGCAAAATAACTGTTGCTTTTCAAGAAGGCGAGAAAGCTTTACTCATTTTATGCAAAGCACCCTGACATCCTAATACATTGCTGACAGCAGGTACTTGATGTACAATTGAGAACATTCTAAAATAGTGGTTGGTAACAAAAATATTTAATGTGGGTTAAGATTGTTTCCAGAAATTGTGTACCTTTGCTTTGTGGTGTTGCCATGGTGAAACACGCCACATAATTGCCATATTATTCATTTCCTGGTTAAGTTTGAATGTGCTGTATTCTTTGTAATCTTTGTTTTGCTGAAAGCAAAACATTAGGCTTCATATTGTTCCTGTGACTTTTAACTTTAGTCAGTAGAACAGAGCTAATTTTAAGGATTAATTTACCACACATACAAGTATCTTTGAGTTCTGTCAGAACAAAATTGCCTCCGTTCACACATTATGAAGTGTAGGAATGAGCGATGTCTGGTTTTCCACATCTTGATATATCACCAGCTAAACAATATACCAATATATCACAATCTCTGAAACTGAGGATGGAATTATAGAGGAATTCAAATCTGCTATTAGTGAGTTACTTCTTAACTCTGTCTTTGATAGGAAAACTCTTGACTCGCAGCACATTGGTGTCAGCAAGTAGTTTCTATTGTCCGTTGCCCCGGTAATATATTTGCATATCATCATTGTTCATAGGTTCTTATGTGGCTCTTTTATTGATTGACTCTGTGCCAGTATGCATTTCCATAGTTTCCTTTGTTACCATGTCAGCATAATGGAAACAGGAATCAACACTTAAATCAATGTGAAATTGTCATTGATAATAGCTTATCACTACTATCGGTAATGAGATGCTGCGAAATGAAGGAAAAAGGAAACCCCAGCTGTGTGTTTCTTCCACACAAGAATCTTCCTAAGATCCCTTCTGTCTAGCTGAAATGCCAGATAGAAACCTGGCCCATACGGAAAAGTGCTCCTCAGGGGTATAAGTCTGCTTGGGAGAAAGACACTTAGGGAGACTGACCTTTGGAGAAAAGGAAATTGATAGGAGTTGGCTGAGGTTAGGATGTGGTTCCAGCGGCTCCAACTCCAGTGCTGGCTATCAGATCTTCTGCCTATGCTAAACCTGATCCAGTCAAGTCCAGTCAAAGGCGACTTTGGGGTTGCTGTGCTCATCTCGCTTTCAGTCCAAGGAAGCCGGTGTTTGTTGACAGACAGCTTTCCGGGTCATGTGGCCAGCATAACTAAACTGCTTCTGGCACAATGGGACACCGTTATGGAAACCAGAGCGCAGGGAAATGCTGTTTACCTTCCCAACGCAGTGGTACCTATTTATCTACTTGCACTGGTGTGCTTTCTAACTGCTAGGTTGGCAGGAGCTGAGACAGAGCAACAGGAGCTCACCCCATTGCACGGATTCAAACTGCTGACCTTCTGATCGGCAAGCCCAAGAGGCTCAGTGGTTTAGACCACAGCACCACCTGAGTCCTTAAACCTGATCATGGACTGCTCTGACTTTACTTCTCACCTGACCCTACTTTTTTCGACTGTGACCATGGATCAGTCATGGATTCTGCTTTGGTTGCTCTCAGCATTGATACTGGAAAGTCCCTTGTTTACTCAGGAGTCCAGTGGGAACAGGGGTTTTTTTGCGGGGGGGGGGGTAGAACAGATTTGGGCATAGTAACCTATATAGTCTTTGGCTTCCCACGCTTCCTCTTACCAAAGATTTACCCTGCTTTTGAAAGAACTATTCTGCTCTCCTGATATGATTTTATCAGTCTTGCAAATGAGAACAGCCGGAGCGCGTTCACCCACCCCATGCTCCAGTGATGCAGCTTCTTTGAAGACAAGTCTGTTCCAGAAGGTCAGGGCTTTGCCAGTCCTCTTAAATGAATGAATTGTGCATATTGTGTAGAATGCTTTTTTCAAAGTGCACGTATCAGCTGCAGACATTGCTCCTAATCAGAAGCCTGTTAGGTTGTCAGTTCATCTGAGCAGCCGGCGTGAGGGGGAGAAGAATCCAGCAAGTGTGAAGCTCTATTTTGTGATAAAATAAGAGAGGACTTTTCATCCTGTTTCGTCCAGTGCTCTGTAGGACATTGGTTTCTCCTCACCCTGGTTCTCTTTCTCCTCATCTCCTTTGCACCACAAAATGCCATCTGTGCGAACGAGGGGGACTGAGACCTAGCTCCCTGCTAGGTGTGGCAGCTGCACAGAGAAATAACACAGCAGTTTTCTTTCTTTTTTTAAAAAAAGTTGTGGTGCCAGCACTTCTCGGGCAGTTTTGACTTCAATTGGGAAAGGCTCTGTTTCTCCTCTAGTGTGGTTGACACCCTCCCCTGTGATTATTTTATTTTATTTTTTAAAAAATATCAGGCAGCTGAGCCACTTTGAACTTCCCTTTTGGAGGAAACATGAAACAAGCTGCTTAAAATGTGGCACAGAGGCCAAGCTAGCTGGTACTCTAGCAAAGTGGAACAGCATGGGGTGTCTGTGGCAGCAGAAGGGGAGACTCTCTGAAAAGAAGAGAGGGCATACATTTGCTTGACAGATTGAGAATGAAGTAGTTTTGAAATGCTCAAAATGCAATTATTGCATGCCTGCCAGCATCTGGGAGGGGAGGCTAACACTGGGAGGGGTGGCTAACACATCAAAATGACCTTGACAGATTAGAGAATTGGGCAAAAACAAACAAGATGAATTTTAACAGGGAGAAATGTAAAGTATTGCACTTGGGCAAAAAAAAATGAGAGGCACAAATACAAGTTGGGTGGCACCTGGCTTGAGAGCAGTACATGTGAAAAGGATCTAGGAGTCTTGGTTGACCACAAACTTGACATGAGCCAACAGTGTGACGCGACAGCTAAAAAAGCCAATGCAATTCTGGGCTGCATCAATAGGAGTATAGCATCTAGATCAAGGGAAGTAATAGTGCCACTGTATTCTGCTCTGGTCAGACCTCACCTGGAGTACTGTGTCCAGTTCTGGGCACCACAGTTCAAGAAGGACACTGACAAACTGGAACGTGTCCAGAGGAGGGCAACCAAAATGGTCAAAGGCCTGGAAACGATGCCTTATGAGGAACGGCTAAGGGAGCTGGGCATGTTTAGCCTGGAGAAGAGGAGGTTAAGGGGTGATATGACAGCCATGTTCTCCTTCTTTGGAGGTCTTTAAGCAGAGGCTTGACAACCATATGTCAGGAGTGCTCTGATGGTGTTTCCTGCTTGGCAGGGGGTTGGACTCGATGGCCCTTGTGGTCTCTTCCAACTCTGTGATTCTATGAAATATATAAAAGGATGTCACATAGAGGAGGGAGAAAGGTTGTTTTCTGCTGCTCCAGAGAAGCGGACACGAAGCAATGGATCCAAACTACAAGAAAAAAGATTCCACCTAAACATTAGGAAGAACTTCCTGACAGTAAGAGCTGTTCGACAGTGGAATTTGCTGCCAAGGAGTGTGGTGGAGTCTCCTTCTTTGGAGGTCTTTAAGCAGAGGCTTGACAACCATATGTCAGGAGTGCTCTGATGGTGTTTCCTGCTTGGCAGGGGGTTCGACTCGATGGCCCTTGTGGTCTCTTCCAACTCTATGATTCTATGATTCTATGATTCTATGATCTAAGAAGTTGGACGATTAGAACCTTTTCCTTCCTCCCTCTGGGTCTAGCCCAAAGGCCTTGCCCGTACTGCCTCCAAGACACTGCTGCCATATTCATATCCCTCTTGCTTCTTCAGTACTGACAGCCTTCACTTTTGGATTTAGCAGGAATCCAAGGAATGGATGCTGCTGTGATGGCTGCCCATACGAGGTGATGCAGAGAGAGAGAGAGAGAGAGAGAGAGAGAGAGAGAGGAGCTGAAAAGCGATGACTGAACATCTTGAACATCTGCAATGACTCTCCAGTTTTTCTAATGGTTCCCTTTGTTGAGATCTATTAACTGGAAATGGCAGAGTTCGAACGTGGGACCTTCTAAATGCAAGGCATTGCTTCTGCAACTGTTCATTGAACATCCAGCAGTTTCTTGATTCAAAAGTGGGAGACCTGGTAATGATGTGCAACAGAACTCTTTTCAAATCCTTAATAAAGATTGCAGTTAGGATCTTATAGTTGCAAGTGAAGGAGCGTCTCCACCCCCATCGTTCAGCCTGAGGTCCAGGTCTGAGGGCCTTCTGGCAGTTCCCTCATTGTGAGATGTGAGCGTACAGGGAACCAGACAGAGGGCCTTCTCAGTAGTGGCGCCGGCCCTATGGAACGCCCTCCCATCAGATGTCAAGGAAATAACTACCTGACTTTTAGAAGACATCTGAAGGCAGCCCTGCTTAGAGAATTTTTTAATGTCTGATGTTTTATTGTATTTTTAATATTTTGTTGGAAGCCGCCCAGAGTGGCTGGGTAAACCCAGCCAGATGTGCGGGGTATATATGTATGTATGTATGTATAAATAAATAAATAAATAAATAAATAGTTGTTGTTGTTGACTATGAAGTATCTACATAAGCCCTACTCCTGAGAATCCTTAAGATGTCCCATCTCTTCTTCTAAAATTGCAAGGGACACATCACAAATCCCCTCAAATCTGCTTATGTTTGTGATTCCCATTCACTTTTTGGGGGAGTGATACTGGCTAGGCTGTCATTGAGGTGCTCAAAAACATTCTAACTTCTTCACAGGGTAAAGGCATCACCATCAGAATATTGACAGTGCAGCATCTTTGAGTGAGTTCTGGAAGAGTGAAAAAACCCTCCAAGGGCTCAAAGACTTGAGAATGAGCTGCATACGCTACATCCTAACTCAATAAATTTGGTGACATTTTCGTTTGTGGGTTGCTTCATACTTGGAATGGAGGGGGTTGAGCGGAAAGAAAGTTGACAGAAGAAAACACTTTGTCTTTTCTTCAAATAGCTGTGCACAAGTTCATATGGCTGGTGGCATGTTTCTGTTGAGCCCCACTTTGACTCACTTTATTCTGATCTTGAGACTTACCTTTCAGTCATTATATAGTCAACATTTTGAAACTGAAATGGACTTCCTCCAATGTTATTTTTCTCGTCTGCAGCCTGTGAAGCTGGTGCCCAGAGCTATGTTTGCTTCTTTACTCTATTGCAGCTCTGTCAGGGAGGGTTGAGACTTCAGGCTGGGAAAGGTAAGAGAGTTCAAAGAATTGCCTTTCCTGGTTTTCTTAAAAGATAGCAGCTTGTGTTTCTGATTAGATGTGGGCAGCATGAGAACATACCCTATGACTGCAAATCTGTCTGTGCATGGACTGCTAAAAACGAAATATACAAATCTGAATGTGTGAAGGTCAAAAGTGGGAGTGGGGATGTTGAGGAAGGGGTGCATGACCATTCCCCCCCCCAAGAGTTCTTTTAATGTGGGTGGTTCTTACATCTGAATATGGCTAAAGATGTCCACTTCAGAAAGGGATTCAAGCACAGATTGACTTTCAGGAATTTGTTATTGGGTTGCTACACATGTCTAATCTGATTTGACATGTTGTCCATCCAATTTAAGGAGCTCCACACACCATGGATCTGCAAGCAACTCACAGATCTTTGTTTCACACATACAATATAACATTGAAAGGGGGAATTTGCACACCTCCAATGTGTTGAGCTGTACCTACCACTTGTGCTCACATATCTCATCACGAATGAGATGTTTGTTTCTCTCGCTTTGGCTGTTGTATGAGAAGCAGCAGAAGAAAATATATAAGTCACACGTGTGCTGAGGAACAAAGTATTACAAAGTAACTGCAACAAATGCTCTGAAACGCACTTGGGTTTTTGTCATTTGATCTTGAAAATCATCTTTCCACAAAGCAGGTCTTGAACAGTTTTGTGAAGATTGGTCCCCCTTTTAATGAATTATCTTTGTTGTCCTGCCCACTGAATGTGGAACTTTCTAAACTCTACATGCACTCTTTGCCACTGAGCAAGGAGGCTACCGTAAGTGAAATTTGCTGAAACCTCTGGCCTTTTCTTCTTTTCTTTAAAAACATAAACGATAAGAATGTACTCATGGGGTAGAAAAGTTGGTTGCGAAAATGTACTACATTGGACAGAACACACTTAAACTAACATACTCCCTTAGTGTTGTTTCAGAGGCTGCTGGGCTGTGCCATGTTTCCCACACAGTGCCACCAGTAGGGGGAGGCCACTTGCTTCTCTGCAATGCCAGGCTACTGATCTGCTGCCCACACGCTTACCCTGCTGCCTTAGGTCAGCACCCAGCACTAGGTTCAATGTCATGTAGATATTCTTCTTAAGTTCTTGCTAAGTCCCTCACCCAGAAAACATGAGATTCCAAACATACATTTATTATTATTCATTAAATTGCTATACTGGCCTTCATCCGAGGATCACAGGGCAGTTTACAATATAAAAGCACAAAGATACATATCATAGTAAGAAACAAAAACAATACCCCCCCCCCCAAGACCATGGATTGTTTCATTAGCCAAAGGCCTGGGAGGAGAGGAATGCTTTTACCTGGTGCCTAAAGTTGTGCAACGAAGGTGCCAAGTGAGTCTCTCTGGGGAGAGCATTTGACAAGTCGGATCATCGTTAGAATGGTCCTGGTTGCGGGCAGGCCCCCAGCCCAGTTCCTCCCCCCACCCTGGCATGGGCGGAGTAACACTTTCATGCCAGGGTGGCATCACAATCACCCCAGACCTGTTGGCCAATCAGTTTTGAGTGGGGAGATTGTGAGGAGTTTAAAAGCGGCAGCGCAACGTGGCTATGCACCTGCTTCGCGCTGCCTTATGGACTACCTGTAAAGTGGGCAGGAGTCTGATATAGTCTACGCCAATGCCTAAGCCAATACCGCTCACATTTCTGTAATTCAATAAAGTTGTGGCCTAAAATTTTGCCAGTTACCTTAAACTAACTATTCCGTGTCCATGTGGATTTATTTTAACAAGGGGCTGGTCTGGGGCCTTGACACGCAAGTAGGGATTCACCACAGAAAAGGCCCGTTCTCGTGTTGCTGCCCTCCGGACCTCTCATGGAGGAGGCACATGAAGCCCTCAGGTGATGATTCCAGGATCTAGGCCAGTTCATATGTGGAGAGGCTTTATCACGTCTTAAAGTTCGCATTCAGACTATGATTTCAATAACACCCACCATGAGGTTTTTTTCAAAAGGAGACTGTAGTATGAGTGGAGAAGGAGCACTGGAACGATGCTCGCAGTGAAATTGGAAGAAAATATATGCAAAGGGACTTGACAGGAAGTCAAAGTTGAAGAAAAGATTTTGGAAGACAAAAGGGGAAAAATATTTACTTTCATTATTATCATTTTGTGTGCAGGTGTGGGGGTGTGGGTGTTTGCACATATGTGTGCTTTTGTATGCAATGTTTGGGAGGAAATAAGACGGTAAATAATAAATAACAAACTAAATATTAATGTATGTAATTTTTATTTCTTAATTATATTTAGTGGTAGTATGGCTGCATTGTTTTTTGTAACATAAAATCATTCAATAAAAATTATTTTTTTTAAAAAAAGGAGGGAAAAAAGAAATTGGAAGAAAGAAAACCCTTTCCTGCTCCCCACACTGTCAAATGACTCTGAAAGATGGAACAATTTTCTAAAGGCTTATCAAAATAACTGAACTTTGACCCAGTGACCCAGAAGGAGACATTTCAGTCCAAGCTATAATGCTTGGAAAGGATTTTATGAGTGGCTGAAAATTGGGGTTTAGATTGGAAGCACCGTCTCAGTCACCCGAAACCACTGTCTCTGACTGTAATCTATTGTAAGTTTCAGGTGCATATCTTCAGTCTGTTCAAAGATATGCTTGTGGATATGCTTGTACTGCATCAAACACAACAGGAATTGGTGCTGTTTTATACATTGATCAGGGGCCTTGAGGGTGGCAGTTGCTGATACTAGTATTTGCAGTGAGCACAGCTAATATAACCAGTTTTCATCTTCTGTGAATGTTGTGAACATTTCATCTTCTGTGGACATCTGTCACTGCCAAAAAACGTCTCCTTCATTTCCCTCCCAATCATTCTGCGCCCATTAATGAGAAAGGAAATTGCATTCAGAACCTATAAAAGAGGAAGAAAAAATGCAAATCAAATTCTCGTGGGAGAGTTGCAGGCTTTTGACATCCTTGCCTTACTTCTGAAGTAGTCAATGGATGTTCATAAGTGCTATTTTTAAAAATTCTACAAATCATCTCACCAGTGGCTCTGCAGCCTTCCTAGGTGCCCATGATTTGATTAAAGGCCCAGAGAAAGGCATAAGGCGATAATACTTTCCACTGAGCCTTTTCATATCAGGACACATGGACAGCGAGGGAGGCTGAATGTTTCCTGGAAAGAAAAATGCAACACCTTTGGCCACCAGTCCACAAGAAGTAAATTATGAAGAAACTCTCATGTGAAACTAACACAACTCCAAGTATAGTGAATGAGGGCTCAGTAGTAGAACTCCTTTGCTTTGTGTGAATTTGGCCTCAGGTTCAGTGTCTCCAGTTAAAAATTGATTTTGGGAGGCTATTACCAGGACTGTCCCAAGATCCTTGAGAACTGTTGCCAGCCAAGAGTCAGGACTGCTCCTGCCAAGCAGCAGAAGGGAGCTTCTTCAGGCAGCACCATGAGAGAGGAGAGAAGTCAGGAACTGGTGTTTCAGTGGGGCAGCAGGAAGTTTGTTTGTTTGTTTTTTAAAAAGCTATTGTGTGGACAGGCGGAGTCCCCCAAACCCTGGGAGGCCCCCTGTGTGGAATAACGACTCAAGACAATGTGCTATGGGATTAAAATTGGCCACAACTTTATTATATTTCAGATGTGGGTAGACCTTGGCTCAGGCATTGGGCGTTTATCCCTCCCAGTCCCGTGCCGGGGATCTGGGGAACATCAGGGTTATCCAGTGGGGGGTGGGGTGGGCTGGCTCTGGAGAACATATGTTCAAGCAGAGAGAACCCTCCCCCATTACACCGCCATCACAGGGGAGAGCAATGACGAAACTCTTGGTGTACGGCCAAAGCCTCCCCTCAAACAACCCCGTTAATGGGGAACCCTGGTATCACGGCCGCAAAGAGGAGAGGGGGCATGGGTCACTGCTGTAACCCCCCCCCCCCATTCAGGGAAGATAGACTAAAGGATTCCTCCCAAGTCCTGATACCGCCAAAGTTGTGACGTTTTGCTACGGGAAAGGCAAACCTGCCAATGCAGGGGAATTCCTTTCCAGCCCTTCAACAGCGACCTTAACGTAGCAGCGCCCGCATACCTGTGGAGAAAAAGTTAAGCTGCAAAAGAAGTCTTAATTGAGGGATGGTAGGGTGGGAGAAGCTCTGGAGCCTACTGAAGATTCCCAGGTAAGATCCTACCTCTATTGTGTGGGCAGGGTGGTCCCTCCCCCAACCTGGCCTGATCACCTTGGCAACGCTTTCCCAGGTGGGATTGGGCAACTGAGGTAGGCAGAGACCTCCAGGTATTCCACCTGGGGGAAGGCGAAGCCAAGCCTGTGCTAATGTTGCCACATAGGGTCCAGGGGCTGCGTGCAACCACGCAAAGGGTGCCCCCAATTTAATGTGGGGAGCGGTCATTGTTAAATCTGTGTGACAAGGGAGAAATTTTAGCTCTGCTTTTGAAAACAAAATGTCAAGGAAATAACAGAAAATAAGGAGAGAAAGATGGGAATATTAATATCTAGTTTTTGGTCTCCCCCCTCCGTAAAATGACAAAGCCACAAACAATATTGTGACACAATCTGATCCAGTTTCATTGCTTTGAGGAAGAAGTTAGAGACTCCAGTTCTCAGGAGAGTTTCCAATTTTCTGGTGGTTTATTGTCATTTTCCATCTTTTCCTCCTGAAACTTGAAGGTAAACCGATTCAAACACCAGCACTCATATGAGTACCATTCATCCTTTTAAGGGCATCCTTCCCCTACAGTGAAATGCTCACTTCATAGTGCTGGAAATATTACAGGTTACAGATGGAGCTGTGTGCATTGCAGACTGAACTGCTCAATAGTATTGGACTTGCTTGTCTTTTAATCAAAATGTGTCTGTCAGCACATTGTCATGGATGGAATAAATGTTTCAGCAATGAATCACTAGAAAGAGAAAACCAACACAGAGAAAGATCTGCAAACACATTTGTACACTGCAAGGTTGTATTTGCCTTAATAGCTCTGTAGGTTTAATATCAAACTGCAGGCAGCAATTGTAACCCTCGAAAGGATTCCACAGTGCATTTTATCCTCCATAGACTCATGGGGTGCAGACATCTTTCCCCCAAAAAGGACCTGGAAGAGACAGCATGTCATCATATCCCATCACCTCCCATGGCCATTTGCGGCCCCAATCTTAACACTCATGCAGCACTCTGGGAGTGGTTATAACCTGGGGGGGGGGGGGAGGAAGAAGTGGAAACTTTAAAGGTATCCCTTAGACCACCTTGTAATATGGTAAATATTTCAAAAGCGCCATAGCAAAAGTTGGCAGGAGTGTGAAATACAGAGTATAACTACATTCCAATTGGCACATTAGTCCAGGAGGTTTGGATTGTGTTGTTTCTGTTGCAGTTATTAAATATTGCACAGTTTGAAGCATCTGGATAGATAAGAACTAACTCCTTTGGAAATGAAGCACTGTCCAGACCCATGAAAATATTACTTTACCTTTTACTGGCAGAACTTTCTTCAAACCAGAATTAAAACTCAAAAATACTGATACAGTATATTGTGCTGTCCAGCACAGGCTCAGCATCTTACAAAATATGAAGTAATCCAATCAGACCTATAAGCAAAGCCCCCCCCCCCTCTCTCTCTCTCTCTCTCTCTCTCTCTCTCTCTTGGTTTCCAGCCTCCAGGCTGTAAAGTCTTGGAGAGCCATTATCACATGTTTTGTTCTGTTCAGAGGAAGACTAACAACCACCACCCTTTGAAGATGGACGTATTTGCAACTCAATACCGTCATCACATGATTAAAGATTCACTCTCAGTAGCAGGTTTTTTTTTTACTCTGTACCAGGCATGGCCAAACTTGGCCCTCCAGCTGCTTTGGGACTACAACTCTCATCATCCCTAGCTAACAGGACCAGTGGTCAGGGATGATGGGAATTGTAGTCCCAAAATATCTGGAGGGCCAAGAGTAAAAAAATAACCAACAGGTAATCATTAACTAGTTACAGCTCTACAGTCCTTTAGAAAAACTCTTTGGGGGGAAACCCCCGTGTTTAGCAATACACATTTTCTGTTCCAAATCTCCCTCAATACATACACATTTTTCATTTCTATGTGAATTAAACTATTATACTTAACTGTTTCGTTTGGAAATCTGGTCCAAGCTGTTTTCCCAGTTGTTACTTCAACCCCAAACTCAGTCTTTGACCCCACTATCTGGTATTCTGTTTCTGCTTGTGATCATGCTTTCTTTTCAGTGTAGACATCAAATCCTGAAGAGAAAATTTCTGTGTAAAGTACATGCAAGAGTGCAGCTGAAATTTATCACAGCAGAACAGCAGCAGCCCAAGTCTGGCAAATATCACCAAGCGATAGCTGGCTTTGATTGTAATAATAGGCATTTATATTATGTTCTGCACAAAGCCAGCTTGAGGCACTTTTTTGAAGTGAAATCAATAGAAAAACAAATGTACCGTTTACCCCACAAACTGAGAGTATTATAGTTAACTTCACAACAGCATATGTTAAAAACTTGAAATGATTATAAATAGGTGCATTGATTTTGCAGATGCCGTCTTGCTGTGTGGTTTCAAGAGGCATAGCTTTCATGTCCTTTATTAAGGATACTTTTCTTAACTGGTTCTTAAGGAACGTGCTATTAAGCTTTCCATAAACAATAACATTGTGACTATGCGATGTTTCTTCCGCCCGAGGCCCCTACAAGGACACAAATGGCAGTATTAAACTGTAGTTAAAACTGTGGGGTTTGCTACCGCAAGAGAGCTTGCGCAGTTCAGCTGGAGCAACAAGCAATGTTCAGCTGAGAATCAGGAAGTGCAGGAGTGAATCAGAGCATGGACAGCACATGCAAGCCTGGAACTTGTTGATTTCACCTCTGAACTGTGCCTTTATATGGTGACACTGGAGAGGAAGAGTAACATCACCATCTTGTGAAGAAATATTTACCCTAGAGTTGGAGAAAAACTTGCAGGGTTGTGCTACTTGTATCGTATTTGAGACAATCATTACAAGGTACACTGCGCTAGTATCTGATCTGGTGAAGCATGGGATAGAAATATTTTAAAATCACTAAAACTGGCAGAATACATATATCTGAGCTATAAAATAGATGTCACAGCAACATTGCTAGCCAGAAGCCACATTTCTTGACCTTATTGTGTAGTGTGTTCCTGTCCTGCCTTATTCTAACATTTAGTGGCCAAATGGCACATGCATCCCAGATATCTTCATATTTTTCCTATACTAGGCTGTTCCCCTATGAACCTTTTTAAGCTGGTTTCTGTTTGTAGGGTGCCTTTGAGATCTCCAACTGTGCAAAATAAATATTTGACCATAGCTGTTGCTCTCCATTTGCAATCCCAGGCACAGTGAGCCTATGGTCGTCAGGTCAGGGGTGCTGGAAGCAATAAAAACAATGTGACAACATATTGGGATCAAGATGGCCACAGATGTATTGGGAGGTGGCAGGCAGACTCCTCGGAGGCCCTGTGGAGCATCCTGCCCCAGCTCACGCCACCCCCACGGGCGGCTCGCCCTGCCCTGGGCGCAGGGCATGCATGCCACCCAGGTGCCGCTCCACCACTGTTCCCCGCGTACCCTGGACTTTGAGCCAAAATGAAAGGTGGGTGGGACGTCCTTGCCAACTGCACTGCTGAGAACCAGTGCAGCTGGTTCAAATGTGTTGGAACTGACCAAGGGTAGGCCTCTCTCTGGTCTGCTTTCATAGCTCCACCCCTCCATTTGGCCATGATTGGCCAGATCGAATTTGAAATACAGGAATGAGTCCCAGCATTCCCCATTGGCTGTGGCCAATGTTGGTGTCAGCCAACATGCAGGAAGTGTTATGTGTATCCCCCCATCTAGTGCTTTTTTCCTGTGGGGACGCAGGGGTACACATACCCCTATACATTTTGTGAATCTAATGGGAGACGAAACTAACTTTTTTGTAATTTTTAGTTTCTTCTCTAACACGGTGAATCATCAGTTCCATTGCTATCCCCAATGGCGGCCTCATTTCCTGTCACCGTGTTTCCTGAGTCTCAGACGGAAGCGAGCGTTTAATGTGTAAAGCAGTGTGGAATGTGGATGTGTGGTGTTTGTAAATTCCTGGTTTTTGAAAGGACGTCTGAAGTAATGCATGTTCTTTGTACTTTTGTCCATTTACTGTATTTATTTTTCCCCGATTTGAACTATAAAATGGTGATTTTCTTGAGTCAAAATGAGAGTACGCCTAAACATTTTTTTATAGAAAAAAGCACTGCCCCCACCCTAGGCTTTCCTGTGGTTTTGCTGGGCTGCTATGGCCCCTGCCACTGGGAAATGGCCATTGGTCTATTCTATCCCGGCCCTGGATTTAATTTCCAGACCTCAGGAATGCAACCTAAGACCATTATCTAAAATTCCCAGAATACATATGCGTATGGAACTAAGTTGTTGGCTTAAACAGTCTCTGCCCTTGACTGTAGTCACAACCCTCTCTGCCTGTCTGAGCCACACCAAATGTTTCATATTTAATCATTTAATCATCCCATCACATCTGAATGTTGGCTATGACTAATGGAAGTTGGAGTCAAACGACTTATTGAGGACTACCAATTTCCTATCCTTGATAGAAAGGAAGAATAAGCCAGGGCTTCCTCCAAACTTGTGGAGAGAAAAGACAAGCCTTACATCAACATAAAGCCAAAGAGAACAGTATTTTTCCTGCGTTATGGTTGGCAGTACATTTTGATTTTCTTGGCTTTGTAGGTTATTGAGAAAATGACCTTTCTTTCCACATTAAATATTCACACATTCATTGTTGAAAGATAATTTTCTCACCTTGGAAGATGGTGCCGATTATTGCATGATAGCTATATTGTGCAATAAAAAAAAAAATACACAAGTACCTCAGGTGTCATCATGCTTTCAGCCTCTAACCACCTAATAAAGGCCACAGGTGACTGTAAAAACAAAACAAAGGGATACACAGAAGGTCCAAATGATATATTTTAATAGGCAAGGGGTGTTGATGAAGAAAGGTCATGATATTTGGAGAGGCAAACGGTTATCACACCAGGTGACTGGCATACAGGAGGCTAAGCTCTAATGATGTTTATCTACAGAACTCGGGTAGTGCAAGACTCTTAATGCACAGAGCCTTTGTATCTAAAGTAGACACCAGGTGTAAGACCATCTCCAGTGCATGGAAGACAATGGGGCTAGGCAACAAGAATGCAAGAGAGCAGGCAGGCCAGTGATTCCTATTTCATGAGACTTTTAAAACATATTTTTGCGCTATACTGTACCAGGTAGGAGTTGCAATGACTTGCAATGGCCTTTGATACCAGAAAGACCAAGCACACTTTACATGAAAAGACTAGATTCCTTCATATAGAAAACCAGCATGTCATGGGGCAGAGGTTTATCTTGACTTTCCTCTTATGTGCCATGGTTTTTTTTAATGTGCAGAGTTTTTTCTGTTTTATGTGTAGAAACATTTAGTCATTCATGCCTTCCCTTACCTTCAGTTTGAAGTGATACAGCCCAGAAACAATTTTAGCACTAAACCTGTTAGCAAGGACTAGGTCTCAGATTACATCTCTCCAAATGCAGGGCTTGCAGTCTCTTAAATGCTACGAACAACACTACCACAACGGTAATAGGTCTATTACTGTGGCTGGGGCAACCCAGTCAGATGGGCAGGGTATAACAACAACAACAACAACAACAACAACAACAACAACAACAATAATAGTTATTATTAATGTTCCAGCCATCATATCCTTCAGCCAATCAGATCTGGGTAGCATTCTTCCTTTGCAAGTGTTTGTTCAAAGCTGCTAAATGAAATTATGTTGGCATTGGTAGCAAATATACTACGACAGCAAAGTAATCTAGAAGAAAAAGATACTTCTAAATATTATACTGTTAGTACATCCCTAGCGTATTCTAACATTTTGTCATTAGCAGTTGAATTCTATAGCAGTTAACACCTATAAATAATGTTGCTAATTCCCAGAACAATTGTGTTCTTTTTAAAATCAACAACAACATACTTATAAGTTTTTTTAAAAAAAGAAAAATATTCTAGTGAAAACATAAAACCAAGGAAGAAGCTGGGCTCCATTAAAATGAAGATTAACTAGTTTGTTTTCTGAAATTACTATTTTAGTTAGTGTCTCTTTGAGATTCCGTAATCTACCTTAAAACAAAAAGAAAATAAGAATTTTCCCTAGCATGGCTTGAGGGTTGATGGGATGACTAGTCCAACAGCTTTCAGAGGGCAGCACACATGTATACCTCTGTTGTACATCATGGGTGAGGACAGGGAAAACTGGAGAAAGGATTACACAGCACCATTGCATCCATCCATCCATCTATTCATTCAAAGAAAGAAAACAAAATTACCACAATACATTACATTCATGCTCAAACAGAGACCCATTTAAATAACATTATACTGTTACAAAAATCTGCTGGGATAAAAAAAATGCCTTCAGTAGCTAGTAATGATTCAGCAGAAATCTCTGAATCTAAGAAACTTATAGTGCTCGTGTGGAGTACCTTTTTATTATTCAATTTTTTATTAGTTTTATAAACTTAACACAAAATCCAGTTTATACACTTCCCTTAACAATTCGACTTCCCATCCTTACATTCATGATGCTTTCCCCCACAATTACCTGCTGCCTTATATTCAGTCCTTATTCTACTCTGTGTTTCTTTAGTTGCTTCATTCTTCATGCCTTGACCCTCCAGATGATGCTGAACTTCAAGTCCCATCGTCCCTGGTCCTTGGCCAACCTTGCTGGGGCTGATGTGAGATGTGGCTCAGCCCCCTCTAAAAAGCCAAATGTTTCCCACTGGTGTTATAGCAGATTATCTGATGGTTGGCAACAGGCCACTTTATATATATATCTCCAGTTTCTATAATTCTGTGATTGCAATGGGGGAACCTTTCTCCCTTCCATGTCTACAGGACACGAAATTGTTTGTTCCTATCAGAGAGAATAGGAAACATTCTTACATGCTGTGCTTGAACACTGGGAGACTTTGCACACGGGACAACGCGTTGGTTAATAATTTAAGTCAGCTGAGGTGAGAGGCCACCATGTGTTCATCTTCCGCTTTAAAGGAGGAGATCCTTTAAAAGGTTTTTATGGTGTACCCAAGAGAGAAAGAGATGTACAGAACATTGAAGGAGGGGGAGAGATTGCATAGATAGTATTTCATTGTCTGAAAAGGTATATGTGAGAGAGGGAGAGAAACAGACACATCAGCAGTTTTCACGAATCTTTTGTGGCAACCTTTAAGCTGTAATTTCAAGTCATTCAAACAGACGGTGATTTTCTTTCAGGATTTCCAGAGCTGCCGACACAGCAAATTGGCAAAATATTAAATGGGCCTGATAGGGGGGTGATTTTGAGTTGGGGAGGTAAAAATTGGCTTGTCCCTGCAGTTTTTAATAGCTTAGCTTCTTTTGTTTCCCTGCTGTAACTGAGGAGAGGTGGTTTGTCGTTTCAACAGGAAATCTGTTCACAGGCTCAGAAATGGGGGGGGGGGGATCTACATTGCTGGAAAGAAGGAGGGTTGTGTGTTTTGACTGTCCTTGGGGGTCATAGCTATGGGATCTTTGCAGGTGTGACTATGAAGGTTATCACAAGGAGCTCCTGCACTTCAAAATGTACCTCTGTACTTCTGATGACAGACTGAGAATCCTTGTGCATATTGAGTAGGACTGCACTGAAGGTTCTCAGGTTGGTGTGTGTGTGTGTGTGTGTGTGTGTGTGTGTGTGTGTGTGTGTTCTTCTTGGCATTGCATCAGTGCCATTCTTTAAAATAAAATCCATCAGACTTTGTCTTGGCCGCAGTATGATCCCAACCAACCATGGATCACATTGTGAATGTGGTTGCATCAGAATATCAAACATCCAGCCAGATTTTCATTTGGTACAATGCCATATATATTGCAGAGGGTAGCCTGTGATTAGGGCTAAGGAGATCTGTTTTGGTTCCATCCTAAGGTTTAGATCAGGGGTCAGCAACCTTTTTCAGCCATGGGCTGGTCCACCGTCCCTCAGACCATGTGGGGGGCTGGACTATACTTTGCAGGGGGGGGGGGAATGAATGAATTCATACGCCCCACAAATAACCCAGAGATGCATTTTACATAAAATGAAACATTCTACTCATGTAAAAACATGCTGATTCCCAGACCATCCGCGGGCCATATTGAGAAGGCAATTTGGCCGCATCCGGCCCCCAGGCCTTAGGTTGCTTACCCCTGGTTTAGATTGAGTATGCAGAATTTTGTGCACTACCGAGTCCTCTAACAGGAAGAAAATTATGATAAAACTGATTGGAGAAGCAAATCAATGAGCACCACCTACATACATTTTGCGTTAGGAAGAGTCTATTGGTGCATTTGGGGGAAGCTCTTATTTTATTTTCAGTGACTACTCATTTCAAACTTTTTTGCTGTGATCTTTAACAGTTGCAGACCTCACCTTGTGTCAGTTCTCCCAAGATCTGCCCACCCATCAGGGAAGGTGAGGCGATCGCCTCAGGTGTCAGGATCCACAGAGGCAGCAGATTCCAATGTAGATCTTTCCTCTCCCCTGGTTCCTGATGTAGATCTCCACTCTTTCTTCCCTGGAAGGGAGGCGGGCACCATTTTTGTGGTTTGCCTCTGGAGCCAAAATGTACTGGGTTGGCCCTGAGTCATCCATGCATGCACAGAGGACTAACAATGTGAAGTTCTGCAAGGAGACGATTTCCTTGGTTATGTGACCCAATGATAGTGTTGAAAGTATTCTTGCAGACTTTTGAGTTTCTACATTAAATATTTGAAGCAAGCACCTCTGGGAAGCTGTAAGAATGAATGAAAGAAATCACATGGTGTCTTATGGCTGAGCAGAACAATTTGATTCCACCTGGGTCAGATCAAAACCTGGTTTATTTATTCATTTAAAGCTGCATAGGAGCATGGGCAGCAGAAACAGCAATGTGTGAAATCGCTCCCCCTGCCCAGCAAACATTTGTGTCCCCAGAACAAGTTAGGTCTGTGTTCTTACTCTTTGCTCATAGGAAGGAAGGAATGCAGTGTTTGCTTGTTATTTTTTTAAATCTAAGTAAAGCTGTGTTGGCTTATGAGTAACTTGCATCACACACTGTTTGGGTTGCCGTTCGGATTTTCCATTTGTTTTTTGTTCTAGTGCTACAACCAGGTATTGTCGGTCACATACCTGTAAGGAATGCAGATCCCATATGGCAAAGGGCTAAATGCTTCTTCTCTGAGCTGCTCTTTGGCTCACAGAGTTGTGTAGCACACCTTTTTCCAGGGCTGAATGTAGGAATTCTCCCAAATATTTTGCTGCTCAGCCTTGGAACATCAAATCCCTCTTTTATTTTGGGAACTGATACAAAAGTCTGTTTGCATTCCAAATCAATGCTACAAAGAGACTGAAACAACAACTTCATCCTCAATTTGGCATGTCAGCCGAGATCCTCTGCTCTGAAAATACATCAGACAAGTGTTTGAGACATCAAGCAACCTTCAGACATCTTTGGGTATGTTGGAAGATCTCAGCAAAATTTTTGATAACAGTAAAATGATTGGCAAAGACTTTTTGCTCTCTGCCATAAGCAGGCATTGCGAAGAGAGAGCATCATTCCTCTAGTACGCTTGGTATTCTTAGATTTTCCATTATTCCCTTTAAAGCCAGCTTCATGTGGGTTTTGAAAAACAACAGTAAACAATAGCAATGTAGGAGGCTGTGTTATACCAAGTTGAACCTTTCATCCAACTAATTCAGTATCATCTACACTGGCTGGCAGCTGCTCTCCAGGATTTCAGGCTGGAGTCTCCCTCAGCTATATTGGAGATGCTGGGGTCTGAACCTGGGATGCCTCACCACTGAGCTATGGGCCTTCCCCAATCAACAGCATTCACCTAGCGTTTACATACATTGTGGTTTGGATCCGGAAGGAGGAGGTGTTGTATGAGCAGGGAGACTATTCCCCTTGTGTGTGACAGATCCATTGAATTCTCCCCAATCCTCAATGCAGCACCCCTCTCCCATCCCCATGTCACATTTCCATTCAGAGGTCCTTCAGAGCTGGCTTTTGGAAGTTGCAGGGGGCTAGGAGGTCAAGGAGGGACCAGGAAAGTCCCATTGCAATGAGTGGTGTTCTCTTTGTCTATCAATGGATCCAGCTCCATAGCTGTAATCTGCACAATCCATGTTGTAGAATGGCAGACCCTCCAAGTGTCCCTATTTCCCAGGGAAAATCCTGGATTTACAGAAGCCATCCTAGTTTCTCATTTGATCCTGGAATGCCTCACTTTTCCTTAGGACGTCCTTCTTTTCATTGGAGAAATGTTGGAGGGCATGGAATTACGTGACCTCCGAGCTAAGGAGATAAGTGTCAGGGACTGTGCTGAGGAGGGCTGCTCTGAGGAGGAGTGGTGGGAGCCTTCCCACCCCACCCCCGGCCCCTGATCAGGATCCTGAATCTTCCCAGGAGCAAGAGGACAGTATAGATTTGGAACAGTGGTTTGCAGAGAGACATAGTTCAAAGGCAGAAGCTGGGAAATATTGGATAGGGAACAGCTAGGAGAAGAAACACTGGGAGGGAGAGAGCTAACAGATTCACTGTCTCTGGAAAGATGGCAGAACAGAAAGCACATAGGTTACGAGCTCAGGTTATAAGACACAGTAGCGATGTGGGTGACTAGGGAACTCTTAATTGGGAGTGCCGCCATTCCTAGGAAATGGATTCTTTGTTCTCTCGCTGTGATCATTAAAGTTTCTAACTGGTAAGAAGACTCCTTTTCCTTTGTTCTGCTTACCTACTGCCAAGGTAGGAGGGGAAGGAAGTGGATTCCTTGAAGCCTGACAATAAATAACTATACAACCTGTAGAATACACCTGAAGGTAGCCCTATATAGGGAAGTTTTTAAATGTTTAATGTTTTATTATGTTTTTATATGTGTTGGAAGCCACCCAGATTGGCTGGGGCAACCCAGCCAGATGGGCGATTCTAAAATAATAAAACTATTATTGTTATTATTATTGAATAGGGTGTCCCTGTTTTCATCGGAGAAATGCTGGAGGGTATGGGATGGATCAATACTTTCCCCTCCTTACTGAAGATGAATGAAGGCTGAGAGAGAGTAGCTTAGAGCCACCTAATGAGGCCAGAACTAGACACTGCAATCTGCATGTAGCTGTCGCCAGATGTCAGGCACATGTTTTTTTTTTTTTTTAAAGCAATTTATTAAATTTTACAGTAAAAATAAACATAATAAACAATGTAACATTCATCTTAACATATTTTCACATTTTCTTTGGACTTCCTCACATCTCCCGCTCCCACTTTCATCGTTATAACATTTTGTCAGCAATTTATCATCTTATTTAAATTCTTATATCCCTTCTATATTTCATAATCTTATAATTCTCAGAAGGAGCTAAATTTCACAGTCTTACTTATTTTCTTAAAAACTTCTAAATTTAGTGGTGCTCAGTTATTTTGATCTAGCATCTTGTTTAGCATTCACTCAAATTACAATACTTTTGTAAATAGTTCTTAAATTTCTTCCAGTCCTCCTCAGTCCTCTCTTCTCCCAGGTCACGGATTCTGCCGGTCATTTCAGCCAGTTCCATGTAGTCTATCAGTTGTATCTGCCATTCTTCCAGTGTGGGTAGATCTTGAGTTTTCCAATGTTTTGCGAGAAGTATCCTTGCTGCTGTTGTTGCATACATAAAGAATGTCTGGTCCTTCTTTGCCACCCCTTTGCCGACAATACCCAAAAGGAAAGCCTCTGGTTTCTTAGTGAAGGTATATTTAAATACCTTTTTCAGTTCATTATAAATCATTTCCCAGAACGCCTTCACTTTAGGGCAAGTCCACCAGAGGTGGAAGAACGTTCCCTCACACTCTTTGCATTTCCAACACTTATTATCAGACAGGTGGTAGATTTTGGCAAGTTTGACTGGGGTCATATACCATCTATAAATCATTTTCATTACATTTTCTTTCAGAGCGTTACATGCAGTAAATTTCAATCCATTGCTCCACAACCTCTCCCAGTCCTCAAACATGATATTATGCCCAATGTCCTGTGCCCACCTTATCATAGCCGATTTAACCGTTTCATCTTGTGTATTCCATTTCAACAGCAAGTTATACATCCTTGAAAGTACCTTAATCTTTGGTTCTAACAATTCTGTTTCTAATTTCGATTTCTCCACCTGGAACCCTAGTTTCTTATCATTTTTAAAAACTTCTTTAATCTGAGCGTAATGTAACCAATCTCGCACTTTGTCTTTCATTTTCTCCAAACTCTGCAATTTCCAATTGTCTCCATCCTTTTCTAGTATTTCCCAATATTTTGGCCATTTAGCCTCCATATTGGGTCTTTTTCGGGCCTTGGCTTCCAAAGGTGAAAGCCACCTTGGTGTTTTATTTTCCAGCAAGTCTTTATATTTTGTCCAGACATTAAACAATGATTTTCTGACAATATGGTTCTTAAAGGCCTTATTTGCTTTAACCTTGTCAGATGTCAGGCACATGTTGACATCCCTCCTTCCCCTCTGTCACGTCTAGTACAACACAGCTGATGCCACAGTGTTATCGGTGTCTCTGCCCCCTGCCAGTGGGAACTAATGATGTGGAGCAAGAAGCGCATGCACTTCAGGCCTGAGTTTGTGGTAGACACAAGATGAGCTATGCTCTTTAGGAAATTCTGTTTCATAGTCTTCATTGGTGGCAACTGTCACATTCAGTGGTAAAGCAGATAACTTACAATTATAGAAGCCTTCGAAAAACACGGTGGTGCCGAATATTTTGGAATTTCAGCATTTACTTTGAAAGTAGTCCGTCGGATGCGGTTGAACAAATTGCCCAAAAATATTCATCTTGCTGAGCATTTGTGATGTTTTTGTTGTTTGCCGCCCTCTTGTTTTCCTGCCTCCTGCTGCTCCTGAGCTCTGCTCCTCCTCCCCACCCCTTGCCTTTGGCGTCTTCATTCTCCTATGCCTACTCCACCGTTTAATCTGATTTGGCTGTGACGATTCACGTTATTTTGTTTACTACCCTTTATGATATCATCAGAATCTCAAGGAACTCCCTCCCTCCCGAAAGGCATCATCTTTGACCAGCTTTGGATGCCAATTAAAAACACCCAGGCTTTTAGTGGGGACTGATGGGATGTAGTCCACTCGATGTAGAAGAAGAGTTTGGATTTGATATCCTGCTTTATCACTACCCGAAGGAGTCTCAAAGCGGCTAACATTCTCCTTCCCCTTCCTCCCCCACAACACTCTGTGAGGTGAGTGAGGCTGAGAGACTTCAAAGAAGTGTGACTATTCCACGGTCACCCAGCAGCTGCATGTGGAGGAGCGGGGAATTGAACCCAGTTCACCAGATTACAAGTCCACCGCTCTTAACCACTACACCACACTGGCACTCCAGCAGGATGTACCTGCTGCTACAATGTTGTTGGGGAAGGTTTGGGTAATTGCTGCTATAGTTCTGATGGGGAAGGTCTTAAGAACTGCTGTTTCCTGCTGTATTATATTGTGTTTTACTGCAAATTGTTCGATGTTAACTTTTGTTATTGCTTTCTTGAACTGTTGTTACCTGTTTTGGGATCCTGGAAGTGAGGAAGAGGCAAGATATAAATCTAAGTAATAAATAGACGGGTACATGTTCCATTGTGATGTCATCAACATAATCACATGGGCCACAGCCAATGAGGTTAAACAGCAAGGTGGACAAATGAGGCCAAGGACTGTGAGGGTAAAGAAGAAGAAGAAATTGCTCCAAGAGCAATAGCACTCAAACAACACAAGTGTGTTTGCAAGAAGTGCTGAAAAGGGGAGGTGCCTTTTAAGGTTCAAGCATCATTATCATCAACCTAAGGTCCCACAATGGGTTACAACATTAAAACCCAACAATATCAAAAACAGTTTAAAACAACTTAAAATCACAAAAATAAAGTGGGTACTGAAAATATACACCTCAAATGTCAATAACCAGGAGAAATGAAACTAGGTACAGTGGTACCTCGGGTTAAGTACTTAATTCATTCCGGAGGTCCGTACTTAACCTGAAACTGTTCGTAACCTGAAGCACCACTTTAGCTAATGGGGCCTCCTGCTGTTGCCGCACCGCCGGAGCACGATTTCTGTTCTCATCCTGAAGCAAAGTTCTTAACCTGAAGCACTATTTCTGGGTTAGCGGAGTCTGTAACCTGAAGCATATGTAACCTGAAGCGTATGTAACCCGAGGTACCACTGTATACTGTTATGTTGGATTACCCTAAGTAAAACATGATTTCTCTTTGTGTTTGGACTAGATTCTACTTCTGATGGAGAAGCTTCCATCTGCAGTCCCCTTCCCTGTTCAGAGGGCTGCAAAAAAAAAATCAAAAAAAAAAAATCAGACTAGAAACGCATTGCTTCTTGGGTAGCTGATTTGCTCTTGTGAATGTCCTAGGTACCCCACTGCCCTGTAGGAAGAGGCATTGAACCACATTTGAGGTTTTTTATTAAAAATTTAAAGCAGTATAGAAATTGAAGCAAACAAACAAACATTGTCTGTATGCATACACTCATGCATGAATTATTGCCGCGATTCTCATCATGGTTTTGGATTGCAGCAGAACAAGCAAAGGGTTGTTCTATCTCCCTCATATTGTGCATCCATGTTGGAAAATGAATTTTCATGAGAGACTCATGTCAAGCTCCTGATGCAGAAACATCGCCCCACCTTACTCCTTTTTTTGAATGCTGTAATGAGAGCACCACAAATTTCTTCGTAGTGTGCAATTCCTTCTCTCTCTGCCTTGTTAGAATGTCCAAGGCCAGCTTTAGAATCTACCTGTTCAATGAACTACTGCAAGAAGTTCAAAGTGACAGACACACAGGCAGATAATTCATGGAAGGCCTTTCCCTCCCTGCAGAGAAGGGTGCTATTTTGGAGACACTGCCAAACCATTTGGCCTTGTGGCCACCTTGTACAACTGGCTTTCAGCTTGAGAGTCAGCTGCCGCACTGAGTAAGCATCTTTATAAAGATAGCTGTGGGAGATGGACACATGGGCAGAGGCCATAACTGCCTTTCCTAATGTATGAGGATGCTTAGGACCAACAGAGGTAACTGGTAGATGTGGGAGGGATACCTTCTAAGAGACAGCAGGATGCTAGATGCACTAGTCACCACGGTTTCCTCATTGGAATAACTCAAATGCTGACAGCATGAAATTACAAGTCACAGAGGAAGATGATTTTGAGTTTAGATTGTGTGTGTGTGTGTGTGTGTGTGTGTGTAGAATCTCATTGAGGTATAAATGCACTGATAAATCTACTTAGTTCTATTACTGTTTCCCTGTTGTTCTTGCCATGTCTCCTGAACTTGTGCTAGTTTTACAACCAAGATGAATTTGTAATTCAGAGTGCATGCTCACCAGATGCTGCTGTAGAATATGAAGGAGACAGCAACATAATCATATTGGAAACAGAATTTGAAGATCACCTTGTCCTTCCCGCATTACGGACTTAGCTAAACAAGACAACCTCCCCCCCCCCCCAGCTCTGTACAGCCTGTATCTCTATTAACGTCAGCCAAGTTGGGAGGATAGCCTTGAGACTGCACAAACCTTTTATTATTATAAATTGCAATGGGCTCTTCCAAAAACCTGCTTTTTGTGCACACTTTTCTATGCTTCCTGTTAGCTATTATGTTGACTCTCTTTCAACCCTGGGTTTGGTCATGTCGTGTGAAACCGTCCCAATTATTTCAGCATAACTATTTGCCTACTCCTTCTTGTTTGTTTGCCATTTGAAGGCAGGGAGGGGGCAAAAAGAGGGCAAAAAGACCCTCCAAAATTGGATATGGGTGGGTGGGTGAATTTCATGAAACTTGCTGGTGTGGGGAAGCGTTTGGCTTATCTGTCTTAAATATAGGCACCAGGTTGCCCTAGATTTTGGGGGGGGGCAGTGTGTGTGATGCCACACATGTCTCCCAACACCACACAGGGCGGTGCAGCCTTCTGCAATGTTGTACCAGACCCCCTCAATATTGGGGTGGCTGGGTCCCCTTCAAACAAATATGGGGGGCTGAATACACCTCCATCCCCTAGAGTTGGTGCATCTGGTCTTAAACAGGGTATACAGCAAATTTGTGAACATCCTTCAGCTCCTCCACGATACTATGACAGCAACTATTGCGGATAACAATGGCTCTCAAAGTGAACCATTCACAGTGGGATCAGTTGTTAAACAGGGTTGTGTTATCGCCCCAACTCTATTTATTATTTTCATTGCCATGATCCTACACATTGTCGAAGGGAAACTCCCTTCAACCATGTGTAGGATCATGGCAATGAAATCATATATTGAATAGATGGAAAGCTCTTTAACTTGAGTAGGCTGAAAGCAAAGAGTAAGGTTACTATAACTTCCATTATAGAGCTTCAATATGCTGATGACAACATCGTGTGTGTACACTCAGAGGATGACCTCCAAACCATCCTAAATATCTTCGCAGAAGCTTATATAAAGCTTGGCCTATCGCTCAACATCCAAAAAAACCAAAGTGCTGCACCAACAAACACAAAACAAGCCCTCTGCAGCACCACAAATCCAACTTAATGGTGTAACATTGGAAAATGTCAATCCAAAATCCTACCTGGGCAGTTAACTTTCCACAAGGGCCAACATTGATGCCAAAATCCAGCATCGCCTGAGCTCTGCAAGTGCAGCTTTCTCCTGATTGAAGTGCAGAGTGTTTGAGGACCGAGACATTTACAGGGAAACCAAAATGCTTGTTTACAAACCTTACTGTACGCTTGTAAAACAATGGACCACTTATAAACGCCATCTCCCATTCCCCAAAGATTCCATCAATGGTGTCTCCAAAAAATTGTACATATCACTTGGGAAGACAGGCGAACTAATGTCAGGGTACTGGAAGATCGCCAGTGTTGAAACAATGGTTCTTCAACATCAACTTCTTTGGACTGGTCATGTTGTTTGGATGCCTGATTATCATCTTGCAAAGCAACTACTCTATTCCCAACTCAAGAACGGAAAACGTAAAGCTGGTGATCAACAAAAGAGGTTTAAAGACTCTCTCAAGGCAAATCTTTAAAAAATGTAGTATAAACATCCACAATTGGGAGACACCGGGCTGCGGGTGCTCCAATTGGAGAACAGCTTTACCAAAGGTGTCTTGGACTTTGAAGACACTTGAACTTAGGATGAAAGGGAGAAATGAGCTAAGAGGAAGGCACGCTTGGCAAACCCTCACCGGAAACCACATCCCCACTGTGGAAGGATGTGTAGATCCAGAATTGGCCTCCACAGTCACCTACGGACTGTGTTCATGGAAGATAATCTTACTCAGCTACAAGTGATCACCAAAGAAGAAGAAGGTGTAAATTGTGTCAGAACCTCCTGGCCCTGCTATATTTCCCAACCCCAACTCTTTCCCACAGTGTTGCTTCTAAAGGAACTACACTCCTTTCCTGCTTCAGAAAGGACTAATGGTCCTTTCAGAAAGGACTAAAAGGTGGGGGTATTTGGTTCAATTCTACATAAAACCATAATTTAAACGAACTCCAGTTTCCCAAGTTTGGATGCAGCTGGAAACCCTGGAGAGTTTAAAACCAGATGGGTCTGATCGCCGCCTCCTGGCATGCACCAAAGGAAGAGAGATGAGAAGGCATGAGACTCACTGTGGATCATATAGAGAACACCAACCATGGCTTAGCTTTACCACCAACCATACTTTAGCATTATATCTGAACTTTCCCAAAGAGGTATATATGTACGTGCATTTTGTCATCTGCAAGTGTGTGCTCTCAGTTTAGTTTAGCCTTTCACACATGGAGCACACAGTCATGAAGCCGATCTGTAAGTTACAGCCCTAAAAATGAGCTCACTTGAAATGCAGCCAGAAGACAAGAGCAGAAAGGATGTCTTTTAAAATTAGTTATTTGTCTTGCTCTTGGCAACAGAATGACCTGCTCGCATGCAGCTTACATTTCTATTGCTTAATTCTTTATAGTGTTTCTACTGAGTTGTCAATAACTAAACACCGGTTTTTATTATTCCACTATAGTTACCACATACCTTCTTTGCTTTTCTTTTTTAACCTGAAGCGGATAATAATTACTTTTGGGGCAATAAAAGCCCAGCCCAGTATAGACACGTAAAATGGATTGAAAGTATGCATTTGCTTGCAACTCAGCGTGGTTACAGCATGACTGCCAAATAGATATATTTTTAATCAATGGACCAAATATTTATGGCAATTGAATTCTTCTCTCTTCTCACAAATTAAGCAGAACTGGTATATAAAAGAGCCTTGCCATCAATGGGGATCTGCGATCTTGCTTACATTCATTTTAGATGGAGACATCTAAAATATTATCATGACTGTTTTCAAAATGCAGCATCTTATTCTCCTGCTTAGGAGTTGAATGTATACCATTTACCCATATGAGAGAAAATAAAGTTTGTGGGTGAGGTTAATTTAAATTTACTCAATCCGGTACAGAATAAATCTGTGGTATGCACAACGTTGTTCCTTACTTAACTCACACTACATTATTTGGGAAGAGTTCCATGGTACTACTATATCTTGATTAAAAAACAACAACACGTTATAAGGATGAGACATGTGTATCGCTGACCTCATTGCAAAGCTCAAGATTTCATTTGTCAAACAATCCATCCCTTCTGGCTGCTGAACACAGTTACATTTTTTAAAAAGAACATTTTAAAAGCTGGAATGAAAGAAATGAAGACTAATTTCAGTAGTCCTGTTTCCTTCATCTTTCATTCCACCCTGAGCTCTATGTCTATTTTTGATCATATTTTACCCTTTATTTTCACCTTCCAGCTTTGACCTTCACTGAACTATACTCTGTGTGAAAAGCTGTTAGCCCTTACATTACATTACTTCCTTCTCTGCTGAGCTGTAAAATTTTGCCCCAGGCTACAAGGGTAGTCATTAAGATCAGGTTTAGCAAGCCTTTCCCCTTTGCATGAATTGTTTAATCTGGAGAAACTCTAAAAAGTAAAGTCGCGGTGTGTTAAAATGTCAGCTTTGAATGTTCCAGATGTGTGCAGCCTTCTGGATATACTAGCATGTCCCTTCACTTTGGCAATTCAGTATTTTTCTTTTTCGTACTGCTTGGAATTTCAATATGAAATATATAGGAAGTGCACAGGTAGATTGAATAGGCAGATGCAATGTGGTGTAGCATGTCTGGACTCAGCCACGCCCAGTCAATTATATCATTATAACTGCGTTATAAACATGCGACACAAGAGGGCGGTGTAGAGTTTGATCCTTCCCCAATGGGATTTTCCATTATGAACTTTGCAACGCATTTTCCTGTAACGTTTTTTTACAAATGTGTCTAGATCCAGCCTCGGACTAGGACCTGGCAAACCTGGGTTCAAATTCCCATGCAGCCACGAAGCTCACTGGGTGTGACTTTGGGCCACTCACCAACTTTCAACTTAACCCACCTCGCAGGGTTGTTGTGGGGATAAAATGAGGAGGGGGATAATGAAGGTGGGTTATAAATGCAATACATTATATCTCAAGTGGCTGCAGCATTTGAACAGGGGATATTAGCTGGTTGGTACCAGGCCTGGGAAGGATCTGTAAAGTGTCACAGCAGAGCCCAGTTCTAAGACACACAGAGAATAAGGGAGTTTGCGGAATGCCACCTCTGGATTAGCCTGGCCTGATATGAATGTGAGGCTTTTTCTCAACTTATGTTCTTGCTCAGTCAACAGCCAGATGGGCCCCTGAGGTGGAAAACATACTGTCCAGGGACTGTGTCCAGCAGGAGAGTCTCAGTCCTTACAGGACTTAACCGGAACCTCTGCTGTCTCAAGAGACAGTAACACAGAGCAGCAAGCAAAGCACTGAGATGCTTAGGAACTCACCCCAGGGGAGGATTTTCTCCAATCTCCCACTGCAGAAGCTCCCCTGAAACCATGTACACTCTGGGATAGAGTAAGTCCTCCAAATTCCTAATAAGTTTATGAATTGTGGTAGTTGGGACAACACTCTTGAGATTAGTTGCATGATCAGCAGTGCTGACAAAACTCACAAGTAACAAGCTCATAAGAATCTTCTCTCCTTGCAATACTTTTTTTTTTTTTTTAATTCTGAATCAGGAGCCATTACCTGAAAGTCTGTAATTAATGACATGTATTTTGAGCTGATGTCCTACTTTTGTGTCTGCTCAATTGGCATTCAGGCAAAGCTGAGAGCCACTGTTGGCAGATGCTCAGAGCTTGATTACTTTAACCCCTTGCTCCAAGAGAAATTGCCTTCCCTTCCTGTTAGCTGTGTTTTCCTCTTGCCTTAGCATGCCCATGGCAGGCTACGTATTTGACTTCCCAACCTGAGTCCTGCAGCTGGCCCCAACTCATGACTTCAGCTATGAGTGTCATGGGATGAGTCAGCTTCGCCAGCTGAACAGCAGCCTGAAGGGGGAGAAGGCAGAGTGAGTGCAGCTGATCAGCCTTAAAGAAGAACTGATGAAAACTAACTGGTTTCAGCCTTCTTAAACAGAGCTTCCAGCAGCTGTCGTCAGATGCTGGAAACAATGTCTGCACCTCCTGGTCCTACCTTGCTGCTTCCCGCTCATCTTGACCCTTGACCCCATGATCATTGGGTTCCCTGACCCCTGAAGCATCTCACCAGGTGAATTACTGTTCACCCAACCCTAGGACTGGACCTGACTTTGGATGCTGTCTCTCCAGGCAAGTACACCTCAGAGACTCTTCTGGTTGGCTGCCCCCACACTGGAATTCCCAAGTGGCACTGCAAGAATGTGTCATATGAGCTCCAACCACACATGATCTTATACATTGCCAGCTGTGGATGGGGTTGTACTGCCCATGTATGAGCAGGTTCTTGGTATAGGGTTGCCCTTGGGCCTCTAAGTGACCTCAGTGGCTAGGAGTGCCACCTTCTACCAACTTCAACTGGCAGGACAACCACAGCTGTTTCTGGACCGGGATAGTCTTGACAATGCGGTACCCAGTGGATCAGTATGATGTCCTCCTCTAGACAGCATCTTAATCAGGAGGTCTGCTCCACACAGTGTATTAATCTGGCCTTCACTGTTCTGGCACCTTTGGAATTATATCCATTTGGATAGTAGACAGATAATTCCTCTGTTGCCTTCTTGGCACCTACTGAATCATAGAATCAAAGAATTACAGGGTTAGAAGAGACCCTGATGACCAGGGGTCAGCAAACTTTTTCAGCAGGGGGCCAGTCCACTGTCCCTCAGACCTTGTGGGGGGCCGGATTATATTTTGAAGAAGAAAAAATGAATTCCTATGCCCCACAAATAACCCAGAGATGCATTTTAAATAACAGGACACATTCTACTCGTGTAAAAACACACTGATTCCTGGACTGTCTGTGGGCGGGATTGGGCTGGATCCGGCCCCCAGGCCTTAGTTTGCCTACCCATGCTGATGACCATCAAGTCCAACCCCTTCAATACAGGAATATGCCGTCATCCCTTATGGTAATCGAACCTGCAACTTTGGCATTATCAGCAGCACGCTTTGACCAACTGAGCTGGTAAAACAAGTGTTTTATATTGAGATTTGTCTCTGTTTGCACCTGCATTAGAACGCCCCCCCCGCCCCCGATACTCTAAATATTTTTTTCTTTTCAGCTTTTGTTGTTTGCTGCCCTTGAAAGGAAGGCTGGGATAGATTTATATAATGATCCCACAAACATTAAGCGGATCATTTAATCCTTCACGTTTAAATCAGTGGGGTGTGAAATAATCCTTAAATTTAACACAATAAAAGTTATTAACTATTGAAAGTTTCTCTTTCCTTCTCCACAGTAAATTATTTCAGTGGTAAATTATTTTAATTGTACTCTTAATCAGATCTCTCCCCAACACAAATGCAACTAAGTTTCCTCCTTGGATTGCCCCTGTTGTAGAATGCTTTATGAAAAGAGTTAGTCTGCGGATGAGCTTGTATGCTGCCATCTTGTGGCCTCACAAGTTAGGGATATTCAGTAACCCTCCTTATAATTACAGTTGATAAGAAAATACCTGGTTTTAATTGTGTGTTTTAAAATTTGATGTGATAATTAAAAACAACAACCCCCGACTTCATACTAGAGACATTAGAGGAAGTTGCTGTTGAATGGTCCAAGGTTAAATCTAGCCCAGGCTATGGGGAAATATAGTTTCTAAGCTTGTGTATTTGCAATTTTATTATGAAGTGATAAGGTCCTGTTTGCCTGGTGCCTGCAGCTGAAAAATAAATTCTGCAGCAATTCGGGAATATTAATTAGCATCTACTCTATGAGGGTATATGGCACGTGCTAGATCATTCTGTGTTTTTGTTTTTAGTGCTCATTCACAGCTGCGCTTCTAGTTTTTAATGCTGCTTTTTGTTTTACATTGTATTTTAATTGCCGTGTTTGTTTTGCGAGCTTCCCACAGAACTTACATTATGAGTTGGTCATATATATTCAGTAAATAAAATAAATAAGGGAGTCGGCAAATCATATAGCGCTTCGAGTGGACAGAGAACTTTACAGCCCTTTCCTAACTCAGCTCTGGCAGTATTAGCACAAACATTTGTGCTGAGTACAAAGCACAGTGGAGGTATTGCCCCTTCCATGCTGGACAAGATGTTGGAATAAGGTCTACCCATCTATGTCCAAACTGTGCAATCTGTTTCCATTAATACGAGGTAGGATGAAGATTATGTTGATTGGGCCTAATGCATATTGGCACGGTTCCAGTTGCACGCTATGCCCAGGTGTGCTGCAGAATAAGTGGAGTGAGATAGGCATAATTTTCTAAGTTTGAATTACAGTAGAGCCAAAGGGAGCCCAGCTGGTTTTGCTGCTAAAAGTTGGCCGAAATTCAAGGAATCTGGATCCTCGGCTTCTGGATTTCATTAAGGGGCTCCCTTGCCTTAAAAAATGAAGAACAGATCATTCTACTTCCCTGCCTCATTAGAAGCTGTACTGTTGAGCATTTGTGTGAATACATAGACATATATGAGGTAGATCCCTTACGCCCATCTTACAAATGGAAAGATGGACTGAGACACAGGGTTTATTGATATTGGGCATCCGTAACTGAACCAGCACTCGAACCAAGGGCAAGTTCCACTTTTTGAAACAAGGTGCCAGCCAGAATGCAGCCATCCCTTGAAACCCACATGTGGCGTTTGCCTCCTAGGTGGGTCATAAGGAAAGGGTTAAAATGAGTGTGATGTGATTGGCCAGTGGAAACTGATAGGAGGAGTTAGGGTTAGAGGGGGAGTTGTGTAAAAGTCAGTTGAGCGTTGGAGAAGAAAGAGGGAGGAATAGTCTGTGGGTTGGTCGAGTTGTGTTGTGAGAGGAATTGTTAGGTGGAGTCAGATAGATAGTTAGTTGGGATAATCAGTTTGAAGTTGTTAGGAACGAATAAGACAGTTAAGGAACAAAGATTAAGAAACTGCCAAGAAAAATTAACTGAAACCATAAGCTTGTTCATGCCTATAAAATAAATTTGATTATTTGTTAATGTTACCAACTGACTGGACTCCATGTGTACCCATGAGAAATGGGTTGGTGGCAGCGAAGAACGCAATTACAGTGGTGGCACAGGGTCATTAGATTGTCAAACGTATGAGGGCCAAGATTTTGCAATGTAGTTCTCCAGCCAAGAAAAAAAGAAGAGTGGCATATGCTGAGGTATAGTGTGCATAAAAATGTGTATATTCATGAAAAACAACATACAAAAATGTGTTAGGAGAAAATGCTTTTCAGAAATATGTGTATTAAGCATACAAAAGTGTGCATATTAGGGGTAATTTGCCATAAAATGCTGGTGAATTTTCATGAGGGCTAATCATCATCACCACAAACCGATGTGGTAACATGGAGAACTGAATTTAAGAGTGAAACACTGAGAAACTGAAAGGAACCAAAGTTGACATATTAGCTGATCACTGCTGAATATGCCCCCTGTGTTTGTCAAACATTTAACACATCTATGGTGATTCCGTTAAATATGTAGAAGGTGAAAGATCCCAGATAAATGGGACTAAATGTAACAAAATCTGGGTTTTGTAACTGATGCTGCTTCTAAGATGTCGAGTGGATTTTGGCCAGGTTTCTGATTTTCTGTATTTTGGCAAGAAAGAAAGTAATATTGTTTCCAAGAACAGATGGAGACATTTCACTACATCAAGTTCCCCAAAGGCTATTACCAAAACATAAAATGCACATAAGGGCCAAATGTTGGTGTTTACTATCATGGGGTTTTTTTCCCCCTTAAGAGGAAGGGAAAGAAATCTTCAATTTTTAAAAAACAAACAAAACTGAGATCATTCCCACAATGATGCCACTTAATACAAATGTGCTCTACTTCTCTTCTTGCAGATATTATGTTCCGGTCTCACATGCAGCATGTAATAATTCTTGTTTCATCCAGCTCCAATTGATATTATATTATATCAAGAGAGTCTGAGATTAAAGGAACAGTGGCGAGGATTTGCAGGAGCCCTTCACTTCAGTGAACTTAACTGTGTACCTGGAAGCTTTTTCTTGCTTTCTCTGCTGAACCAGTTTATACAGGCAATGATTGATGTGATCACATTAGGGAATGTGGAGGGCTGCTGGTGGGTTCACGTTCTGCCCAGGTTCGCTGGATGGTGCTGATGTGTATATTTGTGAATCTGCTGTGGGATAATACACATGGCTGAATACTACACAATTGTGTTCGTTCGAAAAAGGGCCAAATAATGAATTCCGGATATATCACCTCTAAGCAGGTGGTGCTGTGGTCTAAATCACTAAGCCTCTAGGGCTTGCCGATTAGAAGGTTGGCAGTTTGAATCCCCATGACAGGGTGAGCTCCCGTTGCTCTGTCCCAGCTCCTGCCAACCTAGCAGTTTAAAAGCATTTCAGTGCAAGTAGATAAATAGGTACTGCTGCTGCGGGAAGGTTCTGTGCACTCTGGTTTCCATCCCGGTGTTCCATTGCACCAGAAGCTGTTTAGTCATGCTGGCCACATGATCCGGAAAGCTGTCTGTGGACAAACACCAGCTCCCTCAGCCTGAAGCGAGATGAGCGCTGCAACCCCATAATCGCCTTTGACTAGACTTAAGCGTCCAGGGGTCCTTTATCTTTACCTCTAAAATGGCACCTCCATGCCATCCTGGTTGTGTGTCTTCTGGTGAGTCACTTCACCTTAAACGTGATCATGTGGACATTATCTGGTATATGAACTAGACTATTGTTTACACTTACTTGCAATACCAATACAGCAATTGCTGCTGCTCAAGTCCCCAGCTGTCTAATTTTATGAATGATGCGGTAGCTTCCTGTTTGCTCTAGAAATCCACAAAACGTCCAAGCTGAATTGATGGCTGTTTTGGGGCCGAGGAACTCAAACATAAATAAATATATAAGTAGAATTAGAAATCTCAGCACACGGAGAGGTGTGAGGAAGGAGCCTGACACCCATGACTGACGGCATTGCCATCAGTTAATGCACCGCCATTAACACAACATTGTCCCTCTGCTGCTGTTCATCATCTCCAGTGGCAACAGTAACTTAGAGAGAACGCCGACCATCAAAGTACATTTGGGAAAATTGGCTCAACAGGCATGCTGTTTACAAGTGTCAGAGCTTTGATGTGACCATCTGCCTGTCTTTCTGTTCACCATTACCATCTTATAGCCCTGACTAACATCTGCATCTATTTACATGCACTTCAGATTTGCCCATAAGAAATGTGCACAGCAGAGCATGATATCTGCGGGAATCAGACAGCCCCTCCATTAATGGAACATGCAGTGGTACGCCATAACTGTCAGCACAGTCAATGGGTTGTGCCCGACATTGGGGGCGGGCTGATGTCACGCATGCAGTATGTGTGTGCATTATGTCACATGTGTCGCATGTGTGACAACTGTCTCATCGGGAGAGGCTGACCAGGCCTACTCGCAATGCAGTATTTGCCTGCCAGGCTGCACTGGTCTGCATGGCCTGTCCCACCACTTCACGGCCCAAGGCAACATCCCAACTTCTCAGCAGGCTGCACATACAGAAACTCCCTGGGCTGCATGGCATCTCCAACTTACTGCCAGGCCTCCTTGGCCCCCTTAAGATTGGAGGGTCTGAGCCCTATATCTGCAGTCAGGGGCGGGGGGCTGTAGAGGCCTCAGCCCCATGGAAATGGTGCCCCCGACTGTCAGAACTGCTGGATCTGTATGTAGATGCCCTGTGTGGTGAATCGCTGAACTGCAGCCTTCAGAGTAAAGAATCTTACAGACTGACTCCTCCTACCCAGGCTGGCCATTGGCTCCTTCTGTGCAGGATGAAGACATCCCAGATGAGGCTTTGTTGGCAAACAAGAGCTCCCTAATTTCTGGTGTGTTTATGCATCCTTCAGTCCTGCCTCCTGTTTTGTCTTTGTATCTCTGACTGATCCCACAGCCCTGGCCTCTCCCAAATCTCCTGCTTCCCAGCTCGCTTCAAACAGATGCCCATGATCCAGCCTTCATGACAGCCCACTGTATTTTTTGCAAAATATGCATAATTTTTCAATTTGCATGAAGCACATTTCCTTCAGAATAGATGGTTCTGTCCATTAATCCAAGTCATCCCATATGCCAAGCAAAATCTGTATATGACCCTTTAGTTTAAAATGTTGCCAATGTTGTTGGATAACTGCCTTTTCAGTGGAGATTATTTGAAAGGCTATAGTTAGCAAAAGACTGAGCAACGAAAACAATGGATTTTCTATCACCTACATGCAAGCCAGCATTTGACTATCACGGAGATGGATACTTTTCTATTAAAGAGTTGAATCTTAATGAAGCTGCAAGAAAACCACTTTGAGAGAGAAATACAGCAAAGTTTCTCACTGTGTTCTTTGAGTACGTGAGAGGTTTCAGTTACAGATGGGTAGCCGTGTTGGTCTGCCATAGTCGAAATAAAAAAATTCCTTCCTGTAGCACCTTAAAGACCAACTAAGTTAGTTCTTGGTATAAGCTTTCGTGTGCATGCACACTTCTTCAGATACACTGAAACAGAAGTTGCCAGATCCTTCTATATATTGAGAAGGTGGGGAGGGGTATTACTTAGAAGGGTGGTGGGAATCGGAGATTGGCAGATAGCTGAGATGAGCCTGTTGACGACTCTTAACGACTGTAATAGGTCTTACAGGAAAAGGCAAGGGGTGAGAAGGTGAGAAATGGCTTAGTCATATATAATGAGATAAGAATCCGATGTCTCTGTTCAGACCAGGTCTCTCCATTGTTTTAAGTTTGGTAATGAGTTGTAATTCAGCAGCTTCTCTTTCCAGTCTATTTCTGAAATTCCTTTGTAGTAAAACAGCTACTTTGAGATCTTGTATAGAATGTCCTGGGAGATTGAAGTGTTCTCCTACTGGTTTCTCTGTTTTGTGATTCTTGATGTCAGATTTATGTCCGTTTATTCTTTGGCGTAAGGTTTGGCCTGTTTGTCCAATATAGAGAGCTGAAGGACACTGTTGGCATTTGATGGCATACACAATGTTAGACGATGAGCAATTAAATAGTCCCGAGATGGTATGTGTGATGTTGTTGGGGCCAGTAATGGTGTTGTCCGGGTGTATGTGGCAGCAAAGTTGGCATGCAAAGTTGGTTTATTGCAGGCTCTGGTGCCAGTGTCCGTGTTAAGTCTGGTTGTAGTATTATTGTGGGTTAGGAGTTGTTTAAGATTGGGTGGCTGTCTGTAGGCAATGAAAGGTCTTCCTCCCAGAGCTTGAGAAAGAGAACTGTCATTGTCCAGGAGAGGTTGTAGATCTCTGATGATGCGTTGAACTGTTTTAACTTGGGAGCTGTATGTGATGACTAGTGGTGTTCTGTTATTTTCTTTTTTGGGTCTGTCTTGCAGCAAGTTCTCTCTGGGTATCAGTCTGGCTCTGTTGATCTGTTGTCTAACTTCATCTGCTGGGTATTTTAGTTCTGAGAAGGTTTGCTGTAGATCTCTTAGGTGAGAGTCTCTGTCTGTAGAATTGGAACAGATGCGGCTGTAACGTAGTGCCTGGCTATATACAATGGACTGTTTGGTATGTTTGGGATGGTAGCTAGAGGCATGTAGATATGTTTGTCGGTCAGTTGGTTTACGGTATAAGGTGGTGTCTATGCGTCCATCCTGTATTTTTATAGTAGTGTCCAAAAAATGTATTTCTTGCATAGATTGATTCATTGTAAGGTTGATTGTGGGGTGAAAATCATTGAATTTCTGGTGAAAGGTGTCCAGGGTCTGTTGACCATGTGTCCAGATGATAAAAATATTGTCAATGTATCGCAGGTACAAGAGAGGTTTGAGTGGGTAGGAGTTTAGGAAACGTTGTTCTAAATCTGCCATGAAGATGTTGGCATACTGTGGGGCCATGCGGGTGCCCATTGCTGTGCCGCTGATCTGAAGGAACAGGTCATCACCGAATTTGAAGTTGTTGTGGGTGGGTACGTGAGAGGGTAAGCTCAAGTGTTGAAGACTGGGACCTGAGTTCGTTTTAATACACTGATGTTTTATATACTTGGATGTCACCTAATTTATATTGCCTTGTTACATGAAGCATCAGTTCCTGGCAGTGCTATTTTTCTAGAAAAAGAGGTGCTGGAACTCACAACAAACACCTCCCTTGTTCTCTTATAATAGCAATGGCACCCACCTGAAAGGAGCCAGAAGGCTGAAAAAAAACTCTGGTTCCAGGTACATTTTTGAAGAAAAATGTATGTGTCTTCCATGACATGAGTTTTGACCGCATATCAAATATAAAACATTGTCATTATAGTTATTTAACAATAATACTTTTATTTATGAATTGTTTCCAGTGAAGCTTCTTGAAGCAATAGGTGTAAATATAGCACCACATCAGCATAAGTTAAGTATACTGTATTAGAAAGTGTTGGACAGAAGTCACCAACCCGCAGGGCACTGGCCATATCAAATCCTTCCCTCCTTTGTGATTGTAGGTTTCTAAAAACAAAACCAAAAAAACCCCCTGTTTCTAATGTTGTGACCCACCCCTGGACCTAGGATGAAGAAACCACCACCACAACATAATTGCAGTGAATGGGCAGCATAATAATTAGTCTTTAGCACTGGACATGACAGAGGCAAACAGTAAAGTTGGGAGTTTCACATATGACAACAGAATGACAGCACAGAAATGCATAGCAGTGTGCCATCAATGTCACAAGTAATAAGGGCAACCAAATTAGAAGTTCATAATACATACTGGCAAGCAGGCATTCTGTGCCATTTGAACTGAAACTGGTATTAAGGCATGACAGTTATATAATTGTGGCAAGGTGTCTTGTATTGTCAATTAAGCATTTGTAGAATGCCTTTAAGCTATAGTTTTCCCAGTAGTGATGTATGGAAGTGAGAGCTGGACCATAAAGAAGGATGATCACTGAAGAATTGATGCTTTTGAATTATGGTGCTGGAGGAGACTCTTGAGAGTCCCATGGACTGCAAGAAGATCAAACGTATCCATTCTGAAAGAAATCAGCCCTGAGTGCTCACTGGAAGGACAGATCCTGAAGCTGAGGCTCCAATACTTTGACCACCTCATGAGAATAGAAGACTCCCTGGAAAAGACCCTGATGTTGGGAAAGATGGAGGGCACAAGGAGAAGGGGACGACAGAGGATGAGATGGTTGGACAGTGTTCTCGAAGCTACCAACATGAGTTTGACCAAACTGCAGGAGGCAGTGGAAGACAGGAGTGCCTGGCGTGCTCTGGTCCATGGGGTCACAAAGAGTCGGACATAACTAAACAACTAAACAGCAGAATGCCTTTGTAACCCTGTGCTTTCTACTTTACCAGTAATCAGATTTTTCTGCTCATGGGTTCCTCTCAATGCGATTTTATTATTTTTAAATCTAGTTTTATGCTGATTGTAGGGGACTTTTTGGGTGACTTGTGGAATGAGAAAGCTTTCTAATGCTTAAACAAACAAACAAACAAACAAACAAGGGGTGCAAAGCAATAGAGTAGGTGTTTCTTCCTCTTTTTGTCATTGATAATAGCTTGACCAGAAGTTTTGTTTCAAATTACACCATCATATGCAAATCCATTTTTTCATTACTTCTGGAAGGCTGGGGTACCCAATAGTACAGAAAACACTCACATTTTGCCTCTAAGTGCTCAAAGACATAAAGTAAATGAGGCGTGGCTATTGATTGTCTTTGGCTTACATTATCTGCACAGGAACTATTAAGAAGGCTTTTATATCTTTCTTTCATGCGTCATTTTCTCACACTATCTAATGAAGAGCTTCACTTAAACCATAATGTGCTAGTCTCTAGGAAGTGCATTTTTATGGTGCTAAAAACTAGACTTGTGTATCAAGGGCCTTCCAACCAGCCAGCCAGTCAGCCAATGTTTGTTTGCTTTTTTCCTCCTGTGTTTATTGCCTTGTTGCATGTTTATAGTACAGTGAAGTTGTGTAGAGCTGAATGGTGGATTGGTTTGCTTAATTATTTTCTTCTTTAATGGCTTTATTTTGTCCACTTCTAAGGCAAATCAGATAACTCCTTTTATTTGGGGGGGGGGAGAGAGAGAGAGACTCATCCATGATATTCTTAAGGGTATGTACTTATCCAATACCCAAAGTGTCAGTCCAGGTGGTGGAGATAAAATGTATCTGACTTTCTTTGGAAACATAGGTAGCTGTTCCTCTTTGCAAACTCCTATGACAGGAGCCCAGTCTTTCAGCTGGATGGTAGTCTCACATCTGGGAATTACTCATTTCCACTCTCCCCCCACTTTTTCCTTATTTGTGATATCAACAGAGATTGATTGCTTTCTATCCTATCTGTAGTAGTTTTCTGAAGCTATGGTATTCCCTTGAATGAGAAGAAGATCAACAAATACTTTTTTGATCTTTAAGGAAAACTTCGTATTTTTTTTAAAGACAAACAAAAAGACCTAATATTAAAAAAACTAAAACAAGCTAAAAATTTCAATTGAAACAAACAAAATCTGCAAACAAAACTCTAACTCTATACCTAAAATAAGCAGGAAATAGCATTTGCAAGAGACAGTATTATCAGTGCCATACATGTGAAGATATCCAGTTGTAGATCACTGACAATAAAGGTATGGTTTCCAATTCCATTCACAGTGCTGAGATAATAAATAGCTTCTCCCCATGGAAAGCCACAGGGACAAGCAGGACCACCACCAAGCTCATTTCCTGAACATGAGGTGCGCATAAAGATGATGACATTGAAAAGCTGCCATATCAAGTTGCCAGTGTACCTTCTTTGGCAGATTTGGGATGAATCCTGGACAACGTTCTGGCTGCCTCTGTGGCATAAAGTTGAGTTTTGGTTGGTGAATATAAGGGTAGCAAAAACACAGCTAAAAAGCTTAAATCATATATATGACTGACAGCCATCTTTGGAAATTAAAACAATGTCCCAACTTTAACATTCAAAAGCTTTACTTGCAGAAACTTATAGATGGATTAAAACATAATATTTATAGTCACATGCTTTTCCAAGCATGGGATTACAGTCTTTTCTCCTAACTTCCAAACATCTGTATTTTCCTCCCTTTCAAAAGCTCAGCATTCAGCCTTCTTTTTCTCAATTAGGCCATGCATTACAGCTTTGCTCTTTCTTTCAAGCAGAGAAGAAGCACTCCAACATTCCATTCAGCTTAGCAGTATTCACAGTGGCTTCTAAAATATAATCATGTTGCTTCATATAAAATGGAGTCTCTTCTTCACTGGATACCTCCCATGTGACCAGTGTTGGCCAGTCACATGAGAACAACTAGAGAACTCTCAAGAATTCAGTTAGCAACCCATCAAATCTAAACACATAGCAATGCATAGAAGCATTTACAATTTCAGTGAACAAAATTACTATACCTAGGGTTGGTAATGCTTGAAGTCTCTTCCTGTGCTGATCTATTGTAGTTAGGGGCTTTGGTTATGTTTGGTAATTACCAAAGGAGGGCACTGAAAGTCCTCATCTATTTTATTTAGATCAGGCACCTCCAAACCCAGCCCTCCAGATGTTTTGGGACTACAATTCCCATCATCCCTGACCACTGGTTCTGTTAGCTAGGGATGATGGGAGTTGTAGTCCCAAAACATCTGGAGGGCCGAGTTCAGGGATGCTTGATTTAGACGATAAAAAATAACACTACCCTTTCTGCAGTACAATTACCCTCTGACAAGTACAACTTTTCAGACTGAATACACCATCTTTTGGCCTCCCACAGGCATTAGACAATCTCTTTCTGAACTACTGCTCTTTCCATCTCTCTCTCTCTTGTTCTCCTCACAATTTTTGGGAGATCTGATTCATCAATCAAAACCGAGATGTTCCAGCAATATCCTTGAGTTTCATTTTAGTTCACGGGGATTTGCTTCAGCAACAAGCCTTTCAAAGCACACTGGTGTTAAGCTGCCAAGCTCTGAGCTCAAATCATGGTCCCTGAGGTTCAAGCCAATTAGTCCACTAGCTTTCCTACTTAAGCAAGTCCTCCAGCACCTTGGGACGAAAGAAAAACAAATGTGAATCACTGAAGCAGGAGACTCCGGGAAATATCATTTGTCATGCACAAGAATACTGAATTAGAGAATTAATATGATCATGAAGCTGAGGCCAGTTTTTCTAACACACTATTGGGTTTTTGTTTTTTGTTTTCCTGGTAGCTTCATGCTTCTAGGCTGCCAAGGTGCCCAGCAAAATTCTCTTCTTTAAAACAGTACTTCATGTCTGGAATAATCTAATCACCTACCAAGGTGTTTTGGTTTCATACCTTGAAGTTCCACAGTCCCCTTCAAGCATGTATAAGATGGCAAATGCCAAGAGGGCATTATTCAAACAAACTTGAATCCTGTGTTCTGTTGACTGTGTGCTTGATCAACTGGATCTGGTAAGGAAACCTGGCAATGCTGGATATCACGGATTTCTGTGCGAACTTTGAGGCTCAGGCTAAATATTATTTACATATTTTAGAAACATTAAGCCACCCTTCATTTAAAACACAAAAGAGCTTTACAACACATCAATACCGATAGTATAAAAAGTTAATTAAAGTCTAATAAATGTCAATAAATTCAGCAATAATTGCAGTAGCAACTTAGACAGTTCTTAGTGGCTTGGTATCAATAACCAGCAAAGGCCTGGGTGGGGTGCCAAAAAAAACTGAATGAAGTTGGTGCCTTTATCTCAAGTAGGAGATGATTCCATAAAGGAGGTGCAACAATCTTTGGTTGCTGCCAGATGGACTTGCACAGTCTGTATTTTGTCTTCTCATTTATTTATTTATTTATTGATGTTGTGAATCACCCTGTGATCTTCAGATGAAGGGCAGTATACAGAATTAATTAATAAATAAGGGCAAAGGCATTCCTCTAGGTAACCAGATGCCCAGTTTTTTGGAGCTGTATAGGTCAGCAACAAAACCATAAACTGGGCTCAGCAGCAAACTTTTAGTTGGTGCTGATATTTGAGCATGCATTTGCAACAGGCTGGTCTACTTATAAACCGCTGCCTTTTGCAAAAGGTCCAAAAGAGGAAAAGTCCCAGGGCCCCACTCTTTTGAACTAGATGACAACTGCAGTGTCTTTGTGTAAAGGACCCCTGGATGGTTAAGTCCAGTCAAAGGTGACTATGGGGTTGCGGTGCTTGTCTCGCTTTCAGGCCAAGGGAGCCAGCGTTTGTCCACAGACAGCTTTCCAGGTCATGTGGCCAGCAGGACTAAACTGCTTCTGGCACAACGGAACACCTTGACGGAAACAAGAGCACACAGAAACACTGTTTACCTTCCCGTCACAGCAGTACCTATTTATCTACTTGCACTGGTGTGCTTTCAAACTGCCAGGTTGGCAGAAGCTGGGACAAAGCAACGGGAGCTCACTCCATCATGGGGATTCGATCTGCCAACCTTCTAATCACCAAGCCCAAGAGGCTCAGTGGTTTAGACCGCAGTACTACCCACATCAGCACTGACTCACCTGTGCTCAGTTACTGTCCTTTTGTGGCATAAGGAGATGCTCATATATAACGCCTTATTTCTCTTTTTCAGTCCTTTGCTTTAAGTGGCTTTTATTTTCTGTTGCTGCTGGTGAGAATTCCTGGCATGTTTCCTTCTTCCAGGAACACATTGCTCAAACAAAGCATAGAATTCAGAACTCTGGTGAAGATTAAAGTTTTCAAAACTCCTATTTTCAACGTACTTAAGAATTGCACAGTTTGCTTCTGCCGAGCTGAATGAGCACCTGCCGTCCTCGCAGAAGCGCTCAGATTTTCCTACAACCTCCCCATTATAGCCAAAGACATTGCAGGGTTACCAGTTCAGGCTGTGGAGACATTTGTGGGAGAAAGGGGGCAAATGGCACGTCAAGGCTGGCAGCCTTGGTGGAATTAACACTGAAGGAGACAAGAGTGAGAAAAGCAGAGGAGGGGAGGGTTGTGAAAGGTCTGTCTTAGGCAAGAGTAAGAAGCTTGAAGCTAATGAGGAGGGGAGGATGTGCAGACCGAAAGGTGTCAAAATCTGAGTGAAGAATTTGAGACAGCTGGCAAATGGCATCTTCATAGGGAGAGGAGAGGAGCAGGCTGATTTTTCTCTTAAGTACCACCAAAAGTAAGAAGGAAACAAAGGAAAGTTTTCATAACAGCAATTTAAATCTATGAGGGAATTCGATCATTTCAAATGGAGAAAGAACTCCATACCTCCAACTAGGCCTGCTACCGATGTGACATTTGCACACCAGGCCACACTGGTCAGCCCGGGGCAACTTCTCACCAGGCCACAGTACGTCAGGACAACATCCCACCAGGCCTCCTCTGCCCCCTCAAGATTGGGGGACGGTGTTAAGCCCCATGGGGGGCTGTAGAGGCCTCAGCTCCAAAGGGTTGTCATGCCTGGCTATAACTTTACCTCATGTCATGTAGAAGGAGCTTAAACAATGTGTAAGACACTATATAGTGAAGTTTAGAGCAACAGGTGCACCAAGTTTGATGTGCTTTAATCTGTTGGAAGCCACCCAGAGTGGCTGCGGTAACCCAGTCAGATGGGTGACACATAAATAAATTATTATTTATTTATTTATTATACAAGGCCAGCATCAGCTTGAGCAACATACTCCAAAATCCTGTATGTGAAGCTGAAGGTCCAATTCTCGCAAGTCATTTTTCAAGTGGTAGATTCCTCAGGAAGTAACCTTGCCACCTCCATTATACTAAAAGAGTGTTTGTTTGCAGTCACCTTCAGGAGAAAATTATTGACATTACCACAGCAGGAAAACAAGTGATTTTTATTCTTTTCTTTTCTTTTTGCTGAGGTGGTAAACTCTCATTTGAAGGAGTTTAGTAGCATAAAAAACCAGTGAGTGGAGGTTTTACAATATGTGCTCCTTCAGACATGAGCCATGGGGGAGGCTGGGTGACCTTAGTCTGTAAGTTACTGAATCTTTATCCTGAACCTCAAGATTGTTTACTGCTGATTGTTCTTTCTGGAGTCGTCTTCTTTCTTCTTTGGCGATCATTCGTACCCGAGTAAGATTGTCTTCCATGAACCCGGTCTTAACAGTGAGTCCGTAAGTGACTGTGGAGGCCAATTCTGGATCCACACGTCCTTCCACAGTGGCGACATGGGTTTCCAGGTGGGAGTTGATCATGGTGAGGGTTTGCCATATGTGCCTTTCTCTTAGCATGCTTTTTCCATTTTGTCCTGAGTTTGAGCATCTTCAAAGTCCATGACACCTTTGGTAAAGGCTGTTCTCCAAATGGAGCGCTTGCAGGCCAGTATTTCCCATTTGTTGGTGTTTATACTACATTTTTTTAGTTTTGCCTTGAGAGTGTCTTTAAACCTCTTTTGTTGTCCACTAGCATTTTGCTTTTCTTTCTTGAGTTAGGAATAGAGTAGTTACTTTGGAAGACAGTAATCCGGCACCCAAACAACATGACCAGTCCAACAAAGTTGATGTTGAAGAATCATTGCTTTGACACTGGTGATTTTTGCTTCTTCCTGGAGTACCATGGGCAGCAGCCAAGTTGATGAAGCTCCCTTTTCATTCAGTTAATGAATGAATCAACCCTACATCTAGGGCTCCCCCCCCCGATGGAACTTGCTAGAACTCAGTTCTGGCACCTCCCAGGTGGGTGCCATTGGCATTATAAGAGAACAAGGGATCTGTTCATGGTGAGTTCTGGAATCTCTTTTTCTAGAAAAATAGCACTGCTTACATCAGCCCTGACGCAAGAGGGTGATTCAAACATGGTTTCCACTGTTGTAGCTTTGCTGGCATATCGGCCACACCATGAAAGAATATTGAATCCCAGCATACTGGGAAAGGTAAGCCCTACTGAATTCAATAGGACTTAATTCTGAGTAGACGTAGATAGGACTGTATTGTTATTTATTGAAGACCATGTGGACAGCTAAAGGTAAAGGTAAAGGGACCCCTGACCATTAGGTCCAGTCGTGACCGACTCTGGGGTTGCGGCGCTCATCTCGCTTTACTGGTCGAGGGAACCAGTGTACAGCTTCCGGGTCATGTGGCCAGTATGACTAAGCTGCTTCTGGCATACCAGAGCAGTGCACGGACAGCTACATAAGCAAAAAAAGTGAAGGAAAGTGAAAAACACCACCAAAAAAGGTAGTTACTTTTTGAACTGCACCCAAAAAAACCCCAACAACAACAACCTGTACCCCCTGCCAAAAAAAATAATTGTTGGCCATTATTTATGCGTAGAGGTGAAACAAAACACTCCTGAAAAGATCACGTTAGGGGCGAGAAATCCATCATTTTCAGGAGGAGGTTAATTTCATGATATGACATTCTGGGGTGTGTGTGTGTTTTAAGCATGTGTGTTATTACTAAAAGTCCATATGTTGCTCCCATTGCCACGAGACTTTTTCCACAGTTTCCCACACCCTGGAATGACTTAAGAGTGGTTCCATGTCCAGAAAGTGGGGCTGTTGAGAAGCAGCACAAGGCTCTTTCCCGAGCTTCCTGCCAGCTGATGAGACCAGTAAAGTGGCAACCCCCTCCTGAACTTTGTAGGAAATTGTATTTCCCCCACCCCATCCAGTAAGCAGCAGAAAATTGTTCCCCTGTTTTCACAGGGAGCAATATTTTTAGGGAACTGTGAGGGATTCGGCTGAGCTTTTCTTTCTTTACAGCACTGAACCATTTGTGAATATGAATTCTGAACGTGCAGAGCTTGAGAGGAGAACATTGTACATCTGTCTAGGGGCTCCCCTGAGGCAAACTTAGTGAAGGTGGAGGGCTTGTGCCTCCGCTGAGCCTCACAAACTTCTTCATGTCAAAAGCATACCAATAAAGTTTTGCTGCCTTTGCAGTTCTCTCTCACCAAATTCTTAAGCAAAGTAGCAAAAAGCTGTCTCCCTGGATATAAATAATGCAGGATTTCCAGAAAATGGGATGCAGAGATATCCTATTAGAATTACAGTGCAAACAGGAGGAAAAGGTTGCGTTTTGGAGGGAAAGTTTGTTGAATAGTGAAATAATCTGCTCATGTACAGAATGCATAAGATACAAATCATGGTGTATATTGTGTTATTGATTAGAACAGAAGGTGCATATTTATTGCTGGAGTTTGGGCAGTGAATGAAAACAATGATTGCATATTCTCTCCCCCCCCCCCATTCATTTTTGTTCCCTAATATCTGAAGGCTAAGCTAAGTCTTTAACACCTAATAGATTTCACTGAATGTATAAGCTCCATGATGGAACTTATGTTATCTTGATACACAACATTAGTTGTGTAAGCACAGCAGCAAATCAGTCTAGCTGTCACGTAACTATCTTCCCAAACACTTGCTGCCATTTCTCAGTGTTGTTGTTTGTATAGGAACTTGCTTGGTTTGATCCAAAAGCATTTTTGTCCATACACATGCAAGCAAACACACACACACACTCTGTTTTATCAACCATCAGTCCATCGCTTTGCAGGTGTCAATTTTAGAGTGAGGGGAGGAGAGTTTGTGAAGAGGTGAATGCAGTCTGTTGAGTTGGCAACGGTTTACTTGGGGCCAAACAAGACATGACATTGGGTGCATTTAATTTAAAAGGGTATTGGGAGGAGGAGAGGAAGCAGGATCAGGACCACAGCAGATGGGGAGAGGTAATTAGCCCCTTTTTCCTTCTAGCCACAATTCCATCAGAAATCCTACTGCCATGTTGCTATTTGCATTGGTGCTAATGGAAGTTTTCCTTGTAATGCAAATAGCAACATTGTGGGGGGACAGTTGTTGGAATTATAGCCAGAAACGGGAAAGAGTTAACTCCCTCTGCTTATGGTCCTGATTCTGCTCTGACCCCTGCTACAGCAACTATTTTACATACACATGCACAAGACATGTTAACTGTGATAACACATTTAACGTCACATCTTGTTTGGCCTTTGTGTAATACAAAGGATATGCCTCATTTGGAGATCAATTGGCATGTGATGTTTTCTGCGCTATTCCTCTGTTTATTCTTCTTGTTACTCCATGCTCCATTTCTGGTGTTGTCTCTCAATCCCCAATTGCATCTTTCACTCTCTTCCCCTTGACAGATCCTCTCGCCTTTGATACTGTTAGGATATTTCCGTTCCACCTTAAAAGGGAGCAGGCTTTTGTGAGTCACAGAGTCTGCGCATTTCCTGCTCACAGGATGTTTATGTTTCCTATTGCTTTCGTTTTCTCTCTCTGTGTCGTAGACACTGATGCAGGCAGTCATGTTTTTCTTTGTTCTGATCAACGCTGAATAAAACTTGTAAATAATGCTCTCCTGAGTGCAACTTCTGCTGTGCATTATCTGCTGATAGAGTGTGCATGAGCTCTGGAATGTGGCAAGCTATTTCTGAAAGCTCATGTCACTAATTGCTGATACTGCATGACTACGGAGATCGATGGATCGTCCGGCAGCCGGCTTGGGGGCCATGATGGACTTTGTCTCCCTGGCAGTATCCCAACAGATACAACAGGTTTCGGGCCCAGATTCACAGCACTTACAGGAGAGTAAGACTGTGACAGACTGCGTTGAGGTATGTGGGAAAAGCGAAAGTGAGGCTTTTCTGTTTGCCGCGGCAAGGGCTTCAGATGTCTGGCTGGCCTAATGGGTCTGGGAGCTGCGCCAAGCAAGCTTCGTGATTTATGAGCTGCCGAGATAAGAACTTTTTGAAGGCATAAAGGCTCACGGCTCAAGTAAAAAGCTGGAATGGAGTTTTTCCAAGCTTCTGAGGCTGCTGAGTGCCCAAAGTTAAATCGGCACAATTATGGGACCTGGGCTGTGTGGTGTGAGAGCTTGCTTCGACAGTTTGGAGTGTGGCATACTGTGTCTGAAGCCCCTCCAGTTCCTCTGACAGATAGATGGAGAGCCCAGAATTCAAGGGCGATAGACGTAATAGTCTTGTCCGTCTCTCTGGAGGAAATTAAAACGTTAGCTGGCAACGTGACTGCACGTAAGATGTGGAATGCTTTGAAAGTAGCCCATCTGCCAATCATCCCAGCCCAGAGTTTGACTGCGTCAGAGGTCCTGGCTGTTTCCCAGAATGCAAGTGAATGCAGGGATGCCGAGGGCACCAGTTGCAAGCTGCAGGGGGAGCTGACTGTGATCTCATCCCAGGCAGCATTCCAGCCTCCAGGGGGAGCCAAGGAGTCGGCAGCTGAGAGCTCTGTTTCTCATGGGAGCCAAGGTCATCCTCACAGATACCGGAAGGCCAGAAGTAAACAGAGGCAGATGCCTGCAGATGGCCCGAAGCAGAAGGGGGGTGAAGAGCCCACGCCAGAGAAAAACAAGGCTTTGTTTGCTGGCACAGCTTCACCAAAGGCTAAAGGCAAGTCTGATGGCCAGGAGCAGGGGGGCAAGCAGAAAAAGCCCACGCCGGTGGAAAACAAGGTTTTGCTTGCTGGAAAAGCTGCTCCAAAGGCCAAGGCCAGGTTTGTTATTGATTCGGGGTGTACCCGCCATGTTTCAAAGGACCGCCATCTCTTTATCTCCTTCAAACCTCAAGAAGGTGAGATCCACCTGGCTGACGGAAAGACGTTGCGGATCACAGGACAAGGGACTGTGAGAATGGCAAGTCTGCACACTACCATCAAAGATGTACTATATGTTCCAGGTGCTGCAGACAATTTGCTCAGTGTCGCACAGCTTACTGGGCGTGGTTTTGAGATTTCTTTCAAGAGGTGCGTCTGTGTCATCAGAAAAGGCAAAGAGGACATTTTGTATGCAAAGTTTATGGATGGCTTGTTCTGTATAACTTATGATGACAATGGTGCTGTTGTGTCTAATGTTGATTCTTGTTGTGTTGCACAAACTAACAAAGTTCTTCATGCAGGATGCATTCACGATGCACACAGAAGGTTTTGTCACCTCTCTTGGAAAGCACTGGCCAAGATGCCAGAGATGGTTGAGGGTTTGAACATCAAACCCTGTAAGTTTCACATGAAATGTGTATCTTGTGCAGAGAACAAGGTGAAGGTTGCTCCAAAAGGCAAGGAGTCTAGCAGGCAGGCTTCCAAACCCTACCAGCTAGTGCACGCAGACCTGGTTGGTCCACTTGCGCCCTCTTTGGGTGGAGCAAGGTACTTCATGGTTCTAATTGATTCTTTTTCCAGGTACATTCATGTGTTTATGCTCGAGCAGAAATCGCAAGCGTTTCCTAAGTTCAAGGCATTCTGTGCTTGGTTGGAGAATGTTCACGGTAAACGTATTGGCTGTCTCTTTAATGATCGAGGCGGGGAGTTCACTTCTCAGCAGTTTGAAGCTTTCCTGACTGAGAAGGGAATCCAGCATGACTTGTCAACGCCTAGATCGCCATGGATGAATGGACTTGCAGAGCGAGCAAATCAAACGTTGCTGCAAGGACTGAAAACCTTGTTGCATGATGCCAATCTACCTGAGAAGTTTTGGGGGGAGTCTTTGAACTCGTTTGTTTACACTTATAATCGCAGATTGTCATCACCTATTGGTTGTACCCCCTATGAGAAGATGTTTGGTAAGAAACCCAACATCAAGCACATGAGAATCTTTGGTTCTGACATGTGGGTACACACCCCACAAAGCAACAAGCTTGGGAAGCGTGGGGCACATGGTTTGTTCATGGGGTACGAAAAAGGTGCATACAGGGTATGGATGACTGACTCTAAGTCCATTAAGTTCACAAAGAGTGTTGAGTACAATCCTAAGTGGGGGGGAAATGTGGGAATTTTCCAGAGTTACCCAGAGGAGGATGAAGGTGATGTGAAAAAAGCAAATGATGTTGGGGAAGCTGAGGAAGCTGAGGATGATGATGATGATGATCAGAGTTCGGATTCCAGCTCAGTGGGCAGCGCTGCTGCTGATGTCGGTGACAGTGATGACACAGCAGACTACAAGAGCGCAAAGGCCTCAGTCAGACCATCTGATGTGTCTGACAATGAACTGGAAGAACCACTGTTCACCATTGGTCTCTTTTCTTCTAAGAAGGAGGAGATTAGTCCAGAAGACTTGTGTCTAGTACGCAGATCTGAAAGAGCCACAAAGGGCAGACCTCCAAAGAGATTTGCTGATGAGTTTGCTAAGACAGCAACTGCTGTTCTTAGTAGCTCAGAGAAGGTATGGGAACCTTCAAGCTTCAAAGAGGTTCAGGAGTTAACCTCTAAAGATGCTGAGCCTTGGCTTAATGCCATGAAGGCTGAAGTTGATTCCTTGAATAGGAACCAAACTTGGGAACTGGTACCGGTAGTCCCAGGAATGAGACTGGTTGGCAGCAAATGGGTCTTCAAGGCCAAGACAGACCAGAATGGCAAGCTTGTCAGACACAAAGCCAGATTGGTTGCCAGAGGTTTTTCACAGGTACCAGGACAGGATTAGCACGAGACCTACTCTTCCACAGTCAAGTATGAGAGATTGTTCTTTCAGGGCTCTACCTTCGCCATCGATCCCCGGCATTGAATGTGTTGGCCTAGTGTGGGGCTCCGAGGAGAGCTTGGCTGTCTGGCTGGTGTACCGGCCACCTAGCGCACCATCAGCCACCCTGTCAGGCCTGCTGGAGGCAGTGGCCGGCTGGGCCTTGGAGTTCCCTAACCTATTGGTATTGGGAGACTTCAACTTCCACGCTGATGCCACTCCCTCCTCACAGGCTCTGGACCTGGTGTCTTCCATGGCGACACTAGGGCTCTCCCAGTTTGTTTCGGGCCCCACACATCAAGCAGGCCACACGCTGGATTTGATCTTTGGCGCCGGTATAGATGTGATCATGTCTCCTTCAATGAAGGTGCCATGGTCTGATCACTACGCTCTGAAAGCCAGGATTGACTTTCCACCCCCACCCTGCTTAGGTGGCGAGCCGATTTGGGCTCGCCCGCAGAGGCTGATGGACCCTGATAGATTCCGTCAAGCCTTGCGGGACCTTGCTCCCCCTGGCGACTCATTGACTGAGCTTGTTGAGGGCTGGAATACCCAGCTCCTGGCAGCCATCGATGAGATCGCACCTAAGCGCCCTCTGCGACCCCGCAGAAACCGGGCTCCCTGGTTTACCGAGGAGCTTCGGAAAATGAAGCGGGACCTCAGACGGCTAGAGCGAGTATGGCGGGGTGCCCGTGACGGAGCCTCAAGAACATCTTATAGGGTTTTTATGAAAACCTATGAGATGGCAGTGAAGGCCGCTAAGAAGTCTTACTTCTCGGCCTCCATTGCATCCGCTAGCTCTCGCCCGGCGCAATTATTTAGTATAATTCGGTCTTTAACGTCCCTTGAAGGACAGCCAAATTTAAATAACAATCTGACACACAGCTGTGAGGCATTTGCGAGCTTTTTTGCGGAAAAGGTCCTGTTGCTCCGCCATGACCTCCCTGCCAATTTGGACACAATAAAGGAACTGGAGGCCCCTCGACTCTCCTCGGGTCCAGTATTGGACCACTTTGACCGGATATCTCCAGCCGATGTGGACAGATTCCTCCAAGCTGGAAAGCCCACCACCTGTCCTCTTGACCCGTGCCCGTCATGGCTGATTAGAGCGTGTCCAGACGAGGTGCGGGCCCCCCTGGGGGATATTATCAATTTGTCCCTTGGCACCGGGACATTCCCAGGGGAACTGAAGGAGGCAGTGGTGCGTCCGCTCTTAAAGAAAACATCATTAGATCCCTCAGATCTATCCAATTACCGCCCGGTCTCGAATCTTCCATTCCTGGGTAAGGTGATTGAGAGAGCGGTTGCTGAACAGCTTGGTAGGTTTCTGGATGAAACATCTGCTTTGGATCCATTCCAGTCCGGCTTCCGCGCTGGTCATGGGACCGAGACGGCTCTGGCCGCCCTAACAGATGATCTCCACAGGCAGCTGGATCGAGGTGGGTCGGGGCTGCTGATTCTTCTAGATCTGTCAGCAGCCTTTGACATGGTCGATCACGAACTCCTGGACCACCGCCTTGCCGACGTGGGGATCCAGGGCACAGTCCTTCAATGGCTGCGCTCGTTTCTCTCTGGTCGGGGACAGAGGGTGGCGCTTGGGGGGGAATTGTCATCGCGCCACTCCTTGGTGTGTGGAGTGCCTCAGGGTGCGATTCTCTCTCCGATGCTTTTTAACATCTTTATGCGCCCCCTCGCCCAGCTTGTCCGGAGTTTTGGGCTGGGTTGCCATCAGTATGCTGATGACACCCAACTCTATCTGTTGATGGATGGCCATCCTGACTCGGCCCCAGACACACTGACCAGATGTCTGGAAGCTGTGGCTGGATGGTTACGTGGGAGCCGGTTGAAGTTAAATCCTTCGAAGACAGAGGTCCTCTGGCTGGGTCGGGACGATATGGGATTGAGGGGGCAACTCCCATCTCTTGCGGGGGTGCAATTAGTGCCAGCACCGTCCGTTAAGAGTTTGGGTGTAATCTTCGATACCTCCCTTTCTATGGAGGCGCAGATTACAGCTATAACAAAGGCGGCATTTTTTCATCTCCGCCAAGCTAAGCAGTTGGCGCCTTATCTCTCTCGCCCTGACCTAGCCACTGTGATCCATGCGACGGTCACCTCCAGACTGGATTATTGTAACTCGCTCTACGTGGGGCTGCCCTTGAGACTGACCCAGAAACTCCAGCGGGTGCAGAATGCCGCGGCGAGACTCCTTATGGGGTCTTCGCTGCGAGATCACATTCATCCGGTACTATACCAGCTGCACTGGCTCCCGGTGGAGTACAGGATCAGGTTTAAGGTGCTGGTTTTAACCTTTAAAGCCCTATACGGCCTAGGACCCTCGTACCTACGGGACCGCCTCTCCTGGTATGCCCCACAGAGAAACCTACGGTCTGCAAATAATAACATCCTCAAGGTCCCAGGCCTCAGAGAGGTTAGGCTGGCCTCAACTAGAGCCAGGGCCTTCTCGGCTGCGGCTCCAATCTGGTGGAATGCTCTGTCACAAGAGACTAGGGCCCTGCGGGACTTGACATCTTTCCGCAGGGCCTGCAAGACAGAGTTGTTCCGCCAGGCCTTTGATCAGGGCGCAGCCTGACTCCCTCCTCTGGCAACCTGCACAGAACTTTGCTTAATTGGTTGCCATCAATTTGATTTAATTAATTTTTATAATGAAATATTTTTAGATTGTGTGATTATTTGATTTTTTGATTTTTTGATTGTTGTTAGCCGCCCTGAGCCCGGCTTCGGCTGGGGAGGGCGGGATATAAATAAAATTTATTATTATTATTATTATTCGGCTGATGCTCAAGATCGCTGCGGAGGAGAAACTGCATGTTTCCCATCATGACATTAATACAGCTTTTTTGTACGGGATTTTGGGGGAGGAGCTGTTTATGCTTCCACCTGATGGAATGAAGATACAGAAGGGAATGGTCTGTAAACTGCGGAAATCCTTGTATGGTCTCAAGCAGAGTGCCAGGTGTTGGAACACAAAGCTCACTGAGACGTTGCTTTCTCTAGGTTTTCACCAGGGCAAAGCTGATCCATGTGTGTTTGTCAAGGAGGAGGGGCAAAACAAACTGTATTGTTTATGTTTTGTTGATGATCTTCTGATGTTTTGGAAGAATCAGGCTTTCTACCAAAGCACCCTAGCTCAGCTGAAGGAGCACTTTGACATGAAGGATCTTGGTGAGGTATCCAACTATCTTTCTCTGCAGGTGGAGAGGGACCAAGCAGGTAATTTTCTGGTACACCAAACACAGAAAATTGCTGATGTATTAACCAGGTTGAATTTGGTTGATGCAAACCCAGCAGACACACCGATGGTGACAGGTTACCAGGTAGACAGTACTGCTGAAGCGTTTTCTGACACAACGCTGTACAGATGCATTCTAGGCAAGTTGAATTTCATTGCTAGATGTTCAAGACCTGACATAGCTGTAAGCACTAACCTGCTTAGCAGGCATGCTAACAATCCTACTGTTCAGGATTGGAAAGCTCTGAAGCGCATAGCCCGCTATTTGAAAGGGACTTTGCACTACAGGCTGAGGTTCAC